>NC_134867.1:47600770-48282853 GCF_049852395.1 Peromyscus maniculatus bairdii | reverse complement strand
AGAGAACAATGTCAAGATGGAGACACATAACACACACACACACACACACACACACACAAAAAAAAAAAAAAAAGGCTAGGTTTGTGTTCCATTTATCTTTGTATCTTTAGGGATTATAGTAGTAACTTACACACACACACACACACACACACACACACACACACACACACACACACACACAGCAGATGTTCCAGAAATGGTAGGAATTATAAATTCAGAGGGCTTGAAATGCCTTCCAGTAAAATTTTAAAAAGAAAACATCTCTGTAGCAGAATATTCTACCACAGATCAGCTCACTTGTATTCAGATGGACATGCACTTTATTTTCAAGAGGCTTGTATGTCCTGTGGGGCATAAAGTGTGTCCCCACAGGCAGTGAGGGAAAGACAGGAGCTAATCACTGAGTAATATCAGGAGGGTGTGGTGGTGCACACCTTAATTTCAGCACTTGGGAGGCAGAGGCAGGCAGATCTCTCTGAGTTTGAGTCCAGCCTGGTCTACAGACTGAGTTCCAGGACAGCCAAGGCTACACAGAGAAACTCTGCCTTGAAACCAAACCAAGCAAGCAAATAATCAAACAAACAAAAAAGGGCAATAATTAGGCACCCGACTTACAAGTGAGGCTGCTCCTACCTGTCAGCTCTGCGTTGGGCCACCACCCCAGGTCACAGGCTCTGCAGGTGAACTCATCTTGCACAAACTCATTTTCTTTGCAGGCTGTGCAGATCCAGCAGCAGCTCACTTCTCCTTTCCGGATGACCTGCAAGACAGGAAAGTGTACATTGTTCTCTTGGCTATTCTCCTGGTCCAGCCTTCCAGATATTGAAATGCTGAGATTACAGATGTGAGCCATTAGGCGTAGCTACAATCTTAGTTTTTATTTTGCTTAAAATCTGTTAGGGAAGACATGGAAGGATAATATAACATAGCAATTAATATAGAAAGATACTTATACAGTACACAAGGGTTCTTAGGAAGGTGCTTGGAAGTTGGTACCCCAGACAATCTCCTGTTTCAGGTGAGGACTTGTCTGCACCATAATCTTGAAAAATCTCCCACCTGCTAAAGGAGCCTGAGGAAGGTTTGAAAACCCCATGATCTTAGAGATCAGGAGGGGACATCAACTCATTCCATCCTGAGTTTGGAAGCCTTTTGGTAGCACTTTTATACAATGAATCGACTACATTCTTTTTGTGGCATTATTAAGAAATAAAAATTTAAACTAGGCATGCTGGCACACACCTTTAATCCCAACACTCAGGAGGCAGAAGCAGGTGGATCTCTATGAGTTTGAAGCCAGCCTGGTCTATAGTGCAAGTTCCAGGACAATCAGAGCTACATAGTGAGACCCTGTAACAATACTAAACAAAATGTAACTTTTTCCTTATGTTAACATTTATCAGTTACTTTTAAAAATAAAAAAAATGATGATATATTTTTCCCTGAAAAGGTTTTTTTTAATCCTTTAAATTTATTGCAACAGTGCTGTGGGAAGATGGAGACAGACCAAGAATTGTGGCTGCCTATCTCATAGGTTTGACCCATGCTTTTTCATTTTGTGTATCTTAGATAGTTTTCTCTCGGTGTGGATGAGTGACTGGACCTAGAGCTGGGCTTCTTAGGCCAAGATGTCAGAAACAGTATCATTTAATGTTCATCCTGATAATGTGTTAGGTTATCCAAATTTCCCATAGTGTCTAAGGAGTGTGGACCAGATGCGGGGCAGGATGCTCATGAAGGCACAGGATGCTGCATTTCCTCTCTCGCTCTTTCATTAGTGTCCGGACCTTGTCAGGCAGGCAGTTTGTTAAGTTTTCTCCCCTTTGGACCTTGTCTTTGGTGGGGAGTATCCAACCTTTTGACACTGTGATGTTATCTTTCATCTACAAATGTATTGGGCCACATTCACAGCTATCTTAGGAGGGATGGGCTGCAGGTGGGACATATTTGCTATAGAGCAAGCACATCTAGAATGGTCTGTTTTAGGAACTGTTCAGCCTCATTAATAAATTCTGATTATTCTAGTCCTTCATTCAGTTGTGTGTATGTTCAACAAGACATCTCCATTCTGGCTGGTAGAAACTGGGACATTTTTTGGCTCTGTGTCAACTCTGAGAATTCACTTCCCTAGGCTTTGCCCTTTGCCTGGACTCTTCCAATTCTACTCTGCTCATGTGTAGACTGATGTTCAAATACTAAGGGAATGCCTGTGCTAATTTCTGGGACTATTTATTTGTTTCCTCCAGAAATGCATCGTCTTGCTTCTCTGTACTGCAAAGCGCAGTTCTCCTGGCTTTCCCAAACTCTGATTCTGTCTTCTTGAATTAGCAAGATGATCAAACTCTGTGTTCTGTGTAGCTGAACAATCAGGAGATTGCCTTGAGGCAGGAAGCCTGAGTCGTTTTAGGGTTTTCCTTGCACATTTTTTTTTTCACTTCCTTGGCATCAAGGTCACACACTGTCTTCCAATGTCTGAACACAGTGGCTTCAAATATTTTATCCAGCTTTCTCATTGTTTACGGCAGAAGGCACAGCCTGCCCCCTGATATTGCCACACGTAAAGCAGCAGAAGCCCTTCACTAGCACATTAAAAATAACAAACATTTCCATATGTAAAGTCAGAGTTAAGCTGTAAATATTGCCATAATTTAAAGTGATAGACACCCAAGCCTTCATAAATCTGAATTATTTTCAGGCAGAATTGAAATTTATACCATCATTTTAAAATTACAGGGAAAGATCAAATGACAGAATGTTTTCAACAAATGTAAAAGAGTTTCCTTTTCTTGTTTTGCTTTCAAATGGCTTTTGAGAGTACAGTGAAATTTAGTGTGTTTTTTGAAAAGCAATTTCAGATAGCCTCAAAATAGGTATAGGAAATTTACATCTCAAACAATGATTGCTTTCTAAACGGTATGGTAAAAAAATCAATTAATAAATGGTTATTACTTTATTTTAATTAGGATAAGTCATATAGTAAAAGCCAATGTAAAATGCTGTGGATTTGTCCAACCAGCTTTAATCTTTCATCTCCCAGTAAAACTAATATTACTACTTAGGCAAATCTAAATGATAATACTAAATAAATTCGCCAGCCCCACTTTCTGCATGCTTTTAATATCTCTCAGGTTTTCAGTTCTTTAAACAATGCTTTGGGATCAAAATGGCAGGAGCTAAGCTACTAGTGTGTTTAATCAGGAATGGTGATATAACATTAGTGACTTGAAATTTTGTGGGCGTGTTGCAATGTCTCCATCATTGGAAAATGAGTGGGATGGTAATGCTTTTCAAAGTTCCATCCAGCTGAGTTCACATAATACAAATTTTATATTCTACCACATGTCTGAAGCTGGTTTTTCTCTCAGAGGACATTAAGTGTGCTACTAGCAGGTGTGCTAGAGATTAGTATAGGAATATTCTGGTATTCCCACACCTCTGTCTCTACTTTTCTGTTAAATAACACAGACTTGGTATAAAATCTGTTTCTTATCATTATTTCTGTATAAAGTAGCGGGAAGACTTGGTATCAATAGTAGAGACACACACATATACAAACAGAATCACATAGTCTATACATTCTTAGTCTTGTCATGTTTTTAATTTTATCAGGAAAAGGGAAGACATATTAGTTGTTTGATTGCTTGACAATTTTGCTCAAGAATGAATACCCAATCTCCCAAATAAACAACATCTTTTAGAGGATAGTTCTGAAATTGGACTGAATAAGCAACTGTAATACTTAGGCAACAATAAAAATAACTGCGAAAATGAGCAGAGGAAGAGGAAAGTAACATGGAAACAACAGAGTTTAAGAAGGAGTTATTAGGGGTCAGTTGTTGCAACAATGATCAGAAAACACCAGGTCACTTGGGGATCTCAGTCCCTAATGTACTGCAGAGTCTTGCCATACCTACTCTAAAGCAACCCAGTCCAGGGACTTTTTAGCAATGTCCTGTGTTGAAAGAGGAGAGTGTAAATACAAAGCATTGAGATTATCAATGTAATTTTAAAGATATTATTAGAAATCTCAAGTTTTCTCCAAAGGGAACTTCTCCAAGTACTTACAGATACTGTCTGGAAAATTGAGAGAGTAACCCCTGTAGCAGTGCACCCACAAAGGCTCAGGGCACACACCTGGGAACACCCTGTTCCAGTTAGGAACAAACACAAATGGTGGCTTAATGGACTCTTGGTGTCTATAAGATACAAAGATACTCTTGATGGATCTTGTATCTATAAGAACATCTGACATCACATTGAAAATGATAGTGTCTCCTGTACTTTGGCACTCAACACATCTGTCTCTGCCCTTTTGCTCACCCATAAAAACAGACAAACAAACAAACAAACAAAAAACAATAACACTACCGCCAAAGAGATCTACCAGGCTAAGGTTGGCCAAGGTGCTGTCTATCAGTTAAAATTAAGCAGTCCTCTGAGGTCCATATTTCTATTTTCTTTTGAAACCAATCTTTTCTCCTCTCCTCTCTCTTCTCTCTCTCTCTCTTCTCTCTCTCTCTCTCTCTCTCTCTCTCTCTCTCTCTCTCTCTCTCACAGAAAATACAGTAAATAGATTTTGGCCAAAATCATAAGTGGAAAAAATTATTCTGGTTTTGAAGCCAATAGCTTTTATGTGTGGCTAGAATTTGATCTAAAAACAAACAACAACAACAACAAAACCCCAGCATTGCTTTACTGCACAACAGGCCATGTATAATGAGGAAATATTTGCAATGTATACCATGTTCAGCAGGATATGTGAGGATGAGAGAAAATCTCTTCTGTCTCTTAACCCAGTCTCCAACCCAAACTCAGAGTCTTGGGAAAATGATCTACAGACCAACTTAAATGAAGAAAGGTATGTGTGTGTGTGTGTGTGTGTGTGTGTGTGTGTGTGTGTGTGTGTGTGGAGAGAGAGAGAGAGAGAGAGAGAGAGAGAGAGAGAGAGAGAGAGAGAGACAGAAAGAGAGGGAGAGGGAGAGAGAGAGAGACGGGGAGAGCACGCAGGAGATCTATAAAGCAATCTGTACAGATCCGTTATTCTCTAGCACTTTCTTTGTCTCTACTAAACTTCCCCTCCCCCTTTTGCAAAAGCTTTTCTCCCTAATTTTGTACACTCTTCCCTTTGAGTTTTTAAAGAGGATCACTATTTATGTTTTTATTGTGAACTGTTGAAAAAACCAGGGCTTAGAAATTGAAATCTGCACTTAACAGGAAACATGCCAGTTCACATAACGACAGAGTTGAACAACATGTGGCCGTGGGAAGATAAAAGCTTTGGGTTGGCTCTGAGCCCAGCTTTGTAACATTCTAGATGCAAGAACTAAGAAGCATGAGACTCAGCCCCTCTGGGTCTCATATCCATTACCTATAAAGGAGGGCCGGTGACACCTTCTGTGTAAGAGCCACTTCAAGGAGTAACTTGTAAGGACCCCATTATACTTAGACAAGGACTAACTGGGTGACTAAATTCCTGACATCCTTCCTTCTTCCTCCCTCCTTCTTTGCACTAATCTTCCTCTGACTTTCTTCCCATGCTTCTTCCTTCAGGTCTTATGTCCCCTCTTCTGTTGCTCTCACTGTCTGGGTTAGAATCCCCCAATGACGAGTTGCCACCGAAGGCTTGCATAGCGCAGTTCTTACAGTTCAAGAACACTTGTGAGATCTGTTGCCTACTCTCTTCTGGGTCCATCTGGCAAAGAAGAAGGACCAAAGGCAAGAACACAGAAGACAGAGTGTTTTTTCCCTCGCCGCCCCACTGTGCATGAAAGTACCTTAGAACAAGGCTCTGAATTCTTCCCTTGTCCTTCTAGTCTACGAGTGGGAATGGAGTCCCACTGTTTCTCACCTTTGAGTTGCCTCAGTGTCCCCTTTACTTTTATAACCAGTTTCCTACGTTAAATACCCTCTATTAAACTGTATGGCATAGAGTCTTTGAAGACTAGATCTATAAGAAATAACAATAAATATATTTTATTTGCCTTGTCTAGAATTGGTTCTCTCGATAAAGCATTAGCACTGTAAGATGTTATGTTTTATAAGTTATACACGTCTAAAAATAAGTAATAGAAAAAATGAACCTTTAATATCCTCAAAAGAAATTATTATAATAAAATGTTATGGATTCTCAAAAAAGACATCAAATTATTACTTTAGCATTTATAGCATTTGATGTTTAGAAGATTTCTTATTTGTTTGTTTGTTTGTTTGTTTGTGAAGGCTCCACTTCCCTGTTAATACAAATTCATGTCCTAGGATCCTTTTCAGGCTGACTCTCTTTACATTGGCTACTGAGAGCTTGCTCTCTATCCTAACCCTGGTAGGTGGCAAATTAGTAGTGTTATAATATAAGTGCTATTATTTGGTAATGGGATCCAGATTTCATTTGTTTCTCTATCCCCCAAGGTGTTTATGGAAAACAAACAAACATCTCCCCCATCCAGGTGCTACTGAGAGCAGGCATGGTTTTCTCTTGCAGAGTACAGAATATTTCTAAAATTGTCCTCTGAGAGATTTGCATTTATAGTGAGTAATCGGCAATAGCTCAACAATGATTAGTGGGATCTCCTGCGATAACATCACATGGGTGTAACACAGACACATTGCCAGAAACACTCAGCATCTCGGCAGACAGATACATGCAGGCAGCCTTGCATCTGAACTTGGGGAGAAAAAAGGCCCTTCTTCTGGAGTGTACAATGGGAATACTGTGTGTGAGCATGCTGTATGAGCACCCAGACAGCCTGCCAAGTACAGAATGACAGGAGAGTCTGTACAGGAATCTGGAATATGGTGAATACTTGAGGGAAAAATGTTCTTCCTGCCAGTTTTCTCCTTTACTCTTTATCCTAAAAAGTAAAATACTGTTCAGCAGTGGCCATCTATAAAGCCAGCTCAATGTCATTCAGACTGGATAAGAGTCAGAAAGACATGGAGCTGAAGCTTCTCTGGTCTCCCTACATATGACTTGAGTCATCCAATGTTTTGTTTTTCCTCTGTGTACAAACCAACCAAACAAACAAACAAAAGAGCACAATACAGCAAGAATCCATTGGTCTAACACCTCCTAACAGTCAAGGGGAAATTTGATGCCTCTGGCTCTCAGAGGACATATTCCTAAGTACTACCAGATGGCCTCATGTGAAAGAGTTCCATCTAGACAAGAAAGTAGATATCTAACGGGAAGCAGTGCCGCTAGCTCACCCATGTTGGTTTGTCTGGAGTCACTCTTACACAACTGAAATACCTCTGCATAAACTGGAAGCTAACATCATCTCCCTATCTCCTTTGCCTCACACTACCCAGGCCATGCATGAAGAGACATCTTGGCGAATGTGGCCCACTGAATTAGTACATATTCTGTTCCTAAAGCAAAACACCAGAGGCTACAAGGATTCATAAACAAGAGAGAATTGTTTAATTCACAGTTTTGACGACTGTGAAGGCCAAGGTTGGACAGTACTCTTTGGTTGCTCACGAGGGCCTCTTTGGGCAACATCACAACAAAGAGGAGAATTGATTACATGCAGGAGGATCTAAGCACATGAGTGACCTGACTTTATAACACACTACTGTCATGATAATTTATTGAATGAAACAATCTGTTTGGGGATTGATATCCCCAATGACTCAATTACTTTCCCATTGGTCTCACCTCTTAAAGGTCCCACCACCTTTCCACATGCTCACACTGAGGCCTAAGTAGCAGTACACAAACATTTGTGGCACACACATAAACTATAATACCCATAAACTAGGGGGCTAAACATGACTATGGTGGCCATAGGAAGAGTTCATTAGCCCCCCTCTATCTAGCTGCCTTGAGGATAGTTAGTTTTAATGTAACTTCTTCTGAGAAGGCACAAGATAATTACAGGGACAGCTGGGTCTCGGAACTTTATTATTTCCTCAAAGTGGCTAGAGCTACCCTGAGTTCTTCCTCCCTGAGAAGTCTTCTCAGCTGCTCCATGCCCTTAGAGGTTCCAAACCTTTCAGCTTTTCCAGGAGTTCATATAAGGCTTCTCAATCCTCCACAGGAAAACTTAGGTTAGGCCCTGGCTCCAGGAAACTTAAGTATACTGAGTGCCCCTGAAGCATGCTTTGGACCTCTCCAGCATGGGGGGGGGGGAGTCTGAAGCTCCCTGGCAGAGCAAAGCCTCAGGATGACACAGGGAGGGGTCCAGATCTTCACCCAAGCCCCAGCTGTGGTGTGCGACATTTACGTGACAGCCTGTCTGCTTCTTGAGATGAATCACAGCAAATTAGAGCTGGGGAAGACCTGCTAGTTTATCTGAGCAGCATGCCTGCCAGCTCACCGCCCCTCCCCTATACTCTGTTGCTTCCTGCATCATCCAGCCAGAGTGTAAGTAGCCTGGACCTAAAGCCATGCTCCCCAGCCTTCTTCACTGACCTTTCTCCCCAGCACATCCAGCAAGAAACCTGGTATTTCATATTTATTTTCTCTAGTTTCCTGCATGTAGTAATATTATGAGCTACTTACTTTCTCTCCCCCTGAAAAAGTCCCTGAATATAATTAAAAATTGGAGACTCTCTTTGTTTAAATAATAATCCATTTCAAGAGAACCAAAGTTCTTGGTAGAGAAAGGGCAATGTTAATTAAAGTATATGCATTGTTTTGGCTTTCCTTATCCCCACGATTGATTGTTATTTTAGCTGTGTGCTTGGCATTGGACGGCTTCTGCCTTCTTTGAGAATAGCTGGAATGATGGCTACGTGATATTACTGGTTTTGATTTCCCCATTTACCTTTGTTTCTAAGTTTCTCATTTTAAAATAATTGGCAAAATGTTATATCAAGTTGGGCAACACGGAGGTTTGATATATGTATGCATTGTGTAATGATTGCCACAGTGAGGTTCATTAACACATCCATCACAGTCCATTAGAGTGCCAGAGTTTCCTTCAGCAATAATAGCTGCTACCATGACTAAGCACCATTACTGGCTTCTACACTTACTTCTCTTCTGATTTTTAATGCTGTTATTCTTCTCCTTGATGCCTACATTATGTATAAGTCCCCAGATTATCATTGCTATTAAAATAAAAACTATTTCAATGGTTTATAGTTCCTAAGCAAATATCTAGAGATCTAAATATCTAATACCATCTAAATACCTATCTAAATATCTAAAAAGCCTATATCCTAACCTAATAGTTACCTATGTCTTAACCTTTCTTTTCAGTTTTAGCTAAACACAAGGACATGAACAGCAATCTAATACATCCTTTCTGGATAGTCTTGCTTTAAAATATCTGTTTTTCTTTACTACTGCACAGGTGGTGAAACTTTTTTCCAATAATGTCCAAGGATGCATTTGTGGTTTACCTTAATCTGACCCTTTAAGCAAGGTTCACTGCAGACAGACCGGACCATGCCACTTTTGTTCATCTGGATTTTGTAATCATCAATGTTCAGCACGCCTTCATGCCAGGTTCCCACGTGAACATAGTCATAACGATTAGCTTCAGTGTACTGCAGATTCATGATGTCATACCTACAAAGAACATAAACACATGTGAGTCTTTCTGGCTTTTTCCCTGATGGAGAAAACAAAGACACTTGTAAATAAGTGGGTTTTAGAGAAAAAAGAGAGATCAAGAATGATGAGATCATCACACATCCCAGCACAAGTGACTGTCACATTTAAGAGTTTATTCTGAATACTTCCTCTCTTCAGAAAACATCTGTATACCATCCATTTTTGCTAAATAATATATTGCTCTCAATTTTTTTGTTTACACTTCCAAGGATAATGGTATATGTATTTAGTTGATCAGCTCCTTAAAACCATGTAGTACACTTTGAACAAGTATCAATCCATGAGAACATTAATCTCCATGTTTGATTACTTTTATTTTATATTCCCTTTTTATACTCAGTTGCAATTTTCATTACAATGAATTTTTAAGGGGGAGGTACTTAAGGTATTACAAGGCTTAGAATTACTAAGTACAAACAAAACAAGGAACCTAAAAAAGGGCATCTTTAATTCATAAAGAGGTTAAGGATTTAACGGGTGTGTTGTGTGATGTAAGTGTGTATTATATGTTGTGCCTGCTCCATATATGTGTGATGCATGCACATGAATGCATGGGTGGTGCCCATGTGCACTTGTGGAGTCTGGAATATGACATTTACTGTCTTCTTCTATCACTCTCTGTCTTGCTGCCTAGTGCCAGGGTCTCTCATTGAATTAGGAGTTCATCATGTTGGCTACATCAGTCGGCCAGTGAGCTCCCAGGATCTTCCTGTCTGTAACTCCCCATGTTGGGGCTACAGTTATGAGTAACTGTTCCTGCTGTTTTAAAGGTGTGCTAGGAATGTGAACTCAGGTCTTCTTGCTTATCAAGTAAGCACTCTTACCTATAGAGCCATCTTATAAGCCAATTTATTATTTTGTACATTGACATTCAAAAGCATCTCTTCCCTGATTGAGACAAACACCTGCGAAGCTGAGCAATTGGTATCAACTATTTCAGTAGCTTCCAATGCTGCACAAAATGCTGAAATCTTCCTGGAGTAAGGGTAGCACTGTGTACCTATCTATTTTTCTGTTTTCTTTTTTCCCCCAAGAAATGTTTACTGTAACCAAAATACTTTCTGGGAGGCAGAAGATATTTTCCCCTATGGCTACAGACAGTTAGCAATATGATGGCCAGAGCAGAGGACTTGTCATCAGGAGCCAAACTGGAGCCTTGTTTTTCAATAGTAAGCTATACTGCTTAGGACTGTCACTAATCTCTGCAAACTCCTTGGTGTTCTTATATGGATGTGGGCACCTAAGACACGTCAGAAGCTACTTTATAATTGGGGAACATGCATAGGTCCTATATGTGAATGTCTACATATCCCCAAATTCATGTGCCAAGACCCTTATTCCAAAGTGATTGGGCAGTGACAGGGTCACAAGGAAGGAGTCCTCATGATTGAGATTCTTACCTCTGCAAAAGCAGCTTGAGAAATCTCTCTTGCCTTTCTAGTACATATGGACACCATTAGGAGAGACCATCCATGATTCAGAAAGCAGGCCTTTGTCAGACCCCTAACCTGCTGGTGCCTTGATCTTAGTTAGGTTTCCTAGCCTCCTGGATTGAGTCTACCAAATGTCTACTATTTATAAACCACAGGGCAGATGGTACCTCATACAGCCCCAAAGGTAAGACTCAGAATGCATTGGAAACATTGCCTAACATCATTCATAGTTCTATTTCTAGGAACATGTTAATATACCGACTAGTTCTATTACACTAAAAAAACAAACAAAGAAAAAACAGGAAGACATTTCTGTTGGCATAGCCATTCATTTATGACAATTGTCTAAATGGTCTTCCTTTTTATTTTTCCTTCTCTAACTAATACAGTAGTTTACCTAAGCTCTATGCTTGGCTTCTTCTTACCGGATCTCCAGAGGGATTTTTATCTGTAGAGCTCTCTACAGTCCTTAACCTCCTGCACTACAACATCAACCATCATGGCTCTCTCTCCTTATGTTTGACCGAAGGAACTGGATGGCAATTAACGAGTACATAGACCTCTTCCTGAGCAATCTTCTGTCCCACCAGACCTCCATCCCTCTGCTTTATTCATCCTGGAATACTTTTCTCTTTGAACCTATGTCAGACTCAGTCTCATTCTCAGCACTATGGACAGCTACTGCCTATCCGCTCTGTGCTGTCTTCTGAAATCTATCGGTTGTGCTCGGCCTACTTCCTTATCTAGACAATAACTATGCATTTACTGGCATTGTTTTGCCTGTTCTTAATGTGCAAATGTGTCCTGTCACCCACAGGGTAACCAGAGGCTTCTTCATATCCAGATTCTAACAGTTTCTACAAATAGCAGCTTCCTGAAAGACAAGCAGCTTACAGAAAATAAAGGAACTTTCCCCTTGCCCAGTGGGGAAAACTTACCGATTGTGCCCAGAGTTCATTATTTATCTTTTGCTGCTCTGGCTAATACTTATGATTCCCTTTGTTGCTGAGGCTTACCAGAATGTTTCAAAGTAGCTCTGAGTGAGGGTTAAATGGTTGTTAATTGTGAGCTCATGGCTCACACTCATCTAAGAGTCAATGAACAATCTACACCTCCACTACCTTTACATTCTGAATGCAGGACTATGAACCTGTTGTGACTCTTCAATTTGAGTCTTTCTATTTTTCCCCGTTAATCTCTGCCCTCTATCCACATTAGAACGGGATGCTTCCTCACAAGCTTAATGATGGTGGCGTTGCAGGCTGCCAGTTTAAGCCATCCTCCCCCTATAAATCACTTCCTGAGACTCTTATTAGCACCTCCTCATTCGCTCTTTCATAAAGAAAACCAATTCACACTTCATTAGCATTTGGAAACTGAAAATTTCACAATATTTTCTTATGAAAACACCTTTTTAAAAAGTTCTAAATGCTGGAGGAAAAAACAATAGCAAAACTACTTAGAAGGTATCAAGGGAGACATGCAGGCTTATGGGGAAAAGTTTCCAGTACTGGCATGTACATAATAAACCCAGCCCACCCCCTTTACCCCAGGGTTCCCTCCTGGTTATGTCCTTGCATTTTATTTGAAATATCCTTATATAAATCACACCCACATGAAATCTCATTGCATTCAGTGTATGTTATGTGATGATTGACTAAAATAATTCCCAGAGGGACCAAAAGCATGTGATATTATGACAGGAGCTAGATGCCCAAGGGAGGTGATGTGAGGAGGAATTGAACTGATTAAGTTGACCAGTCTCACTCAGGAGGAAATGATCCCTGACAAGGGATCTGGGGAAGACTTGGAAGTTTAACATGTAATTAAGGATGGAGGACATTGAAGCTGAGCTGCTGTCTTATGTTCTGGATGACTTATAAAGAGAAAAAGAGTGAGGAAATGTGTATTTACTGAGTGTGAAAATTCTCCAGCCCCGTGCTAATTAAACACTAAGTAAATTCCACGTGTGTTTTGTAGTTCTGTTGTTGCTATCATCATCATCATCATCATCATCATCATCATCATCATTATTGCTATTTGGGATCATGGAGGAGGGTTTACAGTACAAGTCTGACCCTCTACCAAACCTCATTTCCAGTGGATTCAGGATTATAAGAGTGGGATTAGATGGGTGGGCCATCTCTCTTTTGAATTTCAAACGCTTTATGTTAGTCCTGATACCATTTCCTAAGGTACTTAGAGCCATACATTCCTAGGCCCTGGAGTATCCATCCCACTCACATTCTAATTATCATCTGTTTCCACCTAAATGGCAGCTTGGAAGAAATCCTGTAGTACCTGGTTTTAATTGTTGGCAAAGACATATCATTTATCCTGCATTGAGCTGTTAGATTTTACGGGGGAGATTTCACTAGCCCACACAAAGGATTCTCCATGGGTAGAACTTGCCACCTCCATGCAAAGCCTCTCACGGTACTTCTATCATGACACAAAGAAAGCTTCCAGCAATTTTGACTAATTTCAGGATTAGATAAAAAGCAGCATGGTGGGGCAAGGCGTTTGCAAACCCCAGAGTCACCTCTTGCTCTCTGTGTGACTTTTAGAGACAGGCTTACTTACTTACTTCATTATCTGTCAGTGAAGGAAGTTAATGCACAAAGAATCATAAGACTTAAATAATTTGATGTTTCACCTTAGTATAAAACATGTTTCCCTAGGAATCTCTAAGTCTGTAAAAACCACACTCTGGAACGTAGCAGGGCCTGTATGATGGGCACATGGCATCATCTATAGGCTCAGGGCCTTTTGCCTTCCTGCTACAGATTTCAATTCCTCTGCCATTCTTATGATCTCTTTCCTAGGAAAATCTGTATGAATGAATATAGCTAATATTGACAGAGAACACATTCACTATGGGCCAGCTATATATGAGCTCACTGACGGTATCAAAACAAATGCTGCAGAACAGATTGTGTGTAAAATGACTCAAAGGAAAATTATATATACATAATTTTTATATATATTATTTCCTTTTCTATTTGCTTAATATTTTTTTGGAAAGCTACTATAAACCAAATTCCAGTCCCCAAACCCCCCAAGTCTTTCTTCTTTTGAGACATCCAAACAGAAATATGTGTTAGCCCGAAAAAAAAAAAAAAAAAGAGTGTATATGCAGGGTTTGGTTTTTGTCACATAGTATTAATCATGTATAATATGCATAATCTTTCACGAGGAGAATAGCACTGTGTCCATCAATGTGAATGGTTCTGGATCGTGCATGCAGTGCTTGCTAAGGTCCTACTATCCAGGTAGAATGTTTTCAGAAGATCTCAGGAATCCTGAGGGAAAGGCCAGGTGATTTTTTGGTGTAAGGGTACAGGGTTCTGAGGGTAAAATATGAAGTATTTTGATATTTTCAAAAGTGGTGTGGTCTTAGTTACATCTCTATTTTTATGTCAGGTGAATTTCAATTCAACACTCCTAAACCATGGAACCCTAGTTGCCACCTGTCTGGCTCAGGGGTCATGCAGGTAGAGATTCTTTACCTTCCAGGAGCATCCCCCTTCTCATCGAACCACACTTCCTCTCCAGACACGCCAACAAAGGAGGATTTGATGAGGAAATCCAGGAGCTTCCTGCCATCAATGGGCTTCATGGCATCACAGAGGCCCACATGGCCAGGACACAGAGCATGGTGCATGTTCTGAAGCCCGTGCGCCATGGCGTAGATGGCATTGATGACAAACCCCATTTTACTGTCCTGGACGTAGTTTTCTTCTAAGCTTTCATTGCCTGTAACAATAAAAACAGAACACTGCCAAGGTCACAAGCATGAATCTTATCAGGGCTATACACTCAATGCTCAGTGCAAATCGGGGATACATACCCAAAGCTCAATGCAAATCAGGGCTACACACTCATTGTTCAGTGCAAATCGGGGCTACACACCCAATGCTCGGTACAGTTCAGGGCTTCAGACACTGAAAAGGATCATGCCATTGGCAAAAGCAGAGTCCACTTTGTACTTATAACCAACTGTACTATATTCTGCCTGAAAACAGCATTTCCCTTTTCCCCTTCTTTATTCAGTAAATATTTTATGAGTTATAAAGCAAACAGTATTGAGGTGAAAACAGAAGAATTTTCATATAAGTAAATCATCAAGGAGCAGTGGAAAGAATTCTTTTCCCTTTTGTTTTGCAGGTACTCACATGCAAACCTCCCTATCTCGTGGCACAGGAAAAGGATTTTTGCATCTGTTATGATGATCTATAATTCATGGTAATTCAGTTTGTACAATGTCAAGTCTCTGATGGTTTGTTTCTGTGACTCCCCCTTTATTGTCATCTCTAGCGACATAAAAGAAGAATTACGTTGAAAACACATTTGTCAATCAGCAGACACTTTGCTAAAGTATTTCATGGCAGAGAAGTCATACTCTACATTAAATTTAGCCCTGTTTACTTGTGAATCACAGGCTTTGTTACTTGTGAATTTTGAAAGCCCTGCAAACCTTTCTACCCCTGTTACAGGTGAATAAAACTTCCCCAGCTTCCAGCTAGTTTTATATCATTGTAGCGTTAGAGCTGAGCTCCATGTTGGAAATCTCCTTTTAGGACACAGATATGCATGAGAAATTTAGAGACCATTTGGGCTTTGTGAAATAAAAGTAACACTTTAGAAAACAAAATAGACTCTGACTATCTCACCACCATACTTTAGTGACCTTGGACTTGGTTTTTCACATTCACACTAAGAGCTAGCTGAAGGTATATAGAAAGTCTAGATTAGAACCTCCAGAAGGAACAGTAAGGAATGTTGACTTTGATGTTGAACTTGGAATAAAAATAGAAATTCCTAGACTTCTATTTAAGGAATGGTCTATTTAGATGAAGTTGAAAATTGAGACAGATATTTGTTTATCAACCCTGAGGGTGAGGTGCAAATGATGGAGTCAGCTCAAATCCCTCTTCCAAATGCTTGAGAGGTCCATGTTAGGAGTGG
Source organism: Peromyscus maniculatus bairdii (assembly GCF_049852395.1). NCBI lineage: Eukaryota > Metazoa > Chordata > Mammalia > Rodentia > Cricetidae > Peromyscus > Peromyscus maniculatus. The sequence continues at coordinate 48,266,893 of NC_134867.1, read as the reverse complement.
ACTTTGTTTAAGCACTATTTGCCAGACTGAAAGAAAATGTTCCGAGAGTAAGAAAGGTCAAGGGGGCATTTGAAAAATCAAACCACACAGAATGAGTGCACAGCATTGGATTAGGCAGAAAGTACAGATACTCCTTGCAAAAGTTGTCAGGTCTTTGAAATAAGGTGACTGGGGTCTGTTGGTATCCCCAGTAAAACCTGTCTTAACCCAGTGGTTGTCTAGTGGTACTTCATTCATAGCACCAAGGCAGACTCTATCCCTGATGTCTGTGAAATTGGTGCTGTCCTTTTGATTCTTATTTAGGGCGATCGGATAACTTATCCAAAATGAGTCATTTCTTTTCAGGATGAAAGTGAGTGGGAATCATAATTGTTCCAGAATGCAAGTGTGAAGAAGGCAGGCTGGGGCAACTGATACATGTTTTGGAGGCTGTGATCATATCTAATGATCACAATATGGATATGATTTATGTATATGCATAGGTAAATATAAACGCATGCAAGTATACTATACAGTCAGTAGAATATTTTCATTAGTTTTGATTAATTTTGTATTTATTTAATTTTAATGACAGGTATATAATAATATAACAGCTACTGGTTTTGAGTGTATGTTATAATAGCACTCAGTAAATGAAATCTTCCAGATAGACATTAACCTTCCCACTTTATAGGTGAGGAAAGAGTAGGGTATGATATGGATCCAAATGCCTTTCTTCTTTCAGTTATGCTCAGTGGCTACATGGGGCAGATACGGAAGTTTATGCAGGAGGCAGAGGACAGGCCATTGTGCTATGTACCAAAATCTTTGCAAGCCCAATTTAGTGTGTCTCCCTTAGATTATTCCAGATGTGCAGAGATGCCCTACTAGTGAGAAGTCCTGGCACTCAATCCACCAGCAGCATACTATGACAGAGAAGCCCAACCTGCCAGTATTTGTCATAAAGAGACCTAGAAACCTTGACAATGTTTCTAAGCAATGTTTGCAAGGTAAATCATTCATGTTCTGCCAAATAAACCTAACAGCACACAGGTCTCCCTGTCATCCTAGTCCACTGGCTCTGCATGTGAAAGGGGCAGCTACAGTCAATGAGAACTCTCTCTTCAGCTACTAGCCCAGGCTCAACCCTATTGGCTCCACTATAGGGAGCTAATATTTGGCCTATACAAGAAAGGACATTTGCTTTGTCACAACTGCTCCAGATTAGATCATATTGCAGAGATTTATCATGTCTGTCTATCCATCTAGCTATCTCCCTATCTCATTATCTCTCTATCTCATTATCTATCTATCTATCTATCTACCATCTATCTATCATCTATCTCTATATCTCTCTCTATCATCTACCTACCTACCTACCTACCTACCTATCTATCTATCTATCTATCTATCTATCTATCTATCTATCTATCTACTTATCTAAGTAACTATGTGTTCTATGTAGAATGTGTTTATTTGTTTGTTTGTTTTCCAAGTACTCCAAAGATCATATATTTTCAGGAATAGTGAATTAAGAATTGAAAACTAACAACATAATCATTTGGTGGGAAGGTAAAAGCATTTATTTTCCTTCCCTGGGATTTACTGCCTTTTCATAACACTAGTCTCAGGTTATTTGTGAGAAGGGGATTTCATGTTTCCTTTTCTGTGGTGCATTAATTGTTATAGACTACCAGGAGGTCATTAAACCACCACCTTTTAGAATACACTAAATAGAGTCAAATAATTGAGGTTGCCGGTGTTTTTATTTACCTTCAAAAGAACACCTGCCTGCCGGCTTCAAGGAGGATTGTGAAAATAACTACCTTAGTTCTAAATAGTAATCTTGTTCTTGTTGCAGGCACACGACAAACACTATAAATTGCTCCTAGAGTCAGTGGCACACAGGCCTCCATGGGCTTGGGAATCTGCATTGAACATTCTGAAATCGGGGCACTCTGGTGCTTAGGCAAAGGACCAGCAGTTCATCATTGATATTCAATTGTCATTGACAGCAGTCATTGATATTCAGGTCGGCTATCCAGCACAATGGTGTAATGACAGGAACTCTGGACTAGGCACCTGCACAGTTGGATGTAGAGGCAGCCCTGCCACTTCCCAGAAACAACCCACTTCCAATAAGTCATGGAACTTGGCCTCCATTTCCTAACCTTAAAATAGCACCCTTGAGGTAGATAATCTCGCTGAAGTTCTGACCCCTTTAGTCCCCCCACACTGCTGCTCTAGCTCCAATGACTGGTCACTGCGGTTGGTACAGATAGTCACCTATGTTATCTTTTTCACCTCTTACAGGAGAAGACAGACACTCAGGGAAAGTCAGGCTGGGCTGGGATGAGTGGCCTTCCTCTACCTTGTGTTCTTTCGCCTCCCACTCAGGGCAGAGTGAGGAAAGGGGCCTGCTGTTTCTCTTTAGTTGGGACTGGTTCTCTGGCCTGTGGAGGTTGTAAATCTGTGGGCTGTGTTTTTCAAGTGGCACTGGCGACTGGACAGATTAGCCTGTCCAGTTCTAGGGTCAATGTCTAAAAGTCATTTGTGGGTGGGTGCCCAACCAACACAGGTCCCCATTAACTTAGTTTTTTTTCTGTCAGTTTTTCTCAACTTTTTCAAAACTTTTAGCTGCACATGATAGTGTACACCATAATCCTAGCGCTCGGGAGGCTGACACAGGACTACTGAGTATTCAAGGCTCAGCTGGGCTTGTAGTAAATTCCAGGCCAGATTGGGGTTTATCATGAAACCCTGACTCAAATAAAACAAAACTCAAAACTTTCTCATTGGGAATGGACTCATCTACAGTAAAATGCAGAAGTGTTTACTATGCAGGTAAATGAATTTTCACATATGTACAAATCTATGTACCTGTTATAAGATATCAGCACAAGGTATTTTCAGAAGACATAAGCTTACTTAGGACCTCCCTCATGTATACCACCCATGTTTCATCCCTCTGATGGTGGAGCTCCCAAGTATTTGACTTTCTGGTTCCACTCCAATTGGCAAACTTTTAAATTTTTAAAGTTCTGTTTTCTGTTAGTCTGCAAATATACTATTAGTATTTGAATAGCAGTCCTGGTACCTGGAACCTTGACAAATTTCACTTACTTGTTTATCACTGTTTGTCTTTGAGACAGGGTCTTGATTTTGAACAAATGATCCTGACTGGCTTCTCCAGCACTGGGATTATGGGCACAGATCAACATGATTGGCTGAATTTACTTATTAATTCTAATTTTACAAAGTTTTTCAATTATTCTGTACACTGACATTGTTTCTAAAACGGATGTTTAATCAGCCTGTTTCAGACCTACTTGTTTGGAAGCAGATTTAGGAAGGAAGTCCATTGGTGAGCCCTCTAAGATCCCAGTTCTGATATGTTCAATAACCCATAACTAGCAAGACAGAAATAAAGTACATGTGAAGCTCTTTCCTGCCAAATAGAACTGTGCATGCATGCAGCAGCCCTGTCTAGTAACTGGCTAAACCACATTACAAACAGTATGATATTTATAGCAAAGAAAAAACACTTTAATGTGTATTTATTCTGCATTTTTAAATAATACTGACCTATTTTAAGTGTCCTAAGTTGCAAAATATAAACAATATATGGAAATACTACTTCCAGTAAAAGCAATTTTGTTGTGCCTGGACTTTCCATTTTATTAATTCGTTCCCACCAGGATGCCTGTAAGACTAGTAGCATGGATTCTTTCAAATCTAGGTCCTTGGCACTAACTTCAAATTAAGAAGGCGAATACAAAAAGCAACATTTTACTTTCTCATAAAATAGGGAGAATTCTCGGAACTATTACTAAATACGTGTCTCCCTGGGGGGAGAATTCTTTCAGTGTCTTGGCATTTGTCTCTCCACTACTTCATTTTCTTTGACAGTGTTATATGTTCAATAAACAATTTGATACAGTGTCATTCAGAGTGAAATAGAAAGGCCCATGATTATTTTCTATTTGTTAACAATTCAAGTGACGAAGATGACATTCAGGTCCCTTTGCATTGCCAAGGAGTAGATTTATTGAAGGAAGATTAATCAGGCCATTTAAAAAATACCAACTTCCAAGTATACAGTGCCCCCAATTTGGCTTAAAGGCTCAGGCTGCTAAATTCTCTATATACCTTTCCCCCAAGAGAATTTATGATAAGAGTCAGAATAGCCTAGTCTTACACATGTTCAAGTCTAGGAGCGGTGAATGCTTTGTTTCCCCTGACACTACATTTTTTCTCATCCCACAAGGATTCTCTCTGCTAATATCACAGAAAAATATGACTTCCCCTTATTTTCTATTCCTTGTATTAAAATGTAAAAATGAACTCCTATGTGGGACTGGAGAGAAGAAAAGGAAGATTCTTTAGTCAAGTCTATGCTATACTGTGATTTTTAGTTGACTTCCTATTGTTAAATCCCACCTATTCTCCACATGGGAACAACCAGACACCTTTCTAAGTACATCCTCGCAATCTGTTGTTAAGGCATGCAAATATCAGGCCTCTCACAGGTTGACGATAATGTATGGTAAGTCTCAGTTCCCTGACAACACTACTGCATTTAGTTAATTCATATTTCAAAAAATTACGGTGCGTGTGAATAACAGGTAAGGACAATTGCGGGTGTGTTTAAGTATCTTGAGGATCAGCTAAAGTATTCAGCTGAACTGTGGGACTCCATGTCTCTCTAAAGAGAGAAAACAGGGCAGCTTGCTGTGCCTTTGCTTTTATTATTGATAGGGCAGAGGAGGGCATCATAGAGTTGCAAACCACACCCCCTGGAGTAAAATCTTTGCAGATTTGCAGAAAGTACTTGGCAGCTCTTTGTAGAGATGGAGTGTATTACAGAGAGCTGGCAGCTTTTCTTGAGTGTGGGAAGTCTGTCTGTTGTTAAAACACACCAGGAACCAGCTCCTTCATCCACAACCTGCTGCTCTGTTCCTCTCTTGGTCTCTCCTATGTGCCAAGGAAGCAGGTCTATGCATGTAGCACCACCCTATTTCTTTACAGGTGGTAATAGGAAGAATGCTGTCTTCTAGGCATTGGGGAGTCCACGGATTAATGCTCTGACCTTCTTCTTTGATATTCTATCAGCAGGTTGTTCTTTTTGAGACGCCCTACTTTAATACTGCAGTGACATAGATTGAGCGACTTAAACAGTGTGACTTAAACAGAGAGAGTGGCTTTGGCTGAAATTTAAGCCCTGCGGGTGAAAACTCTACTTATGTGGGTGAAAAGTCTAACTTCTGACTGCTTTCCTCATGGTTTAACAGAACAGCTCTGGTAACTAACATAGGGTCATGTTTATTATAAAAATGCAGGCATCAATTCTATATGACATTGGCATTCTAAATTCAGCTTGGTGATGGGCTTTTGACCAGTACAACACAGTATTTATAAACTGACCAATCCATATACATAAAAATATAATTTGGGACTTATTAACACATTTCATACTCTTTAGAGTTTTATTCCTGTAATTTGTAAGTCAGATGGGTTAGCTGGGAGCACAGAAGTCTGCCATTTACTGGAGACTTTAGTATTTAAACACAGGACACATGGTTTATTATATGCCTGTAACATCTTGGAGTAAGTTATACTGTGACTTTTCAATTCAGATTGATTGCTACAGGAGATTATTTGTTGATACTTTACATTAATATTGTTATGGATTTATCAGTCTAGGTAAACGATGACACCACCTTGTCCCTGTGTCACAACTCTTGGGATTTCTTGAAAGCCATGGTCATGTTCCCTTTTCTGTGATGTCTCCTAACAGCATCTCTTGAACAAATCAAATTTGGAATTCCCAAGGGCCTAATAAAAACTCATTGCTAGTAAGATTTAGTCAATAACTGTCACAGAAATTAATAAAGTAGCATCTAAAATCAATATTGTCAAGAGCACATGGACAAAGAGCTCTTAGCCAGAAACTATCAATAAAACACATGCAGGGTCTAGACTTCATGCAAATCCATTTGGATATGCCAACCACTCAGCTCAGGCTGTGAGGAGAATATTTACAGAAACAAGAAAGCTAAATATAATTCTATACTAAGAAGAATCACCTTGAGAGGTCATGAGGCTGATCCAAATCTGCTCAAATTATACTCAGAAAAGGAATGTAAGCATTATTTTACTCTAGTAGAAGGAAATTGCTTCTCATGGGACATGCGGTAACAAATCTGAAATTGCTGTCAATGCATATAACAAGGTTAAACAAATAAATCAATCAATGGCAGATGGTATAAGTAGGGTGTATCACTGGTGGAATCAGAGGCTATAGAAAATCAAACAATATAGTTAGAATAAACTATGCAATATGAGAATAGACCTGGAGACATCGGCATGAATTTAATAAAAGCTTATGAATTTGTATAGAAATGTCTACATGTGGTTTTAAATACTTCAACATTTTTAAGTTTATGTACCTGTGTGTTTCTATGTCTGTGTATGTGTGCATACTTGTATGTAGTTGCCTGCAGGAGTCGGAAGAGGGTGCCAGTCCCTGAAACTGAGGATGCAGTTGATTGTAGGCTAGGAACTGGAGCCTGGTTCTCTGCAAGAGCAGCAGCAAGCACTCTTAATCACTGAGCCCTATATTTGGCTTCATATATACATACATATATAAAAATGTGTATATATATGTATGTATATATATGTATATATACATACATATATAAAAATGTGTATTTATATATGTATGTATATATGTATATATACACACACACACACACACACACACACACACACACACACACATTGCAGTAATGCACACTAAAGAAAAAGCACCGTCAAAGCTTTAAACACATCCAGTACTCAGATCTTGGCTTCTAATATCATACACATGCACACACACAACACGCACGTACACACACACATGCACACACACACGTACACACATACACTCTTTGGAAGAGATAACCAATTGATGATTTAGAGGTGGGACTGGGGAGATGGCTCAGTGGTTAAGATCACTGGCTATTTTTCCAGAGGACCTTGGACTACAAGCATTCACATAGTGACTCACAATCACCTGTAACTCCAGCTTTATGACATCTGACACTCTCTTCTCTCTTCCATGGGCATCAGGCATACATATGGAACATAGACACATGTACAGACAAAACACAAACACAAATACGTGTGAAATAAAACAAAAATAAACCTTCAAATACTTTTTAAAAGAGATGTATGAAAGAGTCAGAAAATACATAGAGTGAGCCTGGGGAGTTTGTATTCTCGAAAAGTGAAAAATTCCCCAAAACTATACAATGAAGTCAAGTAAAAGACTTCCAGTGGCCAAAGCCAAAGCAATCTGAACAACAAAATCAACAATTTAGTATGGGAATATGATCCAAGATATAAAATAACTGGTCATACTGATATAAATAAAGTATAAGTGGGGAGAAATAAAGGTTAGTGGAGGAGAAAATACAACTCTTCCATACAAAATAATTGCAAATAATGTGAATAGCCACTTTGCCTTTAGCAAGGTACAATGTGACTCTCCACTCTTTGGTGTGGCATGCAGCTAGTGACCTGCTTCCAAAGGTTTCAGCATAAGAAAGGCTATCAAGTTAAGAAGGTTCACAGTAGAAAGGCTTGGTAATCACAACCTTACCTATGTGATCAATGCTAACCCAGTGTGCACCAGACTCGTGGGCAGGTCACAGAGTGATATATGACCTGCCAGACATGTATTAGCTAAGCCCAAATCTAAAGACATTCTATAAAATACCCAAAATACTCCTAAAAACCGTCAAAGTCATTATACAAAAGGACATTTGAGGACTGTCACAGCCTAAGGGAACTCAAAAAGACAGGGGGAAAAGAGATGGGGTATGATATCCTGAATAGAAATCTGAGGTGGGGGAGGGGGGAAGAAAGGAAATGTTGGCAAAATCCAAGGTTTGAAGTTTAATTAATAATAACATATCAATGTTGATTCATAACTGGCGAATGTCAGGCTGGAATGTAAGACATCAACAACAGGGAAAGCTGAGTGCTTCATGAGCTTATCACATTTTCCTTGCAGCTTTTCTTTAAAGAAATTTGAAAAAATACCTGTTTTCTTAAGTGCCTGAGAATTAGCATCATATCTCAGTCTAGTATCGGGTAGTAAGAGATAGCAGTCTGAAATGCTCTGTGGCCGGGACTTGAGTGGTTTAAACATATTATCTAATGTACCACCTCACAAGGACGAATGGAGTGAATGACACTGGCCTATCCAGCCCTTCTCCCAGTCCTTACCCCACAACCCCTGTTAGCTTTTCCTTCCAGCCCCTCTCTCCATTCCATTGTGACTCCTGCCAAACCCACAGAACCACTCTCTACCAGGGACCCCCAGTGGCCACACTGGGCTGGGATTCAGGCAGGTGACTTTTAGTTAAGTCTTTCCTGTCCTCCACCCCAGGTCTCACCAGACGCCTTAGTCTGGCTGAAGCCCTGCCCACAGAAGCCCCTTCTCTCAACCCATCTCCACCCCGTAGGGACTCAGCCTCTCGGTGTAGACCCAGAGTTCCTCTAATTCTTTCCTGCTGCCCCGTCATTCTTTCCTTCTAACCTGTCTACGTTCCTTTTTGACACCAGGTGACCCACATGAGCACTCTCTACCAGGGACCCAGAGTGTGCAACATCAACCAAAGAAGGGAACCCGACTCAATAAAGAGGAGACCAGATATCTGTGTGAAGAAATACTTCAAATAGGACAAACCTGGATGCCTGGATCCAACGGCAAAAGCACGAATATGAACAACCAAGACAAAATGCCTTCCCCAGGAGTCATCAACCCTAATGCCATAGGCCCTGAGAAAAGCAATGTGGCTGATGCACAAGACAGGGAATGGGTGGTATTCCCCTCCTGTGATTAATGATGAAAATCAGAGGTCATGTGGGTCAAGTAACTTTTCCCAGGTCACACACCTCGATAGTAGTAGTTGCTACATTAACACCTGGCATGTCTGACTTTAGAACAGTCCATTCTAAGTAAGCACCATGTTCCTCTGTCTCCTGCCTAGTTGCAGCCACAGAGTGACATTATACTCGGCAGTATGTAAAAAGACATGACATCTGTCACCATTGTGATAAACAAGTGGTTTGTATACAAAATAAAATTTGTCCTATGTTTTAGACCATCTGAAATTTCAGAGACCTATACATTTTATCCTAAGATGAGATTGTTATGATTTTCTTCAGATAAATGATATGTCTGTACAGATGGGACTATTTTCATGGCTCTGGACTATGGATACTATTCATTGCTATGTAACGTTAAGGTTAACTTTACATAACAAGAATGATTTGAAAAGAGATTCACCATGAAGAATTGGTGTTCTTGATTCTATGAAACTGGGACTAACCTAGCCACAAGATAAATTATAAACTCATTTCCCAAGGCTTGATGGGAGCTCTCAGATGTTGCCATGTGTATCCCTTCTAAACATAGGTGTCCATGAACCTGAAAAGCTCACAGACACCTCTGTTCTAGAAACACATACCACAGAAGGCTAAATTAACAATCAGATTAATCAAGTGTTCTTTAGGCATTGATACAACCAGGCTGTTAATATTAATTTGGGGGCCAAATAGAAAGAAAATTATTCAAAAACATTCTAGGGCAACACAAAGAGCTCCCCAAGCATCGCTTGTTCATGCTTCATGACTAGAATGAAAACAGCCATCTATAAACTTATCTTGCTCAAAATTATCAAAAACTCATCAAAAAAAAATCATATAACACAATTGGAATTTAGCATCTCTGGGTCAATATTTCTATTGATTGTATTTTCTTTCTTTCTTTTGTTTTTAGTGCTTTGTGGGAATGCTAATTTCTGAAATGCCACGTGTTCACCCATTTAAGATGATATCTCTATCACAAGATGCAGTCCTATGGAAATACTAATGAGTGGATGTCAAACTATACCCTGCTGGTGTCTGGTTATTCCCTACTGTGGATGTAAGAGAAAACCACAAATGTGGCCAAGGGCTACTTTGTTTACATGTATTCCCTTTTCACTTTGACTAAGGTAGACTTATTCTAATATAATAGGAAATCCATCTTCAACGATGGCTTATGGTTGAAACTAAGCAGGAGTCCATTCCCTACAGCTGCCCATGTACCCATTTGAATCCCCAAACCAGATCAATAAGAGATGCATCCCTTAATCAGATAAGATTCTGTAGAAAACAAAGAGGGTAAAAAAAAAAAGCTGATCATTAATTATTTTTATTCATAGAGTGCATACTTGAAGTGCAGATAAGATAATCTTCAACAACTCTCTCTCTCTCCACAACTGTGCATGTTCAGCATTGTTAGAGCACAACCCAAGAATGGAGTCATGTGAGGGGAATTCTGAGTGCCTGTAAGAAAACAAAACATGAGTCTTGTGACCTCAGTTTCTTCAGAACACCGAATTGTTCTTGGAATGTGTCTTCGTGCTCCTCCTGGTGGAGTGGATAGGAGTGAGTTGACTTCAGCTGTTGTTATTCATACACCTCTATAGAAAACCATGTTTTTGTTACCCGTGGCTTGCCCTTGTAATTTTACATTTTACTCATATGATTCTTTTTAACCCTCAGAGTATAAATTGTCTGACACTCTGAATAAAGTTGGCTATTGAATGAGGAAGAAAAGAAATCTGACCATTAAATTTCAAAACTAAGAAACCAAGGTGAGCAATAACAAAGCGAATGTGAAATAATAAATAACAGAGACCAGTAACTCATCACCCTAGTTCCAGATGTAAAAATGCACTGAAAATGGAACTCTCTTACCATGCATATGTATTCCTGCATGTGACTTGAGTTAAACAGCTGTGTGCATGTATTCAAGGCTCTGTATTTTGGGGGGATTTGATGCTTTGCAGCCTCCTCCAAGTGACCTTACAGAGGAAGGGGAACCTCATTAGCAAGGACACTCTGAGATGTCTAAATATTCTGGCTGAGGTTAGAGAAAAGGCTTTGGTCCCACTTCCCTGATTACTTTACATAACTGCAAACAAGAGCAGGAGTCAAGACGGCTTGTATCCTCAGCTCTCAATAATAAGGACTTTACAGAATTAATTTGCACCATGGCATGTACTTACTCTGTCTATTCTCCAGAATATTTGCAATAGGAAAAGCAAGAGAAAGGGGTGGCCAGTTTAACAGTGCCACATTGATCAACAATGACAGGTTTTACTAGCGGTGAGGTCAATAGAAAAACCATTAAAAGCTTCTTCTCTGAGAACAAACCTGGCATTGATTTCCAAGCTTTGGCCTGAAAGCTCACAGGACTGTAAAATGAAAGCTGAAAATTTTTCCTTTGGTCTTACCTATGAGTGAATGACAATAACCAGGCATGCTTGCAACTGCTCCCGAGAGTTGGAACACCATGCAATTTTTTTTTTTCAAGCTGTATTAGTTCAAGAGGAAAGGCTGGTTCAACATGCAAGATGTATTTGTGGTGTAGTGTGTGTTTCTACTGTCTTGGATTCCTGCAGTTTAGTGCTATGCTGGTTCCAGGAATAGACGCTCAGAGTAGCTTGGATACAAAAGAAAAAGATATTCTGTGGGACATTTTGAAGCCCCAAATCAACTAGAAGTCTTCCTTTAACCCTAGTGGCAACAGCAAAATGCCCCACTGCAGGGCCAGAGTGGACACTGCCTGCCTTGGTTTGTGCAGTTTGAGTAGCTGTACAAGTTACTCAGACAGTCGCCTCCTACATTATCTCAATTGTTCTTCTACGGCATGATTGGCAGCTCAGGGACAGGATGATGATCTAACTGAGCGTGGTTATTACTGATGGTGGCTACAATACATTTCATAACATTCCAATAAAACCTAATATGATTACTATAAGCTATCATTTGAGATTGCTGAATAGAACTGTAATATAAAATGAAGTGTCTAGTTAATGTATTAGTCAAATTAGGAGTTCTTCGTGTCTGTAGAGATGAAATAAAGAGCTGTATGAAAATGGGGGAAAATGAAAAGGGGAAGTTCAGGCAATTCTTTCAGTCTAAGCAGTAAGTAAGAATGTTCCTCAAATCCCTTAAAGGCATAAGCAGACTTACATTCCGTTTTAAGCTCATGGATTGGGTATAATTGGAAGAGAATTGTCCAAGGTTCACACATGGTCATGTCCCTGATGGAATAAATATATCAGTATGTGAAGTAATAGAAATTTCTAATAGATGTTAGAATCAAATTAAAATGACAACGTCAGATCAATTCATTGAAGTTATTCAACAGAAAAAAATGAATTTAATACTGCAACAACTGCATTATCATTTTGAAAACTGTTCATTCAGTGATCCATGAAGTGCATCGCACATGTCTAACTCAGTGCTGTTTGGACTATACAAGAGGTGATATAGTGGAGGTTCAGCCCTGAAAAAAAAGAGCCTATCACTGTAGACTTTCAAAAAGTCTCCTGGAGGAGGTGAGACCTAAGGCTCTTATTGGGCACAGGTACTATAGATAGTGAAGACAGCAGACAGAATTAGAAACTCCTTAAGAGTATAATGCAGGCAAAAATCAAACCCATAGGAGATATGGGTGGAACATGGAGGAGCCAGGTTGTAATGCGCAGGCTGAGTAAAGCTGACAAAGACAAAGGATGTTATTTACTGAACTTCGCACAGTGGGTCAGAGAGGCTCCGGTGTTAAGCAGTAGGTGAAAGAGAATCCCTGCCATCTTCAGCACAGAGCACTCAGGCCATCTTATGACACCATTCATGTATGACATTCGTCTCCAGACCCTCCCTCCTAAATGGACCTGGCTGCTGTGGCTACACCAACTATGCCCACAGCCACAGTACTTTGTGTCTTAGATGCCCACCGGGTTCCAGGGAAGGCGATAAATTATGAAGGTGAAGCTCACATTCTCCTATCATCAGAGATTAGGCTCAAACCACATTCAAAATTCAAACAGGATGGGTCAGCCTACTGTTGTTAGTGACTTTTCTTCTAGGGACACAATTTCATTCCTATTCTCATCAGCTGAACATCTAACTGCCCACTTTATCACATTGTGACCAACACCAGAAACTATAATTTTACATACTGTCAGCCAATATGATATATGGACAATTTTATGGCCTTTTTAGGAGTAACCTCTTTTTCTTTTCTCATATACTTATCCTCCTGACTGTTCCCTCACTAGTTTGAAATTAATAATGATAATAGTTACTATAGTAGAGTATTTTAAGTAGGTATCTTTTTCCTTTTGTTAATCCTATTGCAAATAAACACAAATGTTTCTGATTTATCAAAGCACACCATCAAGTTTTATCTTTCAAACAGGAACATCTTGGCAGAAAGCAGCTGGAAGTAACACATCTGGATATCTGCCACAGCACACAGACCTCAAGTTCCATGAGAAAGCAAAGCCATGTGCAGGCAGCAATCCCAGGAAGTAGAAAGCTGGCTTAATGTTTTTGTCCATTTCCATATTTAGCTTATGGTCCTTGTTTACTTTGTCCAATGAATATTTAGCCAACATTTCTCCCAAGTGAAATCCTTTCATTGAAGAATTAATCCATTATTAGTTTACCAAACAGGTGATAACATTGTGGAACCATTTTTAATTTCACAATGACTATCATCACCAGCCCTATCGAATTTCATTTGTTAAATTCTGATTACTGGACACCATCAGAGAAACCCCCTTTACAAACAAAAATATCTACTACTTTTATAGTGTAGAGCACTTTTGGAAGTCTCACATACTTCAAGGATGAAAAGTCCTATTCTGGGAGGTAGAGTAAGAAGAATTTCTTGGCAGAAGTCATGTGAGCAGGCACAAGAAAAAAAGAAGGTCATGGGAGTTGGGATTGACAGTTGAATCAGAAGTTGATATTGAATCCATGTCTAGCACAATAGACTGCAAACAAATGTCGTCTGGGTAGTGAAGGCAGCTTTTCCAGGGAGAAATTTGGAACACAAGGACACATTCTGTGGTCTTCGCTAGTTCATGTCACTTCCTTGACACCTTGGGCTCCTACTTATAAAATGGACATAGTAAGTCATCCACTTAACAGTTCAGGTGCCTAGTACTGGAGAGGGAAGGGTGATGACTCAGGTGCTTCAAACCAAGAGGAAGAAAGAGCGTTGCAGAAGTACAAGTTATAATACCGTTAGGACATTCCTGGCTGAGTTTCAAAACCACAGCCAAGCCTCGAAGTTTTCCAATATTCATGAAGTTATAATGAAGTTCAAGAGGCCACAGATTTCATTTGCAAAATGTCAGTCAATGAAAGAGATCTTGCATTCCACTCTTAAATTATTCCTAACGGAAGGCAGATAGAATCTATAAGATTACTCTCTGCCATCTATGATAATCACATTTAACAATGAGAAAGCAAAGAAATGGACAATTTTTTCCTCATTAAACGTTAGCTGAATTCAAAGGGAAAAGGACTCGCAAATGAAGAGAAATTATTTAGATGGGAATTCACGCAAGAATAAGGTCTGCCCTGACATCACCAGGAACATGAAATAGTCCTGAACAAGGAGAAAATGAGATTGTCAAGACAAAAGCCTCAAGTTGATGATGATTTATTAATAAGAAACAATGGATCAAGACACACTAATAACAACCTGTGAAGATGCAGATAATGATGTAGCAGGAGCTTTCCACCCTATGTATCCTTCTAACACACTACACCTACTCCCTTGTACAACTCCATACCTCACCATATAATGAGCTGTTAGGAACTGCATACGGAGAAAGGATTTTGATTCTGCTCTTAGAGTATCTATATTGGCTATTGCAATTATAAGTCAGTTATAAATTCTGCAGCTTTCCCACACATATCAGTGAGGATAAGAGAATCAGCTTTCTAGACACCAGATGACTTAGTTTACCTATTATCTCTATTATATGGCCATACACACATAATAAGCTTTCTTAGATATGGGTCCTTTGTCTTGTAAAATGGGAAAGAATGCTTAAGATAAGGTTCCAACATTGCAGTTTGAATTCTAGGCCTTGAAGTCAGAAGATGTCCACAGACTGGTAAGGAAGACATTTAGTTCCCAACGCTGAGACCCTGCAGGTTAGTGAAGATGACCCAAGAGATCCACCCTTGCTGGTCATTGGTTGTCACCTTCTCTTTCCTCCAACCTTACGATAAAACTGATAATTGGGTTCAGATCTAACTGCTTTCCACCTTTCTGCCACTGTTCGCTTCCTGACAAAAATCCTAATTAGCAGCAAACGGCTGAAGGAAAAATCAGCCTGAAGAAATAGGATGTTTCAATAATCATGTCTGACTTACTTCTCTACTCATCTTGATTTAAGGGAAAATGATACTGAACAAGAAAGAAAGAATTGAAGACTTTACCTGAGCTGGGCGAAGGAAAATATGTTACTATGAGTGAAATGGACAAAATTGCTGCCTACGGAAATTGAGTTACTTCCTGTCCTGGAGGAGACCCCTTGCATATCAGGTCCATCCTTCCACCATATAAAGAAGAGTTAGCCCCCTCTCAGGAACAACACATTCTCTGTGTCAGGAATGGTCACTTCCAGAGACACAGAAGCTTACTTACTGGATGACAACAAACAATTCTGCATCTGCATTTTCCCATGTAACTATCAGAAAATGCAGTCAAATCTACTTGGATACTTTAGGGTTTAATTCTAGTTTTTATTCATATGTATGGGTCTATGAGGTATGCATGTGTGTATAAATGTTAGTATGTGTATGGAGACACATGTGTGTATGTGTTACGTGCACATGCCTGAGAAGGTGACACCATGTGTCTTCCTCAATAGCTCTTCATTTTATTGTTTTGTTTCGTTTTATGCAGAATCTCTCACTGCACCTAAAGCTCACAGATTCTGGCTAGTTTAGCTAGCCAGCTTGCCCCATGGATCCCTAGACAGGTAGCCACCATGCCTTTTAAGGTTTATTTGAGTTATAGGGGTCAGAATTCCAGTCCTCATATTTGTGGCAAGTGTTTTATCCACTGGACTATCTTCTCAACTGTTCAAATCTGTTTTAAATTCCTTCCTTGGCCATTGTCCCAAAATGTAAAGATGAGATCTAATGAAGAAGACTTATTAACTAAGGAATCCCCATATGAGGACTACTTGTGTTAAGACAGAATCCAAAAAGCAAGCACCTATACAAAGCACATTGATTTAGGTTTTACTTAGGTTATTTAGGCTGCCAAGAACAGCCCCTCTAAAGGATTACACTGTAGCCATGTCAGATGAAAGCAGCCACCTACTCCGTTTCTTTGGAATTGGAAAGTGCCTTTTACAGCAGCTCTATGCTCTGGAAATGGATAAGGAGTCATAAATAGCTTTAAAAAATTTTTTTAAAGTAGAGGGGATGTCTCTCAATAGTTGTTAACAAAGAAATCCCTGGAATCTTGATAATTATGTTACACAGGCAAGGGTTTTTCAGGTGTAATTAGAGATAACTCTAAAATCAGGGTTAGAGTAGATAAAACCAGGTTATAGTACATAACCAACTCAAATTGGTTCAAGCTACATACTGCAGGGA
This sequence comes from Peromyscus maniculatus bairdii, assembly GCF_049852395.1. Lineage (NCBI taxonomy): Eukaryota > Metazoa > Chordata > Mammalia > Rodentia > Cricetidae > Peromyscus > Peromyscus maniculatus. The sequence continues at coordinate 48,250,396 of NC_134867.1, read as the reverse complement.
GACAACAAAATTGGAAAAACACGTCTGCGTTTAGTCGGAGAAGGTTGGTCAAAGAAAACCTAAGAGATGTGACACACAGGAGGGGGGTGACCCACTGTTATCAGGCTATCATATGAAAAAAAGTGAAAAAAAAAATATGTGGGACAACCCTCTGAACTATTACTGGCTGGCAGGTGGTAACGAAAAGAGAGATGTCGAACTGCAGAGTCTAAGTACAGAATTCAGCCAGCAGCCTGAATGACCTGGGAACAGAGTCCTCCCTAGAGATGAGACGCTAAATAAACTCCAGCTGTCCCATGCTGGGCTGCACCTTGTGACCCGCCAAACCATTACATAACAAAGGGTGTTACTTTGAACTGCTAGCGTTGCTGTCCTGTGCTAAGGCCGCGGTAGGAAACTAACACATCTCTCACTAGCTAATCTGCATGGGGCAAGAATTTTTAGACATCCCCAGAAGGGAGATAAAAGGTTATTCTAAAGACAACTGGACTTCATACTTCATGGAATCTGAACCACTGCAGCGCACTCAGGGCACGTACTTCCCTCTGATAGGTAAGAAATAAAGGGACATCACTGAAATGATAACTAGGGAGTGTGCTGTCTCCATTCCAGCACAGTGATTTGTTCTAATTTCCATGGTATCTCATCATCTACAAAGCCATTTCTTCCCCAACCAGCCGACTGACCTTAATGCCATCCTTCAAGGGCAATTTTTCATCAGACTATGTTTTTTTTCCCCTACAAACTCCAAGTTATAAAAAGAAAGCAAATAGTCCATTGAGGATAACAGCAGAATAACCATGCAGTCTGTATACTTTGGTAGGAGGAAATGTACAGAAATAATTTTTTTAAAAAAAGGAATGCCATTTTATTTATTTATTGTTTGGTTGTTGCTATTTGTTTGTTTCGACAGTCTCCTTATGGAGCTTTGACTTTGAACTCGCTACATAGACTAAGCTAGTCTCAAATTAATAAAGATCCACTTGCCTCTGCTTTCCAAGTCTGGAATTAAAGGAATGTGCTACCCTAATATCCCAGCCCAGGAGATGCCATCTTTAAGCCCACGTTAAAATTAAGGTTTTCTATCACGTTACTGGACCAACAATATTGCTATAACCTAGGACTTTGTGATGCAAACAATAAAATCTACAATATAAACTAGGATAAGTGACAACCAATTTGCTAAGTGATGGAAGTGTAGGAAGATCATCAATTTCTGTTGTCATTGTAGTATTAGTAGAAAACAACTAGTATAAACTCTTTTGAAAGAAACCAGTTATTTGGGGGAACATCCTGTCTTGTCTTTTGAGTTACTGTACTTGCTAAATCAAATGACATTCAACAACACGCATTCAGAACAAATGACAGCCAGTGCACTGGGCATCTTCTGTCTTTTCATCTGGCCCCGAGCCCTGAGGGGAGGCCCGAGGCTTCTCCAGCTGCTTCACATTGACTACTTGGCACACTCCATGTCGTTCGAGAGACTTGCTCCTGCCTGGTTTGGTCATCTGGAGTTATTCACTTTTACACTGACTCCCTACTTAGCACTAACAAAAATCCTCATTCCTAGTATGTTGGGCCAGCTTCTAAGAACTCCAGAGAAATTATCTGTGAGAAATCACGAGTAGATAGGCTTAAGCTTTCCACACTGGTCATGGGAGTGCCTTGCTTCTTTACTCCAGCCTTTGACCACTCTCTCTAATGCACCAGACTCATGGTATCACCATCTCAGCATCCTCATTTCACTGCACTACACTTCCACCAAAAAGGAGGGACATTATGGAGTCCTAACCACTCAGCATCCCAAAGCCCCACAAAACATGTGAGCTCATTCCTCAGAGTCCTGAACTCCACTCTGGAGTTCATAGTGCTATTGAGGTAGGTGTATGATCCATTCAAAGAATTCTAAGTTAAACACTTAGGCCAGAGACTCCAAGCAATGCTCAATGCCACAGTTTTTTTCAATACTTCCAGTTCCTTGTAACACACACATATACACCCATGCATGTCTACACACACACACACACACACACACACACACACAAACACAAACACACAAATACACACATACCCCTGGTCATTTTACCTGGAAATGACAGGATAAAAGCTATAGCATACATTCATAACCTTTAATCCAGTGGTTCTCAACCTTCCTAATGCTGCAACCTTTTAATACGGTTCCTCATATTGTGGTAACCCCCAACTACAAAATTACTTTTGTTACTATATTATAACTGTAATTTTGCTACTGCTATGAATCATAACAAATATCTGTGTTTTCCAATGGTCTTAGGCCACTTCTGTGAAAGGTTTGGTCCTAAAGGTGGGAAGGATACTGTAACTATACAGCCAACCATGAAGCATAAACTATAAGACATGTAGGAACATGTAGCTGATAAGCTGTGAGCAAGGTCTGAAAGGACTCTAATGTGCAATGATAAAATGCTCTGCAACATTGTCACATACTCTTACTTGACTCCAGACACATTGTGAAATGAGCTTGCATGTTTAGGCAAGGAATTAAGAAAATTAAACCTGCAGAGATGAAGAGGAAATTGATTCTCATTTCTATCTGGAGAAGATCACACCAAGAAGCTTTTGTGCTACAAACAAACAAACAAACAAACAAACAGAACAAAAAAGTCAATAAGCATTCAAATTTATGGCAAGGACTAAGGAAACACATTTTTTGTTAAAGTCCAGGAAATAATTAATTTGGCATTCATAAATCTTTGATGTGAAGGAACTGGCTAAGAATAAAATGAACTTGTGACATTCATTAGAAAATAGGCTCAGCCGGGCGGTGGTGGCGCACGCCTTTAATCCCAGCACTCGGGAGGCAGAGGCAGGCGGATCTTTGTGAGTTCGAGGCCAGCCTGGGCTACCAAGTGAGTTCCAGGAAAGGCGCAAAGCTACACAGAGAAACCCTGTCTCGAAAAACCAAAAAAAAAAAAAAAAAAAAAAAAAAAAAAAAAAAAAAAAAAAAAAGAAAATAGGCTCAATGCAGCTAGAATTAAGTCTACAAAAGGGTCAGATCTATAAGGAGTTTTAGGCATGGCTATTGTCATGTGTCATGACTGATAAACTAGTTAAAAAGAAACTGCATAGTTTGTCAGTTTTAGTAAGAATCTCAGGAACCTGAAATCTAACAATCTTAACTAAAAATGTCAGTGGCAACTCAGGATTTAAAATTCTTCTGGGTTCCCTACCTTCCTGGGACCAGAAAGAAAAGGAAGATGTCCATACCAGAGGAACATCCTCCAACAGGTGAGCCTGGAGAGGATGATGGGGAATAAGGAACCTTCCTGCGATTAAATGCAGGGGGGCATATTCTTCAATTGCTAATATGGTTTAACTTTCAGAGACATACAATGAAAAAGACTTTTAAAGCCTTATTCTTAACTCTGTAGACCACACCCGCTCTCATCTTCTGGCAACACAGGCAGGGTTACAGCTCCAGAGAAACTAAAAAAGTAGCCAATAGGAAGGAACTGGAAGGGAAGTGCAGATGAGTGGTAGAGTGTTTGCTTAAGGTGCATAAGGCCTTGAGTTGATGCCCTAGCAACACAAACAAACAAACACATGGTTTAGGAGGCCTAATCCTCGCTCCGTCTAGACATCCTGTCTAGACATCTGGGATAAAATAAAAGTCCTTCAAAGATATCACATCCTCATCACTGAACGTGTAGAAAGAGTCTATTACACAGTAAAAGGGACTTTAGAATAGCACAGTTAATCTGCTCTTGAAATGGGGTGACTGTCCTCTCCGCAGTGGAAAACCTTCCCTGTCCATGGTCAGAGAAAGGTGTGGTTGAAGAAGAAACTCAGAGGAAGACAATGTTCCACTCTTTGAATGTGAAACAGGGCCATGAGCCCAGCAATGCAGGTGGCCTCCAGAAAAAGCACAGCATCAGATTCTCATCTAGGTGCTTCATCAGAGAATGTGTGTCCAGTGACAGGTGTTTGGTTGTTGTTTTAGGTCAGTGAGATCCTTCTCAGGCTTCTAGCCCATAGACATTTAACATAATAGGTCTGTGCTGTTTAAGCCACCGTGTTGGTAGTAGTTTTTTTGTATTAATATTACAAAATAATTACCATCTCTCCTAATTATCCGATGTGGACACAGAGCAGTGGCCTCAACCTTCCCGATGCTGTGACACTTTAGTACAGTTCCTCATGCTGTGGTGACCCCCAACCATAAAATTTTCATTACTGCTTCCTAACTGTATTGTAATGTAAACATCTGTGTTTTCCAATGGTCATAGGCAACCCCTGTGAAAAGGTCATTCCACCATGCACAGAGGTCGTGACCCCTAGGCTGAAGGCCATTGACATGGAGAAGCATGGTGTTCGGCCATGGCTTACTAGTTGGGAATACCCATACTTGTGTGCAGAACAAGCCTACCAATAAATGAACACAGCCAACAGAAGAGGCTGACCCAGCATCCAGAACGGTAAAGCCCTTATGAACTAACTCAGAGGCCATAGGCAGACCCAGAATGCTAGCAAAGCACTCAACTTGGACAGTGCTAGAAGCGTCCAGGTTTTGAGGCATTTTAAAAGTGTTAAGTAGCTTTAGCAGAGATGAAGCTAAAAACTGGGATGAGACTATGACATCTAATCCCTGCTCCTATGACTCTAAATCTTCCACTTAGACTCCATGTCCAAAAGGTTCCCCAGCCAATGTGTGTTTTAAATTCATGAGTCTACTGGAGATATGTCGTACTCACACTGTAGCAGGGTGAGTCTGAAGAGCAGTTCCTAGAAGTGTGATATAGAGGGAGAGACTACACCATAAGTCTTGCTGGCAGGCTGATTGCTCGGGGCCACATCCCACTCCTCAGAGCAGAAAGCCACCTGTGGTATCTCAGAAAGTAACTACTGGGGAATCTACCACCATGGAATCTGTTTAGGGTAGGTCTTGATTTCACAGTATTCCATAAAGTATCCTGTTAGACTGCTATTAGGACTAAGAGTTTGTTTATAATGTGGGCATAAAATGTTCCCCTCACCCTTAACAGCATCCTCCATGTATCAAAAACAGTGGAAGAGTGGTACTACCCAAGATGCAATTCAGAAGCGTCACTGGCTCTTGAGTACTCACAAGCCACTTGTCTTCCCACTGAAAATCCTTTAAGGTTTTCTTTGCTCAATCATCTATCCCCATCACAAAGAGGAAGTCCAAGGAATGTGTGAAAAGAAATGAAAAATATACCCACCATTCAATCCAACCATTCCAGTCATTAATATTTTAAATCCTTTTTACTTGTTGTTATTCTGTACATGTATGTGGGCATGCATGCCATGGTGGAGGTGTGGAGAACAGAGGACAACTCTGCAGAGTTGATTCTTTCCTTCTACCTTGACATGGGTCCCCGAGATGGAACTCATAGCCAGAACCTTTACCTGCTGAGCCATCTCTCAAGCCCATAGCCTTTCTACTCCTAAGAATTAATCCAAGAGAATGAAAGCATATGCCCAGGATTATACATGCATGTTCACATACATTTTATGTAAAATAACCTGAAATTGCAAACATCTCAAAATTTTAATCTCCAGGTGAATAAGATACACGCATGCAAAGGAACACCCAGAAAATATAGTAATTGTTAGTATACTCAAGGTAATAATGATTCCCAAAGCAGTTGCGTTGAGGAAAAGAAGGCAGCCAGAAAGGTTTATACAACATACAATTATATTACCTTACTATAATTAAAAATAAGATAAAAAACAACAACAACATATGTACCAGGACCTAAATGCTCATACCCACCCTGAAAGAACTATTACCTCTTATTTACTTCTTACTTTTGTGGTGGTGGGGGGGTTGAACCCAGGGCCTAAAGTATGTGAGGCAACACTTCACCACTGAGCTATGTCTCCATTCACTTTGCATGATATCTGAAATTAGGATTTTAGCTCATGTTAATTTACCCAGAGACAGACAGGTAGAAGACATTAAGCCACTCCCCTGGTGAGAATCATCACACCTGACTGTCTACGGGACAGCTGTCTCATGAAACTCCTACCTGCCTAAATCAATCAGAACACAGGCTAGACTACATGAGATGGTATTCTAGTTTATAAATATGTAAATTGTTTCTTAAGAAGAATATTGACCGAGTTCACCAACATATTTACGGTTCTAACCAAGTTCTAGTAATAACTGTGGCATGTGGACTTAGTCTAATCTCTAGGTAACTGGGTACAGACATGTGAGAGTGTGCTCTAGTGTGCTCAAGAATACACAAGTGTAAATTAAAGTTCCTGTAAAAGATAAAATAGGGTTCACTGACAATACATAATTGTTACCTTTATACCTCAGGTCTGCATGGTCATGTACAATGAATGGAAGACTGGGGTATAGACCATCAGTAAAGCTCTTGCCTAACAAGCATGTGACATTGGGTTCTGTCCCCAGCCCTGCAAAAAAAATAATTGTGTGGTGGTTTGAATAAAAATGGCTCCCATAGGCCCATGGGGAGGGACACTATGAGGAGGTGTGGCCTTGTTGGAGGAAGTGTGTCACTAGGGGAAGGCTTTGAGGTCTCAGATGCTCAAGCCATGCCCAGTATACCATTCTGTTCCTTCTGCCTGCTGATCCAGATGTAGAACTCACAGCTCCTTTTCAAGCACTTTGCCTGTGTGCAGCCATGGTTTCCTCCATAATGATAATGGACTAAACCTCTGAAACTGTAAGCCAACCCCAATGGAATGTTTTCCTTTAAAAGAGTTGTCATGATCATGACGTCTCTTCATAGCAATAGAGACCCTAACTTAGACAAATAAATACAAATAATAGACAAAGAAGTAATAAACAAGTAGGGTTTTTAAAAAACCCATCTTATCCAAGCATCAACTTTTATGACTTTTGGGTTACAAAGCATGTATATGTTTCTCGAAGTTCATCACTAACAAACAAAAAGTCATGCACATGGAAAGGGGACATGTGTGAGGAAGAGAGAGAGCTGACAGGGCAGGGGAGTGGTAGGATGAAATAAGAGTAATTAGAATGTATTATCTGCGTGTATGAAATTGTGAAAGAATAAATCGTATTAAATAAAAGCTAACATGGGATGAGGGATAAATTAACATGGGGTAACTTAAATAGGCCAAGAAGAACTTGCCTCACTGTTTTGGGACCCAGTTCCCCCTAACTGTGGTCACAACTAAATAGAAAGAGAAGTTTGAAAGGTTAGGAGGGTTGCCTTTGGACAAGTTTCCAGTCAATTAGTGACCTGTCGGCATCACTGTGTTTTAGGAAAGGATCTCTTGGAAAGAATTCTGTAGCCTGGATCCCCGTAACCAAATTAGATCTCTGTAGCATGTACAGTAATATTTAAAGTTCTCTGTTGTGACAGGACATGTCACTGCCTAGGTGAAAGCCTGAGTTTGCTAAATTAGCAAAGCAGGAAGCAACACCTTACACATCCATGCGCTGTTCTTGACTGTACTTGAATCTTGACACTGTCTTGAAGAGGGATTCCGCCGTTCATAAACATGTTTGTTCGCACTTCATTCTGAGGTAAAGTTCAGAAAATATTTCCCTATGCTCTGAGTTCAAAGGAAGGCAAAAGACTAACTTTTCACTTTGAGTGAACCCACAAAATGTATCGATCTTTTCTACTGCAAAAACCCTAGAAATTCACCCTTTGCAATTCTGTGTATAATATTTCCATGATACATTCATGTAAATTTACATTACATTTCAGATTTAATCTCCATATTTATATGAAATAATATTATTGACAAACAATATAAACTTTCACTTTCTGTATTATTCCTATGTATTTTGAGAGTCATGCATATCCAATGAGCTTCATAGTCCTATAATAAAAATGCAGGCATACTTATGAAAATTAGCATTAGCATAAAGAAGAGGAATTAACCTATTAACCTTTCCATATTATCGATAGCTACATTTCTGTCATTCATTTTATACTGCTGGTGTTTTTATTTTTTGTGTGATATCGCTGTTAGTTTCCATAGAAACCTTTATTAAGCATCATTTCAGATTTTGCCATGTAAATGGAGTTTACATGCATTAGATTGCTGATTTGAGGACGAAGGATACTGAGCCAAGGCTGAGTGATTTGGAAATCACTGAGACTAATTAAAAAGTGCTTTATGCAAAGTCCACATCGCTGTTTAATTAGTTGACTACATCAGGGGATTCGGAAATGTGTTGGAAAAGTACAAACTGACATAGCCTAACTCCTAAAATTTTAATCATTGTGAGGACAGTGGAAAGAGTGGCATTATGCAAATCAATCATTCTCTTGTAGCAAGCAACTTAACTGCTGGAGGGATTTGTATCATGTTTGCGTTGGAATAGCACTTTATCTTTCCTAACAAGAATCATTGGACAGGTCCCTGGGATGCTTGTTGGTGGGGATCTGGGTTAGAAAGCACCTGTACATGCCTCACTGATTCTCCATTTCTGTTAGCTGATGGATGCCCTACCTTAACCTCTGAGTCTCAGGTCTGACAACAGTAACATGATAATAGTACCTACCTCGCACAGATGCTTAAAAGATTTAATGAGATCATTTGAGTTTCTTTGCAAGGAAATAAAACACCTTGGAATTACTGTTGTCTCTTGCTCACCATAAGGGATTGGCTCCAGGACAATCCCCTTTTACAGACACCAAAACCCAAGAACAGTCAGGTCTTTTGCACAAGCTGGAATAAAATTGGAACATAAAATAAACATGTTCTCCTGCATGTTAATATTAAATCTCCAGATTAGCTATAATGTTTCAGACAGTGTACATTCTTTGACAGAGTTCCATGGTTAAGGATAATGACAAGGAGGAAGTCTATTCATAGTGTTGATGCTATGCTCCTGGAGGAGTTTCACTCCACATTTGGTTGAGTGCGCAAATGTGGAACCCACAGGTATGAGGAGTTGACTGTACTTACACAAATGCAAAGTTCTAGTGCTAGTGTCAGGTCTGACCAGAGAAAGACATGGATATTGGCCATCTCACACTACTACAGTTCTTTAAGCTGTTAAGCTTAACATTACTACACCCAAAGGTGTGAAAACCAGAGAAAATAAATACACAATCAATCCTTAATCTCCTATACACATTGTTAAAAGACATGTACTTTTCATTACTACAGAAGCTTTCATATTGTTTTCTGATTTTAAAAGCAATGAGTGACAGGTGTGGTGGCGCACACCATTAATCCCAGCACTCAGGAGGCTGAGGCAGGTGGATCTCTGTGAGTTCCAGGCCAGTCTGGTCTACATAACTACATAGTGAATTCCAGGCCAGTAGGAGCTACACAGTAAGACCATGTCTCAAAAAATAGAAAACAGAAAAAGAAAATAAAAGGAAAGGAAAGAAAAAGAAAAAGTGCTTGTCTTGCTTATTTTATGCAATTTATCTACCCACAATGAATTACTAATAAATTTTTGGAGTATTTTCAGCTTTTCATATAATTTTAAGTCATATATGCTGTGGGATATTCTGTATGGCAAATGTGTTGCTCTGATTGGTCAATAAATAAAACATTGATTGGCCCGTGGCTAGGCAGGAAGTATAGGCGGGACTAACAGAGAGGAGAAAAGAAAGAACAGGAAGGCAGGAGTCACTGCCAGCCGCCACCAGGACAAGAAGCATGTGAAGGTGCTGGTAAGCCACGAGCCACATGGCAAGGTATAGATTTATGGAAATGGATTAATTAAACTATAAGAACAGTTAGCAAGAAGCCTGCCACGGCCATACAATTTGTAAGCAATATAAGTCTCTGTGTTTACTTGGTTGGGTCTGAGTGGCTGTGGGACTGGCGGGTGACAAAGACTTGTCCTGAATGTAGCTGGCTTCTTTCTGCTTTTCTGATCTCAGTTTTAACCTCAATATCTGGCTCTGGGTTTTTTATTAATAAGACCATTTAGCAATTCATCTTACAATATACTTGCTATATTATTTATAACATTTTAAACGTAAATATTGCTTCTTCTCTTAGGCAGGAAAACTCTAGCTACACATATACTGTGGTGATACCTTATTTGTGCACCCCAATAAAGCTTATCTGACTCTCAGAGGAAAAATCAGCCACTGCATTAAATATAGAAGTCAGGCAATGGTAGCACATACCTTTAATCCTAGCGTTTGGGAGGTAGAGATCCATCCAGATCTCTGTGAGTTCAAGGCCACATTGAGAACACAGCCAGGTGTGGTGGCACACGCCTTAAATTTCAATACTAGCTAATTATAGAGGTCTGGAGGTCTGTACAAACAGACAGGAAGTGATGTAGCTGGGTGGAGAGAAGAAGTAAGAAACAGAACAGAAAGGCATATAGGTGTGGGTATACAGGAAGTAGCTCTCTTTGGATGAGGATCTCTAAGTGGTAAGAATGTGGCTGGCTTCTTTCTGCTTTTCTGATCTCAGTTTTAACCTCAATATCTGGCTCTGGGTTTTTTATTAATAAGACCATTTAGCAATTCATCTTACAATATACTTGCTATATTATTTATAACATTTTAAACATAAATATTGTTTCTCTTAAATTTATGAATTTCTTTTTACCATTAAAACTTCAATGGCTATGTAACATTTTGTATATCGATAATATGTAGTTTAATCATTTCTCATCCTCCCTATACATTGAGGTTCTAGACCATCAACACATTAAGCAAAATGCTTTAATGAAGTAATAAGAAAATCTTTCCAACTAACTCTTTTCCATCTTAGAAATTTTTCTTTAGTTTTGTTTCCAGAAGTGGAATTAATTTTCCAGAAGTTCACTCTGAAGATATGAGCAGCTCTCAAGCTTTTGAAAATAAAATGTTCCAAAAGTCAACTCCTACCAACACTGCATGAGACAGATATTCAGTGTTTTTCCATTTTGATTGCTTTGTGATACTCACAGTGTGTGTGTAATTCAGTATCTCACATTCAGGAGGATTACACTTCCTATGCTTTTGATATTGCAACTCGGCTTTATAGTCCCCATTTAATAGCTCTATAATATTCTTTCCCATAAAAGCACTATAATTACTTAGCCATTCTTATCTTATTGTTGGACATTTAGGATGCTTCCAATTTTCCTTATTAAAAAAACAATGAATATGAGACAGAGGGGTTTTCTTGGCTATTGCTGTTACTATTTTTAGATTGTTCTTTTGTAATAGATTCTTAAACATGTAATTACTACCCTAAAGGAATGGTAGCTTGGGCTCTCTTAGAAACACGTATATAATTTTGTGGTAGGGCAGTGCATTAATTAAGTGCATAAGTTTGCTGAACTCACTGTGTCCTCAGCCTCTTTTCAAATCTACTCCATTTATAGTCACAACTTTAGTTTTATTTTTTTCTCCTTTAATTCTCATTCCTACCAATTGGAAGGAAATGGAAACAATGCTTTTTAATTTAGTGTATACTTATATGTGTCTGTTGTCCAAGATACAATCAAATAATTTGGTGAAAATGCTCACCAGTTCATGACTTGTGTGATATTGTTGGCTGATCCTATGCTACAGTGTGGATGTCTCCTCAAAATACATGTTGCTATTTAATTGGAATTGACAGTATTAAGAAACTGAACCTTTAAAAACTAGATCTTCAAGAGACCATATGTTGGGGGTTATTGCCTGTGTTGCAAAGGCAGGTTAAGAAAAGGCTTTAAGGGTGTTTCCATTCTCTCCCTTCCAGCCTGCTTGTTCCTTACACCATGCACAGCATGATGTAGCCTTTCACTTGTAGACTTCCAGCCTCTAGAACTGTGAAAAACTGAACCTCCCTTATTGGTAATTTGCATCCCTTGTAGTATTTTTGTCACAGTAGCAAAAAACAGAATAATGTATCTGATAAGACAGCATACCAAGAATCTTGGCAAGCAGAGTTGTACCACAGTAGCTTGGAGACTGCCATTAGTTTTTAGACTGTACTTCTTTTTATGACGTTTGTTTTCCAGTTGTGTAGACTTTCCACTTTGGATTTATTTGTCTTGCAAGTGATATCAGAGAAGACTAGCCCAATTCAGTTCCATCCACATTAATGTGGTCTACAAGCCAAGATAGGTCCCAATTTATTTTCATCCATTGTATCCTAGGGTATAACTTTTCTTTTTCCCTTTGGAAGTTTGGCCCCAATGGCAGTTCACATCAATCCCAAAGATCAACCAAGAAACTGACTGTCAATAAGGGTTGAGGAAAATGTTACATATGTTCACCCATCCTCTGCATCTGCTTTTTGAAATAGACCGGCTTAGAACTCAGGCTAGACTTCTAGGAAGGGCTCACCATACCCAATTTTTCTTTACTTCTGAAATCTCAGTTAACCATAAACTCATCAGTTCCAAGACCTAGCCTCCAGGGCCTTAACATACTCCCATTCTGCTTCTTAGAACCCTGTTCCTGTGGTGTGAAATCATCTGAGCTTGCCTCCAGAAAAGACACAGCATGAATCACAAGGAGGAAACCCCCTGTGGAAGGTCTCTGAGATTAGCTAGTCCCCAGTCAACTCCAACCCTGGGAGATGAGCCATGTCTAGCCCAGAGTAGCAAAACCTCCCAGCTGACCCCTAGATTCATGAAACAAACAAATTATTGTTATTTAAGTCACCAACTCTTGGGGGTGGCTTGTTTTGAAGGTGTATTGTGACAGTAGATAACTAATGAACATTCTCTACAACCTTGCTATCTATGACCCTGACAGAACAATAGTTTAATTCAATTCGGGAACAGAACTCCCCAGCCTAGGGAATGTTCAGTGCCTTTTTTTCTTTCTTTCTTTCTTTTTTCCTCCTGAGAGGAATGATACATTACACCTAAATCTCACAGAACAAAGCCAAATATTTGTATGGTTCCTGAGATAAAGAGGATTTTTAGCTAAGGCAGTGAATCTACACTTCAGGAACACAGGAATTCTGCTACACACAGGAAGCTACCCTACAACTCAGGAATTCTGGTGTACACAGAGATGATGCTGAGAATGAGCCGCATTTGCAGTCACATTAACTGTGCAGTGCTGTGATCTGTGGGATCTGCTGCTTTTTGGAAATACATATCAAAGCTACACTGGGATCATGAAATTCTCCAGCCATGTGTTGTATCTAGATACTGTAATTTTCTTAAGTGTTACTGTCACATGAAGATGAAATGCTGACAATAATTTCATGCAATATTCACAGTATCCACCAGCTGTCTATTTTCTATCATCATTATTTTGTTATCACTGGTAATTTGTCCTGTTTCAAGAATTAATTTATTTGTTAAGATTCAATTTTGTTGTCTTAAAAGTGTGTGTGTGTGTGTGTGTGTGTGTGTGTGAGAGAGAGAGAGAGAGAGAGAGAGAGATGGAGTTAAATGTGGGCCCTTTGTAAGAGCAATATGCTCTCTTAACTACTGAGCCATCTCTCCAGCACCCTAAGACTTATTTTTATACATATTGATGTGTGCCTGTGTGAGTGTATGCACATACATGTACTGGTCATAATGGTTGCAGAACAAGTGCTGTGGATATTGTTCTGTATAAATAAAATACTGATTGGCCAGTGGCCAGGCAGGAAGTAGACGGGACAAGGAGAGAGGAGAATTCTGGGAAGTGGAAGGCTGAGTCAGGGAGACACTGCCAGCCACCGCCATGACAAGCAGTATGTGAAGATGCTGGTAAGCCACGAGCCATGTGGCAAGATATAGATTTAAAGAAATGGGTTGATTTAAGATATAAGAACAGTTAGCAAGAAGCCTAAGCCATTAGGCCAAAACAGTTTAAATAATATAAGCGTCTGTGTGTTTATTTTATACATGGGTTGTGGGACTGCGGGGGCTTGGTGGGACCTGGAGAGAAGCCCTCCAGCTGCAGAGCAAGTGTCTTTCTTAACTGCTGAGTGACCTGTCCAAGCCCCTATTTGTTGGATTTTGTTTGGTTGGTTTTTGTTTTTCTAGACAGGGCTTCACTGTGTAGCCCTGGTTGTCCTGGAACTCACTTTGTAGACCAGGCTGACCTCTTACCTGCCTCTGCCTCTCAGGTGCTGGGATTAAAAGTGCGCCCCATGACATGTCTGGTGACTTGTCTTATTTTTAAAACTAGGTCTCATTACATAACCTAGGATGCCTTCAAACCCTCAATCCTCCTGCCTCAGCTTCCTGAATGCTGGAATTAGATGCCTGAGCCATCGTGATAGGTTCCTTCATGACACTATTAATCAGCATTGTCAAATGCAGCAGCTGTATGTGCCCTAATCATGTTTCAATTTAAATAACTATAGATAAATGAAATTAAATTTTGGCTCCTCAACCTCACAAGCCATATGTATGTGTCAGCAGCCACATGTGGCTGGAGGCCACCTTAGTGGACAGCAGAAAGCCAGATTTTCATTACTACAGAAAGTTCTAGTGACCAGCACTGTTCTATACTATGTTCTGTTTTACTGATTCCATTTGATTATCTTCCTGGTTATTTTTAAAGTATTCACAAGTTAGCGTTTGGAGCAACTTGTTGAATTTTCTGACCAAAGAGGACAGCTACAAGTCAATTCACTTTATTGCATGACCCAAAGGTGTCAGCTTTCAGTCAGTTTTGTAGGTCTTGGTCAGGGACATCTACCACCTCCTCAAAGCAGAGTCATACTTGATAGTGTGTTGGTCAATTGATTTAGCTCATTCAGGATCTCATTCAGGATCAACTCAGAAGTAAATCTCAGTCTCCATCTTCCTATCATTGCCATAGCCTAGGCCCCTAGTAATTATACCATCTGTGGGGTCCACCAAGCCCCTGGACGCCTTGGAAAGACATGCTACCCTTCCTACTGGCCTAAGCGAACAGGATACCAGCAGCAGCTGTCCACCGGAAGCCACCATCTGGTGCACAGGTAAGACTGCTCTTTCTCGGCACCTGTATCCACAGACATCATGTTGGCTGTGTGGACTAGGATGATGCAACCTGTTCCTCTGCTAATCTGTACATTAAAGTAGTCACAAAGGAAAGGACCAAATCAACATTGCTTATATGTATCTGTGGCTACCATCACCTAAGTGTGCAAAAGCACCTTTTCCTCCTAGTTCAAATACTGGATGCCTGACTGCTCTGTTTTCTTGTCTTCTACTTGTCTTGTCTCTTTTTGTCACTAGCCCCATCAGAGACTAGTCTTCTTAACATACAGGAACACAAATCCATGGGTGGAGGGGACTATATACATTTACTTTATTTAAGCTATTTTATAAGCTAAGCTTTCATTATTTCCCACTTTGAATCTCCAGCCTTGGTGTGAATTATTCATATTCACAGCCTGCAATGGAACTAGAGAAGGTGACCCACACTGAGCTGCTCCCTTGTCAACAGTTACCTGTGCAGATTTTTTTAAAGTTGGGGTTTTCCAGAAGGTGTCCAGGTAGACGACACTGGAAGCGATGTTGCCAGAACTCAGGGAACCAGGGATTCCTTGTGTTGGTATCTAGCCTCAGCTTCAGGAAGTAGTCATCAAAGGACCTGACCTCTGGAGACTGCAGCTTGATCGTGATTCCTCCGTTGGCTTCCACCTCATAGCCTTCAATGACTTCGTCTCTGTCTGCCCATCCATCACTAAAAGCATTTAGGGATTGGGGTGAGGAGAGAAGAAGACAATGTCTCACAAATGAGCTCAGAAATGTCGACAAACAAAGCAATCCAGAGAAGTTAAAGCCTACTTTGAGCCACCGTCACTACCCTCCCGTGGTTCCCCTTTACTAGAAAGGAGAAAGTTGTGGAAATTAAAGTTCCTACTTGTGTCTTTGCATGGGGAAAGTGATGATAACAATGATGATAGTGTCAGTGATGACAGCCAAAGTTCACTGAGCCTCCCTTAGTCAAAAGATTCTGTCAATCACTTTCACAGAACAGAGATGAAACATTTTCAGAAATTACCTGAAGTTTTTCTGGGTCCAGGCAATCAGGTTCCCGTGTCTAGTTCTCACAATGCTAAACAATAAAATCACTCTGTAATTACTGTCCACATTGGAGACAGTAAAGCCCAGGTGCTCAGATTCTTCATTAAAAGCACTCAACATGTGAGGGGAACCCTGCAGGTGGGCATGACAGTGAACGGGACTGTGAGGAGGTGAGAATGAAAACTCGGTTCAGATTGACTTTGTCAACCAGGATCAAGACTTCAGGGAGTCTGGTGCCAGGTGGTTTACTGCCAACAAATTTAGACAGTAAAATTTGGAAAACAGTTTCCTGGTGTAAAACAATCCCTGGTGCACAAGGAAGTGTACTTACATAGAAACTTAACTCAAGTACATGTCATTTCTTCTAAGAAGATAGGTTCTAGAGATAGACTACCTGTACTAGCTTAATGGCCAAAGGCAGGGTCTGGCCTGGCTTTGGCCATACAGATAGAGTAGAGGTCATTGGGGCTATTAGCTACCTCCACTTGTGGCAATGGGGGCTTGTGGTAGGACCTCTGGCTTTACAGATAATGTAAGGGTTATTTAGATTATTAAGCATCTCTGATCCTGATTGTGGGAACTTGGTGGAACCCTTGGTTATAAGGATCATTTAGATTACCAGCTACTTCTAGTCTTGGTTGTAGGAGCTTGATATGGCTTGACTCAACAGATAAAACAGATCATGGGGTTATTAATCACCTTGAATTTTAAGCTTTCTGCATGGAAGAACAGGTACATCTTCCCCATTAGAAAGACAGTCCTGTGTTCTTAACGTTCCTGGTCTCCCTGGAGATCTGTGAGTGCAAGGACTTTCTTGCTCTGCTCCCAACAAATGTAGTTTCAACATTATACTCAAACCATTTTAAGAGTTGTATGTTATGAAGTAACAGATTAATTTAGCAGTGTTTGCTCCTTTTCTCATTTGGCTTCCATAGAAGTGGTCAGAGTATTTTCCCAGTGCTACCCCAAAATAATAACATTTATGGAAAACCACCTCACTCCCAAATATAAAAGAATCCTCCTACTCACTAAGTGAATGTCACTGATATTTTATCTAGAGGGTTGAGTTTTTAAAATGTGCTCACCTTCTCAAGCATTCACATCTTCCATGAGGGATGTAGTATCAATTAAATTCAAGTATACATATGACCTGAGAGGTATCAAGAGCTGAGCACACAAAAAGGCTTGCTTTATTCAAAATTATTATGATATGTGAAAAAACACTGAACTTGGCTGTACTGAACTAAAAGAAACCATGTTTTTAACTGCCCAGGAAAATATTGGAAAAATACTACAGGACAATGTAGAGAGGTTGGTCTGGGTGACCAGGCCATCCAGGTTTGTTTATTGTCACTTATATAAATTAGCCTCATAACTTCCCACAGAAACTGGGAGGCAAAGCTCAGCATACATTTCAAAGGGATGGCTCCCAGACCCAATAAGAAAGATATACTAAGGTTATAAAAACTGGCAAGCAGTTGGGAGATTTCCATCTCAAAGGGGTGACAAAATAATTTACAATTATAGGTTTGCCAGAGTCAGTGCCCCCAGGAAGCTTAGTAGAGCTAAAGGGCATGGTAAGACCACCTTGGCCAGAAAGTAGATTTATCCCTAGACACAGACATATGGCACAGCCACCGGAAGTTAGTGGAACAGAATGCTATAGGCTATGCTACAGAAAGCATCTTGTTTGCCTTTCACAGAGCAGGGAACTAGCTGAGGACATTCGACTGAGCACAGCTCACCCCTTGTTACCTGGGAAAATGTGTTCTCTCCTTAGCTGAGCTAATTGGTTCAGTTCCTCTCTAGAGACCCGCAGTGAACCACCATGAGCTAAATTTTCAACGGGTTCAGAATGACAAAGAGTAGGGCAGAAAATGTGCTCCTGAACTTAAGGGACTTTGAGGCACAGCATAGACTAACCAGACCAGAGCATGTGGGTATGCCTCCAACCCCGCTAAAAGAGTTGCTTCACAGCCCTGGATACATTCCTTTCCTTTATCTGCATTCACACCACAGTCACCAGGATTCTTAGCTACAACTTCAACTGTGAATAAGAAACATTATTTCCTACCTACCTTAGTATCACCAATATCTGTTGTGTATTTAATGGTAATTTAAATACAAAAAGGTTTTTAAAGACAAAAACAGACATCTAACAAGAATTACAAATCCTATGAGGTTAAAGAAGTGGTCAATATCACCATGAGGGAGAGCTTAGAAGTTAAACACAGTTGTGTGTGTGTATGTGTAAGTTTGTGAGTGTGTCTGTGTGTATGAGTACGTGTGAGTGAGTGAGTGAGTGAGTGAGTGAGTGAGTGAGTGAGTGAGTGAGTGTGTAAGGGTGTGCATGTATGTGTGTGTGTGTGTGTTGAGAGTTCTGTAAGAAGGTGGTATCTGACCTAAGGAGGAGGTAGCATTAGTCAGGTCAAGAGTGGGGAGAGGTTGAATTGGTCTCTGATAGAGACAGTCGTCAGTACAGCTGGAGTAAGAGAAGTGTGGCATAAACTGTCATGGGCATAAAAGTTCCAGGCCAAGGACCAGGGGATAGGCTAAGATATTGTTGGCTTGTTACTCATAAGGTCCTTCTTCCTTCCTCCAGCAGGTTATGTGGCCAGAGAACAGTACCCCTGATGGATTGATCTGCTCACCATCACTGAATATGGAAGGTAGTCAAATTGGTTGAAGAGATTGACTTGTTCACCTTCCCTTTTGATCAATCTACTAAGAAAGGCATAACCTTTAAATACATATTTAATTTATTGTCTGCTGGAAAGAAATGCAAATCATGATGAAAGGCAATAGGGATACATTTAAATTCATACATTAAAATATATTCAGTTACACCTTAACTGCATCTACAACAGCTGGAGATTTGAACCGTAGTTCATGTCATGTTCAAAAGTGGAGCAAATCAAAACCAGTTAGACTTTCAAGGACTTCTGCCTATAGTTAATATTTGAAATCAAAATGACTTTCAGCTTAAAGAAAAGAATTACTTTTCTACGTAGAGGGTAGTCTGGATGTGTTACTTTCCAAAATTAAATATCGTGAGAGGTTTATTTAGTTTACAATCTATTTAAGAAATGTATAATGTTATAATTTTACATAGCATTTGAATGAAAATTGTATATCTGATTTGCTTTCTCCCTCTCTCCCTCCCCCATCTCCAGCCTTTCCCCTCTCTCCATCTTCCCATCTTTCAATCCCTCACTATTTTCTTTATTTCTTTATGTTCTTTTTTTAAGTAAAATATAATGTGTTAATCCAAGAAGTGGAAAAATTTTGACCTGCATATCTTAGGAATTCTCTGTGAACATAGATCAATTTGCAATTTAGATAGTTAGAGCCCTACATCCTTTGATCATAAGTTGAATGTTTTCAGCCCCACTAAGATGGCACCCTTTCCCCTTCCAAAAGTTATATCTGGTGTTAAATTCAATAAAGATTATAAAATAAAGGCAAAAGAAATGTGGCAGCAAAACCATTCAGGCAGGATTACTGGGTGAATATTTATTTAAGTAGTGTGTAGTTGGAATATTATATGTGAGCTTAAATCTGTTACCAGTGATACACAAGGAACTTTAGTTGTCCTTGGCTTTTTTTTTTTAAGCAAGGTATCATTAAGCAGCCTTGGCTGACCTAAAACTTACTATATAGACTATTACAATATAGACTAGTCTGGCCTTGAACTCATAGAGATCCTCTGCCATTAAAGGCGTGTGCCACAACTCCCAGGAATGTGTACACACACACACACACACACACACACACACACACACACACACACACACACACACGTGGAATTTAAATAAAATAATCTACTTAGAAACATTAGTAAGGTAACTCTTCATTTTTATACTTTAAATTACTTTATCTGTATATCCTTTGCCAAGCACACTTACAGAGAACGTTAAAGGTCATTTTCCCATTTAGCTGTGTCAGGGATTTGGGTGATGACATTTTATTTTTGGTGGGTTTTCTACGAAGCGTGTTTTAACAGGGAGCCAGCAGCATGCCTTGTGGTGTGCACTCTACTTGACCTGAGGTGACTTCCATCACCTGGCCACCCCTCATGGGTTGGGAATGCACCCAGCCTGCTGGGAGGTGACCCCACCTCAGACCTGGCTGAACTCCGAAAGGCACATCTGCAGCCTCTGGCAGCTTCTGCTGTATCATCTGCTTCCAAGTTGTGAGTTCTTTTCCCTGCCCGGAACCTGGAAACAAAGCTGCACATTGTGGAGGAACAGAGCGATTGTCTAACAGAAAACCCCATGCCTTAAGGATTTCTCAAAAAATACAAGAACCCCCAGTTCTTATCCTGCCTCAGTTATTTTGTGTGTGTTGAAGCGTGGGCCTACCTGTTCGTATGTGTGCATGTGAGTGTGTTTGCATGTGAGTACTGGAGATTGACATGAAGAGCCTTCCCCAACTGTTCCCTAGCTTCTTCCTGCAGTGTGGTCTCTCATGGAAGCCGGGACTTTGGCTAGGCTGGCTGGCTGGTGAACTTCAGGGAACCTCCAGTCTTCACTTCCTCGGGCACCTGCCTGGGCACCTGGCTCTTTCCACATTTGTGCTGGGGATCAAACTCAGGTCTTCATGCTGACCTGGCAAGCACGTGGCTGGCTGAGTCATCCCCCCAGGCCTCTGATCTCAATGCTTTTACTCAGCAGTTCTTCAAAGGGCTGCCCTCTCCTTGCCAAACCATTTTTCTCTTCCTTATAAAATTTCATGTCTAAAACTTGAATAATTGTAAGATTTCTGCTACCAAACAAATTCTGACTTTAATAACAGGAAAATATTGTTTCTTCAAACTCCATTAGTGACTTCACTAAGCTTCATAGATACTATTTTTTGCAAGAAATGGATAGTAAACAGTGGAAGTTATAAAATATATTAACATCCTTAAATATGTAAATATTTTAGAAAATATATTTATATTTTATTAGTTTAAATTTGATGGTATACCAAATTTTTCTTTAAAGTGTTATAAATTCAAATAACTCTATTTTTTTAATAATTTATTTTTTATTTTATTTTCTTTGGTGTTTTGCCTGCATGCATATCTGTGTGAGGATGTCAGAAGCCCTGGAACTGGAGTTATAGACAGGTGTGAGCTGCCATGTAGGTGCTGGAAGTTAAACCTGGGCCCAACTGTTTTATTTTGTTTTTTTGAGACAGGGTTTCTTTGTGTAGTGCTGGCTGTACTGGAACTCGTTCTGTAGACCAGGCTGGCCTTGAACTCAGAGATCCACCTGTCTGGGATTAAAGGTGTGTGCTACCGCCCAGCTGCAGTGGCTTTTTTGCACCTATCATTTAGATTAATGCAAATCACTTGAGTTTTATCAAAATAAATATCCATTCACTCATCGAGCAAAAAAAAAAAATGAGATAAGACCTATTTTTTTTTTTTTTTTTTTGCATTTACTACTGAGAAGTCTCCAGACTATGACACTAAGTGTTCTCCATGCCCAGTGTAGAAAACTCCATATTTCTGTGGGGTTGGTTGAAGTGTTAAGGAAGGTCTTTTCTCAATACTGAGGAAGACTTGCTCCTGAATTCAGTCCTTTCTAGCAGAGCCTAAGGAACAAGATACTCTAACCTCCATCTAGAGCTACCATAAGAAACAGAGAAGTACCAGTGCTTAAAGACATACAATATATAGGCTCAAATAAAAACTATCAGACACTTCACTTCATGTGCAAGATAATAGGAAAAGAATTATTAAAGTGATATTTCTACAGAATTACTATATGGCAATGTAGATAGATCAGTACATTCCAGAGTCACATGACAGAATAACAATGGGTATATTTTAGATTGAGGAAAACTCTGAGTTCTCAGGAGACAACTTTGAAGAGACATCACCAGACTTTGTGAATTCCTAAGCAGAAGTAGTAGCTTCCCATAATACAAAATGGCTTTGGGGGCATCTTAGAATATGGTTTTTATTTTTATTTTTTTTTTATTGTGAGGCACTTGGGATGTCATTCTGAGCTGTTTAGTAATGAGATGTTTCTGACCTTGTAATGACACAGAAATAGTCTTCGATGTGTAGTAGTATTCTCAGCCTCAACTGACAATGTCACTTGTGGAAGAAGCATGTGAATGCGCGTGGAGGGAGGGATAAGAGGCAGCATGGACAACAAATCAGGATTTTGAAGAAGAAAGTGGAGGGGGATGAGCTATGGCTGAGTGGTTTTTATTTAACGCTCTGAGATGGCAATGAGGATGTCAGAATCTTTCAGTTTCTTTGTAAAACAGACTTATTTTTCTAACTTGAACAAAAGGTCAAAGCACACCAATTTGTGGGCTTCTGAAAGCAAATCCAATGGTTTAGTAACTTCATTAATGAATTTCCCCCAACAGACACAGTGCAGATTACCCTAACCTCTCATTTCTAGGTCGTACTATTAGAAGAAAGAAAATGTCCATACTAGTTTGGAGTCAACAGCTATATGTCTTGTTATGTCATTCTAAAGGTCTAAATAATTCCTGATTCTTTTCATTAAAAGTAAAGTATTTTTTTAATTATTGAAGTGTCTTATAAGCTGGTCAAATAAATTCATATGTGATTCTCAAAATAACAACCTAAAAATAACAAATTAAATTTAATCAAGAACCAATAAGTGATCCTTGGAGGCTAGAAATAGCAAGAAATAAAGACCAAATGCTGAAAGAGAGAATGGAACAGCAGACCAAAGAAACTCAGTTTCTGTGCTGGAGATCCAGAGGATGGATCCATTTGTTCATGGCAAAGAGGTTCCATGAACCATGGCAGTCATGGAGCTAAAGCTGATGCTCCAGTATGAAGCTGGGAGTTTTGAACACCTGCCAAAGTCCATAGAGCTGGAATGGACAGGAGACCCACCGGCCTTTGGAAGCCTAAGTCGTGCCTGGAGTAGAATCGAAAGCACAGGAGCTCATAAAGCACATGATGATGCATAAATCTAAAACAGAGCCTATGGTCGCTATAGGTCAGGGCTGCAGGCCTTCCTGGAGCCCACAAGTTACAAGTTTTGCCCCTGAGCTGTTGACAGGTGGTGGAAACTTGAAGAGATGAAACAGAGCTGGAGGTTTTAAATTCCTGGAAGGGTGTCTTGAGGACTAGATCCATTCTCTCCCCTCTTCTCTCCTCCTTTTCCTCCCCTCCTCCCCTCTATCCTTTTCTCTTCCTTCCTTTTCCTCTCTGTCTCTTCCCAGCTCTCATCTTAAGATACTACCAAAGACCCAAGCAAGGGAGCCAGCCAGTCATGGATGGAAGCCTCTAAGACCTCAAACCAGTGCTTCTTGTTTTGTTTTGTTTTGTTTTTCTCTTCATGTGTTATCTCAAGTACTTGTTATATGACAGAAGTTGACTCACACAATGATACAAAAGCTATAATCAAAGAAATCATAAAGTCTCCTGTAAGATTACAGACAGTCCCTAGAACCCACATAAAATGTCTTTGCAGGCCAATGTTAACAAATGGCTTCAAAATCGTAGGAAATCTGAATGTTTACTAGATAAATGGGGCACATGGGGAAGCGCGCAGATGTTCAAAGTTCAGTTAGGGAGTCACTTTTAATGGTCTGTTCTACAACATGGAAAGTGGACTTGTTTGCAATGTATTGTATTTTTAAAAATATGCAAAGAGGGGATAGAGAGATGGCTCAGCAGTTAAAAGAGCTTGTTACTCTTGCAGAAGACCTGGGTTCTGTTCCCAGCACTCACAGCAGATGCTTACAATCACTTGTAGCTCTAGTTTCAGGGAGTTTGATGTCTTCTGATCTTTGTGTGCTCCTGTAAGCACATGACACACTTAAACCCACACAAGCACACAGGCACACAGGCACCCTCATAGGCAAACACACACACACACACACACACACACACACACACACACAAATCTTTTTAAAAATTTTTCAGAGCCCTCACAGAAAATAGTATATAAGACGACAGATGTGTCCATTAAACTATGTATGGATATCATAATATCCCACTGTACTCCCAAATACATGCAATAATTGTTTGTCAATTAAAACCTACTGAGATGAGTTCACTGTCATACATGAATTCATACACGTGTGCATGCACACGGGGACTTGCACTAACACACACACACACACACACACACACACACACACACACACACACCAGAGTAGTAAACTAATAATATTCACCAAAGGATTACATTTTGGTTTTTAAAAAGTTGTGCTAATGTTGTTCATAGCCTATCTCTATGCCATGATAAATTCCAAGAATATAGTGATATGAAAGACTTAAAAATAACCAAAGATCCTTCCGTCCAAAAACTGGCAGAAGCAAACCACACATTCTTCGAAACATCATCAACTGCTAAGGAATCAAATGGAAATGAGAGAAAGCATTTGAAAGGGCAAACTGTAGCCAGGGATGCAGCACAGTGCAGGAGCAAAGCTTTGGATTTTATTCTCAGCACAGGAGAAAACAAAATAAACAAATAAATAAAAACACAATAACCAAGAAGGGAGGAGAAGAGAAATAGCAACATGGTGACATGAAATTTCAAGCCTTTCAGTAATTACAACTTAATATACTGGGTTACAACAGTGTTTTCTATGGATTTACAAAGAAATTCTCATAGCTACAGCTTCTGTGTAGTGGATTCATCTAACATACAAACATACCAAAAGTATAAAGCAACAAAGGAGTCACCAAACAAATGCCAGCCAAAGTGAGGTGGGGAGGGTTCTATTCACATAAAAAAAAAACAGTTTGTTTGCAGCTAGATGTTGTTATCAAGAACAAGAGGAGTCAGTACATCTGGAAGATACAATAATTTGAAATTTATATACCAAATCACACAGCCCCAAGACCAAAAACAAACTCATGAAAATCATTATCTCATTCCTTGAATTAATTATTAGACCGAATGGGTAGAACTAGAAAAACTACTCATTGAATTAAATAAAATACTATATAATAAGTAAAAAACACATTCTGTGGCTCTAAGGAGGATGTCTATTGCCAGAATTGTTTATATTGGAAAGAGAGGAAAGCTAAAAAAAATGAAAATGAAGTAAATATAAAACTTAAAAAGCTAGTGTCAGCCATGGTGTGTCCATACCTCCATACCTGGGAGACTGAGACCTGAAGATCACAAGTTTGAGAGAAGCTAAGGCTACATAGTGAGACCCTCTGACCCTATCCCCTCCAAGAGGAGAGACAGAGAGAGAGTCAGCCAAGTTAAAAATATACTGCTTCTTAGAAAACACTAAAATTACAAAATCCACAGTCCTCTGAGGTTGCTTCTACAGATGAAAAAAGGAAGCACAAATGTGCAGCACTTAGAATAAAATTAAAATATAAATTAGGATACAAATGAAATTCAAAATAAAATTAGAAATACTATGAAAATTTTACTATGATACTAATTTAACCCTAAACAGACAAAGACAATTTCCTAGAAAACCTTTAATTAACAAACCCAACTCAAGACAGAATATAAGATCTGAATAATCATATGCCTAATTACAATGAACACAGTAGCCTAAAATACACTCATTAAAAACTACTGGATTTCCAAGTGGGTTTCCAAGGTTCCAAAGGACAGAAAATCACTATCCTCTACAATCTATTTTTTTTTTTTTTTTTGGTTTTTTGAGACAGGGTTTCTCTGTGTAGCTTTGCGCCTTTTCCTGGAACTCACTTGGTAGTCCAGGCTGGCCTCGAACTCACAGAGATCTGCCTGCCTCTGCCTCCCGAGTGCTGAGATTAAAGGCTTTTGCCACCACCGCCCGGCTTATCCTCTACAATCTTATGCAGGGATTTTTAAAGTGAATATTCTCTGATGCATTTTATGAAGGCTAAGCCTTAGAAAAATCCCAAAACTCATTCCAATATCTTTTATGGGCTAGTTGCAAACGTTAATATTATAAAAATCAAATTCTAGAAGACATTGGAAGATCACACCACAAAAGGGACATCATAACTATATTGAAGTAACTAAGGGAGGGAGGTTTTCACTGATGACTGATTGGGCTCATCAGAAAACTATTAAAAAGTTGAGTCCTCAGACTAAGGTTACTAATTTATCTGAAACGCCATCCCCTTTCCCCTTTTTTATTAGATAAATCATTGTGATATTTTCATTAAGGTGACATTCACATAATGAAGACCAACCATTTTAGATGGATTACTTTGGCAGCATTGAGAATAGCCAGTGTGTTGGTAATTGCCACCTCTGTCTAAATCCAAATTATTTTCATTATAAAAATAGAAATATTCCTGCCCATTAAGTAGGGATTCCCTAGTCCCTTCCCTATTCCAGTCCTTATCCTAGTATATTAAAATATTTGATTTTAAAATTTCTTTACTTGAGTAGTTGGCTTAAACTTTTAAAAAACATCATTGAATGTTTTGACTTAAGATTAGGATTTTCGACAAGTTCTAAAATAGCACTAAATATACTCCTGCCATTTTGTAGTATATGTTTGTACAAAGTAGTGTTCTCTGCATAGATGATTATGAAATAAAAATGTTGATGAACTCTAAAAAATGCTGTTGAAGCTCTACATCATGTAGGGTCAAATATTCAGCCAGGATTAATTTTTTTATGTGACAATGAATAAATATACACCTTGTTAGTATGTAAATTTGCATGTGTCTTTAATTAATGGTAATATTATATGTATAGCATACCAGAGAATTGTTTTCAAATAATTTTTTAATTATTATTACTAAATGTTTGATTTCTATACTTACTTTGTATAGCTATATACCAGGGGTCATGTAAAAATTTTTAAGTGAAAGGGATCAAACAGAGACCTAGAATAAGAAAAAGAAATCAATAAAATGATTCCTAATGATATTCTGCTATGCTCATGGATCAGTGCCTAGCCCAATCATCACCAGAGAAGCTGTTTCCCAGCAGTTAATGGGAACATATCTTCAGAGACTCACAGCTAAACATTAGGCAGAGAGACAATCCAAATTGGAGTCCTTCATAGGGTCCCTCCCCTTGGAGTTCAGGGAACCCCATGGAAGAAGGGGAGGAAGAATTGTAAGAGCCAGAGGGGTCCAGGACAACAGGAGAACACAGCCCACAGAATCAATTAAGCAGTGTTCATGGGGCTCATAGAGACTGAAGCAGCAATCAGTCTGCAGGGGTCTGTGCTAGGTCCTCTGCATATACATTATAGTTGTGTAGCTTGGTGTTCTTGTGGGACTCCTAACAGTGGGAGTGGAGATGTTTCTGACTCTATTGTCTGCTCTTGGGACCCTTTCCCTCCTACTGGGTTGCCTTGTCCAGCCTGGATATGGGGCTTGGTACCTAGTCTTATTGTAGCTTATTACATTGTGTTTGGTTCATATCCCTGGGAGGCCTGCTCTTTTCTGAAGGGAAATGGAGGGGGAGTGGAGCTAGGGGTGGGGGCGGACTGAGAGGGGTGGAGGGAGGGGAAACTGTAGTTGAGATATATTGCATGGGAGAATAGAGAGAGATTGGCGATAGAGGACGATTTTCATATATATATATATGAAAAAAATATATATAGAAGAAAAAATGATCAAAGATTAAGAAGTCTTGATATTAAGCACAACCAGCATATATCAAACACAGCTAGTATCAGAGTTGAGCTGTAATTAACACAAAAGTTCATCAAAAACGAGATAAATACATGAAATTATAGCCATACAAGTGAATACTATAAATAAATGAGAAAAACTGATCTATTGAAAGTAACAAAGAATCTCATACACATAAGGCTGATTAAAAATAGATGCTAAACAAAACATAATATTTAAGTCACACAGTTACAGGTAACATCTCTCTAGTTTTAAAAATCAGAATCTTTTGAAATATAGTGTCTACTGAGAGACTTGTGGGCCCCAGGTGACAGTCAATTTCCTTACCTGGATAGGAGTTATATGAGCATTTCCACTTAATTAGAATTCTCTCAGCATAGCACATTTTGTGCCCTTTTCTGCCTAAATGTTATACTTGAAAAATACATATATTTAAAAGTAAGACATATACCAACTTTTGTAAGAGCCAAATACCCTAAATATCAGAAGTAGACATGCTTACACATGTGTACATGAACACGAAGAAAAGGAAGAACCGAAGTGCTCAAAGTTAAACTGACTGATAATGAGACAGAAATTGGAGAGTGTCTATCACTTCAAACTAAGTGACATTGACCTAATCTACCAAGTCTGATAAAATTAATATGTTAAATCATATCCCCAAGAAAGAACCAAAACTATGTTGTATACACCTAAGAAACTATTTCAAGAAGCATGAAAACAAAAGGTATGTAAAAGTACACCTGAGAAATATAAATAAAAATAAGCCAGCTATCATAATTTTAACATAAAAAATCAAATAACTTCAGGCAAAAGCACATTTTAAATTCGGGTAATTAATAACTTGAACTCCATCTGTAATAACAATTCCCCTTCACTGTTTAAAAACCTTAGTCACAGGTTTGGGTAATTAGAGAATAGCCATCTTTGGGGATCTTAGCCAGCCTACCTCAGTCTGACCTTTGGTCTATAATGATTCACATCGATCCCTTATGAAAAATGAATTCATCCTACCTCACTCAACATTTCCAAATGTCTTTACCTACCACAACATCAACTCAGAGTCCAAAATCTCATCTAAATCTCATCAGCTCTTTATTCTTGGGTCTCTTCACCTCAATCATCTAAATCATGTATGAGTTTGACCGGAAATGGTTCTGCATCTGGGAGCCTGTGAAATTAGACAACAAATTATCTGGTCCCAAATAAACATTGGGACATGAGTGAGGCTGCACAGATGTCCCATTATACAGAAAGAAAATGTAGAAGAAAGCCCTGCATACCAATTGCAGTCCAATGAAAGACAAAAACAGACAAACAGCAGAGCCCAAGGACTGGGAATGGTCCTCTCATTGGGGACTCTGTCCTCTGGGTGTCAGGGTTGGCTGTGTGACTCATGTCCTCTGGGATATGTGGTAGCTCATGTCTACAGATGGGTAAACATACTTTGTTCAGCCCATGTCCTGCCTGCCTAATTTTGTGAGTCTGACGCTTTTGCTTCATCTGGAACTCTCTGCATCCCTTGCATGCAAAGCTGCCAGTGTTTCATGTTTGCCAGGTGTCCTTAAAAACCTGGTAGGCTCCCCGTGAATTCAGGAAATGGATCTCAGTAGACAATAGATTCTTCAATGGGTCTTTCTTACATAATCCACTCTGCAATTGTAGATTCTGTGTGGATGGTTGAGACACCAACAAGGTTTATTCTAGTCTCTTCAAAAGGTTCCCAGTGTGACTAGGTACACTGAACTTTTTTTTAAACTTTATTTATTTTACATCCTGGCCACAGTATCCTTTCCCTTCTCTCCTCCCAGTCCCTCTCCCAGGATCCTGCTCTGTTCCCATCCCCGAATCCACTCTTCATTTCTGTTCAGGAAAGTGCTGGTTTCCCATGAGTGTCAACACAACATGGCATATCAAGTTGCAGTAAGATTAAGCACCTCCCTATGTATTAAAGCTGGGCAAGGTAACCCAGTATGAGAATAGGGTCCAAAAAGCCAACAAAAGAGTAAGAGAGAGCCCCTGCTTTCACTGTTAGGAGTCCCGCAAGAGGACCAAGCTACACAACTGTAACATATACGCAGAGTGCCTAGGTCAGTCTCATGCAGGCTCCCTGGTTGTCAGTTCACAGACTGAACTCTTAATCTTATTACAGTCTGGACTGGCTAAAATTTTCTCAATTCATTTATTCTTACTTAGTAGCTCTTTCTTCAGTTTATCTCCTTCATTGCACATTCCACTGCAAATTCGAAAACAAAACAAAAAACATGCATGCCCAACCACAAAAGATGAGCCTTTAGCCATTTGCTTAGAAACTGGCAAATATTAAAGTCATAATGTACAAATTTTGCTTTCCATATAATCTCAAGACACAATTCAAGTAAGTTTTCAGACATACTATAACAAAGACCCTCTCCCCTCCATCTTCAGCAGCAGGTTCCTCATCTCCTTTGGGCCCTTGCTAGCAAGATTTTAATGTCTGTCTACCCACTGTCTGTTCATAACTTGAACATTGCTTAGGAAAGCATAGGTATTCTCTACCACGTTCCTTTCTGCCTTTTGATCCCCGACTAGCAGAGGCAATTGTATCCACATTCTTGCCAGCACTCTGTTGAAGACAAGCTAGGCTACCAACCATGATCTATGATATCCTCCAGCCTCTGTCCATGGACCACCCCGAAGGCCATTCTGGCATTGCACATGTTTGTTATGTGAGTGTCTCACTACCCAGTAAGACATCTTATTAGTTAGGAAACTATTGATCACTGATGATCCTTAATTTGATGGTTGAAAAGAATACAGGTGTATTAGATTAAACCTCTGGAAATGATAAATCCCAAACGTCTCTCACTTGTCTAAAACCAAGGTGACCAGAGTGTGGCAGTCTTTCAGGAGGTTGAAAGACTGAATCCATTCTTCCCTTATTCTAGATTCTGCAGATAGCCTGCATCTAGAAGTTTATGATGATCTCCCATTTACAAAGGCAGAAACCGCACCACTCTGACATCTCCTTCCATCATCACCGTTGCGCACTGACCTTGGCCTCCATCTTATTTGACATGATTGTCCAGCTCAGATAATCTGGGATAACTTCCCTCACCTCAAAATCATAATTTTAACTATATCTACAAAGTCCTTTATAGCCTTTAAGAAAGGTCATGTGTTTATAGGTTCTAGTAATGAGAAAATCTATGTCCTTAGGACTGTTATTATTCTACCAATAGCAGAGAGTGGCCAGAGGTTACTATGAAGTGGGAGTGTGAAGCATCTGTTCAGATGATTTGTGGGAAAATATACAGCTGATTGGAAGGTCTGAAACTTAGAAGGAAACTACAGCAAGAATAAGTAAACTCTTTAGAAAGGAAGCAGGTCGAGAGGAATCAGTAAGACTCCAGGGGACACTGTAAACATATGGACATAAAGCTGAGAGGCTAAAATTACACTGTACATATTACTGGTTGGTCAACATATCAAGAGACCAGTATATCAGGCTAGGAAGCAAACAGCTC
Source organism: Peromyscus maniculatus bairdii (assembly GCF_049852395.1). Lineage (NCBI taxonomy): Eukaryota > Metazoa > Chordata > Mammalia > Rodentia > Cricetidae > Peromyscus > Peromyscus maniculatus. The sequence goes on along the minus strand of NC_134867.1, from coordinate 48,219,462 downwards.
CTAGTGGATGCAGGAAATTGAACGTTTTAAAGAAAAACAACAGCACAAAAATCTCTTTTTGAGATAACTGACAGCAGCACAGAAAGCAAGTAGAAGATCAGAAAACTGAAGCCTGCAGTTGAAGACAGCTGAACTCATGTCAGAAACGAAATTTTCTATCAGTACCTTATGACCCTTTTCAATGTACTAAAGTGATATTATGATTAACTGAAGTAGAAAGGGGGGATTTAAAGGCCCGTGAAACTGTCCTCAATAGAACCCTCATCCCCACAGGAGAGGAAAGTCACCAGTAAAATGGATCACTGAGCTCCTTTCAAAAAAACAGCTCCAGCTAAAACTAGGGGGAAACCCCAAATCCTTATGTATTAGAAGAAAATTCCCTTTCTTGCTAAATAGTCAACAGCTTCCTGATCAAATTATAATAAGAATCTAGATTACTTGAGCAAAATTTTCCCTCAAAACCTTGGAAGCTGTTTTCTTGTTTCCCAACCTCAGAGTTTGGATTACCTGCCCACACTAAACAAATATAAAGAACAATCCATCCCCTTAAAGTCAGACACCACAAAAAAAAAAAAAAAAAAAAAAAAAAAAAAAAAAAAACACCTTAATATTGCAAGCCTGCCCCTCACGGCTACATTCATCTGGGCCTGTTCACTGTTTATAGTTTACAAAATGCTGTGCAGGAGGCTGTTGGGGTTGAGACTCTTCTTTGCTCAGAACCAGTCTCTCAGGATGATTTATCACGTGGGGGTTTTGTCACTAGCTCAGGGCATCAATGTTATTTGACTTAGGTTTTTACAAGCTCATTTTTAAGTCCCTTGTCATGAAAACTTGCCAGCATGGTGACTTTCCAGTTATGAATCCCTCCCTTGGATCCAAACATGAAGCCCTTTCCATTAGCAGATTCAATTGAAGAAAAGTGCATTTATGTGCTGGCATAGTGATAAAATTTAAAGAGTTCGTTCCTGCACGGAATCCTGGAATTCATTTAAGAAACTGAAATTCCTTTATCGGTAAAACATAAGTGCAATGTTATAGATAAAAATCTTGACATTTCAGACACCAATTACGTTTCTTAAAAAGCAAACGAGCGAAGATGCTGTTTTCTTTTAAGCCCCACACTATCTAAATGCAAGGATTTTCTAAGTAAAATATCACCTGGTAAATAAAAAGCACATTTCGTTTAATTCTTTTCCAGTTGGGACCTTTTTTGTATGCTGAGTTTTTTTAAAAGAAACAGCCTTTGAAAACTGAAATTAAAAACCTATTTCGAGGCCAAAAGTAGCTTTTTCAAGTGACTAAGATTTTTAATTTTTTTTTTTTAGAATTTCAAATATACAAAAATACTTCAGATTCAATGTTTTAAAAGAGGTATCAGCAATTCACTGAAAAGAGCCAAGACATACAAAGATAAATGTGACTACTGAAAATTACATAGGAAGTATAACCCATGAGTGTAGTACAAGTGTGGTAAGGCTGACATTTGGATGAGCTGTATGAGTGAGATAACCTGGGATATAACGTGAAAATTAAACTCCTGTGGACAGGATAGATTTCATCCAGTGTATGTTTAATTTGTAAACTATACATTATCATATTTTCCAGACAGCAGGCCCCTGAAGAAACCAGGCACAGCTCCTGCTCTTGGATTCTGACAGAACAGCCACAGGTGGATAAACCACAGTGATAACATATTTCAAAATTTCAAGGTACAGGCCTATGTGTTAAGCGCTGTTCTAAGTGACTGATGAGCTTTCTTTCGTTGTTCTTAGAGCAATCTCAGTTATCAATGGGATTGATCTATGACTTCCCAGGGATAAACTAATAATTTAAAATAAAATAAACTAGTTATTTCTAAGCACAGTGAGGATCCACTGAACGGTTTTACAGAAGGAAGTATGAACTTCATTCATACTAAGAGAAACCATTACTGATGATGAAAGGATATAGAAAGGAACCAGAAACCCTGGTCAAGAGGCTTACAAATCAGTCAGGATCACAGATCATGTGCCTGAGAATCAGTTTGTGAGAGTTAAGTACAAGAGATGGAGACTCTTGAGAGAGATTTGGGGCATGTTCAGCATACCTTGGTGATGAAGAGGCAGGGCAAGAATGAGCCTTTGTTGCTGACTTGAGCCACAGGTGGATGGCAGTGACATTAACCGATGGGGAAGCCTGTGGCAAGTTTAAATAACTGAGTAAGTGTTGGGTGTGATGTGATTCATTCCTCCATCAGAGGGAATTCAAGAACCAAACAGATATTTATCCTGATGATAGCCAAGTCTCTTTGGTCTTTAAAATTCTCTGAGTGCTTGAACAGACGAAAACAGTGACCTGACAGGAACACACTGAACTACCTTTGTTCCCGTTGGATGACTGCTGGACCTAAGACCAGTCCAACCTTGTTTCATTGGATTCCAGAGACTTTCTTGTCTAGAAGGAAGAAGCACATTAGCTGAGACTAAAGTTTCCAGTGTCTGCACATCCTAAGAGCCACAGTTTATCTTCAGAGCTTCTCATTGTATTGCTGGTAAAATGAAACACTAGAACCCGGGACAAAAAAAAAAATTGGATTTTGAACAGAAACTTCCTTAAGACACATATCTATAGATTAAAAACAGATGTGCTCATCTCATGAAGAATGGCAACTCTGGGTGACATTTAAAAATAAATAAATGAATATCCAAGGTGTCCCTGTTCACCTTTGCATCATTGCTATTATTAAAACACTATTTCCTGGTCAGCTATCAAGAGGGCATAAGACGGGTGCCTACCAGCTGTCTCAGGCCATTTATCTAAGTGTCTTTCAGGCCCTGCATCCCTTCCTCACCACCTGTGGCCTGACCTTTGATATTACATTGCCAGCCCTATAGCAGGACAGAGGTCTAATCTTAATTCCCAAGATTCAAAAGGCTGCAAAAGGCTGGAATCAGAACTCCTGCATCCAGAGAACCTTGGATGGCCAAAACTACAGTATTTAAAATGATGTTGATCTATTTGGAATTCTTGAAGGAAATGGTCCTGAGAAATCAAATGTTTCTGAACCTATCCTATGTGAGTTACAAATGAGGCCAGAAATTCCAGAAGCATGGGAATCTTGCCTTTTCCAGGGTCATACTGCCCATGTCACCAGGTAGAATTTCAGCTATAGTACTGTCCACCTCTTGGACCTTGGCTAATTTCATAAGTGATCGGTACCTTAATTTTCTCATCTATAAAATGGGAATAATAATAATATGGCATGCCTTTTCAGAACTATAAACACATGATGAACTGAAACAGGCCTGTCAGAGAGAACATTCAGTAAGTAAGAGCTATCATTTTCTCTTAGTCTTTCTCTAAGTAGGCACGACAAAGGAAATGTAAGTACTGCTGGCCAATCCTAAACTCATCAACAGCACGCTAAGTTGGCTTTATATTGTAAGGAGGAGATGAGCAGTGACATCCTTTCCTTGCATAAGTATTTGGTAAAAATCTCTGTCTCACGCCCTGCTAGTTTGCAGGACCACTGCGGTGTTCCTAACTAACACACATTTTCAATACCATAAAAACCTGGAGTCACACGTAAATTTAATTTTCTTAAGGTAGTGCTCCAACCATGCTTTAGGACTTTATAGGAATGTTTTTCACATTAAATGTGCTGATTCTGGCCACTCTGGGATGTGTTGCTTCAAGGTGGACCTGCTGTGTATTAGCTTCAGGTCTGATTCTTACAGACTCATCCAGGACCTGGTCTGAGGCTTAGGGAACAGGGACTATTGGCCACAGGGAGGATGATCTGTTAGTGAGGACGACAGAAGCCTAAGAGACAGAGACAGACAGGCAAGGGTGTTTCACATTTCCTGTGTCTGTCTGGCTAGTGTTTCTCTGCCTTCCACAAACAGCATGGTTGAACTCCAAGTCAAAAAACAGGGGTCACAGGCTGGGTGGCAGTGGTGCATGCCTTTAATCCCAGCACCCGGGAAGCAGAGGCAGGTGGATCTCTGTGAGTTCGAGGCCAGCCTGTTCTACAGGTCAAGGTGCCTGAGCTTCAGGACAGGCACCAAAACTACACAGAGAAACCCTGTCTCAAAAAACAAACAGAAAAACCAGAGGTCACACAGTACTTCTGGGGGAGAGGGGATAAGTGAATACTTCTTACCAGTGATGTAGCCTATCTGATGAGTTATGCACCCCGTAGTACTGCAACTCACCATTGGGTACACACACTTACATTGTTTGAGAGCTAACATTCCTTGTCTTTTCTGTTACACAATTAATTCGATCTAGTTCCAGTGTCCTGACTACAAATAATATTTTTTTTTAGTAAGGAAAATGTTAATTTTTACATATCATGAACTCTGGCCTAGACTAGTGCTCAAATCCATAAATATTTTCTGAATTAATAAATGGGATATTGAGAGGGGCATTTTGCACTACTTGGCTGACTTTCGGGTGAGGGAGAGAAGAAGGAAAGGTAACCAGTCTCTGATTCTTTTCTCTGTAATCCCTTACTCTATTAAAATATTTCTGTGATTGGCAGCTGTCAGTCACATATAGTCTAGGTTGTTGAGGAGGCAGATGGTAAAAAGGTGACACAGATAGAAGAGGGAAGGATGATGATAAGGAACTAGAAAGCAACATAGAGAAATTAAAATGCAACAATGAGACCGTTTTGGATAACGTGAACAGAGAGGGTCACAAGGACAGCAATTTTTCCCGCTGAAGCATGAACAATCTGAAGTGAAAATTACAGAAAGAACATGAAGTCAGGAAGTGCACAGCTGTAGTCACAGAGAGTGGGACAGGAAAGAGTGGCCTGCTTAAGTCACAGAATGAGGTCAGGGCTGACAATGTTCTCAACTCTGATCCTAAAATAAAAACATACTCAATTTTCTTTCATTTTCCTGTCCTTCTCCACTCTTTCTTTTCTCTTCTTTCTTCTTTCTTTCTCTTCCTCCCTCCCCTCTCTTTCTTTCTTTCTTCCTTTTTTTCTTTCAAGGGTCTTAGGTAGCTCAGGCTGTAAACCATTTCTTTACTATGTGACTAAAGATGACCTTGATCTTCTGATATGCCCCCTCACAGCCCAAGTGCCAGGATTATAGGCACACAATCACACCCAGTTTATAATAAGACCTCAGGCTTCATGCATGCTAGACAAGCATTCTATTAACTAAGCCATGTCTTTGGGTCCCTAATTTCCTGAACGACTCTCCCGTATGATGTACAGTAGTCACCTTGATTTATAATTATTGGCTGCCTATTAGAACTTGAGCTGCTGTAGTGCAAGTATGCTCTTGTAATGTTTACATCATTCACGATATCCAATCAGGGTTCCATTCAATACTAGCATGCCAAATGCAATGAATGCATGGATGCAAGTTTTCTATGGTGTGCAAATCAGTGATAGTCTAGGCCCAAGATGGGGTTAAATACAGATTAAATGGGACAAAATGGGAGGGAAAGATTCTCAGAAAAGGCCACAGGATGGCCAAACACCATAACTGTCATGCTAGAAACCTCATCCAATGACTGAGGGAACCGGATGCAGAAATCCACGGCCAGGCCCCAGGTGGAGCTCCAGGAGTCCAATTGGCGAGAAAGAGGAGGGTTTGTATGAGCGAGAATTGTTGAGACCAAGACTGGAAAAAACACAGAGACAAATAGCCAAATGAATGGAAACACATGAACTATGAACCAATAGCTGAGGAGCCCCCAACTGGATCAGGCCCTCTGGATAAGTGAGACAGTTGATTAGCCTGATCTATTTGGGAGGCATCCAGGCAGTGGGACTGGGACCTGTCCTCAGTGCATGAGCTGGTTGTTTGGAACCTGGGCCTTATACAGGGACACTTGGCTCAGCCTGGGAGGAGGGGACTAGACCTGCCTGGACTGAATCTACTAGGTTGAACTCAACCCCCAGGGGAGTCTTTGCCCTGGAGAAGATGGGAATTGGGGGTGGGCTGGGGGGCAGGTGGAGGGGCGGAAGGGGGAGAACAAGAGAATCCGTGGCTGATATGTAAGATTAAATTAAATTATAAAATAAAAAAGAAAGAAAAGAGGCCATTTGCATTTTCTTCCATGATGCAAAGTTATTTTTACTTTCATTTTCCTTCACCAGTAACATATAAAATGCGAAAGTGTTCAATATGTATCATATATAACATACAATAAAAAACTGGTGAATGTCACCCTCTTGAACTCATAATAATAATAATAATAATAATACTCAGGCACTTCAAAGTTTTTCAAATGGCTTTTATACATAATACCTTATTTTCCTCCCCCTTTGTTGACTGTAATAAAATAACATTTCTAATGACTGTAATTTCATTTAACCTGATGTAACTATGCTGGGAAAGACAGACATTTCAAGTGTCAAAAGATCCCAGATAAAACTTGCAGCAGAACTGGATATCAGTAAGCATCTAGGTCATTAAGATTTGGGGACATTAGCACGAAACATGCTAAATGATTTGTTAAATATCATATACTGCTCAGGGGCAGAAGTGGTACTGGGACCCAGTCCAGAGGCCCTGCTTACACCACTGCCTGCTGCATTAATCAAAATCTGAGAACTTGGTTTATAATGAAGTTAGCATACAAACCGTTAAGCTTAGAATGAATTACAAGCAAAAAAAAAAAATGGGGAAAGTGGTGCTAATGAGAAAATAATTCTTCCCAAGGATTTTTAAAATTATTTTTTTGAAATATTTGAACATTATTTAGAAATATAAGCCAGCTCTTGCTTCTGAAATAAATAATCTACAGTCAAAGAAAGTAGTTTTCTTAATATATAAAGTTGTTAGGTCCCAAGGGCAAGAAAAAGTAGGTAGAAAATCCATTAAAAATAAAGACTAAAGTGCTGGAGGGAGTGAGTGGTTAAGAGCTCTTATGCAACCATAGGGGCCTTAGTTCAGATCCCAGCATCCATGTAAGAAGCCGGGCATGGTCTCTCACATGTCTATTACTCCGATACCATTCGAGAAAGAAAAAGAAGTGTGGCTTACAGGTTGCCAGCCTAGCCAGAAAGGGTGATCTCCTGATTTATGTAGAGATCCTTCCTTAAAGAAATGAGGTAAGAAGAGTGACAAGGAATCACTGACATCCTCCTCTGGTCGATGAGTATGAACACAAGGTCATGCAGCACCATACTCATGCACATACACCACACACACACACACACACACACACACACACACACACACACACACAAAATAAAGGTTAAAAAATATGACACAAGTAATGGACAAAATTAAGAAAGTGAGATATAAACATTTATACACCAATCAGTTATACCTCTAAGTGAGAAAAGCTAAGGGATTCTGGGACCAATGTAGATGAATTTCTAAATGGTCTTATTAAATAAAAAACACGGAGCCAGATATAGGGGTAAAAGCCTTACCTTAGATTAGGGAAATAGTGAAAGCTACAACTATTCTTACCTCACTAACTCAGCAGCTTCCAAATGAGAGTTACTTCCTGTCTACCCACGCCCATATGCCTTGCTGTTCTGCCATCTGATTTTCTCTCTCTGTCCAGCTACATCACTTCCTCTTCCTGACCAGCTCTGTCACTTCCTGTCTGTCTGTACAGACCTCCAGACCTCCATGTTTAACTAGTGTTTCCAGTGTGACCTTGAACTCACAGAGATCCAGACAGATTCCTGCCTGCCAAGTGGTAGGATTAAAGGCATGTGCTACTGTTGCCTGACTTCTTTGTTTACTTAAAATAGCTTGCTTTTTCCTCTTATCTCCAGGCAAGCTTTATTTATTAAAGCACAAATAAAATATCACCACAGACCAAGATTTTCCATATCTATAAAGAGATATATCTATTAACCCAGTAAAGCTGGCAAGAGAACCCTGGTAGTGCCATGATGTAATGGTCCTCCTGTGAACTTCTCATGGCCAATAACATTTGAACCACACAGATACATATAGCCACTATTGTTAAAAGAAGACTACAGATAATGGAGCATTTGGTCACTGAGCCAAGGGAACCACACACCCGCTGTGCATTCACCTCAGCTTTCCACCAGGGTCATTATCCAAATCATGGCAGTGAGCAGCAGAACTCAGAGAGGGGAAGTCTTAGCGAGTGTAAATAAAATTCAGTGTTTTGGATATGAATCACTGGCAGAATCTGTCAAGCAGGGTAACATGAACAAGAAAGCTACATAAGCCGGGCGGTGGTGGTGCATGCCTTTAATCCCAGCACTTGGGAGGCAGAGGCAGGCGGATCTCTGTGAGTTCGAGGCCAGCCTAGTCTCCAAAGCGAGTTCCAGGAAAGGCACAAAGCTACACAGAGAAACCCTGTCTCGAAAAACCAAAAAAAGAAAAAAAAAAAAAAAAAGAAAAGAAAGCTACATAAACAGGCAACTTCCCAAACCTATAAAGGAGTGTGATTGATTCCCTAGTTGGGAATTAAGATAAAACATACAACCAAGACTGTACAGAACTGAAAGAAAACAGCCAAAAGATTTGAGCTAAGTTGAGATGTTAGAACCCACGGGGATGGCAATATGGTTGCATTCATCATCTTCCAGTAACTCAAAGTACTGAGCTAATGCTTTTCCATAGCACACTAATATTATAGAAGCCACTATAATAAAATATGTAGGTTTTAAAAATCATTCTAGACCTCAATATTGCTATGTATTTATTTCAATAATACTATTTTATTAATTCTTTTTAGAATTTCATGCTTTGTATCTTGATTATATGGTTATATTCGCTCGCCTCTTCTTCCCTCAGCTTCTCCCAGATCCACTCCGTCTTCCTCATTCTCCTCCCACTTCATATCCTCTCTTCTGTTTTGGTTTTAGTAGAGACTATCTCACAGCAAATGTCTGGTCCTCTGGCTCTTAGACTCACCCCTTCCCACTCTCATATGACTTCCCCAAGCCTCAAATGTAGGGGTTGTGCTGTAAATGGATCAGTTGGGGACAGAAACTCCATGGACAGTTGATCACTGCACTTTGACCAGTTGTGGCTTTCTTTTTTTTTTTTTTTTTTTTTTTTTTTTTTGGTTTTTCGAGACAGGGTTTCTCCATGTAGCTTTGCGCTTTTCCTGGCAGTTATGGCTTTCTGTAATGATTTCAGTCTGCTGCAAGAAAAAAAAATTTTAGATGAAGGGTGAGAAAAATCCTTAATATTTTAAATGAGAGATTCATTTTCCCCCAAATGCTGAAAGTGTGTACAGTTTTCAAGACAGATGTCATTCATCGGGTGCCATCTAGACTTAAAATTTAAAATTATTGGCATAATAAGTTCTGGAAAAATTTGAAATAATTTACATAATTATAATATAAATATAAATAAATTTATAAATATAAATTATAATAATTTACATAAAATATATAGATGAGGCATTACTATGTTCAGTTGTTATTGGCTCACTTATAGTTAAAACTTGGGGCTCTGAGCATCCTAACAATACACCAGTTAAGAGACAGTGAAAAGTAGAAGAAGGATATTTATTCAATGGTTGCACTGTGAAGAGGAATGAAGAGGTCCTGTGACATCCTACTCCAGCTATGACATGAGGTTTAGGTTTAAATGGAGGGTTAAAAATATGCATAACTAAGCAGTCCTGTCACTGACCCACCATCGTCTGGGCTCCAATTTGTTCTGCAAGTGGTCTGCTAAGTTATCAGAATTCAGTGAAATGCTTTCCTTCTCTGCCTGGCATGGGAACCTTGGCCTTCCCCTTTTCCCAGAATGCTATTTCTAGGTCAATTTTAATTCTTTGGGGTTCCATCACTTCACTAGTCTGATAACACAGGTGTATCTCTTCAAAATATCTCTCCTCCCAGGAAATTTAAGCTACAAGAATAACGTGGAAAGATAGAATTCCTTTCTAAAGTATTTACTAATATAAGTAATATGCAAATAACATTTAAATTATGGGAAGAAAAACAAAAGTGGTGTTATGTAACAGTGAGGCTCAAAAACAACTAGACCTCTCCTCTTGCAGCTTCTCAATTTTGTATAATGGCGTTGATAAAAAAAATTACTTAGGTGTAAGAACTTTAATTCCAGTGGCTACAGGTTGGAGGGGAGAAAAAATAAGAGAATTCATCCACTAACAGCTAATAGACACTCCTTGCTCGGTTTTCATAGAAACTTTTCAGACTACTAATTCCAACCAATCCAGAATAACAAAAAATACCTCTCTTTACATAAAGACTTCCTTCCAAATCCCAAGTCCTCTGCACTGTTATCTAGAGCTAATATAGATTGCCGACTCGAGGAAACATGCTTTCTTTCCCCCCAATTACCATTATAAAAATGCTCTTGGACCTATCTCACTGCTGCTTGTCACTGTGGGAATCTACTCCCGGATGGACCCTTATCTAACCAGTATTTTCAGTAGTTCAAACATCCTTAGACAACTTCAACCTCAAGAGTTTGGGTTTAATAATGACATCACCAAGACTCCAGGGGATAAACTAAGTTTCCTAAATTCAGTGGTGATGAGTGTGGAATTAGAAGTAGGTTTCACTTGATGCTTATTTGAAGGTTCTTTTCTCTGCGCTGCTGGTACCCAGTAATCACCACAAATAACAGGCTTGAAGGAAATATTAAGGTAGCTCTTGGCTGTACCATTATTGTAAGAGTAAAAATAAACAGAAATAGTGGCTTTTCCTACTGAGAGTTGGGAGCCAGTCTTGAAAATTGATGCATAAAATGAAATTAAATATTACTTCCACAAAATCCCTGTGTGATAGAGATATAGAGGGGGAGATTCTCTGCAATATTCTATGGAAGTAACTCACAGAGATTAATTTTAGAGAAAATATCTCTCAAGTCTGAAAGATATGCATTGCAGTAATGCAATTATTAAATGCAAAATATTAAAAAATATTTTAATAGTGATTGAATTTAAAACAACATTAGAGAATATTTTAAAAAATAGTGACATGGATTATTTTCCACAAGTTTTCACTTGCTCAAAGATGTCTTGGTGACATGCCTGTATTCGTCTCCTCTTTATTTAAGTGGCCTAAATTAAACCAAACAAAAACCACCCCAACTCATATGCAAATCTTGAGCAAAAGTGCAACTCTTTGAGCAAAAGCCACATTGTGCATTCTTATTGTGCTGACACAAAGTCAGAGAGACTTTAAATTTGCTACAAGAAATGACTGCATTAAACCGACTCTGTAATGCAGATTTTATTCCATGCATCTGCATAATCATATATTATTGAAGAACATTTTAACAAAAGATAAAGGATTGAAACCCATTACCAGGAACACACAACAAATACTTGAATGTGCTAGCAATCCAATCCCAGTGAAGGCTCATTTATCCCCAGTGTCCTCACAATTGCCTTTTCATTCAACTATTTGCAATAACCCCCTAATAATTATCCATCTGAAAAAAAAAGGAAAAAAAAAACCCACGCTTCTAAAACATTGAATCCAATCCTTTGTGCCACTTAGCACCCTCCTCTAAAGGACATGTTTTTACATTTCCTCTCTGATTTATAGAGGAGTCCTTTCTAGGTCTCCATCATGGGAAATCAAAAGAGTGATCTTGGGACTACCATTAGAATCCTTGAGAACAGTGCATCAGAAATTGGAGGCCCATAGAGTTTGGAAGGATGAGAACCAGCTGTGTGAGTGCCCCTGTTATTAGCCGCCATGGCCAGATTTCAGCTGTGGTTTTAAAAGACACAAGGGGTAGTAACACAGTAAAGTTCTTCAAGATGTGATCACACATACTTTTGCTCTGTGTCTGAAAAAATCATCTTTTCTCACATGATTATACCCCAAGGATTTCTTTACCTCTGTGAACCTACATCCTTTAGCAAGGGGAGGTCCCACATCTTCCTCATGCCCTTCACCCCAGCTGCTTGAAGGCTCTCTACCTTAAAAATCCTCTAACACAAAGCTGTGTACTATTCATGGGATCAGAAAACATTTGAAAGTGCCTTTAATAAGTAAAGTATCAGAGGACCAAGAAAAGTATATTTGGCCCCACAAAATCTCACAACAACCATATGCATCCAATCTAATCCAATTTTACCTGTGCAAAGACCTACCCTTTGCTCCAGGGCCATTTAGCATTTTCATCTTACATCTAAAATACTGGGCCCTCCAATGGTCTTATTTGATTAGGAATATGACAGCTGTGACAGCTGTGTTGTGCTCATTAGCTTTCCTTTTTTTAAAGGACTAGCGATAAATCAGCTTATAAATAGAACAGATTGGTTGGGGTCATAGCTGTAGAGGTTTCAGACAAAGTAGGTTGGTCCACAGATTTGGGGCTAAGGCAAGACAGTGCATCACAGCCTACGAAGGAAAAGAAGTATGTCATCATGGTAAAAGAAAAAGAAGCTGCTCTTTGTACAGTGGGAAGGAAGGAAAAAGAAGAGGAGCCAGGATTCTCTCCAAGTGCTACAGGCTTGGGACCAAGCCCTCAACCTAGGGGCCTTTGGGCAACATTTAAGAATTGTACTAGGGTAAATGTTCACACGTTCATGGTAAAAAGCATTCATAGTGCCCCTATTGCTTCACTGAACAATGTCCATGTTCCTTTACATTTACAAAGCACCCACAAGGCTCAGTTTCTGGTCACAATGTCTTCTTTGTCCTGGTTAGTATTATGTCAATTTAGCCCAAGCTAGAGTAATTTGGAAAGACAGACTCTCAACTGACGAACTGTCACCATAGGACTTAACTGTCAGCAAGTCCACAGTGCGTTTTCACGGTTAATCATTTGTGTAGGAGGATCCAGCTCACTGGGGGCTGTGCCACCCCTGGACAGATGGTCCTGGATGGTAATAATAAAGCAGGCTGAGCAAGCCCATGAGGAGCAAGCAAATCCTCACTCCTCCATGACTTCTGCTTCAGTTCCTGCCTCCAGATTCCTACACTGAGTTCCTGCCCTCACTTCCCTAGATGATGGGCTACAAACTCAAGTTCAAATAAATTTTCTCCCCAAGTTACTTCTGGTCATGGTGCTTTATCACAGGAACAGAAACCCCAAGATACCCCTTAAAGGCACATCTCCAGTGATCCAATGTCTTTCCCCTAGCCCTATGTTTCCCCAAGTGCCACAGACTTGGGACCAAGCCTTCAACCTATGGGCCTTTGGGGAACATTTAAGCTGTACAGTTCAGAGGGTTCATATTTTCTTGGTAAAAAGCATCCATGACACCCCTGTTGCTTCACTGAACAATATCCACATTCCTTTACATTTACAAGGCACCCATAAGGCTCAGTTTCTGGTCACAAACTGTTTCTCACTCCTGGCCTTGAACTACTCATTTCATCATCAGAATAACACCTCTTCTCAAGGGTCTTTGTCTACTTTTCAATAGCAATTTGCCTAAATCCAATTCAACAATCAAGCTAAATGAAGCATTCTCTATAAATCTTATTTCATTCCTCACTTTGCTGAAACATTTTTTAGTATTCTTATGGTGCTGTTAATGTGCTGCACTAACGATAAATACATTTTTTTGTGCACAAGAAATCCACTGGGATCATCCACCAATGTGTTTACCTAACTACTACCGATTACTCCTACCACTCTCAACATCATAAAAGCCAGTCTGCCTTTAACAAACAGTCTGGAATTCTAAAAGATGTCCGGCTATGAGGGCAATTATTTATTTAGAATCCAATAAAGTAAATATGTTTTACGTCAAATATAAAATGTAGTTCATGTTTTCTGAACTTGAATTCACAGAAGAAAATAAGTTCCAGCTAATGATAATATTAAAAGATTATGAATATCATTAACTAAGGATAATTTGCATTTTTAAAAATGATGAGCTGAGCCTAACTGTGAGCATGCTTATATTCCATATGTTGGATAGATAGGTTTTCTTAAGCCTCCTTGAATTATAGAAGATGCCCAATGCCTACCTCCTACATCCTTGCCCACCAAGTGTGTGTTTGTGTGGCTCCATAAGGGAAAACAGGGAAGCTTCACTGTGGGTTCAGACCCAGCCTTGGAAGGCTTTGGGTACTGATGGAACACAGAAATGGGAAGATTAAAAACTCAGCACTAGAGAAGAATTGCTAATTCTTCAGAGATCTGGCTGTGGGCAGGAAGATCGTGTCAACAAAAGCTGCTTGCTGGTAATGAAATAGAAGACCAGATTTTCAACCTGAGAAAATTACGTCTCATCTGTCCATGGCAGACACATTCTTCTAATGAGTGATTTGACTCTTCAGTCATAAGACGACAAAGTCTGAACTGCGAGATTCACTTGAGAATGATCTTCCATTAGACCATTCTCCCCCACAGAGAAAATTAGGTAGCTCGCTTGGCCAGGCTCCTCTTTTCCACAAACAAGGGCAGTGATTTTTTAGGTGGCAAATTGCTTACATTTAGGAAAACATAACCCTATGGTTACAAAACTTAATGACAGGCAGACCTCAAAGACTACAAAATGGGGTTCCACTGAGACAAATATTCAAAGCGATCACTTGTCCACCGGGAGCGTTTCCTCCTCCCCTCCAGGAGTCCCTAAGTGGTTCCTTCTTCTCCTCTCCCACCAGCCTTCTCCTCAGCTCCCTCCACAGCTTCTCAACAGGCTCCTTTCTGAACCACAGTAATCCCTTCTACTTCATTACACACAGTCTGGTCCTAGGCACTAGGCCAGGCAGCCCTGGCACCCTCTCAATTGGGTATCAGCTGGACTTCCTTAATTTTGTTTAAGAAACGCGTGTATTTCTTTAGTGAGCACATATTAAGCTCCAGAAATTAGAGGAACCTGTAAATCTGTTCTTCAAAATGGTGTTAATGAAACTGAGCTTGTAGGTTCAACATGCTTGCGGTTTGGGGGAGTGTAATTTTTCATGGATGGAGGAGAATGGCCAGCTACCCCAGGGGCCACAAAGGAGATGGAGGAAAAGGGTATGGGTACTGGGAGGAATGAGGGCCCTTGCTGTATGTTCAGAGGGTAACACTTTTTTTTTTTAGGCAATAGATTTTTTTTTCTGGCAGGTTCTAGAATTTGCTCCTTCAAATATTAATTAGAGAGAGAAATCACTGAAAAGCAACATTTCTTTCCAATGTTTCTCTTAAAATATTGACATAATGTGGAAGATTCTGTCTGAGGTAAACAAAGTTTTAGTGAAGGCTTTGAAGACACTGAATCGGTAAAGCATGCTTACAGACTTCAGTGCTGCTTCGTTTTATTTTCAGAATATTCTGAGCATCCGTCCTGTCTTTTTTGTCAAAAAAAATAATAATAGGTTTTTTTCTTTTTCTTATTTTGAGCCAGGGTTTCTCTGTATAGCTTTGGAGCCTGTCCTAGAACTCACTCAGCCCATGCTGGCCCCGAACTCACAGAGATCCACCTGCCTCTGCCTCCCAAGTGCTGGGATTAAAGGCATGTAGCACCACTGCCCGGCCCAATAATAATAAGTTTAATTCTGACTCTGTTGTCAGAGAAAAAAAATTTCTCTGAATTCCTCATTCTCCCACTTTCTCTTTTCCTTCTTTGGTTTTTAAACATTCTTGAAGACGGGTTGCACATCTTGAAGACATGTCTTGAAAACACGTCCCTAACCATCAAAAGCTCAAGTGCTGAAGGCATGATCCCTAGCTGGTGGATCTAATCATTCACAGATGTCTGGATCCTGAAGTTTCTTATCTCATCAAGGTAGTAACGTCCTGATGAACTTGCAACGTAATGGAGAGTTAGAGAGGGGGCAGGAAGTAAGAGGCAGCGCCTGGTGGGGAGATGAAGGGCTAGATGTGTATCCAGGGAAGACACGCCACATTTCAGGGCCCTCTCCAGCCCCTCTCTTTACTTCCAGGCCATGATAGGTGGGCTGCCTCCTGTGCTGCCCTTCCCTCCCACTGTGCACTTCTATCCTGCTGCAAACCCAGAGTACAGAGCAAGTCACCAACAGGCTGAAACCTCTGATACCGTGAGCCAAAAGAAGTCTTTCCTCTTTAAATTGTGCCCTGTGCATACGTCACAGCAAGAAGAGAACTGAATAACACAAAATTATTGTTCAGGAAGGATATTTATAACTATCAGGCCTTGGTGGTAAATTAAAATATAAAACTATTATTTGCTACATGATAAGCTTTCTCAACACCATTTTGTTTCTGCAAATTGTATTCCTTTCATTTTCTTACTTTTTACTTCACTTCTTATCAAAACATTATTTTCTATAATATTTTTAATTTAATTTAGTTGGGATTTAATAAGCATTTGTCAGACACTAGCACCAAATATTACTTGTAGGTTTGGTTTGCTAGTGTGCTGGCTATTATCTTTCAACACTTCAACTCTCCAGGACCTCGGTTTCCTAATCTGTGAAGTGTGAGTCATATGACCTCTGTCGTTTCTCTCTCTTCATTTTAAAGTCCTATGACACAAGGTATTTTCTCCCACGGAGACGTGAAGAAACCCCTCTAGCCCAGACAGGACACCAATGGACCAAAATAACCATGCCATGCACATCCATTTCGGAAAACCAGTGAGTTTGTAGGGCTGCTCTCAGGAACAAGAGTGACTCAACAGCTGTTTACATCACCAGAAAGTCTCAGCCCAACGTGGGCGCTGAGTCATGAAAGCTGCATCATGGCCACTGGGAATGTTAACAGCTCTGTTTACATGACCCCAGACCTAGCTGACACTAGATTGTTTTGTTCACTGTGTTGTCATGATTGGAGTTGTGGGACAAGGCATTCTATGGGTCACTCCAGCAGTTCTGTTCCACGGTAGTGATGGTCATGTTATGCCTGAAATTGCATTTGGGTGAGGGTTAAATGAACTAGGAAGCATATATTCGCTTCAAAACCATAAAAAAGGACTTGCAAATATCAACTGGAAGCATCAAATGATGGGTTGACCACTGTGTTTTATGTAACAGTAATGTGCTTGATGCTCCCCTTCATAATCTAAGCCTGAGGCAGGGAGATATTTATCTTACAGGTAACATGATATAATATATTCTGTATTAATTAATCTATTAGTTGTCATGACAAAAAAAAGAATCTGACAAAAGCAATTAAAGGGAGAAGGGATTTCTTTCAGCTCACACTTCCTGGGTATAATCCATCCTGCCAGGAAAGTCATGATGTCAGGAGCCTGAGGAAGTTGGTCATACTCCAGGAAACAGAGAGGGGTCAATGCTAATGGTGGCACTCAGCTCACTTTCTCCTTTTGATGTGGTCTCTGGCCCCAGCCTACGGAACAGTGCCACCTACATTGAGGGTGGGTCTTCCCATTTCAATGAACATAATCTAGATAATCTCTCGAAGACAATACTAGAGGCTAGGCTAATCTAGAAAAATTTTCACAGGCATGCTTACAGGCTAACCTAGCCCAAAGAATCCCCCACAGTCATGACCAGAAGCTTATTTCCTAGATAATTCTAGATCTTGTAAAGTTGACATATCAATCACCACAACTGGCCTCCTGTAGAAGTAGTTGGGCTGGGTAGAGAAACACTTGCTGATATTGATAGGGAACAAGAGGGCTGTTTTTATATTCTATATTATAAGGGCATTTTTGTACTTTATATTGTGAAAAGGAGTCTGTGCCTACACTCTATAAACAGCTCAGCAGTGCACACTGCTGATGGTTGGTTTGCTACCCATTAAACTTTGACCTAGGCAGCATCTTGAGAGGAGTGTGAAGCTCAGTGGCCATGGGAGTATGTGAAAAAAGAGAAGATGGTGAGGGAGAATGCAGGAAACCAAATGAAGGAGGCATGAATGTTGTGCAATCTAAGACAAAGCTGACCATGACTCCAGAGGGATGACACCAAGCTTTGGAATATTGGCTACCTTTGTTCTACTAATGGCTATCTTAAAAAGGTGGTAACTGGAGACCAGAAGAAGGCAGATATTAGGGGACGCTGAGCCCCTGTCTTCCCAAGCTGCTGGCTCTCTGAATAAAGCAGGTCTGGAAGATCCTCTCTCACTGGCATTTGGTGTGACCAGCGACATGATCTCTGCTATTCCTGCTACAACATGTTTTCTGTTTTGCTTCTCTCTCTTTTTATTTTCTGTACTTATTGATGGTGAATGCCTTTTATGAGTCCAAGGATTAAAAAATGATTTAGAACTCTAATGAAATCTGAGGTCAAATAACGTTGTAATGTTTTCAGACTCCTCTTTGTTACTCCCTCAGATGTCTCAGGGTACCCTCATTAATAATCGTAAACATGACTGTAGACTGCAGGGCCAGTGAGAGTCTACACAGGACGATATTTCAGATTTTAACTGCAGCTGTTTGTCAGCTGGAACTTCAGAATAAAATGATTTCTACATTTAGTTTTCCTGCCTCAGTCTTGGTACAAATGAAGACAACATAAGTTGTTTAATTGTAATTTACTAATACTGTAAAATGTACAGGTAAAGGTTAAACTTGGCTGGCTCTAGAATCACCTAGAAGATAAATCTCTGGGCATGTCTGTGAGGAATTTTCTAGATTATGTCAACTGAAGTAGGAAGACGTCTCTACGTGTTTTTGTTATCATTCTAGGGTCTCAGACTACACAACATCTCTCTTTCTCCTCACATAGACCAATGTGACCAGCTGCTTCTGCTCCCGGCATCTTGCCTTCCCTGCCACTGTGGGCAGTAATCACAAACTGAATAAAATAGGTAGGCAGCACACTAGGAGTCCAAATAGACTCCTCCTTCCTTATAATGCTTTTCTCTAGTATTTTGTCATGGCGAGGGGAAAAGTAACTGAGATAGTACCCGAACCATACAAAAGCAATACACAACAAAACAGCTCAATTATTTTGTGAAATAAATCTGGGAGCTGTGGCAAATAAACTCATAGATTGCATTAACTCATGCTGGTGAAAAGTATGAAAAACTTGGAAAATAAGATTTTTTTTTTTTAGAAAATCATTATAGTTACTGATTCTAAATGCAGTTTTATATGTGAGTATTTCACATTTGATCTTATGGAAATAAATAATTATACTGATCTGCAGAGTGGCTAAACTTTGAAGATTCCAAAGTCTGTTTGTCTAAGTTGACATGTAAGCATTTAATTCCTAGCATGCTTACCTCTCTCTAAGTCTCAGAGGTTAATTAGGTGATATATATATAAAGTACCCACCAAAGAGCAAATGCTCGCCAAGCAAACTAATTTTTGTGTTATCATCGGTATGCTGCACATTTTGAAAGATCGTACAAGTAGATAGTTGTATGCATGCTCAAGTAATAAAGTAACACAATTTGGTTATGCTTCTGAGTAAATGCTAATATTGCTCTGTATGCCAAAGCAATTCTGTCCTTATTTTAGTTAAGCAGAACACAGTACATGGTTAAAATCTAGTTTTATAGGCACTGGATTTTCAGAAAGCATCCTCCTAAACTACTTCAAACAGTAGGCATAGCACTGCACTCATGGCAAGGACCTAGTGACTGGCCGCTGCACACGAAGATCAAATACATTCTAGGTTCCACAATGATACCTTCCTCTTGCCCTAAGTAGCGTCATCTGTTGGTTCCAATAAATGCATTTAAATACCATTCCAAGAGTTGGATTCCTTCCCTAAAATGTAGTAAGAGCATCTCATGATTTTTGCCATCCCTACAGTCTGGGATAGTTATGATGCAAGTCTCCTCATGACTAAACAACAAATCTTGACAGGAGTTTCTGAGAAAATTTCAAAACTATACCAGTGATTTTAATTTCCAGCATCTGAATCCCACCCAGATCATCAGACTAAGTATAAGAATACTTATGAAAAGTTATAAGCACTATTTGAAAACATTATGCACATTCTTTTTTTGTTATTTGGTTATGGCATGAAACAGCTATATTATATTTCTAACAGTATTCAAGAAGAAGAGAAGTAATCACTTTACTGCATCATTCTGATCTCATACATGTGTTTCCCAGAAAACATGATCAAAAACATGATCCACTGTGTTCTGAGTGGTGCATTCTGAGAATTCATTTTAAAAACACAGACATTAGTTCTAGTATATCCAAGACATGACTAGAATGTGGGATAAGTTATCTGCTTAATTAGGCACATTCAACATCCAATGAGTATACTCTGATTCTCTGCCTTAGAGGACCTAGCTAGGAGTTGTGGATGCAAAAAGAATTAGGAACTAGGATTAGCTCCTTGGACTCATAAATCCAATCACCAAAGTGTACACACACACACACACACACACACACACACACACACAATCTAAGACAGAATGTTGTGAGTTGTAATAGAGAAATAACCCAAGTGCTATGGGGGGCTCAGATGAAAGAAGCATCATCTCCAGTTGTCTTTATAGAGGAGTCTGAGGAGTCTGTGGGCTAAGCCTGGAAGACGAGCATGATTGTAATAGATTCCATTAAAAAAATATCCACAATGGAATGTTCACCATTTTCTCTTCAGATAGTACTGCGTACCTACTATTATCTGGTATGTGGTTGAAACTAAATATAGAAATACAGGTAAATACTTATCAAGAAACTCAATTGAAACAAGTAAACAGATAATACAAGGAAGTGAGAAGATGTGTGTGTGTGTGTGTGTGTGTGTGTGTGTGTGTGTGTGTGTGTGTGTGTGTGTCAGGGGAGGTTGTAGCTATCCAGGGGAAGGTGGTACTAGGTTTTAGAAAAGCCCTTGGAGAAATGATGAGCTTCTTAGAGATGAACTTAAGATGACTTATGTGAACTGCTGCAGGCTGAAGGCTTAACATTTTATATGTTCAATTGATCCAAAGAAATCTCACTGATTAAAGATGTCCAAGCTACAAGAAAATATGGCAATATAGCCTAAGAAATGTGAGGTGAGCAGAGCTAGGAAGCAAGCTGCCTAGCAGAAAGAGGCAAAATGTCACAATGGATTAAAATTAAGATGAATCTGTACCTCAGATGGATACTTATATTTTGGGTGTGTAATTAATTGAGTTAATTGACTAAATGAGTTGATCAGTAACTTTTTCCAAAGACTATGTAGTAATTTCAGTCATTAAGATGCAAAATAATCAGACCACAAAGGGCTACCATGTTAACATTCAAATAGATACAGAAAATAAGATGTTAAAACATATTCCTATGTGCAAGGTTAGATGAGATCTAAGTTAAACTGCTTCTAAATCGCTGCCCATTGATATACTGTTTACTGTGTAATTCTGACCCATTATTTTGTAGTTTTTCACAACTTAGAATTTTTTTATACAAAGTCATAAAAAAATGACATAATATCCCACTATTGAGAGAATAATAACATATATTTGGTTAATGCTTTCCAATCTTTTTTAACTTACTTTTTTCTTTTCTTTTCTTTTTTTTTTTTTTTTTTTGTTTTTTCAAGACAGGGTTTCTCTGTGTAGCTTTGCGCCTTTCCTGGGACTCACTTGGTAGCCCAGGCTGGCCTCGAACTCACAGAGATCCGCCTGGCTCTGTCTCCCGAGTGCTGGGATTAAAGGCGTGCGCCACCACCGCCCAGCATAACTTACTTTTTTCTTAACGAGACTCAGATAATCACCATAATTCTAAATTTTGATTATATGTCATAATTTTGATTATATATCAACATATAAAATAATTGCATATCACATAATTAAATATTTTGTAACTGTAATAAGAATATATTCCTTTTGTAGCTGGTTGATTTTTTATGGCACATAACATAGCAGTGTTATTTCTTTTCATACTTGTTGGTCAAAGTCCTATAGATTTTCTAAGGAAATAAAAAAGTTAATAAGAGGATTATGGAGCCAAAGTGAATAGGACATTTGAAGGTTCCCAATGAATATTCTAAGTTTACTTTCCAGACTATTCTACTTAACACCTTCTCCAAGTGTTTTTGTACAGACCTCAGCACAGAGAAATTTCAGGAGTGTTGGCTTAAATGCTTCATAATAACATAGGTAAAAAATTACCAAGGACCAGTTTAGTTATTGTTAAGTCGTGTGATGTATGTGTACACATTTTGGAATTCCACAATGGGGTTTCATTTATTCAATAAATATTATCAATAATAATTTGCTTTGTAATTGTTTGTTGATATTTTTTACCTGTAGGAAGGTTTCATAGGTATTTCCAATTGTTGTATCTTTATAGTTTGCATATATGTGGTTATGAATGTGTGACTATGTACATACATATAAGCACATATATAAAATCTAACACATATGAATATTGATAGCTCATTCCTAGTTTGTTTTTCTTTATATTTCATTGATGATGATTTGTGTTGTAAAAAGATATTTGGCAGATGAGATGGCTCAGTGGGCAGAGGCATTTGCATGCCCATCTGGCTACCTGAATTCAATCTCCAATTCCTACAAGGTGACAGGAAAGAACAGATTACCAAGACTTCTCTGCATGCATGTAAGCACATGTGTGTAGCTGCAAAAACACACACACACACACACACACACACACACACACACACACACACACACAATTAGAGAATTTATTAAATAAGATATTTAATAAATCAGTGTTTTAAATTCTTTTCCTTTTGGTTCACACCATTATCTTGAAATATTAACCTGGATGTTCATTGTGCTATTAGTATCTATGTATTAATTGTAGGTGAATATAGACATACACATACAGTTTAATCTATTTAAGACGTATTTGTTTTATCCTGTGGGATTATAAAAACAGTGATTCTTAAATCTATCCCAATGGAGAATATATTTGTGTAATTTTCAGGGGATGGATGAGATAATTTCTGTCCACACTTGCGCTTTTCTCTTGACCTCCAAAAGCACAGGACCTTGACTAGGCACAGACAATAAATGGCCTCCCACAAATTTTTGGATGCATTTATACTTATATTTGTTAGAAAACCCCAACGAGGACTCTGGAACCCAGGCCCTTCCTCTTCCTTTTGCTCTGTGGCTTATGAAGTTGGTGGTTCATTGTATCACATACTCTCACCGTGGGGCCACCTGATATTGGATTAGAACCTCCAAAACTCTGAGCTAAAGTTAACCTCTCCTGCCTTGTTAATTGTCTTAGATGTTTGCTCTGCACTAGGCAGATGATGAAGGCCGTGTCTAAAACAGTAGTATTCATAGAAGCCAAGTGGAAGAGTGGTTGCCATTGACTGTGGGAAGAGAAGCAGGAACAACTGTGAAACAAACACTAAGCTTCAGATATGCATACCACTGAGCCCGAAAGAACAATAGAACATTGTCCTCATAGTTCACAGTTCTGTGTTACATACTTAAAAGTGAACCAGAGTTTGTGTTAAAGGTTATTGTCTCAGGTACCGGAGCAATAGCTCAGTTGGTTCAGTGCTTGACACAGAAGCATTGAAGACCTGAGTCTAGATCTCTAGAACCCACTTGGAAAGTCAGGAGCCAGAGCATACATCTGGAGCCCCAGTGCTAGAGGGAGAAGAACAGAAGTGGGCAGATCTCCTTGGCCTGGCAGCTGTCCTAATCAAATCTATGAGCTTCAGGTTCAGTGAGACACACAGTGTCCAAAAACAAGGAAAAGCAGACATACGGCACATGAAAACACCACATACACTCTCCCTTGCACAGCACTGTTGCTAGAGTTTTCCTGCCTTGCCCACAGTCAGGACAAATCTTTGTCACCCGCCAGTCCCACAGCCGCTCAGACCCAACCAAGTAAACACAGAGACTTATATTGCATACAAACTGTATGGCCGTGGCAGGTTTCTTGCTAACTGTTCTTATAGCTTAAATTAATCCATTTCCATAAATCTATACCTTGCCACGTGGCTGGTGGCTTACCGGCGTCTTCGCATGCTGCTGGTCATGGCGGCAGCTGGCAGTGTCTCTCTGCCTCAGCCTTCCGCTTCCCAGAATTCTCCTCTCTCCTTGTCCCACCTACTTCCTGCCTGGCCACTGGCCAATCAGTGTTTTATTTAATGACCAATCAGAGCATTTTGACATACAGACGATCCCACAGCACTTCCCCTTTTCTTTTTTTTTAAAAAGGAAGGTTTTAACTTTTACACATCTCCAAAGTCAGCTTGGTATATTTGGGAATTTGGGCGTAGTTTCTCTTACTACTTCCTGCTGGAGGGGGGCGCTGTATCTTATGGGGACACAAAGAAAATTTTAGGATCATGGAATAGTCCGTGAGGCTGTATCGTCTGAGCCAGTTGCCTTGAAATGATTCTGGATGTTGGATCATCTGGGCCATGGTGTCATCAGAGACCTTTCAGGGGGTCTTGGCTGGTCAAACCTGATGTATCTTAATCTGGAACAAATCCATAGCCTCTGGCTTTCTGTGGAGACAAAAGCAGAGCCTCCTTTCCAAAGCAACATATCCTTACATCCAAATTTTGAAGTCAAGGTACCTTTAAAATATACATTTTGGCATAACTCAACAGCTTTTGCAATCAAATGTTTTTCTTCAGTTACGAATATCAAAGAGAACATAATCCAGATTCTCTGTGTGGTAGCCATCTGTATGTGGCTTATGTTTTGCATTACCTTGAGCCTATTGCTTTAAACTGCAGCCTTTTAAGCCTGCTGACTCCGCCCACTTCAGCTTCCCAACATGGCGGTGGTACGTTTTCTGCCAGCTCTGGGAGCCATCAATTCTCAGAAATAGTGGGTCTATGCTTCTTATCAAAGCAGTGTGTAGCCCAGAAACCTCTTTTTGTTTTGTACTAGCAAAGGTTAAATCCACCATGCAGCTTAATGTGCCACTTGCAGAGGCCTCATTCCCGCCATACTGCAGGTCAAGCGCACACACCAGGAACCTGCCAGGAACTCAAACCGGCAGCTGCTGCTCATTTGAGAGAGACAATTAGAAAGCTGTTTTTAGTTCCATTTTAGAATCTTTTCTCAGGTTTTAGGTGGAAACTCTTGCCAACACGTTGGGCGCCATTTGTTGCTAGAGTTTTCCTGCCTTGCCCACAGTCAGGACAAATCTTTGTCACCCGCCAGTCCCACAGCCGCTCAGACCCAACCAAGTAAACACAGAGACTTATATTGCATACAAACTGTATGGCCGTGGCAGGTTTCTTGCTAACTGTTCTTATAGCTTAAATTAATCCATTTCCATAAATCTATACCTTGCCACGTGGCTGGTGGCTTACCGGCGTCTTCGCATGCTGCTGGTCATGGCGGCAGCTGGCAGTGTCTCTCTGCCTCAGCCTTCCGCTTCCCAGAATTCTCCTCTCTCCTTGTCCCACCTACTTCCTGCCTGGCCACTGGCCAATCAGTGTTTTATTTAATGACCAATCAGAGCATTTTGACATACAGACGATCCCACAGCACAGCACATACCCACAAGTGTGTGCATGTGCACACGCACGTGTACACACACACACACACACACACACACACACTGACACACACACAAACACACACACACACAAATATTCTTACCTCAATTAAAAATCAAAAACAACAGAAGCTCTATGCATTGAAAAAATGCGCAGAATCTACATTAGTCACCTGTCTTAGAATATCAGTTGTATGGCAGGTGATTTTTCTAAATTAGACCTATTAGATGAATAGAAGTTTTGATTCAAAGTTTTGGAAATTCCAACCTGTGGTCACCCAGTCCATTCATTTTCAGATGTGGACAGTCTGTTCATCATGGTGGGGAACTTGGTTAGAACAAAGCTGCCCACCTATGAAAGCCAGGTAGCAGAGACAGGAATTTCATGTCCTGATACTATCTTCTAGGGCATGTACATAATGAAATGCTTCCTCTAATTATCCCTTAGTTTCCACCACCTACCCAAAATGCCACAGGCTGAGGATAAAGCCTTTGGGAATTTTTAATATCCTAAATATTATACCTGGGTAATGAAGCCAGCACTAATTTGCTAGATAGACAAGTCATAGAAGTTTGCATGTAGAAATCCTCACCAGGGGATGGAGAGATGCCTCAGTGATTAAGAGTACTTGCTGCTCTTGCAGAGGACCAGGCTTCAGGCTTCAGCACCCCTATGGTGGCTCACAAACATCTGTACCTCCAGATCAAAGGAATCTGATGCTCTCTTCTGGCATCTGTGGGCACTACATGTACTCAGTTCACAGATACACATAAAGGCAAAATACTAAAAAGTAAATGTCTTCTGTACATACAAACTTACAGAGACTGAGGCAGCATGCACAGGACCTGCATGGGTCTGCACCAGATGAGACCCTAGGGCTGGAAGGAGAAATAGACACATGTCTCCATCCCTAATCCAGAAGTAATCCCCAATTCATAGCCACTTGGAAATGAAAATTTAGTTTTCTCCAAGGGAATCTCACCATGGAAACAAACTATTCTTAATGGCAAGCTGCATGTCCAGCAGTAGATGGCCATAGAAAATGAACTCAGTGTCATCCTTGGAGGTTTCTTGTTCCATAATGTTATGCCAGAGCTGTTTCCTTCTAAAAAAATTTTTATCTTATTTTTCAATATATATATATATATATATATATATATATATATATATATATATATATATATATCCTTCTCTTTTTTATCTTACAGGTCCTTTGTGTATATATCATGACTTCCATTTCAGTGTTTTTATGGGATTCTCAAGTGTGCGATGGAGTGGGTCTCTGTTTCTTGTGCCTTCTCTTGGGCTCTTTTCCTTCTGTTGGTTTGTTTTGTCCAAATCTGATCTGTTAGTTTTTGTTTTATTGTACTTTATTTCATCTTATCATTGTCCCTTGGAAGCCCCTTTCTTTTCTAATAAGAGACAGAAAGCGTGTGGCTCCAGATAGAAGGGGAGGTGGGGAGGAACTGGGAGGAGCAGAGGGAGGAGATCCATAATGAAGACATTTATGTGAGGGCAAACAATCTATTTTCAATAAAAGGAAAAATGTAAAAGATGAGAAAAAAATAAAAAAAGTCCTCATTAGCCTCACAGAGTTAAGACCAGAGCAATAAGTCCCATAAAATGCGACTGAAGTACTTTCTTTACGTCTTTATTTTTTTTCAGTATATATACCACTTTTTTCAATATATCTACCACTTTAATGCGCCGTATGTCCTAGTTAGCATTAGATGTCACCCACTAACCCAGCCTGGGATCACCTGCCACAAAGAGTCTCAATAGAGTAACCGTCCTTATTTGGTTGCTCTGTGTTAATTGCTAATTGACACAGGAGGGACGATTCCCTGGCCATGTGGTCCTGGGCTAGATAAGAAAGAAAGCTAAGAATAAGCCTCAGAGCAAGGCAGCAGGCAGACTTCCTCCATCGTTCCTGCTTCGAGTCACTGTGCCATTTTCACTTAGCGACGGACTGTGACCCGAAAGTATAAACCAAACAAGCCTTCCCCACTCTCAGTCCCCCAAACTGCTTTTGGTCAGGGTTTTTACCACAACAACAGGAACGAAACTGAAGCTAGAGGACTGTGTGATGTGCTGAGGCCACAGGCCAAGTAGGCTGTAAATGACCTGGATCCCACAGATGGACTGTGGAAGCTTCTGGCATGCCAGTAGGATTGGAATCAAGGCCATTTTTCCCCCAGGATGTGCTCCCCCAACTCTCTCTCTCTCTCTCTCTCTCTCTCTCTCTCTCTCTCTCTCTCTCTCTCTCTCTCTCTCTCTCTCTCCTCTCTCTCTCTTCTCTCTCCTCTCTCTCTTCTCTCTCTCTCTCTCTCTCTCTCTCTCTCTCTCTCTCTCTCTCTCTCTCTCTCTCTCTCTCTGTGTTTCTATGATGTTCTCAGGAATTTCACAAGAACTTTACAACTGATATAAATTTAGTGCAACTCTGTGCCATGTAGGGCCCTTGAATAAACCCTTAGACAGGCAAGTAAGGAGTAAAATAAAATATGTAGAAAGGAAGGCAGAATATAAAAGGGACTTAGAAATAAAACAGAAGAGAAGTGGAACAAGAGGAAAGCAAAAGAAATAATGTATTTATGATAACGAAAGGCAAGGAGCCTTGAGAAGTTCCCACAGCTACAGCAGGCTGCCTGTCTTGGTGATCACAGTCTTTTAAATTAAGTTTGGGGTAATCCAGCAGACCCAGTTCATTGCCTGTGCATATAGGCACATGTCAGCACATAGCAAATATTTTATGGAGTGAATGAAAGAGAACAGGAACCCAAGGCATTTTAAAGTACTCAGAAGCTGATTTTCAAAGAAAATCTGGCATGAATTGTACTGCTGCCAACAAATCGGGTATGTTTTGAAGCCAGCATCCCAATGGGGCCTTTAATCTTTAATTCCCTTATAAGTTTTGGAATCTTAAATCAACTTTTCTAGCATGAGGATTACTCAAAAAAAATTATAAGCACAATGCTGTTTAGGTAAGAAACAGCTTGCTGTTGCTATTAAAACACAGGCTGCCATCCAGGGGGAAAATTACTTTAACTAAGGAAGAACTGGGTGCGAAGAGGATTCCCCTGGCAGCTGGGATGTATGTGTGGCTTGATTAATGTGTCCACTTGACTGGGACATGGTGTGCCAGACGAAACATTACTCCTCCGTTTGACCTCAAGGGAGTTTCTGGATGAGCCTAACAGGTGGACTCATGGTCTCCAAAGCAAATGGCACTCCCTGCTGTGGACAGGTAATCGTCTAACAGCAGAGGATCTGAACAGAACAAAAGATGTAGGAAAAGGAAATGAAGCTTCCTGCCTGGCAAGTCTTCTCCCAACCTGAACAGGACCTTAGAATACCACGGCTCTCAGTTTATGGACAGCCGGTCATGACTTGAGTCAACTCCATAATTATATAAGCTAGTTCCTTATAGCAAATCAGATAGATAAAGAGATAGAGAGATAGAGAGATAGAGAGATAGAGAGATAGATGATAGATAGATAGATAGATAGATAGATAGATAGATAGATAGATAGATAGATAGATAGATAGACAGAAAGATAGATGACATAGATAGACAGACACAGATAATCTCCAGTTGGCCTTATTTCTGTAGAAAACTCTGATTAATATACTGTGTTATTAATTTCAATTTAAATCATAAAATGCCCAGTGAAAACGTACTGACCAAAGGTTTTCATGGTCATGACTTATGCTCAATTTTCATTAGATACTATTGAGTTTGAAAATGAAGCCAAACTTGATTTTCTTGCCTTAAAACCAGTTATGATTGTACTCTGTAAGGAGAAAAAGAGTACTATTTTTAATATAAGGATTTTACATATGCCTATCACACATATCAGAACAATTTAAACATGTGACAGAAGAGAAAGAAATTATATTGTAAAATGATAAAGAAAACATTTACAGACAGATAACAACAAAAATAATCATAAAATATTCTTAGAAAATTTAAAAGCAAGTGGAAAATTAATACAAATCAAAGCCCAAACCCCACATACTGCTCAGGGGAGGTCTAACTCATCTGGAGAAGGGAATGGCAACATATTATGGAGCCCTAGGCCATGTTGTTCCTGTCCACAAATGTCCATAACTCATCCACACAAAGTTTTGGGACGTACGGAGAGTAATCACATTTGTGGGCCAAGAAACTGTGAGTTTTTCTCTAGAAAGAACACAGACAATGGAATGTGAATCGGATTATAGTGAGGAGAACCTGGAATTTTGGAACCAATTGTATTAGAAAGAAGAAAAGGGAGTGTTTGGAGTTTGGGAGGTTTTAGTGGTTCTCCGTTCTTTTCTCTCTGTTCAAGTATCTAGAGGAACTGAAACCTGATGGAAGAAGGAGTCGAAAACAGGACAGTGCTGAAGAGCATGACATTACGGCCTGGCAAAACACACTTCCTGAGAAAGAAGTCTAACATTGCACTTACATGGTACTCTAAAATTTTAGAATATAAATGGAACAGAGAGGATAGAACATGAAGTTAGGCTCCATTCTGGGAGTTTCTTCCAACAAACTCAAAGAAGGAGAATGGAAAAGGACGGTAGAGAACTTGGGTGGCAGAGAGGAGTATTCCTGTCTAAGACACAGCATCTCCCTGCTCTTCAGGGACAGTGAATGATAAGGTCCCCATCTTGCATGTTCATCTCAGGAAATTCATTCTTTATAGTGTTGGACCATCCATAATATGAATTGATAGGCAGATATGTTCCCCAGCAGAAACATTTATATGATCTTGTGATTTCAAACAGCAGCCAGGATGTTTATATAGAATGGAAAACTCTTCTGTGACATTCTAGAAGGGAAGTGTAGTTATGCTGAGTCTGAAATCATCTTGTACCCTGTATTTCATTATTTCTTCTTCTGTTCTAACATCTTTAATTCTCTTAAAATATTCTGAAGCCCATAAAATCTATTCTTTAGAAAAATGTTATTAACACTTGGCCATTAGGCCAATAAAATGCATTAATAAATCTTGCTCATTCAGCCACTGGGCATAATTCAATTTGATGGGGCAATGGAAGGCAGAACATAGGGAAAGAGATGGTATAAGAGAGTGTCACATACACAGTGCACTTACAATTTCTAATAACCTAATTGCAAGAAAGTATTTTAGTGGATTGCGATGTTTCCTTACATCATCAAATCTAGTGGGCCACAGTAGGCCTTTTTAAAAGTTAAAAGGGATAAAATAGAACAAAATGAAGTTCAGCACAAGTTTTGTTCAGAATAATTTTTTTCTTTGTTCCATATAAATACACAAATTCACACCTTTGAACCCCACCCATTGATGTAAGATGCCAATCAAAGCCTTTGTTCTGATGCCTCAGCCTCATGTCTCCAGGCTCACAGTTATGGCTTGCATCTGTTTTCACAGCAGCTTGGTTTCCTTTGGAGGCATTGCTTTCTTTGAATAAGTCCAGTCTAGCTGGGGTAAAAGTCCCATGCCTTGCTTCCCAGCATGGAAGCTGGAAGGGATCCAATCAGTCAAACTGATACTTTCTCCCAGAGACTTTGATTCAGCACATGAAGAAAAACAGAAATAGCCCACACTTCAAGTGAAGAAAACAGGTCACTTTAAGCTGTGAGATCAGTTCTAGGGTTCTAGCTACTTTGGGTTTTTGCTCACCAACCAGTTCACATTGATATTTTCAGTCCTGATTTCCTCCTTTTAGTCCTTTTTTATTCATTATACTCAGAATCAAAGAAACCCAAACTTAGACATTTTGACCTCAACCCTGTGATGCGTGGTTTTCTTTTTCAATTTTGCTAATGAGAAAAGTGAGATTCATGGTGGTCAGGTCATTCTGCCAAATGTGATGTCACAGATGTGCAATTCAGACTGTTCTCCCAACGTATGGTGCATACTAGGCCTGCAGTGGCCAACAGTCACATACTTCAGAAACAAAATACTTGCATGCTGAGAGTTTGTCAGGGAATTCTCCTTCTTTTATTTGAGGGAATCAAAATCAATACTTTCTATTAAATCCTAAAGGAGTTTCAAGAGTCTTGAGACTCTACAGAAAGCTTTAAGGTTATGCATGTTGAGAAGAAATATGGTTTAGACTATTTTGCTGACATTTTCGTCCTACTAAAGTTGCATCACCCACCCCTTTGCCAAAAACTAGAGTTCTGGAACTCTTAATATCTACCAAATGAAGGTGAAAAGCTTAGGAGGAACCCTTCCCAAATACACCAATATCAAGAAGGAATAGATGGGACAATTCAGCTGTACATTTTAGCAACAAAAATCAGCTCCTAAATTCTAAGTTTCAGCTCAACATAAACCCATGTACACATACACATGTATACATATGCACATACATATAAAAACACATACATGCACACACATATACATACACACACTGCATATACATAGACATGAGTACACACATACACATAAATACACAGGTATATGCTCACACATGTACAAACACCTACACAATACAAACATATACACCACATACACACAAATGAGAATATCCACCTTTATAAAAGCAAAATAGTAAGAAAAATGCATAGCTAAGAAATACACAAAATTTATACCATAAATCTCATTAAAATGCAAACAGGGCAAGCATAAAAGGAAGTATCAGGAGGGACTGGTCAGGGAATGTTTCTCTATGGTGCATTTGAGAAAAGATATATAGGTGCCAAGGTAATGAGACCTGAGAACATCAGGCAAACAGAATTCTGGCAAATTTATATGGGTACCCTAATAAATTTGCCTGAAATCATAAAACAGAACTAGATTAAACATAGAAGCCAGGCAGCGGTGGCATACACCTTTAATCCTAGCACTTGGAAGGCAGAGATCTGTCTGGATCTCTGTAAGTTCAAAGCTACCCTGGACTACATGAGATTGACTCAGTCTAGGAGAGAAACACAGCCAGACAGTGGTGGCACACACCTTTAATCCCAGTACTTGAAAGTCACATGCCTTTATTCCCAGCACTAGTAAAGCTGAGACAGGAAATGATATGGGTGGGAGGAGAAAGGTATATAGGGTGTGAGGAGACAGGAACTAGTCTTGTAGCTAAGGAAAGCTTTTCAGGCTGAGGAGTCCTAGAAGTAAGAGGTGCTTGCTCTGCTTCTCTGATCTTTCAGCTTTCACCCCAATATCAGGCTCCAGGTTTTTTTTTTATTAAAATACATTTAGAAATTTGAGCACAAAGGTAGGCATTTCCCTCTCTGAAATCATCTCAACGGCCCTATTTGGAAAGAGACAGATGGCCCTTAGAGTTTCCACTTGGACTTACAGTATGTTCTTCCAAGGATTTTGTGTGTGAGTCTGAAAATTTGGGAAACTTGAACCATTACTTCATTAATCAAAGAACCATGTCTGGACTGAAAACTAAAGGTTTATAAAACCAAAGCTCTTGAAGACAGTTGTGATAAATCATCCCATCTGTGCTGTGGAACAATTTTTTTTGTACACTGACTATGTGCTGCTCTCATTGGTTTAATAAAGGGCTAAATGGCCATTAGCTACGCAGATAGAGGTACCACCATGTGACAGAGTGTAGATAAGACATATGGGTTAATGCTGGACAGTAGTGGCACATGCCTTTAAATCCAGTACTCAGGAGGCAGAGGCAGGTGGATCTCTGAGTTCTACAAAGTGAGTTCCAGGACAGCCAGGGCTATACAAAGAGAGAGAGAGAGAGAGAGAGAGAGAGAGAGAGAGAGAGAGAGAGAGAGAGAGAGAAAAGAAAAAGTAAAGAAATATAGGTTAATTTAAGTTGTAAGAGCTAGTTAGTAACAAGCCTAAGCTATCGGCCAACATTTATAATTAATAATAAGTTTCTGTGTGGTTATTTGAAGATCTGGTTGCCACAATGAAAGACTCTGCTTACATATCTGTCTCTTTAAAACAGATAGAATGGGAAATGATGGTCCTTTCACTTGGCTTCATATAATTTTTTAGTCCCCATCTATCCAAACATTTCCAGTAGTGAGTTCTTCAACTCTTTTGGCTACATAAATATCATGCCATTGGATTTTCATGGAAAAGCTTGTCAAGAGCACATAAGAGTGGGGTCCTTAGAACCAGGTTAGCTGGGTTCCATTCTTTACTTCTCTATAATTTAGTTTCTTCCCTCAGAAAAGGATAAAAATCTACTCCATATAGTATTATATCAATTAAATAATAAAGCGGCCAAACAATACCTACAACACTGTAAGAATGCAGTGAAAATACTAAATATATAGAAAACGGAATTCTAATAAAGCCAGAATATCTGTGCCTATAGTAGGTGTGCACATAAATTCATCATGTCTGATAAATATACTGAGCTGTTTGTATGTCTTTGCTCCCTCGTATTGATCAATGACTCAGTTCCCTATCTTTTTTTTTTTTTTTTTTTTTTTTGGTTTTTTGAGACAGGGTTTCTCTGTGTAGCTTTGGAGCCTGTCCTGGAACTCACTCAGTAGCCCAGGCTGGCCTCAAACTCACAGAGATACACCTACCTCTGCCTCCCAAGTGCTGGGATTAAAGGCGTGCACCACCACTGCCTGACTTCAGTTCCCTATCTTAACAGTCATTCATTCAGCTTTTCTTGATCATTGCAACTCATGTCATTCAGGAGGCGAACCCTCTTATTACCAGCAAGGTGTTGTAGACCAGAAGTGGCCATTGGTATGGGTAATTACTACAGAAGGCAAGATTAAAATGAAGGGCTAAATGGGAGGAGAAAATGAACAAAGTAGGATGCTCTGACTGAGGATCTAATGCTTCACCAGAACACAGCATCTGTTCCTTCTCACTTCTGAAGACCCAGCATCCAACACAAGCTTCCTAGGGAAAGACATAATCTAAGTTCTTTCACTCTCTATATGACTTCACTAAGATCAAGATAAATCCCTGAAAATAGATAGATTTAGTCTATGTAATTATATTCACAAGTAAAATATTATCATGCCTTATATCTAAGATTTATAAAATGATATGTTATGCACTATATGAATAAATATTTACTTTTATCTGTCTTAGCATTGATTCCTCTGAAGCAGCAGACAAGGCTACCTATTTTTAGAAATGTTCCATTGGCACTGTCCTTAAAACTGCTTAGCTTCCCCACGTTCTACACAGCTTTATCACAGCAAGCTGGTGCCTCTACACTTGTCAGATATGAGTGGACCCATAGGTGGGCCTGTTGTTCTGGGATGTAGCAAGCAGCCTCCCTCAGGGAGGATCTAGAATTGAGACTGAGAAAGAGGTCTGTTCCCATCAGGAGACTTAGCCTATCTCATGCAAATGTTGTGCCTGTTGAGGGCCATGTGTTCTTCCATGTGGCTGAAGGAGACAAAAAAGCTGGTCCCCAAAGGGAGGGGGAAATATTTTGAAAAGGGAGAAATGGGAAAACAGCCTATTGGCTCCTACTGATAGTTAAGTCTCTGGTACAAGTTAGCTCTCTGATTTCTGTATGCATCTCTCTCCTTATTGGGAATTTGCCTTTTTCTCCTTGATTAGTTAGGAACAGGTTTCTGCAAGTTGTAACCTTCATCAAAGGAAAACAGAAATTAAGGACCTATCGTTATCAAGATGCCTATTTGAAGTACTGGGCATACAACATGAAGGCGTTTGCATTTTATATGATCTAGGAAATAACAGATAAACTCAGATAGAGCATGACAAACTCCTCACCCTCATTAAGAGCCCCTGTAGAACCATCTGTAGAATCAGTTCCACACATGGATATCCTTATAAAAGACTTCACCTTGGTTCCTCAGCACAATTCCTCCTTGTGTGTTCTGGGTGCTAAAAGAGCACATGCACCATCTCCTAGATCAGAAACTCCATCTTCTACAGTTATTCCACAGAGGCATCTTCTTCACTTGCCTGGCAATGCTCCACAGCTGCCCTTCATTCAACATGATCGAAGAGTTCTACCAGCTTTCCAACCAAAAGGCTCTGTCCCTGAACATCATGTCTGCTGAAGCTTCCCCTACCCTGGCAACGAGGGCCACCTGAGCAACAAGCGTAGATTTGTGTATTCATTGCTCAGTCACCAAAGGCTCCCTAAGGAACCCTTCCTAGTGACTGAGAACTGATAGGAGACCCCAAGCTGAAAGGGTCTCTCCTGTTTACTTGTTGATGCTAACAATGATGTAAGAATTGTGACCATTACTTAATTTAGCCTTGCTCTGTTGATGAGGGACTTAGAGAGCACAGTTTGGTGAACTGTCTTCCATCTCTTGGCAGAAGTCACATTTTCTGTAGATACCATCCATACTCATAAATTTTGAAAGCTGAAGGTGACAGGTGTCTTTGGATTGCAGGGAATCAAGAAACATTTTGTTCCTTAGGGGTTACTCAGTTGTAGCTTACTTTTAACTATACTCATTAATTACCATCTAAGCATGCATACTGAGGATTATGGAATCAAGGCACTTGAGGGAAATGTCTATATTCACTATGTGTTTATGATAGAAAACAGAGCTGGAGTGTCTAGGCACTCTCGGTAGCCTTCCTAATTATGTGAACTCAAAACCCACCCAGATGCTCTTGACTTCAAAAACCTTTACATCGTTTTAGGTAACAGTATAAATAATAATTATGAAAAGTATTTCTTGGATATAGAATATCAGTTTCTTCATCAGATTGTTTGTTTGCAAAAACCTTGGATTTTTAGCAACATCAGCGTTTACTTTGGGATGACCCCATGGGTCTACAGATAAGTTTTATTTGAAGCACGCAGAAGGAAAGCAATGCAAATGTTTTGTTGTTGTTGTTACAGTCCCTACTCTTTCCTATTGTTTTACCCCCACTGCTTATATTTTTATACTCTTGTACCTAGGCACAAATCAATTTATGGTCTTTATTTTAGGCTACTTTTCGATATAATTAAATTTATTTTCAATAGTTCATTTGCTTGCACACATTAGGAACAGTTAATGCAAAAACAAGGTAACTGTAAAGGACTACGGTTAACCTTAAGAACAAAAGAATAATTAATCTCTCACCTTACCAAACAACAAAACTCCCTCTAGCTGTTAACAAGTCTTAATAAAGACAGCAGCTATCAATTAGAGAAGGAAATTGGGTTGAGGACAAAAGAGTCAAAGGAGAGACTGTCGTGAGATCTGCAGTTACTCTGCTCTACATTGTCAAGAAGAGCTGAAACTCAGAGGTTGGCAGCTTGCAGATGGCCACAGTTGACAAGAATGTGGAATGAACTTGTGGCTCCAATTTAGGCTTTGCTCCCATTTGTCAAACTAAGTAATTAAGTGAGAAGTCACTAACGGGGTGTACTGAAGGTTGTTAGGAAACAAAAATTTCCTCAGACTTTATCAAAGATTAAAAACATTCGAAGAATCAGAGGTGGTGGACTGCTTCAAGGAGACCGCATTTTCTGGATATAATAGGACTGATCTGCAAATGGACTCACAAAGGCTGTGATAGCATACACAAGACCTGTAAAAACTCAAGCCAGGCCAACTCCTATCAGTCCTACTTCAGGATAGACCCCATGCTCAGGAGATGTTGACTAACACAAACTGGACTCCATGTTTTTATTTGTTTGCTTGCTGCTTTGTTTTAAGAGAGAGGACAAACCTGAAGTTGGGTGGGTAGGAAGATGGGGAGGAGTTGGGAGAAGGGAAAGAATATGATCAAAATATATTGTATAAAATTCTCAAAGAATACATAAATGTTATTTTGAATTGGCTAACTAGAAGTAGAACAAATATTTCCATAAGAATTTACTGGAGTTAGTCTGATTTCCAAGTTATAAAAATCCTAAGTAACCAATAAAGCAATTTAAAGAGCAGGAAAGATAACATCTTGCCATTTAACCCCAGAACTTTTGTCTTCTTTTTGATGATGACAATGTTTCCTTAGAGATCTGCGGTACATAAAGGTCAGCCATTTCTACTAAACATATAGACATTTTTTGAGTATCCTTTAATCAGGAAGTGCATTACAGTACGCTTTGTAAGTTAAAGCAAGTCTTTCTCCTTCATCATGGACTTTTTAGGCAGTTCACTAGACTTGGTGTGAAAGTGCAGTGAGAAGGTAAAGTAAGAAAGTAAGGCAGATCCAAGAACATTGCAGAGAGATGCTTCTGTTAATGCTATGGTTTCCTTGGGAAGCAGAAATCCTCGTATTCCAGCCACTAGATGAAGCTTCAATTAGGAATAGAGCTTGAGAATTTCCCGAGGCTTCCAATTCTTACCCCACATCTTTAAAATATGTAAGACATTCTATATATGATAAATACATTTTTTACTGGAGAGAACCTATTTCTAAAACTCATTATAACAATTAAGACAGCCTTACTAATATAAATCCATCTCTGGAATTCAATATGCCTTTTAGCAAATATGCCTGCACTAATTAAAATCCGGACTGAGGAATGGTTTATGTCTACTCTCTCTGTATTATCTGGCTAAAGGTCTGGTGACCCTACCAAGACTAAGAATGAGTATGCTTGGAACTCATGGGTCATAGAGTAACAAGTAAAACACAAACAGTTCTCTAAGTAGTCTCCAGAGATGAAACACGATAATTTGGCCCCACAATTTTTTCTCTTCACTGCATTAAGCAACTCCTGTCTCTCAGGCAGTAACACCTAAAAAATTCCCATGTTGTAAAATTAGTTTTGAAAAAATGTGTAAAAAGAGAAGGGAAGATATTCTGTTTTCATATAGTAGAGCATTGTAATAAAATGCTAGCAAGATAGATGAGGCTACAGTAGAGATACAATCATTGATCCCCCACCCCCTTGGTATTCCTCATCTTGGATAATTTGTACTGCAATAATAGAAAACTTGAGACTGGGCAATTTACAAAGGACTAAAATGTATTGGTTCAAGCAGTTGGCACTGGTATATGCTCAGCTTCTGGTATGAAACTATTTGCTGCACCACTCCTTGGCAGAAGGTGAACAGATGAGAGAGCAAGAATGAGGTACAACATACTCACTCTTACAATAATAAACCTGCTGCTGCAATAACGTTATGTCACATGTAAGGGCTTATAGTGTATAACATGCTATTCAGCAGTTATTACCACCAGCAGCTGAGACATATCCAGAGGTTTGCTGGTGCTTACAGCAGAGACTAAGTGGTGACTTAATGGCTTTACCTTCATGTCCTAATGACCTCTTAGAGACCCCTTCTCTCAACAATGTCACATTAGAGACTGTTTACAACATATAAACTTTGGGTGAGACATTCAAATTATAACATTTCATCCTTAGCCTCCCCATCAAGTCTTTTTACTTGCAAGCTACTTTTGTTCAAGCCCCAAAGGTCTTAACTTGCTTGAGTGTCAACTCAAAGGTCTGAAGTCCAGAATCAAATTTGAAATAGATATGAATGAGACTCAACACACACACACACACACACACACACACACACACACACACACACACACACACACACACTGCTACACAGCTATGAGCTCATGAAGTCACTAAGTTATGTGCTTCCAAAATACAATAATGGAGGAGGTATAGTAGACATTTTCCTTTCATAAGCAAGAAACAAGAAGAAAGAGAAAAGTAGTCTCAGGTAAATCTAGAGTTCTCAGAAAAAATAAAGCTGGAAAATAATCTCCCTTGACTCTATCCCACATTCTCAGCTGGTAGTAATGGAAGCTAAATCCTCAATACTGCAGAAAGTCCATCCCTAAGGGTTTCCTATGGTCAGTCCATCTAGCAGCTCATGGGGTGAATTTTAATGTCTGGACTAGAGCTTTATGTTGGTAGTCCTACAATTTTGAGATTTCTGAAATGACCCCACTCACATGGCTTCATGAGTCATTGCACTAGTGATGATACTCTGTTGCATCTCTGACCCCACATGTCTACCAGCATTGCTCTAGTAGAGGCTGTCTACACTAGTTTCACACCTAGGTCAAGTGTCTTCTGGGCTCTCGAGCTTTCAGTGACAACCTTTGAGATCCATGTAGACTGCTAAGACCCACAGCTTATGCCTTTGTTGTACCTGCAGAGTTAGCATCAGGTGGATGTAATTAAGATTTACTGCTTCTAGCATCCAGATTAGCTAGCATGCACACCACATGTAGGCTCACTTGAGCCAAGACTAGAATGCCTGAGGAACACTATGTGAGAAGGCAAGAAGTGGATATTGGAGGTGGTACAAGGCCATGAATGCTGTGGACCCAAGTCCTGTGTCAAGGATTTCATTTGCACTCTATCTCTGTCTCTGAAATTATTGTAAGATCATCTCCCACTGTCCTGATTAAAAAGTACTTGGCTATCTTCTAACCAAACTAATCTTTTTCAGCAAACAGTTGTTTGGCTACACCTTTGATTTATGCTCCAGAAAACATTTTTTCTCACTTTGCACGGCCAAGTTGCAAGTTTTCTAGTATTTTTGTTCTGCTTCCATTTTAATTATGAGTTCTGTCTCTAGACCATTACTCTTCCTGGTCAACTTACTGCCAGCAGTTAACAACATCTTGTAGCTCTTCCAATAATTTGTGAAAGAAATTCCTTTCACATGTCCAAATTTATCACTTTCATAGTCTGCCATCCATAAAGTTCTGGGACATGGAAATGATCCCAAGTTCTTTGCAACTATGTAATAAAGAGGGTATTTTCTTTCCCTCCCAATGCCTTGCTCCTCAGTTCTGCCCAAGACTTCATCAGAATGGCTTTAATGTCCACATGTCCATCAACCATGAGCACTTGAGTAATCCCTAAGAAGACCCAGTCTTTCCCCAAACATCTCTTCTTCTGAGCCCTGTCCCCAGTTGCCCTGAATATCCCATTCATAACAATCAAAATTTTTATTGGTTTAATCCTACAGATTCTTCTAATGTCTGTCAAGTATTTATTGCAGCAACAGCTCTATTTTTTTGGCATACTAAGCTATGTGTTACTGAAACAGTATACCCAGAGCTGTACAGTTCATAAATAAAAATGATTTGCTGACTCATAGGTCTGGAGGCTGAGAAATCCAAGAGTAAGGATCTTATATGGATCTCATGTAGACCTTCCTGCTACATCGTGCCCTGGAAAAGGCAGAAGGGTAAGAAATGGGATTGGATGGGGGTGAAATATTTTTTATTCCAATTTCCTTCTCATAGTAACTCATTACTGTTCCCATAGTAATGACATTACAGTATCTCTTAATGCCCCCCCCCAACACCATTGCATTGGGGATTATGAGTACAACACATAAATATTGAGAGACACATTCAAATCATAGAATCTCTACCTAATATCTTCTGGGTAATAAATAGAGGAAAATAATGACTAAAATAAGAAAGTTGTGGATAAAGCCCAGGAATTTCATGTCGCTGGCTTTATGGTACATGATTGACAATATTTGCAAAGTAAAAAAAATAACAAATATGTCTAACCGCTTAAGAACTCTCAAAGATGGAGAGAGTGTTATTATTCAGAAATATACTTTCATGAATTATGCACATGAAAACCACTTTCAAATGTCTCATGTGTCTCATTTCCTGTTCTCAAGGACCCTAGGCATGTGGTCCCCTTTCATAAACCTTCCACAGCTTATAAAATAGAAGAGCATGCTGGAGAAATCTTGGGGTTTGAAGGAAGACAGAATTGAATGTTTAACAGGCTCTGTTGCTTACTGACTGTGTGATACGTGCTTTCAAGCAGTGTAGATTAAATCTCAGATATGGAAGCAATTGTCCTGAGTTTTACACACACACACACACACACACACACACACACACACACACACACACACACACACACACACGAGTGCCCCCCCCCCGGCACAGTCCCACAACAAATGGAAGGGCACAATAATCACATCCTGCCAGGAGCTCTTTACCCTACTCACTGGTGCAGTGGAGCACAGTGCATCCATCTCTGACTCTGAGTCACTGTGCAAGCGATTGTTTTGTTTGCCATTTCCTTTTCACATCAAGATCACATTCCAGTCACGGCACCCCTTCGTTCCCCCACAAATGTCACTATCAGATGCTTCATAACTCCACCTGAGGAGTTCTGCTGGCCTGAGGCTTCTCTGGTTGTTGGATCTAACATCCCAGTTATTGAAAAACCCAGACTTTTCAGCATTGGACCAAGAAAAAAAAGATTAACCAAGTATTTACCATTTGTAGCTATTCAGTAGGCTTTGTAAAACGACTGAATAAAATACCTACTTCTTTGGGTGGAAATGGGGATATGGGTGCTGAATTGGAGCCAGTAGCAAGAAATCTAACATAGACAAGTGAGAGACTGAGTTAGGATAAATTATTCAGAACAAAGCTGCATGCCACTTGGGAATTAGATGAGATTTGGGGATGAACCAAGATGTGGATATTAAACAGTTGGAGACCCCAGGGAACTCAGGGAAGGATGCCAGATGAGGCAGGTGCCAACAGGGGCCTAGCTGCAGGAATGTGGTGCATTGGAAGTGATAAAAGACTGTGTTAAAAAATTATACTTCATAAGTATTTAAGTTCTTATTAGCAATAGGAACTGAAAGAGATAAAAGAGAAATTATCAAAGAATACCAATGCTTTAAATCATTATCAGTCCTATTAAAAAGAAAACCAAAAGAAAAAAAAAACCACTTTATTTCTAAGTCTTCCAACCAGGCTGTGAATTCCTCAAAGGCAGAGTCTGTCTAACTCACCTTTGAGTCTCCAGGTGATGCTGAAGACAAATTCAGTAAAATAAACCAAATGTGAGGCACCTTATATGTTTCATGTGTGATGAAGATCAGCATCATTGGAAGTCCCCCTTTGCATTTAAATCGAATATTTGTTGCATAAGAGTAATCTTTTTTTTCCCTCCAAGCATCTCAATCTTGTAATGAGAAGCA
Source organism: Peromyscus maniculatus bairdii (assembly GCF_049852395.1). Taxonomy (NCBI): domain Eukaryota; kingdom Metazoa; phylum Chordata; class Mammalia; order Rodentia; family Cricetidae; genus Peromyscus; species Peromyscus maniculatus. The sequence goes on along the minus strand of NC_134867.1, from coordinate 48,177,496 downwards.
GGTGTTCTTTGCTTTTCTTAGATGGATAAATTATAAAACAAAGAGGTGAACAGAAGGCTCAGGAAAAGCAGGCAGCAGCTGCTGAGGCAAGAATGGGTTTAGGCTATTATACATCCCTTGCGCGTAGATGTCACAGCTTGATTTCCATCCTGAATCTCTCCCAATACACAGGGCCCATGGACTGATATGACTGCTGCCCTTCTATCCATAGTCAAGTTCAATTTCCACTGCCTAGGAAGGTTCATTTCAGAGCAGAGGTAGCAGGTATGCACATAAAACCATATAAGGAAGACTACACTGTGGAGAGTATTGGTAATTTGGGGCAATTTATGTTCAAGTAAATTAGTGTCAAAGAAACATAAATAGCATCAAAGAGACATAAGTTTTGAAGACAGCTGTATACGAAGTAACCCTCATAAAGTCCAAACCTGGTGACTGACTGGATATTTACTTTCTTTCCTCTCAGGTCCTTCTCCACACTTCTTCACCTTGCTTTTGGCCCCAGTGAATTGACCTGGTGCAGTGATGCAGCAATCCTCTGACAGGAGCATCCTCACCCCTTGCCTTAGCTGACATGATTGCCAGCAGGAAATCATAGAATGAGGGGAAGAAATTCTGTACCAGCTCCCTTCCTGCCAGACAACAGTTTGCTCTGAGGGCACATATCTGTTGGAGCCATAGAATCCTCTGGAGCTGGAGTTACAGGATGTTATGAACCGCCCAGTGTGGGTGTTGGGAATCAATCTCAGGTCTTTTTGAAAAATAACAGGCAACTCATAAGCACCAAGAGCCATTCTCCCACAATCCTTCTTATTCATGGTATGAAAAATCTGGATGTCAATGAACCAAATCCCTACTGACACTGTGTATGCAACTGAGAGAAAACGGTTAGTTAGCGAAGGGCAGGAATGGTCATTACCTAAGCACAATTCTAGTGAATTGCACACGTCATCCCATTTAACCACCACAGTAGTCACTGTCACAAGTGAGTATTGTCGTCTATGCCATACAGAACACGAGGAAAGGACACTGAAGTCAGACATCAATGGTTGCCAGGTGACTCCTGAGCTGATTGAGCTGATTCTTGTCCCATAAACTCACTGTTCTCACCACACTGGTGCTATTTTCACACACACACACAGAGAGAGAGAGAGAGAGAGAGAGAGAGAGAGAGAGAGAGAGAGAGAGAGAGATTTAGACTACATGTGTAGCACCCTGGGTGTGCAGCTGAACCAGCAGGAGAACTTTTTAAAGCCTCATTCAAAACCTTACTCAAGAGAGGTTGCATTTATAGGATCCTGAATGGTTCAAATGACAACTAGAGTTGAGAACCTCTGAACTAAGTGGATTCTAAACTTTCCTCTAATTCCAAAATGCTATAATTCTAATCACCTTTAGATAGAACACTCTTTTGGTTTACTGTAATTTAATCTAACAGTTTCATTCTTTCTTCTTTTTAAGTTCCAATAAGAAAATAGTTTTCTAGAAATTGTGGAGCCATCAAATATGTGTGGAGTGCGAGGTATCAACAGGGACCTCTGCTAGACGATAAGTGGAAAATAATATCTGCCTCCAAAGAAGTTTAATAGACAAGCATATGCTAAACCAGATACTTAAAATGTGACCCAGCAAATTCAGGGGCAGAGGTATGTACAGTAGATACATCCCAGCATACCCTGCAGAGTAGTAATGCCACAGCCCACACCCTAACAGCTTAAGAGAAACATCTCAGACCCCATAGATGCATTTTATGAAAAGGAGTGGGTCAATTTTATCTACATATGAATATAAACAATTCAGTCCATCTGAGCTGTGAATGCAGGTTGCTTGGCAACAGCCTTTACAGTTGTGTTATTTGCTCAGAAATGAGAAGAGTTGGAATTTTTCTGTTTAAAACAAAAGAACATTAATCACAGAAATGATGAGGGTATTTATATGCCTGAATAATATTTTAGCCGATATGCACTCTGTAGTCAAAATGAGGGGGACTTTTTAAAGGTACAAGGTTGAAAAAGAAACTCATGTCCAGGTTCCATCATTAGGAGAAGGCCTAACTGTCAGCTATTGATTTTATCAACTAAATGGGCATTCATTGAGCACATATTTTATGTTCAATTTTTTATTTGCAAGGTATTTTGTAAAGACTGTGGAGAAACAAGGATATATGGGAGCAAATGAGCATAAAATATGTTCAGTGTGAAGCCCCCATATTTTAGGTGTTTTGTCAAATTCCCAAATCCATTCACTCAGCTTAATCATAAATAAATCTCCCAAATACACATGCAGCAACATATAAAAGTAAAGGGTAGTCTCAGGAAGCAAAATGTTCTGCATCCCAAGAGGGATAATTAAAGACATAAAATTTATATAACCCTACTTCTATTATATACTACCACCTCTCGGTACCTACCATTGAATCCTGCCCACTGAAGAGCAGGTACATTTTTCTTTATTTAAAAAATATTAGGACAAGAAACAAAAAAAAATGCATACCAACATCTTCCTGCAAAACATCTTCCAGCTCCAAAGAGAGAGGCAGATATTTTATTTCCCACTAATATAAAATATGACAGCTAATTTGTTCCACAGCATTGGAGCCTTTTAGAGAGAGAAAAGTGAATTAAATATAAAATGCCTAACAAATGTGAAGCAAACAAATGTCCATTTAAAAATATTGCTTTCATCTTATGCCTCTCATAAAGATCATGTCAATTTCAGGGTCCTAACCATCTTTCATTTATTTATCAGCTGTAAATGCTAACATATTAGTGAAACCAAATGGTAGAAAACAATCTTGGATATCCAAATGATGTTTCCTATGTTATGTTTGTCATTTTGCTCATTACTGAGCAGACAGATGGGATCTAACTTGTCACAGCAAGCTACAAAAAATAAAAAATAAAAATAAAATCCATGCATGAAATGATGATGTCAGCAAAGCCAAAGGCCTGTTGGGCCCACCAGTCAGTATCTGTGATTTGTAATCAGGGGTCATGGCAATAATCGATGCCTGTAGGGGGAAAGTGTCAGGTTAGAAATAATTTGTGGGGTGTTTGCTGGACATGAATGTCAGTGCTCAGCGTAGCTTGATACATGCATGGTCTCAGCTCAACTGTATCTGATAAAACAGTGGGAACTGCACCAATCCTGAACACACAATCATGTGCCACCACACCATACAGTTTTATGTGCCTAGAGGACAAGGTTGCCACTGATGGTCCTACTTTGTTTTGTGTCTTCATTAATTACAATGGTCAAGCCTCATCACCCCAGTCATCAATAAATGTCTCTATTGATCATTTCTAACCTATCAGGAGTGAGAGAGGAGAGTCCTCAATTTATCTGGATTTTACCTTCCTAGAGTGACAGGGTGATATGAAAAAGAATGTTTAACAGTTCACTATAATTTTTAGTTGGGAAGCATGTTAGCATTGTTTCTTGATATGAACCAAAACATAATAACCTATGACACAGAGTTGTATGACAGCAAGAATTTGATATTGGTAACTTTTAGCAAAGATGTATTGAGAACATATAGAGATGAAAGAGTCTCACTTATCAAAAGTGTCATGAATTTCTGCTTCTGCTTGGGATGTAGAGCAGAAAATACTGTCATTTCCATCCTTAAGAGAAACACACTTAGACACAGGAGAATCTGCAAGATCAAAACATTTGCTGATTCCATAAGATAGATGAGTCAAAGAAACCAGCCCGAAAGCTAAGATAGAACAGGTCAAGGGGAAAAGCCACATTAGCCCTTGATTGCTTGAAGAGGATGTGAGGGTCTCAAAGCCATGTGAGATGGGGAGAGCAATTATACTCAAATATATGAGCTTGTTAAAGATGGGATGTATATTAATGTGACAGTAATGTCATATTATGTAGCAGCTGGGAACCAAAACCACAAAGAACCTTTCACATGCTTTCAGACTTTTCACAAAACTCTCTGGATACTCTTATGCTGTGAGCAAGAATCTTCAACAACTCTCTATTAGTCTAGAAAGAACCACAGCTCCTGGAGGGGAAGGCATGGGGGAAAGCATGAAGTCCTGTCTGGATCCTTTCCACCCATCTCCTGGTGAAGCCAAATCCTTAAGTCTCTAGAGGACTAAAGAAAACATCACCCTTGGGATACAGGCAAAGTCACAAAGTTGAGGTAAATGGTCAACAATAACAAAACCCTCTAAACCTAAGAGAGAGATAGAGACACATAATGTTGGGCATGGGGGGATGGTCCAGCTTTATCTGCTGGAAGTGCTTGCTACAAAAATGTGAGTGCCTGTGTTCAGAATCCCAGAATCCATGTAAAAGCTGGTACATATGATGGCCATCTGTAATCACAGCACAGAGACAAAGATTACCTGGGACAAGCTAACTAGTTAGAGTAGGAATAATTGTTGAATTTCAAGTTCAGTGAGAGACCCTGCCTCAATAAATCAATCAGGGATGGATGGAGGAAGACAGCAGCCACTTTCGATGCACACAAAACATTCTAGATCATATAGGAATGCATCCTGGGCCAAAAACCAAACCCTAATAAGGTTTTTAAAAGTAAGATTATATGGAGTATATTTTTGGATTATACATTAAATAAACTAAAAGATAGCAAGGGGGAAAATCAACAAGTATTTTTGAAGTTCAATAACACCCTTTAAATCAACTCACAAGGAGGGTAGAGAGCCAGCTCAGCAGTTAAGAGTACTTGTTGCTCTTGCAGAGGAGCATGCTTCATTTACTAGTACCCACAAGACAGCTCACAACTGTCTTTAATTCCAGTTCCAAGGGATCCAGTGGTCTCTTTTGGTACCAAGCATTCATGTGGTGTGCATACATACATGCAGGCAAATCGTTCATACATGTAAAAATTTTTTAAAAATCTTAAAAATTCTCATTATTAAAAGAAGAAATCAAAATATATATGGGAAAATAGTTTGACTTGAGTTGTAAAATAGTACTGTACCAAAATAATTAGGACATTGAGCCATGTGGTAGTAGACACTCAGTAATTAACTCTCGGGAAAAAATGTCATGATTTGTGGTATTTGCTAGTTTTCATGATGTAAATATTACCATCATGGTTGACTTTACAAAAGCTTGAGTGGGACTTGGGGAAAGATGATAAAATTGCCTCTTAGAAGTCAAAATCATTACAGCACTAGATGTAGCTAAAGCAATGTGTAGAGAGTTATCATAATAGTAATGTTTATATTAGAAAAGATCTCAATTCAATAATTTAATATTGCAGCAAAGAAAATGTAACAAGACTAATTCACACTCGGGAAATCAATGAAATTGAAGATGTAAAAAAAAATAGAGAAAGTATATTAAGCTACAAACTATCGCTTAGAAAACACAATGTAATGATCAACAGGAAAACACACTGAAAAGAAAAGTAAAAGAAAATGCACATTGCCACTATCAGGAAGAAATAAGGAATTAGATCAGCAAGATGGCTGCCTACAAGTGCCCACAAGCATCTCTCTACAATGAACCTAAACAGGAAACAAACAACATCTACTTTACGGAAGTGATTAAGGTCCTGTTGGAGTGTAGCAGGCATGTAACAGACATTGTTGAACATGGAATATACCATGTCTAAAGCAGTCAGCAGTCCTGTCTAAGGGGGGCACATCATCCCAGTTTGAATACAATCTCACAGCCCCTGCTGCCTAGGTCACTGATACACTGCAGACGCTGTTAATGTTGATCATAGCTAGAATGGCTATATAAAACACTACACTAAACTGTCTACCTGGAATCAGTGTACAAAACACAACTAACTCATACCCTAGAATACATTACTAGTAGAGAGCCTTTTATGATGAAAGACGCCTTGTAAAATCCACATTGGCACCTGACCTACCCACTAGACAAATACAGTTTAGACATTCTGTAAAATTCATAGTGGCAACCCACCCACCATCTACACAAATATAATGTAGACATCCTATAAAACTCACAGTAGCAACTGACCCACCCACTACAGAAATATAGTTTAGACACCCTGTAAAATTCATAGTGACAACTGATCTAAGAGCTGCACAAATACAGTGTAGACACCCTTTGATATGATATTTATAGTAGCAACCTGTCCACCAGATACACAAATCCAGTAGAATACCCTGTAAAATTCAAGTTGCAACCGGCCTACCAGATACACAACAACAGTGTAGATACCCTGTGACATTCACAGTGGGAACAGACTCACCACATACACAAATGATGTGTAGACACCCTGCAGCATCAACAGTGGCAACACACCCACCATATGCACAAATACAGTGCAGGGGTGCAAGGGACATTTAAAACTAGAAAACATAATACCTCAAATGAAACACAGTAGCCTCCAAGCAATGGATTTCAAAGTGAAGGAAAATGACGAACTCCCCAGCAAATAATGGAAGAGAAGGGTTTTCAGGAAGCTTAATGAGAAACAAGGAAATATAGAGTTCATTGAAACTAAGAAAGCAATGTATGGTATCAGTGAGAAATTCAGCAAAGAAATAGAAATTATTAAAAAGAACCAGTTAAAAAAGCAATTTAATAAGTGAAACTTTTGAGGTTTCAACAGCAGAAAAGGCATAAAGAAGAGTTTCTAAGATTGGAGGGAACTCTCTTTTGAAATAACTTAGTCAGATTGTAAAGAGAATAAAAGAATTGAAGAGTAAAGAAACTCTTTTAAACCCATAGGACATAATTAACCAAGCAGCTCTTCTCTTTACAGAAGGAAAGAGATGACTGAAGTCATGGAAGGTCTGTCCAATTAAGTAATTGTTGAAAATGCTCTAAGTATTGGGAAAGATATCCAGGTCCAAGGAAATTCAAACTACCAGAGTTAAACATTAAAGATTTTCTTTGAGGTATATTATGTTAAATTGTCAACAGTACAAGACAGAGAAAATTCTTTAAACAAAGCAAAGGAATCAGTTAAACTGACAGTAGACTGCTCTTAGAAACCATAGAAGCTGGGGGAGGATGGGGCAGCAAAGTCAAAGTCTTGACAGAAAAATTCCACACCAAGAAGCCTATGCTTCACAAGTGAAAGACTTTGAAAGAAGGTTTCACAAGACATACAGACTCTAAGGAAACCATCCCTAAATCGGGCCTAGAGAAATTATCTAGAAACAAAAGGATGATGGTAGTCACATCATAAAAAGGTACATAGGCATGAATGCCAACAATAGAATATATATATGTGTGTGTGTGTGTGTGTGTGTATATATATATATATATATATATATATATATATATATATATGGAGAGAGAGAGAGAGAGAGAGAGAGAGAGAGAGAGAGAGAGAGAGAGAGAGAGAGGAACCAAACCTCAGCTATACAGAAAACCACTGAGCCACAAAGCTAAACAGAAAGCAAGAAAGGATATAAGTGCTGAACCACCCCTCCATCCCCTTTAGTTTCTCTCTTTCTGTTTAGCTCTGTGACTTCCAGAATACCTGTGTTCAGTTCCCAGCATCCATGTCAGGGAGCTCACAACTGCCTGTAACTCCAGCTCCAGAAGATCTAACACACTCTTCTGACTTCTGAAGGTAGTGCACTCATACTCTCGTGTGCACTGTTATTCATGTGTATATAACAATAAAATTATTAGTTTCTTTATAGGATAAACAAAATTGACAAACTTGCTTTAGCTACATCAACTGAGAAAACAGAGAGAAGACTAAATAAATTAAATCAAGTATAAAAATGAAAACATTACAACTCATTCCATAGAAACCCAAGAACTATTAGGGACTACAATAAACTATACTTGAATTAGATTTGAAAACCTAGAAGTGTATACACTTCCAGACATATGCTACCTATCAAATTTGAACCATGAACACATAGGAAATGCAGCAAGATTAATAGCAGCAACAAAATACTGGCATTAAAACGGACACATAGATGAATGGAACAGAATAGAGTCTAGAATAAATCTACATATTACAGCAAACTGGTTGTTTTTACAAAGACTTCAATAGCATCCAATGACATCCTAGAGAGATATACTTCTTCAATAAACATGTTATCCATACAGAAAAGAAGGAAATTATACTCATATCTCTTAGCATTCACAAAATTCAATTCAAAATGGAACAAACACTTAAGTGTAATAAATGGAACTACAGAGCTATGACAAAATACATAAGAAATGCCCAAGGACAATCATCTAGGAAATATTTCGTATATATCTCCAAAAGGCACAGGAAACAAAAGAGAATAAACAAATGGACTTCTATCAAACTCAAAAGCATATTTCCATCAAAGGAAATAATCAAAAGACTAAAGACACAGACTAAATAATGTGAGCGATAATTTCTAACTGCCAATCCAAGTAGGATTTAATTTTCAGAATCTATAAAGAACTGAGACATCTCAACAACAAAAAAAAAAGTCCCTTTCTCCAATGGATGCCATTGAATGCTATTGGTGCTTTGGTCAAAAGGAAAATAAAGTCTAAAACAACAGAGTGAGTAACTTATATCCATATTTATCAAAAGGGAATATTTTAATGACTAACAACTATGCCAAAAAATATTAAACATCAGGGAAATGTATATCAAAACTATGAGACATCATTTCATTCCAGGTATAGTGACTATTGTCCAAACATGATACAAAATAATAAATCCAGCAGGAGTACAGAGAAAGGAGAGCTCTGCACACTTGCTGGGAATGTAGTTTACTGTAGACACTGTGGAAACCATTATGGATTTCCTCCACAGAGTAGAACTAGCTCTTCCATTGACCCAGCATTCTCACCATTGTGTGTACACCCAAAGATATTTAAATCAGTATGTCAAAGTGACATCTGCTGCACTCTCATGCCTAATTCAACACCACCTTCAAGAATTGAAATACAAAATCCACTTTCGTATCCATCAGTGTATGAATGGATGAAGAAAATATTGTGGGCATAGGTGGTGGGATGTTAGCCATCAAAGTATGAAATTTGATCTTTTGAAGAATTACAAGTTGAAGTGGAAATCATTGTATTAGTGAAATAAGGCAGGTATAAAAAGACACATATCACATTTCTTACTTATATGAAAGCCCAAAATGTTCATTTTAAAGACATAGATAATCACAGTTATCAGAGTCTTGAAATGAAGCAAGGAAGGAAGGCAATATGCTCTTGTGGTAATGGGAATAAAGAATATGAAGAATAATGTTTAATGTTCCATGGCACAGTGTAATTTTAATTGACAATAAGTAATTGGATATACAGGTATGTCTATAGACCCTACAGATAAACATCAATAAGGGGTGTTATATATAGCATCATAAATCAGACAATCTAGAAGTGAACAATTTCCCTGGGTGACATTCTTATGGACTAAGCACCATTCCTCTCAAATTCATATATTAAAGTCCCAGTCCCCACATTTAGACATAGGTCCAAAAGTAACATCAAGCCATATGAGTGTATGTTAATTCAGTATACCCAGTGTGCTTATAGGGAAAGAACACTGGGACACAAAACAAAAAACTGAAGGATGAACATCTGAGAAGGGATGAAGATAACTATGTAAAAGACAAGGAGAGAGGTTTCAGATAAGATGGCCTAACCAATGTCTTGATCTTAGATTTAGGGACTTTAAATTGGGAAGAAATTGATTTCTGCTCTTTAATCCACTGAGCAATGACATTTTGTTACAGTGTCTCCAGCAAACTAATATAGACCTAAGCTATTAAAACTCATTCAACAGATAGCATAAAATGTCCACTGCTAGTAAAGAAATTTGATTTGTCATCAGTGATCTTCCAGTAAAGAAAACTCCAGCCTCCGATGGCTCTCCCAGTGAATTCTCCCAGGTATGTAACAGATAGTGCTATGCCCAGAACAAGGGGACCCCCAAAAGACCACTACAGAGACTAAATGCCATATGTAAACACAAAGCCTTTATTTTCAAGCTCCGAGCTTGGTCTATCTGTCCAATGCAGCAGTGAGAACAGAGAGCCCTGAGTTCAGGTGGGGTAGAGATGTTATCATGGCAGAGGTTGGGGTGAGGAGATTTCCAGGGTTCAGGACCCTGATTGGCTGTCATTTGTCTAGGGGTATCTGTAAAACAGAAATAGGTGTGTGCTAGACTCAAGGACATCCAGACATCTTATCTAGCCTTATCTAATGGTTGGAATGTTTGGGATGTCTTGGGATATCAGGTACTTCCCCTTAGATGTTGGCCCTCCCTGGGTGGGGTCAACTTACGGCTTTTCTTGGGTCTGGATGTTGCCTGCCAGTGCCTGTCACAGAAGCTGTGTCTGGGCCTCTAAGCCTGTCATGGCAGCTGTGTGGTCAAGCTGTTTTGCCACCCCTCCCCTCCACAACAGCACTAGTTCCATGGTGATGCTCCAAGAATACACAAGAACAAGTAGCTCTTTTTGCTTCACTTTAGGAAACCCAAAACAGACAAGCCATTGCAAGAAACAAAACTATTTACCAGTTCCCTCATGAATATAGAAGCAAAACATCAATAAACACAAAGAAATAAAAAATCCAATGTATCTTCAGAAGGATAATATATCCTGTCCAATGAGGGCCAGAGTGTAAAAATTTAAATTGAGTGCTCCAATGCTGACTAATGTAACTTATCATGTCAGTAAAAAGATAAAGGTAAATATAGGGTTGTTTTTCATAGATACAGAAATAGCTTTTAATGACTGACACATACAAAGAACTCTAAGAGACTAGGAACAGGAGATAAAATCACGTTGAAAGAAGCTTACCACAATGAAAATAATCATTGTTCCAGTTAACATATGAAATATCCCCTGGGAGTTCATGTGTGGAAGCCTTGGTTTCCGGTGTTCAGAGGGTCATTGGATCATGAGGGCTCTGGCCTCATCAACTGGTTATCTATTAATGGATTTGTAATTTGATGGCATTTGTCTAAAATGGTTAAGCCTTCTGGAGAGGGAGACATGAGAATTCTCTGTGTTCTGCCTGTTTCTCCCTGCCCATTCCTGTTCCCTGGGACACACTGACTTCTCCACTTTATCCACATCTCTGATGTTTCCAGAATGTCATACAGTAGGAGTCCATCACTCTGCAGGCTTTTCATATCAGCTTCTATTACTCAGCAGTGTGCGTACAAGCTTCCCCCATGTCTCTGCATGGCTTGACAGATCATTTACTTTTATAATGAATAATATTCTCTTGTTTGTAAACACACAGTTTAAATATTCATTCACATATGAAGGACATCTTGCTTTGTATTAAGATTTTTTAAATTGTGAATAAAAATACTCTAAACAACCATGGGCAGTCTTTGTGTGGCTCTGTCTTAGACTCCTTGGGATAAATAACAAGGATTGGGTGGCAAGAATGTGTTTAGTTTTATTTTTTAAAAAATAACTGACACACAGGCTTTCACAGCATCTGTGTTGGTTTCCACCCCACAGCAACACCTGAGCCCTGCTGCTGCTCCCAACAGCCTGTACATCCTCCCCTGTCAGTGTTCTCCTTGGGCATCTGTACACTCTACAAGAAAGAGAGTGAGCTCATCTTTGGTTTAAGTTTCCTTTTCCTGGTGACATATGATATAAAACATCTATACGCTTGTTTGCCATCTAAGGCGTCTGCCTCTGTCAAGACTTCGGGTCCACAAGACTTCGGGTTTTAATTAGGTTGCTTTCTTACAGTCAAGTACTAAATGACATTTTGCATATTTATCATAATAGCTCTTTACCAAATGTGTCTTTTTCAAAATACTTTCTCCCAGCCTGTGAGTTGTCTTCTCACACTATTAATTATTTTTATTTTATTTTATTTCCAGAAGCTTGGCAGGAAACAATTTGTGTAAATTGTGAAGTACAAGGTACAAAGGCTTTTCAGTCTTGTGGTCTGCATAACACTAGACTTGATAAAATACCAAAGAACTTCATGTTAGGGATGGGGGACAGTCCTGGTGAGATGACTTAGTCAATAGAAAGCTTGCTATACGAGCATAGGGCCCCAAATTCAGGTACCCGGCATCCATGCAAAAGTCAGATGCAGCAGCATCCACCTGTAACCCCAGTGCTGGGGAGAAGGGGACAGACAGGTAGATCCATGAAGCCTGCTGGTCAGCCAGTCTAGCTAAATCCATGAATTCCAGGTTGAGTGAGAGATCCTGTCTCCAAAAATAAGGTGGAAAGATATAGAGGAAGACAGCTAACATTGATCTCTGACCTCCACATGTACACACACACACACACACACACACACATACACACACACACACACACAAATGAACTTCACTGTAAACACTGGCACAACTTACCCAGAGAATACATTTCATTTATTCATTCTTGGGGAATGCCTTGAATATGTAAAGTCTCATCTTTAGCAGTAAGGGTTTAACATCTCAGGTAAGAGTTTAGAGCATGTCAGCCTATATTCTACCTCCTATATAAATCATGGAAATGGAGTAAATCCTACAGAGTTATTGCAAATATTAAACAAAATTCCAGCGAAATATTTATATGTCTTCATACAAGTCAACAAGTTACCAGTTTCTAAGTATATGTTATATGAGCAACATTTTGTTTCCTTCTATTATTTGGTAGTTTATAATACTAAAGAGGTTTCTGAAACATAACGTGCCTTAGGAGAAAGATGGAGCTAAAAAAATCCTCAGGTGTATTTTACTGTATATATACATTGATGAATCCTTTGTTCATTCAAGGGCAAATAAAGGAATTTAGTGGGTAAAATCAAATAAGACTTTGCTTACTCTGAAATATTCCAGGGGAAATTCATTTCTTTATCCTCTTCTGCTCCTGCCCTCTCCATTCTGCTCCCTGCCTCTACCCAATAGAGAACCTCTCTGAATGCCTGGATATCCAAGAGGCTTAGAATCCAGATGAAGCATACTTCCAATTTTATGAACAAAGACACTGATGCCCTAAGGTGCTAACCCCTGTAGACTGTCAGAACTTCATTTGTGACTAGAATTTTGTTCCAGGGACTTTCTATGCATGTGTCAGACATTTCCAAGATGTAGCTTTAATATGCCAAAGTTCATATAGAATGGTTAATACTGAATCTGACTAATTTCTGAAGGCCATCTGACCTACATCATTGAACAGAAATGAATTTTTATGGATGGTATTATGCTGCTGAGATATGAACAAAAGACTTTAGAGGCAAGCTCAAAACCTGCACTGAAGGGGAGGGAGGGCAGCAAGGAGTCACTCCTAAGAATAATCCATTTAAGGTTCTGCCTCTACACTAACCTGATGACACCTCTTTGCTACATTTCCTCTGCATGTAAAATAAGAGTGTTGTTGAGCAAACCCTTCTGACAGGTGAGCCGCATGCCTGGGCAGGTTTAACTGTCGGGGGCAGGAAATGGGAGCGCTGTGTGTCTGCAAATTCTATCAGAACAGCAAAATCCTTTCCGAGCTATACACCAATGCAAAATAGCCACAATAAATATCTGCTATACAAATTACACTAACTTCAATTATAACACTTAAAATTACTTATTATAGGCTATGATAATATCAGAGATTTTTGTCAATGTGAATTAGCATCGTGTTGTATTTTCTATGTGAAATATTCACTAAATTGCTTTCCTAAAAGTTATACATTTGGACTTATGATTTATTTCAGTAGTAGAATACTTGCCTTGCATGCATGAAGACCTTAGTATAATCCCCAGTCTCATACACATACACAAAAATATGTACAACTTCATTGTTATACAGGTACTGTCATAGGAATGTAAATTTCCTAATATCAAAAATGAAAACAATTTTAGGAAGTAAACCACTGCTACTAAAATATATTTAACATATACAATAAACAATACTAACACACAGCTCTATATAAAACTTATTTTTTCCCAATTTCCAAATAATTAATCTATTTTTTGGGTTGGTGGATAGAAATTAAAATGAAGATAGCTATGAGCTGGAGACATTACTCAAGAGTTAAGAGCTTGAATTGCTCTTGCAAAGGACCTGAGTTCTGTTCCCAGCACCCATTTCAGGTGCCCCACAAACACCTATAACTCAAGCTCCAGGGTATTAAACTTAGAATCTGGAGAACAAAGCCAAACATTGTTTATTCTGAAATGTCCTAGGAGAAATTTAGTTCTTTATAATCTCTACATATATGTGTGTGTGTATATACATATGTATAATATACATATATACACATATTCCATATATATATATATATATATATACATATATGTACAAAAAACCAGAGATAGCTATTGGAGCTGAAGAGACGGTGAATAGGTCACAATAGAGTGGGTACAGTATGAGACTGACACACAATACAGTTTAGATGTGCTTATAAATGATGTAACTAAATGAAAAGATAAACTGGAGAGATTTCAAGAATTAAGACTTTATATGCCTGGTAGACCACTTGTCCAATACCAGGGATGTCAAGAGAGCCTTTGGGTCAGCAGCCTTTGACTTGAGTACTAATGCAATCTCCCTATATTGTGGTCTGTGCCCTTTGAGGAGCAACTGTCATGACATCACTGAAGTTTAAGGACCAACCAAGTCCCTGATCAAGTAGCAATCACGCCCTGTGAAAATAGAGACTATACATGTGATACAAAAATAACTAGATATTAGCTATGAGATTCAACCAACGCTTGACAAGTGTTTGCAAAAATATCTAAAGATCTAACATCTTGCATAATCGACCACAGAAGAGATAAACGTCAGAGAAATTTTTTTTGTCAATTCTTGGCCTCATTTGACAGCAAGCAAAGAAAAAAGTTTCTAATTAAGAAGTACTGCTGTCTGTAGTCTGAGACTATAAGAATGCCTTGTAAAACTGAATGAATTACCTTGCTGAAATAAGTATTCACTACCATCAAAATAAATGATAGTGTATTTTTCCTTTATAGAATAACTTCTGAGTAAGATGTCCCTAGATACTACACTTAATTCATTCAGCTGCTCTCTCTCTGTCTCTCTCTCTGTCTCACTCTCTGTCTCTCTCTCTCTCTCTCTCTCTCTCTCTCTCTCTCTCTCTCTCTCTCTCTCTCTCTCTCTCTTTTCAGATACTAACTGAAATTGACTCCAATGAAGCATTATGAGCAGATAGCCTATTACGAATTTGTGGATCTGGCCATAGTACTAATTAGATCTCCAACAACTCTGCTAAGATATCTTAATTCTTATTTGTTGAACTGAAAATTAAAGATGGATTGTGGGTGCATTTCATCATATGCAAGGATTTGATTCTCAGCATGCACGCGCGCACACACACACAAATGCAATACTATAACGGTAGGTTCATTCTGTTGCATATTTTAATTTTAAAAAATGCTTCCACAGCATAGGTTTGGGGGTCAGAGAACAACTTTCAGGAGTCCTTTCTCTTCTTCTGCTATGTGGATCCCTGAGACCTGATGGAAGCACTTACTCTTGATGGTAGGCACCAGTGCCTACTGAGTCATCCTGTTGACCCAGAGTAATTCTCAGAACTTGTAGACTATAAATCATGAGCTCATGTAAACTACAGATGGTATATATGTTAATGAGGTATCCATGTGTGTTCTTCTCCAGATCTCACTTTAACAATGGCTCAGGGAAGCTTCGGTGTCTGTGTGGCTCTCTACAGTAGGTAATACTGATATGCTTTTCCTGCATACATGAGCATGTCTGCAGGTATTTAGCAAAAGAATGTCAATTCAACAACTCATTGGAACCTATTTAAATTTTCTTTCTATCAGGGAATGCATTGTTTTCATTTTGATAATTTATAAGTAGTTATTATCTGACCTACAAATTTGAGAGGGTCCCTTCATATAAACAGTATTGAGTTATTTTTTTTTCTGCCAAAGTTTTATTTCTATCCATGTGCAGCTCTGCTTAGTAGAAAACAGGAAAGTCATCTGTGTGTTTTGGGATATTACCTTAACTGTATAAAGGTATGTTACTTTATTTTGTGCTGCATTTGTTTAATGATGTAAGGATGTGTGTTTAATTATGTAAAGATGTGTTACATTGATTCCACTTGCCTGCCTACAGGCAATTAATTGGATTAATTGGTCTAATTTAAAGCTAAATGGCCAATAGCTAGGCAGGGGAGGGATAGACAGGGCTGGTGGGAAGATAAAATAAGTAAGAGGAGAAATCTAGGACTTGGAGAAGAAGAAAAAAAAGAACTAGAAGGAAAAGGAGAAGAGAAAGAGACACACCCAGGGCCAGAAACCAGGCAGCTGCTAAACAGGCAGACACAAAAAGCAGTAAAGGTAAGATACACAGAAGGAAAAAGGGTAAAAAGCTCAGAGGCAAAAGGTAGATAAAGAGAAGCAGGTTAATTTAAGTTAAAAGAGCTAGCCAGAAACAAGCCTAAGCAAGGCTGAGCATTTATAACTAGTAAGAAGTCTCTGTGTCACTATTTGGGGGCTGGTTGGTGGCCCAAAAGAAAAAAACCTGGTATATCCGTATTGTGTAGGAAGGTTAGAGTTTCTGTTTGTTTGTTTGCCAAACCAACAAAACATTTTTACACAATCTTTTTTATGAGACTTTCAAAGTGCTCCCTACTGAATTAGAGAAGGGTCATGTTAATTGAAAGTAATATCAGTATATAATTAGTTATACTTAATGTTACCACTGGCCTTTGTCCCTGAAATAAAGAACACAAAATAACTGTGTACATTTCAAGGAGTCATTTTGAGGGTGATGCTTAGTGACATATGGTATCCCTGGCAGAAAAGTCTCCAGAATATGGAAAGGGGACAATTGGTAGGGGTGCTTTATAAAAAAACGATACTAGACACACTGTAGGCTATTCTACATGATTCTTCAAAGGATCCTAACTAATGCTGGGACCCAGTTTATAAGAATTTTTCTTTTATCAAATCTTCTCCTTCTGTATCTCATTTTTCTTATTCCTTCACGTCAGAATTTGAATTATCTCCTATATAAGCCATCAGATAGCAAATATTTGCCTTGGACTCTACTCTGTGAATAATCAAATACTAACACCTCACCTTAAAAGGAAAGATTGCCAGAGAGATTTCTAATCTTATAAAATCCTTTAATTTTTATGTACTTAATTTTTTCATTATTTTTATAGGAAGTAGGAAAATTTTTGGAAAATATTAAAAGATAGTTCATGTATGTAATTGGTGTTGTGGAGTATCTCATGAACAAAATCAATACAGTACTAAGATGAATTAAACCTTTTTCTTTCAATAGTTTCTGGAGGGCTGTTTGTATGTAGTCTCAGAATACTTTCTTTCAATGCTTGAGTTTCCTGTTTCCTTGGGTTCAGGTTATATCTTGGTGGTGCAATCTTTAAGAATGAAAAACTGATATGGAAGGTGCTATGGCAGAGGGTGGGGGGAAGTGGAGAGAGAAGCAAAGTTAGCTTTGAATCACGGGTGACCATGTCACAAGCTTATCCACCAGAGAATTCTAAATCATAGCTGTGAAAGAAAAACAGCAAGGCAGGAATTGCTCGACCACCTAGAGATCAACTGTACGGAAAATAATTGATAATACAAACACAGCACCCTCCTTCACTAAGATAGCCCAGGTTCCTCGGTGATAATGAGCACCAATTAAATTCTCCATAGTCGGATGGCTAGCAACACACAGATAATGTTCTGTACCATTCCAGCTGCTTTTATCTGCCAACAACAGCAACAAAAATGTACTAAACGCCTGCTACAGAACAAGGATTTATTGCTCAGATAACTGGAGATTCCAAAGGAAGAGCAGTCTCCGATGTGCTCCTGTAGCACAGCAAAGATACCACGAAAATTCTTGTTTCTTTTTGTCTCCTTTCTGTTTCTTACAATGTGATTGTAATTCTAAGATGGCTTCTGGGATTTCTGCACACTTGCCAAAAAAAAAATTCCACAGCTATGTTTTCCCTCCATTCTTGTTCATCATGAAAAGGGACCACCCTTCTGAATTGTTCTCTTGAAAGATGGGAAGCATGCTTTCCTCTAAAGCCACCAGGAAGTGTATTGTTTCACATCATCGGCCCAATTTTTGCCTTATGGCCTTACCCCAGAGTTAAGCAAGAATTTCACCATTTGGCTTAAACAAATGAGTATTTGCCCTTGATGCACTTGAGACTCCAGACAGAATAGTAGCTACAGAGTCATCCTCCAAAGGGCAGTTATTGTTGCTCTCATGTTTTGAAGATGGTACCTTGCTGTGCAGTCAAGGCTGCCCTTGATCTCCTGCCTTAGCCTCCTGAGGGCTGAGATTACAAGCACATGTCACCACGTCTCATATCAAAGGACATTTAGTCAGCGTTACCAGGAGACATCTTGAAGCAAATAAAAATGAAGTATGCACTACAGCAAGATGCTAGCCAGACATCTGTTTAAGTCATTCAGACAAAAGAAGCAAATTCTTCTGGTTACTAGTATCTGGACCTGCTCATTTATATTGATTGATACATTATATACTTTAATTGTCATTCATCCATGTTTTAATACAATATTTTAATTACTTTTCATGAGAATTTTATACACACATACAATGTATTTTATCATATTCCCCTACTCTGCCTCATAACTCCTCCTAGATGCAACCCCTGCCTCCTATCTTATCCAAACCTTCTATACTTCTTTTTTTTGGTAATCCACTGATTACAATTTATGCTGCTTATATACTCTGGGGTGTGGGACCATGCACTGGGGCATGGTATCCATTTGTTTAGGTATGTAGAGTTAACTTTATATTTTGATTAGAGTACTCTAATAATATCATTTAAAAATGAATATAGAAGTTTTCTATTACACATATTTTTATTTTCTATTCAATAAGGAGATAAATTTATTAACAGCATATAATCTGTTTTCGAATAAGGTAAATACTAATAACTGCTATATATGGATTTTAAAATGGTAAGTTATTTTTATTAACATCCCAATAAAATATATACAAATACTATAGAATGCTAAAATAAGATACAGCTCATGCAGGGTTTTTTTTTTTAAAGTTGTTAAAAATAATTTATTTCCCTCTCACTCTCTTATCAGGAGTTGGATATGGTGGAAGTGAGTCAGTTCCAGAAGGCTGAACATCAGAGAGAGCACTCCCCTGAATACTGTTAGACTTCAGACCTCCCTCATTTTCCAGATTTTTCTCTTAAACTAGTAAGGGGGCTTTGGGGAGCCCTAGGGGAGCTTGATGTACATCCCTTGGCCCTGTTAGACCCTGTGTCTGAGGTATCAACAGGTAAAAATCTGTGGCTGTCTGTGAGAAGGCCAATAAAAGGGCAATACTCCCACTCATGGGGACTCAAAGGCACAGGAACTTCTGTGGACTACATGTGGACATGGAAATGGGAAAACAAAGCTGGGACTTTGTTTCTTTTCTTGTTTACAATTGTGTGTCTGTCTGTCTGTCTGTGTCTCTGTGTGTCTGTGTGTCTTTGTGTAAAGATACACTTGAGTAAGTACCTACAGAGGTCAGAAGAAAGTATTAGATCCACTGAAGCCAGAGTTATAGACAGTTGTGAGCTGTCTGGATGGGTGCTGGGAATGGAACTCTGGTCCTCTGGTAGAGCAGCAAGTGCTCTTAACTGTGGAGTCCTATTTCCAGGCCCAAGACTGGGATTTACTTAAGTCTTCCTAGAGGGCTGGAATGTTAGTAGAAAGAAATTAGTAGTATGTCCAGATGTACTGGGTGAAGCAGGGACAAGCAATTAGCTGGAGATGCTGCATCTGTATAATGAAGAGAGTACCCCCTTGTGCCAATAGAAGGACAAAAAGGTCAGCACTGACCCTGGTGACGTTCCAAAGAATTAGGACAAGCCAATGTCAGTCAAATGAGACCCCAGGCATTCCTCTGACTGATGACCCTCCCTATGCCTGTCACAAGCAAGAGAAATAGTTTGAGAAGATAGTGCTGTCTACAGAAAACACTGCCCCATCAGACTCCCGTCTTCATCAGGTGCCCTGTGAGGAAACACAAAAGCTTTTAACCTGCATCAAAGCCCGAAGATACCAATTATTACTCTGAACCAGATTATCAAAAAGAGTCTATGGTGGTAATAAGTGAATGTATGACTTTTTATTATCTAAGCTATGAGAACTGAATGTCATTTAAAGATAAAAGAAAGTGAGTAACCTTTAGAGAAAGAATTGGAGAGAAAAATTAAAAGTTGCTTTATAGTATATCGTCTCAACTCTATCCTTTGAACATTGTGGGTATAAAATCCCTTCTGTTACTAAGATGGGGTACTTGGGATGTATTTAGTAAGCATTGTGCTTAGCTTTTTAAAATATCATTAAGATAATTTTTCACTAAGTTCTATTCTCAGAAGTTGTTTGCTATATTTTTTTAAAGAGTTAATTTTACCATTTTAGCCAGTGCCTCACCCTGCTCTGGTATTTAATTATAGACCAGTCATATTTAATGGATTTTTACAAAAAAAATCCTTATAGTAATGTACTTGGGAAAATGTTATCTGTACCCAATAATTAGATGATTCAATGTTTACTTGTATTAACAATTTTTAATAGAGTGGTTGAATTCTAGCTTTTGTTGGGTGATGACATCATATCTGGGCCAGTGAGGTTTCTATGGGAACACAGCTGGATTTTTGGAAGACCAAACTATTCATAAACAATGAAAATATTGGGGGGTTTATAAACCTTCGAACTAGATTTCACATTATGTTAAGAAGCTACACTTTCAGTTTATGCTGCTAAAACTACATCAGAATGCTAAATGTTATCTTCATCATGTGTAAAATGCTAGAAAGTTTGATGTAATACATAGGTGACAAGTAGTACATGTGGAGGATATGAGAATATGCATAGAGTATTTAAAGACTGCAAATGGAATCCTAGAAACAAAGTAAACTGCACTATGTGTTTCACAAGTGGTAAATAGAAAGGGTTGTTTCGCTGAAGCCAAAGAGGGTGCTGTTAAGACAATGAGCTCACTCGGCTCTCCATTGCAAGAATTATCTTCATCATCTTCCTGATCTTCTCAAAAATGGAATTTTTCAAGGCTTTGTTTTGGTTGAAAACAGTTCTGTCTATTGGCCTGTTCATGGTGTCTCAAAACAAAGGCAGAGAGCTTGTAATTGAGAGGCCTATAAACCACTGACCTGTGGCTGGTCCTCAGCTTATCCTACCTCCTAATGCTCAGGAAACATGGTGACTTCTTTTTTGAGCACCTCCTCCCCCAAAAAGGGATGTACCAATGTCAAGGATAAAAATCTACAACATAAATATATCTTTTTTTTCCTGACAATGAGGGTTCCTTTTAAATA
Source organism: Peromyscus maniculatus bairdii (assembly GCF_049852395.1). Classification (NCBI taxonomy): domain Eukaryota; kingdom Metazoa; phylum Chordata; class Mammalia; order Rodentia; family Cricetidae; genus Peromyscus; species Peromyscus maniculatus. The sequence continues at coordinate 48,156,292 of NC_134867.1, read as the reverse complement.
GACAACTGCCTTCTTCCTTAAAGGTTAGTCAGATGAGAGCAGACAGGGGAGTGGGCAGAAGTAAGACAAATTGCTAAATGGTCTTATTAATTAAAAAAAAAACCCAGAGCCAGATATTGGGATGAAAACTGAGAGATTAGAGGAATAGGACGAGTCACAGCCAACCTCACTTCACAGACACCTCAGTCTCCAAAGAGACCTACTTCTGTATACCCATAGCTATATGCCTTTCTGTTCTGCCATCTCATTTCCTCTCTCCATCCAGCTACATCACTTCCTTTTCCTGCTCAGCTCTGTCACTTCCTGTCTGTCTGTACAGACCTCCAGACCTTTATGGTTAACTGGCGTTGGAATTTAAGGCTTGTGCCACTATGCCTGACTCTGTTCCTAGTGTGGCCTTGAACTCACAGAGATCCAGATGGATCTCTGCCTCCCGAACGCTAGGATTAAAGGCATGTGCTACCACTGCCTGACTTCTATGTTTAATATAGTGGCTGGCTTTTTCCTCTGATCCTCAGATAAGCTTTATTAGGGTGCACAGTATATTGGGGGACACAATGTATCACCACAAACAGAAGTGCAGTGCACCCATGGCTTAAGAAGAATACTGCTTATTGGAGACAATCTGTATCTGCTTGAAGCAAGCATTACCTTTGTGAGGTGGTCAAGAGATGCTAATCTCCTAGGATGTCCATATAGGCATAAAACAAAGGCCTTCCTTATACTCACATCCTGTTCTAGAGTCCAGTATGTGTTCCTCTCCCATTTAAATTTTATAAATTACCATTTCTACCTGGATTATATTTCCATGTCCTTCTTTAGAGCAATGTCAGCACGCTAGGATCTGTGGGACACTGTGGGTTTTTTTTAATGGATAAAAATTCTAAAAAATACAAAGAAGTGTGTTTTATGGTACATGAAAATGAGATCAAACTTAAATCTCATTGTTTATAAATAGAGTCTTATGGAAACACAATCTTGTTATTTGTTTACATATGATCCACAGTTGTGTTCACACAGCAATAAGAATGTCATGATTGCAACGATGATCATATGCCAGTGGAGACCCAAATATCCAGTATCTTGTCCTTTATATAAAAGGTACGTGGATCTCTGGTTTGTCTACAATCACTTAGTGCTAAGTGATTTAGAGCTGTTTCCATAAATCATTCATTCTCAAATAGACTTATTGGAATGCCACTGGCAACTCTCCCAGTGCTTTTACGATATAACCCAAGCTCTTCCATGGCTTCAGCTGTTTTCTGAGGAGATAAAGTCATTTCTTTAGAGTTATCCTTCATCTCTACCATCTATGTTCATTTTATCACAACCTTGTATGCACACTATTCATTCTGCCTATAGCATCTACCCCCATTCCAACTCCAATCTGCCAGATATCATTAAAATATTTTCTAATTCAGATATTTTTCCTTAATACCCCAAAACTGTATCAAATGTCCCTTCTATATGAAATTCTTTTTTGATTATTAGGTTTTTCTATTTTTTCAATTTTTGTTTTATATGTTTAAAAACATTTCATACAATATTTGTCTGAGGGTCTGGGTTACTTCACTCAAGATGAGTATTTCTAGCTTCATCCATTTACCTGCAAATTTCATTTAGTTTAATAGCTAGATAATATTCCATTTTATAATCATGCATTTCTATTATTCATTCATTAGTTGATAGACATTAGACTGTTTCCAATTACTGGTTATTATCAGCATGTGCTCTTATACTTTGCCCTCTCTCTGCTGTAACTTTGTGGGCGTATGGACAGTATCCATCATTTCACCAGCATTCTCAACCTGTGGCCCACAAGAGGAACAAAATATGTACATAGGGAAAGAAGAATAGAAGAGAGGGAGAGGAAAAGCAAGGGAAAGTGTGTGTTTTGATTACGATAGTGAATGGAATGTTTAGAATGTTTCTCAGTTGCTTCTAAAATAGCTTAATCTATAGAGTTTATATTTTGAAAATTAGAATAAGTGATAATTTTCCACTTCAGCACTCTAAAATATTAGGATATATATATATGTATATATATATATATATATATATATATATATATATATATATATATATGAAGTCACATTCATTTACAAAGATAGGGACTTTCCAGACTAATGTGTCCATTTAAAAAATATCAAAATAGATAACTTGATAATCTTTCTAATAGCACATTAAAATTCAGCATTGTGAAAAATCTCTTTGAATTGAAATGCCTTTTAGCACCGGACCTATATCACACATTTAGCTAATCATGCATCACATTTCAGGTGAGCTAATTTAAATTTAAATTGAATAATTTAATGAAGTAACTCTGTTGTAGCTTTCTATATGTAGTTAGTTGAATTTCATCACTTTATGACCTGCAGATGCTATTATTTTAATGTACTGATTGGGCTAGGGATGTGGTTCAGTGGTAGAGATCTTGCCTGTCTTCAAATTCCAGAAGTACTACAATAAATAAATTAATTAAAGTACTCTCTAATTTCAATTCTGTTTCTACAACATGTGGAAAGATTTAGCACATTCAAATACAGATGTTAGATAAATGAACCCAACCATAATGCACACAGAGACTGTTACTTCCATGGTCATCTGTGTATTTATACCTTTTTTAAACTTTCTCTGCTCATAGTATTTCTGTGACACACTCCAGCATAAACCCACAGGTGCATGCACTTGCACACATATGACTCAACAAGAATAACATTCATTTCATTGGAACTATTTGTAATCAAATTAGAATGTACTGAAATGAAACAAGATGAAAAGACATTATAAATGCTTGCTTTTATATTTCCCCCAAAGACCTCCCCATCCACCTCCCTAACATTAATTAGAATTCTCCTTAACTTTAGATCATATTTTTCACTATTTGTTTTACTAAGATTTGACAAGAAATTCATTTACCTACTATAAGCACATATATATTCTTCATTTGGGGTTATATGTTGATATTTCCTTTTCTTGTGATTTTAATGTGAATCACCTTCCACCAGTTGATTTTGTGACCTGCTACTGAGTTGTGGCCCACAGTTGGAAAATTGCCTTCAGGCTATCCCCCAGAATAATTATTTTAACCTATATTTCACTCATTCTTTACTTTTCACAGCTGCTCTTTTCCTTAAAACAATCCTGGGCTTAAGCTCTACCTGTGACTCCAATGTCTTGATCCCACCTCCTGGTGACTTTATCAAGGCCTCTTCTCCTGGGCTTAGAAAGGCTTTCTCACACCAGATGCTCAGATGGTAATATATCCCTCTATCTTCACACATTTAAAATATGCCCATAGTCAGAAACTTAGTTAATAAAATGCCTTCTACATAAAAAAATTACTTCAAATCCTTTCACCCAGATCCTGATTTGAATGCTGTTTCTTAAGACAGATGTATTTGATCATACCATTTCAAAATCTGAATGAAAAATGAGTGCCAAGAAAATCTAAAGCTTTTAAAAATAACCGTAGCTTGAGCAATCAAGGGATTTAGAGAAGAATGAAGTTAAAAAAATAAGTTCTAAGATATAGCATAATTTGGGTCTTCAGAAATGTAGAGAAATCAAGCAAAGCATGGATAGATGGCTGTAAATCTCTCCACTAAAGTAATAAGAGGACACATTTAGCTCTGAAGCAACCATAAATTGGTGTTTATTATACTAATATTTCTAGCAAGATACATTACAAACCTTACTAAAGATAGAAAGTATGTCTCCTTTCCTTGGTTCAACTTGTATTTAAGTGTAAAGTTTTACTAATGATACTCTAGAATGAATGTGTATCATCACACGAAGTGGCAGGATGTTACATTTGGAACTGGGATGTATCCATGGGTGCTGATGTTTTTGTTGCTGTGCCTTCATACCTATGTAATTGAAGCAGGACCTGGATCTTTTAAGGTTCACCCTTTTGATTTGTTCATGTTTTATTCATCAAAGAATTAACTTATTTATGTCTGTTCTTTTGATTCTAAGTGATTCTGTCAGAATCTTGCAACCACCTCATGGACGTATACATCATTTATGATTTCATAAAGTTTCCCTAGTAAACTTAAGACTCAGTGCTCAGGAATCAATGGCATGGTGCTTGTTTCAGGGAACATCTTCACGGCTAAGGCTTTAGTGGCAGTATTTTTTTATTTGTAAATAATTTTCTGCTTCAAGTACATTTTCACACGCCAAAGGAGTTCATTTCCATAACTAGCTAGGAAGTTTCATCCTAACTATCTGAGAAATATGAAAGAAGTGTATGAACTGAAATCTCCCCAGCACTGAAATCCAGTCTCCAGGACTGGGAAAATCATGCAAAGTTTCACATAACCCTTCTTTCTATTTACTGCACAGCCAAGGGGAGAAATGGTTTAGTTTGGATGGGCAAGAAATAAGGTTGTAAAGGGATGCTTCTCCATACTCCATATGGGGAACCTTGACAGGTTTCAAACTTCCAGATGGGCTATTACTTTTTTCCACCTTGAAAGTAAAGACAATAATGCCACCTGATTCTTACAGCTGTTATATAACTGACAAGGTATATTGAAAATAAATAAGGTATGCATTGCAAAATACACAGGATAAAAATAATTTTACATTCCAAAACACCTTGTTTGTTGTGCAAAACCTATCATTCATTCAATTTCTTCAGGAAGCCATTACAGATATTCTATTCTTGATGTTCCCAAATATTTATTAATGCTTTTGTTTTATGTTATTATTAAGAACATATATGTATTAAAAATAGATTACGGGGTCCTTAAAAATAGAGAGTGAGGAGGTGGCTCAGAAGTTAAGATTCCCTGATGTTCTTGCAGAGGACCTAAGTTCAATTTCCAGAACCACACTGGGTAACTTACAACTGCCTATAACTCCAGTTCAAGGGTATCTGATGCTTCAACAGGCACCTGTACATACTCACATGAGTCTTTCTCTCTCTCTCTCTCTCTCTCTCTCTCTCTCTCTCTCTCTCTCTCTCTCTCTCTCTCTCTCTCTCTCCCTCCCTCCCTCCCTCCCTCTCCCCCTCCCTCCCTCCCTCCCTCCCTCCCTCCCTCCCTCTCTCTCTCTCTCTCTCACACACACACACACACGCACACGCACACGCACACGCACACGCGCACGCGCACACGCACACGCACACGCACACGCACACGCACACACACAGGGAGAGATGTAAATCTCTCCACTAAAGTAATAGTGGAGAGATGACTCAGTGGTTAAGAGCACTTGTTGCTTTTGCAGAAGAACTAGATTTGGTTCCCAGAATCCACCTGGCAGTTCGCAATCATCTGTAACTCTGATTTCAGGAGATCCAATGCCCTCTTCTGTCATTTGTGGGGACACAGACATACATACAAGCAAAATACTCATACACATAAAAATAAATACACCTTTTTAAAAAGATACAGACTATGACTCAGAAAACATCATAATCACAGCTCTTATAACTTGGTACATTATTGGGCATATATATATATGCCCAATAATGTACCAAGTTATTGGTAGAGTTATTTGTTTCTTACTTTAAATGTTATAAAATTATAAAAATTTAATAGTGATCTTTTATTGCAACTCATATCTTATCTAGTTATTTGGGAAAATGGGTTAAAATATAGTAGAGCAGGGTTTTTGTTGCACCTGTGCAGAAAAATATGACTCATGTCTTTATCTGTAATCAGAACAATGTGACCAGGTAATAACGCTACATGAGATGTGCTTCTGCAGTATTGTGTCACAACAGAAATCTGAATACTGGATTTTTTAGACTTAATAGGAGGCAGATAACTTACCATTCAAGCACAAATGAAATATATGTGTAAATTTGTCACTAGATGGCCAACAATGAACAAATTCCAATTCTTTGCTTTCATTTGGAAGATTTATGAGGTCAACCTCAGCACTGAAAGTTGCCATCATATATATTAAATATATCTTAACTCTTAGATCAGAGACCATCAAGAAATTTTTAATTCAAATACCAGCCAAAGAAGAAGCAGCTCAGCCACCAGCATCTTTAAAGCACATATTCTGGACATACTATTCGACCTATGATGTCAAAGTACCAATCAAAAGCTCCACTTTTGCTGGGCAGTGGTGGCACATGCCTTTAATCCCAGCACTCGGGAGGCAGAGGCAGGCGGATCTCTGTGAGTTCGAGGCCAGCCTGGTCTACAGAGTGAGATCCAGCACAGGCACCAAAACTACACGAAGAAACCCTGTGTTGAAGAACCAAAAAAAAAAAAAGCTCTGCTTTCTGTGTGAGGAATCTGATGGCAAGTGACTCCATAGTAGCCATACTAAAGCGGTTTCAGCGAGAGCACACACAGACGTTAGCCTACTCTAGCAAGCATTCTGGGTGTCACAAAAACTTCCCTTTTCCCTTCCTTTGGCCTCTGGTCTGTGGTTCATTTATGCTCTTCAAAGATAATAACCCATACCTCTAGGTAATTTCATCTGCTTGTCCTCTCAACCAACTAGAGAATTCAGAAGGATACCTAAATCTGGTTCATTTTTTTTAAATCCATGCTGAGGCAGAGAACTTAATGCATAACAACAAGAACAATAAAAGGTACCTTGTAGATAACAATACATCCTCGGCAAGTGATCTGTGTCTGGAAAACACAGATTTTGTCGGCCGTACCTTTTCCCTGGCTTTTCCAGCCGAGATGTTTCATGCAGAGCCTTACAAGCGAATAAGTTGCTTCTCCAGCCCTCACGTTGCTTGGAAATAATGAACCCCAGCAGGTTACTTAGTTGGAAAGTTGCATTGACAATGAGATCTCCACCGTGGTGACTAGACCTGAAGAGTGTGAGCCAGCTCAGGAGAATACCAATCTTCCGTGAATGTTACAGAAATGTATCCCAGCTGTGTTCAGCATTGACCTTCCCAGCCATGCTTCCCATTAACCCCAAGTCCCATTATGTCATTAAATTGTCTAGCCAGCTCTTGAAAAGTTCTTGAAGAGAACTGGTCATCTGAAGCATCTCTCTCCACTGGAGGCTGGAGAAGACTGAACTTCAGATCCAGCTGTTGACATAGCAACAGAAGTACTTACCATTCAAACCAAGAGGACAAAGGCAGAGTAGATAGATGGTTTGGAGTGGCATTTTAGAAATGCTCTTCTCGGTGCAGCAGCCTACCACATTTTTCTGTCACAAAATTATCCCACTCCAGGTTTCTAAACACCGGCCTTTATGTTTTATTGAAAAGAAAATGTAAAATGAAAGAAAAATTATATAAGCCGTAAAGTTCTTGATGTGGTCGCTGTATTCCTTACTCTCATCCTCTAGGCTTGATAAATTCTACCTCCGCCCCTCGAAACAGGGCTAAATGGCATAAGTACATTTGTCATGGGTACGAATGTTCTCAACAGTGGTTATTAGAGTCAGACTTAGAAAACAGAATAAACTCGTCCTTTCCTTAGAATAATTAGGAAATAGAGGCTATTCTCGTGAAGTTAGTGAAACACATGTTTAAGGAATATCCATAATACTGTTCATACTTTACAGAAAGGCCAACACTTACAGGAATAACATTCTAATGAGATTTCAAGAGTAAGAACACAAAATTAGAACAATTCTACAGTAGTGCTTGCACATGTTTGTTGCTTATTTAAATGTAAGCTTGTTAGGGTAGTTTTCAATTTATCCATTAGAAAATACAGTGGGAAAAAATAATGGACAAAAAAGGAGATATTGGCTAGATATAAAAAGAGAAATGAGGACAAAAATGGAGATAAATGGTTGGATTAGATGTGCTTTATAAAAGGCAACAAATTAAAGATGACTCAGACATTTCCTTACCCTTCTGAAACCAAATTTAAACTCTCAACATTGATATTTAGGGGAATCTTATGCTTACATTCTGGAAAAACAGGCAACTAGCCACAGGTAGAAATGGCTGTTTGAAAAATAAACATCCAAAAAAATAACAATTATAGAGTAAACTTTCAAGCATGGTGATCAGACCATGGGAAAGTCAAATAAGGAACTGTCATTAAGAGAGACTACTTAAATCCCAACTTACTAAAGTGTGTTTCCAGGTGAGCAGAGTTAGACTACCCTTGGTGTGAGCATAAGCAACCCTAATGGTGTGTTCCCAAACTCAGTCTCTGCCTTTGAACTTCCAGTTCCAGCTGAGCCCTTCTACTTCACATCACTTCTTGAAGTCCCACCTGCTTTTCAAGACAAAGATCTCACTTCACCTATGGGGAGTCTTCTTCCATGTGAACTCAACAGGAATAAATATTCTTGGTTCCCCTGTACTTTGGACATGAATCTGTCAACTATTCATCATATAATTTTTGTCTGCTCCCACTCTACTTCGGAGTTCCCTGAGGATAGTAATTGAGAGGCCATGGTAGCCCCATGGTGGGCTTCTCCCAGCCCCAGCCTCTACCAGGCCTGAGTTTTAGTTTCTGTTTGGGTCTCAATTTCTGTTTCAGTTTTGGTATCTGATAAGTCAGGTCAGGAAGATACTGCATACCAGGCTCAATTCAGCACTTACTGCCCCAGCCAATCCGAAACATAGTACTATGGCTGCTGCTCACTTGGCCAGTTATGTTTAGGATGACCTAATCCCCTCCTGCTTGTTTATAAAAGGAGCCTGCGAGCTTCTTTTTCTCGGGGTCATTGCCAAATTGTTGTGTGTGGCTGAGCCCTGCGTGCAGGAATTCTTCTCCAGAGAAATAAATGCTCTTGCTTTTGCATATGTGAGTGGTGGTCTTTTGTGGGGTGATCTGTGGACCCTAACAGTAATCACATTTTTGTTTCTGAGGTTGATTCATGGCTGTGGAGTAATGGATTTAACTCTGTCAAATCCAAGAAATACTAAAATATTCTGCAAATACCTAGAAATAGCACTACCAGAGGTGCAGCTGTGTGTGTGCCCATGATCCAAACACCTGGATGTGAACCATGGTCCACTGGGAGTCGTCTGCCTAGCTGAGTTCCATTGCTTCTTCCTGAGTATCTGAACCACCCTGAATTTCTAGAGTCTCTGTGATGGGAGAGCTCAGGGCCAGTTAGCCTGGAGTAAGCAGTGCAGCAAGAACAAGAGAAACATTGCCTCAACAGAGTGGAAGGTAAGAACCAGTTCTCACACACTGTCCTTTAACCTCCCCATGTAAGCCATAGTATATGTGTACCCACATTTACACACTGAGAGAGAGAGACAGAGAGAGAGAGAGAGACAGAGAGAGAGACAGCGAGAGAGATGAGGAGACACAGAGAGAGAGATGAGGAGACAGAGACAGAGACAGAGAGGCAGAGAGACAAAGAGAGAGAGAGAGAGAGAGAGAAATCCATACCCAGTCAAGACAGAGATCTGCATCCACCAGAGCCATATGCAGCAATGTTAACCTTTATCTCCCTATGGCTGCTGATGTATCATTATTTCTTTGTTATTTCCAAATAGGAAAGGAACCAAACCTCTATTTGGCTCTAGATTTGCACACACGTTTTCCTTGTGGAAGTATCCACTAGGCTACCCTCAAATGACTTCAAATTCAAGGGCCCCAAACTGAGCCTCTCATTGGCCATCCCACAGATCCAGATACGTCTGCTTCTGGGATCTCCACCTCAGGAATGCACTACTACACATTGCTTGATGTCCTTACCCAGCTTCTATAGTCCCTTCATCTTGAAAACTTTAAAGCTTCAAGTCCATCACTTCTTTCCAGATCATTTCCACTGCTGCAGTTTTGATAGTAACCATCTCCTACCCAGAGCACTGCCCTGGGTCCCAACCAGTCCTAATATTTATAGTTGATGTAAAAATATTCATTTTCTAATTTATATCTCAAAAGTACCACTTCCTTAAGCAGGATTTCCCTAGAAATTCTACTTAAATACTTCTGTGTATTCTCTATCTAAACAATCCTTTGGACACTTTCATGACTCTTAGGCCAACATCAGTTTTTTTATAAGTGTATAATTTGTTATCCTTCCTCTCTCCCTAGACCCCAGATGGCTTAGGCTACATCAGTCTAATTTAATGACACCTCCTTTGTATATAGTGAGGAATATTATACATAGCATTTAATCAGCAATGTATGATGAATAAACAAAAGAATAAACAGATAGGAACAGACCTATCCTGTTCCATTCCAAGCACTTAACATTGACACATTCAGTAAAAACAGACATTACCATCTCTGATGTATAGATCTCTTTCTCTAACCAATTGTCTATTTTATAAAGGAAATATTTTTAAATACAACACTTTTCTCCTGCCTGGTTTCATCATTTCCAAATCTCTAGTGGCTTCGACATTTCCATAGGGAAAGTCTAAATTCATTAATGTAGCTAACTGGGACTTCTAAGGTCTAGCCTTCTCAATCTCATCAGTAGATATTCCTGAACTCTCATCTTGAGTTCATGCTTCTCTCGGAAACCATAGTTCTCTTACCTCTTGGCACTTTGCATGAGATTTCTCCCTCCTGTTCTTCCTCACTCCTACCCGTTCTAACCTAGGTGCATCTTAATTTAGCTCTGAGCTCCTCTGAGAAGCATGCCAGAAGCAAACAACTCACACCCTGAGTATCTTCTTCCATGGAAGTTTCTGCTTTTCCTTTTGTAACACTAATTACCCTGACCTAAATATAAAATTAGGCTCAGTAAGGTTTTTTTTCCCCTTCACCTGTGTAGGCTTATGCCACTGAATCTAGTATCCAGTTTAGCAGGCAATGGAAACTCAATAAATGTCAGTTTATGAAACACAAATAATTCTCCAAGTTGGAGAAATGGCTCAGTCAGTCAGGTTCTCACCAGGAAGCATGAGGAGCTGAATTCAATCCCCAGAATCCAATCAAGAAAGCCAGGCTTGGTAGCATAGGTCTGTGATCCCAGTAAAGAAGTGGTGGAAACATGCAGATCACTAGTGCTTTCTGGCTAGCTAATCTTGCCTATTCACCAAGTTTCAAGCCAATGAGAGACACTGTTTGAAAGAAAAGAAGGTAGATGGTACCTAACGACACCCAAGATTGTCCTTTGGCTTCCACATGTTCATGCACACAGGAGCATGCATACTTCCCCATATGGACATTTTGTGATTCTTTCTAAAGAATTTGTTAATGTATGTATATCCTAATGACCGAGCCATGACTGGCATTTATGTTACCTCCTGGGTTCTTACAGAATATTCTAGTACTCCACTAATCAGTAAAATATAGAAATCGATCTGTTAAAGATAACTGTAGAACTATTATTTAAGAAAAGGTTAAAAACAAATGGATCCAGGGAGCTATAATTCAAGTGCATGTGCCATGAACGTAGAATGGAACAAGACACATGTTAGTTGGCTAACTGTTATTTATTGTGAAAGCCCTTGGATCAGAAAAATGTTAAATATTTCCATGGATATTTTACAATGTATAATTGGAGATGTTTGATGAAGTTTTATGGATGCATAAAAAATCTTAATAGATTCTGTTCTAGCCACTTGACACAATATGCTACTCTGCAATTAAACTGAACTCTAATGGATCTCATATAATAAAATAGTCTCCTGACAATAAAACTGATTTTATTTTATCATATTTTAAACTAATTAGATAAGTGTGATCCAAATGATCTAATCTAAGAGACCCAAGAAAATGGACAGGTATTGAAATATTTAATTTTGCATCTTAAAATACAACTGTCTACCTACTATAGTGGTGGGGTTTTGAATTATATGTAAACATATCTAAGACAGCATAAAAATGATGAGCTTCATTGTGGAATTTTCATAAACATTTTTATTCATTCTTCCCTCTCTCCCTCTCCGTCCCAATACTCTGCTCTCCAGATTCCTGCTGATCACAAATAGCCCTCTAGCTGTTATCAGGACCCAATTTCTCCCCGCTCCCACTCCCTCAGTATCTTTTCCTCTCTTGTCATTCTCTTTCCAGTTTCATGATCTGTACACAGCTTCCCTACAAAAAAGAAATAATCACCAGAGCGAAGAGACAGCCCAAATGAGAAAACTCTTGGTTGGGGTTGACTCATGAAGTCACACTAGAGATACACAGGTCACGAAATACTAATGACCGAATGTCAGAACTGTCAACTTCTGCCAGGAGAATGGATAAAAACTGTCTGGACCATACTCAATAGTCATTATTTTTGAAGAGCACTAGGGATAGCCAGAGTCTGTAAAATGCTGTTGCCAGTTAAACCAAGTGGTTTTTCCACTTCCCCACATAACTCAGAAAAGTAACAATGATTGAAGTTGAATTGTTGATGGAGCTGAAGGCTGGGAGATGACTGCTTTTAAAGAAGTTATAACTACTTCATGTTGAGAAGCTGTTTTTCTGAAAGAGTCTTATCAGAGGGGTGGTCGGTGGGGCTTACACTCATTCCACCCATATGCTTGATTTCCTGCCAGGTTAAAAAGAATCCTTTCCTCTCTGCCGAGAGTCTCCATTCTTCAGTGCACACATGCCTGCAGGGTGCTGCAGGAGCCAGCCATGGGGTTCTTGATGCTGTACAAGCAACCCCGGCATTTGAGAGACTGATGCGCAATCAGACTCTTTTATTTTGGAAAAGTGTCTATTCAGAACCCAGAACATATTCCATAGCTCTGGGGTAGGAGGTGGATTCAGCATGTTTGGTAAAAGAAAGTTAGCTTCGACAGCATGGCCATGGGTGGGCGCCTGGGTCTTTTTTGAACTATTTCTTCTCTCTTTCCCACCCACCACCAACTCCCTTCTCTGTTCCTACTACTTCTACAACAATGCAGCCACTTCCTAGGTTACAGCAGCAAAAAGCAGGAGCCCTCCTGATGACCCTGGTCCCCAGCACTCGATTACCCTGTGTTACTGCAGTGGGGTTCAGCAAAGAAAGAATAAGATGCAGAATTATTATTATTATTTTCATTATAGTCTTATCGCATCTTTTCATGTACTTCATGCTGTGTTGAGCACTTAACATCTATTTTTTAGTTTAATACTCTAGGGTTATTATTATCCCTACTTCATAGATTTCTTAGAACTCCGCAGATATGGAATTCAAGAAAAAAGATTTCAATATAGGGAGTTTAAGACAAACTTCCTGTCCTCGTTCAGTGCCCACCCCAGGAGTACATGCCTTCCTCCTTATTTCCACACTTCTCAACCCTTTTGATTTCTTCCCAAAGAATCCAACTCAGGCTTCTCAGAGTGACTCAAAATTTCTCAAATATAAGAACAAGAGAACCCCTATGATTTTGCAACTGAAAAATAGCAGTTTATGTTTTTATCAAATCCTGTCTTTAAGGTTCACAAAGCATTAAAAAAAACACAGCATTGACATTTCAGTGCTTTACTCCTTTGGTTTATTTAAAACACAACCACAATATTACTATTCCACAGGAGTAACAGGACCCCAAACAGGAACTTGTATCTCAGCCTCTACCATCACTACAACTTGGCTCGGTATATACTAATACTCTGAAAAAAAATGTTTTGAATAAAAGATCCACTACTCATCAACACACTAAAAATCAAATCACTAAATCCTAAGGAATGACAAGTGGATTAAAATTAAAAATAAACAAAGTCCTTTTAAATCTCAGTGCATATGTCAATGACAGTGTCTCACATGTAAAGTCTCTTTGCTGAATAAAATACAGCCTTGCATCTCAACTTAGCATTCTATTTTGTTCATCTTACCTCCAACTAGTTTTCCATGAATCATTTGACTATTTTTTGAATCTCTATGTAGTGGAATAAAAGATTTCTCAAATGCCTGGAGCCATACTGCCAACCTTTTATGTGACACTCTGTTTCTTTTAAAGTTCAAAAAGTGAAGAAAACCAAAATGGAAAACATTGGCAAATTTTTATCAACCTTTACCTACTTAATCAAAAACGTCCCAGATCTTCAGAGCACTCTGGGACTAAACCAACTGTGCTCTCTAGGACAAATCGTCCCAGGAGAATGATTTTTCTATCCTTGCCTCTCTGGCTTTTAACCCAAGATTTGGAACTCAATTTTCTAAAAATATAAAAGTATGCTAACTGCAGTATACATAGTCACAGGGAAGTAAGTGCATGGTACTTAAATGTAAATTATTCTGGTTTGAGTTCCGATTATGTCAACTTCTAGTTTCATTCTACTTGACAAATTATTTGAGTCTCTATTCTGGGTCCAGAATATCAACAATAACAATAACTGATATGTGTACTTGCTCTTAAGAATCATGGATATGAAATCATTTTGTAAACTGTTAAGAAATCATAGATACTGGAGAGCTGGATCAACAATCAAGAGCAAATGCTGATCACACAGAGGACCTGTTGTTTCTCAGGACCCATGTAGGGCATCTCATAACAACCTAAAACTCCAGCCCAGGGCACTTGATGCTGTCTTCTGTCCTTCATTGACAGCCACACAACTGCATGCACTCACACAGACACACACACCTACACGGAAATAAAAAATTAAATCTTAAAAACGAATCATAAACTGAATAGAAAAGTTGTTTCATTTGGATTTTGTTCACAGGTGACAATTTTATATCATTTACAATTTTTCAAAATTTCATTGATTTAGTCAGGCCATTCTAAGGTTTTTGTTTGTTTGTCTTTGTTTTCTTGTTATTGTTCTTTGTTTGTTTGTTTTGTTTTGTTTTTGAGACAGGATTTCTCTGTGTAACGGCCCTGGCTGTCCTGTTACATGCTTAATAGACCAGACTGGCCTCGAACACACAGAGATCCACCTGCCTCTGCCTTCTGAGTCCTGGGATTAAAGGCATGCACCACCACACCTGGCTCATCCTGAGATTTTTTTTAAACAGTAAACTATTGTATTCAGAAACATTGGAAACTATAAAAAATTAAGAAGAAAATCTTTTTAAACAAAGAGTAGAAGACCTCTAGATTGAATGACTATGCCAGACAAAATCTTTCCATTGCAAAATCTTCTTTGTTGATATCTTCATATGTGGATATTAAATTAGCAAGCCCCATATTACTCACCCCCTGCAAAATGGTCAGTGGTTAGCCCAAGAAGAATAAAATCAAAAAATGCACAAGGGCTAGAAGACATATGAATGTGTATTTAGGTTTTACTTCTATTAGCCAAAGAGAGAAAAGAGGATATATTTGAGGACACTAACACTGTCTCTCTATGTTTGTAGCCAACACTTCCTGTTCATGAGTGTCTTAAAGTCATGAAATGACAGCTAATTCCAAAATAGACATTCATGCCTGTTTCATTGTATAAGAGCAATCCATTACTTATAACACGAGTGTGTATGCCTTTAAGTAGAGAGTATCTCCTCTTTGTAAACAAAAGATGAAAAAAAACATTTCAGATATCAATATGAAGGCATTCCATGGTGAAAACCTTTTTGGGGTACTACTGTAGAGCACCAGGTCACTTTTCAAGGTTTTCTGTTAGTGTACCTCTATTATCCAAGTTACTAGAATCCAATAGGACCTACAGCCATGAACTCTACTCAGCCTTTAACTGCCTTTAACTGCTCATTGTTCTGAAGGTAGTCTGGTGACATAAATCATGATCATGATAAGCTTTAAGGTGTGTGTGTGTGTGTGTGTGTGAGAGAGAGAGAGAGAGAGAGAGAGAGAGAGAGAGAGAGAGAGAGAGAGAGAGAGAGAGAGAGAAGTCAGAGTAGGACCGAGTGTTGTGGGATATTTTGATCACACTCGGACACTCCCGAGACTGCCCAATAAAGTTAGACCTTGAATCAGGGAGCAGAGCTAGTGACCAGAATTGGCCATAAAGAAGCCAGCAATTGGCCGGGCGGTGGTGGCGCACGCCTTTAATCCCAGCACTCGGGAGGCAGAGGCAGGCGGATCTCTGTGAGTTCGAGGCCAGCCTGGGCTACCAAGTGAGTTCCAGGAAAGGCGCAAAGCTACACAGAGAAACCCTGTCTCGAAAAACCAAAAAAAAAAAAAAAAAAAAAGAAGCCAGCAATTTAGATAGAGAAGATGCGAAGATGCACGGGAAGGGAAGGACAGGTGCTAGAGTTTGAGTTCTCTTGACTCTGGGACAAAGGAAGAGATGTGTCTCTTGAGGTGTCTATGGCCAAAACCAAGGTCAGCTAGTTGCTAGTCAGCCTCTCTAAGCTAGCAGGTTTCCACCCCAGCCTTTGACTTCTGAGTCTTATTGATAAATAGAACGATAGAGACTTAGTTTAAATCTATATATCATGGCAATAGCAGAGCCTGGCCACAGGGCAGGCAACCTTGCCAGTCCATGCCAGGTGCTGACTGAGGGGCTGGCTATGGGGCAGCAGACAATCATTAAAATATCAGTAGATTCATGTGCCGCTGCCAAGCTGACAGAAGAACATCAACTGAGTGTGAAAGAAAGAGGTCTTTGGGGATAAGAGAAAGGAAGGGGGAAACCATCAAATGCTGATTAGAATAAAAGCACCTCTATATTAATGTCATCTAGATGTAAAAGACTGGGTTGACTCTTGCCTTTGCAGTAATTCTTCATGGGAAGTATTACAAGATTAATTTTATAATGTACAATGAATAACCTCATGCATGCCCATGGTCACTAAAGGTTTTAGTTAGAATTTATTCCCACGTGTCTTTGACAACAAACTCTTTTTCACTTCCTTTTCCAGCCAAAACAAGTTGTCTCCCAGTGTTTGGAGTTACCTATCTATTCTGGGAGAATGTTAGAAGCATTTGATGGGGTTATATCAATCATTTATGTGATACTCGATTTCTTCTTGGTTCTTTGTGGAGAGACGAGTAGGGAGGGAGAAGGGGGGGGTGGGAAGTAAGAAGAGCTTTTTTTTTGTAACTCATAAGGAAAAGTACGATCCTACCATTGACAGTATTAAGATATCAGGCCTAAATTATCCCCTCCTACCTTCAAAAACAGTGTCTTTGAAAAAAAAAAGGGAAGGATGAATGAAGATTATCTAGGAAACGGGAGTAAGACTGCCCTTGCCTATAAGATGTACATTTCAGGCCTGTCTTCTTCCATATGGTACTCGCACTACCTCCTACTTCTCTGCCTGTTACTATAATTCATCCCCCTGTCTTACACTCTACAGCAGAACGGGCCTCCTATAATGAGCAACACATGGTATTAATCTTCACTTTGTTTCTTGGGGCAGAGCCACACTGCAGCCCGTATCAACTGGCTCTGTTGAAGCTACTCTGTCTGGACTTCTGTGTCTTGGTCCATTTCTTCTTGCTATAACAAAACACTTGAGGATGGGCAATGGATAAAGAAAATGGTCTGTTCATCTCATGATTTTTAAGGTTTACATTCCAAGATAATACAGGTCCACCTGTATAGGACCCCTTGGCTACACAACACAGCTAAAAACTGAAAAGGAAAATGGTCACATGCGAAAGCTGGAGATTACAACACACTCTAGGAAGCTGGACAGATTCAGGGAACAATCTGTCTGTCTGTCTGTCTGTCTGTCTGTCTGTCTCTCTCTCTCTCTCTCTCTCTCTCTCTCTCTCTCTCTGTGTGTGTGTGTGTGTGTGTGTGTGTGTGTGTGTGTGTGTGTGTGTGTGTTAACAACCAGTTCATATAGAAACTAGCCAGAGTCCCATGAGAAGCACATTCTTATGTGAGGGCAATGGTCTAAATAACCTAATTCCTTCCCATTTCACTGTACCTCTTTAGGTTCCACAACCTTCCAGTTTTACCACAATGAATACAAGCCTCCCAGCACCTGAAACTCTGGGGCCATACTCAAACTATAACAAACCACAGCTTTCCAAACTCTACAGAAATCAGAAGACATAGCAGTGTTGTCCACTGTTCCTCCCACTTCCACAGAAAAACCTATTGATAATTTGCATGTCCTACACATTTGTAATACTGGTATAACATACGGCTGCTTTCCAGGTTTCTGTTAATGCAAAGGCTGTTTAGTGCTATTTTTGTATCTTATAAATCTATGTGACCCAGAACAGGATAGAACAGAGACAAAGAGATACAATTAACTTTTAAAAGGTAAAAAGAAAAAATTTAAAGGGCATTGCTAAATACATTGGGTTTTCATGAGCTTCTGCACTTAATTCCTTAGGAAGAAGAATATTCTACACTGTTACGTTGGGCATTCAGTTGTAGACTAACTTAAATGAAGAACCAAGTTTCACTAATTTCCTACTTGAGAATACATCATCCTTCTGAAACTTCTGCCAAGCTATTCATATTGCTTTACCTTTTGAAGGCCTCCATAGATCAACTAGACATTAGGGGTTTGCTTCTTATACATTCACTGTCCTAAATATACCTCTTGGATTACAAAAATAATCTGAGAAAAGAAGGGGAAAAAAGACATAAAGTTTCTTGTAAAATTAATATGCTCTTTAAAAATAAATGTTATATGTTGTGAAAGAATTACAATATAAATTGGAAAAGAAAGAGAAAGAAATTAGCTTTGTAGATAAAAAGGAACTGTAACTCAGTAACCTCCTTCATCATATTTAACAGTATGCTTGGATGTTAGAAACATTCTATGCCTTAAAAAATGAAACACCATATCTTTTTTAAATTTTATAATTTAATTTTACATATCAGCCACGGATTCCCCTGTCCTCCCTCCTCCTGCCCCCCCCACTCTCTCCCCAATCCACCTCCCATTCCCATCTCCTCCAGGGCAAGAACTCCCCTGGGCATTCAGCTCAGCCTGGTAGATTCAGTCAGGGCAGGTCCAGTCCCCTCCTCCCTTCATCTAGGCTGAGCAAAGTGTCCCAGCATAGGCCCCAGGCTCCAAAAAGCCAGCTCATGCACTAAAGACAGGTCTCTGTCCCACTGCTTCCCAAACAGTTCAAGCTAATGGACTGTCTCACTTATCCAGAGGGCCTGATCTAGTTGGGGGCTCCTCAGCTATTGGTTCATAGTTCATGTGTTTCCATTCGTTTGGCTATTTGTCCCTGTGCTTTTTCCAGTCATGGTCTCAACATCTCTCACTCATACAATCCCTCCTCTTTCTCGCCGATTGGACTCCTGGAGCTCCACCTGGGGCCTGGCCGTGGATCTCTGCATCTGCTTCCATCAGTCATTGGGTGAGAGTTCTACCACGACAGTTTGGGTGTTTGGCCATCCTATCACCAGAGTAGGTCAGTTTGGGCTTTCTCTCGACCATTGCCAGTTGTCTATTGTGAAGGTATCTTTGTGGATTTCTTGGGACCTCTCTAGCACTTTGCTTCTTCCTATTCCCATGGGGTCTTCATTTATCATGGTCTCTTATTCCTTGTTCTCCCTCTCTGTTCTTGATCCAGCTGGGATCTCCCACTCCCCTAAGCTCTCTTTCCCCCTGACTTGCACTTCATTACCCCACCTCACGTCCAGTTTGCTCATGTAGATCTCATCCATTTCTCTGTCATTGGGCGATCCCTGTGTCTTTCTTAGGGTCCTCTTTACTAGGTAGCCTCCCTGGAGTTGTGAGTAGCAGTCTAGTCATCCTTTGTTCCGTGTCTAGTATCCTCCTATGAGTGAGTACATACCATGTTTGTCTTTCTGAAACACCATATCTTGAACCTGCTTTTTACATTACTCCAAACTTTAATAATTAGAAATCATTTAAGTGCTGAAAGTAATGAAATCACTAGATTTTTTTAATTAGGTTTCCTGTATGTTCATTTATTCAGTAACAAAATATTAAAAAAAAACAAAACAAAAAAAAAAAAAAAAAAAACAAACACTGCAGGTCCCAATTCCTTGTCACAAGTTAAAATGCAAGGACCTTACGAAGTTAGTGGCCTTGTCCTCCCAGGCTGTGAGGACCTGTCTTTAAGGCATTGCATGTTTTTCAGAGGCTGAACCCAACACCCCACACTCACTGACTTTTGTTCTCTGCATCTGTCACAGAGCAATGTAGACCAAAAGCCAATGTGCTTTTCTGTTTGTGATGATGAGCACTCCCAATGCATTCTAAATTGTCTCAAAGACCAAAAGTCAATGTGCTTTTCTGTTTGGGATGATGAGTACTCCCAATGCATTCTAAATTGTCTCAAAGTGTGATTGATTCTTTTTTTAATGGGACTACCATTTTGAAACTATCTTTTAACTGGCCATGATGGAATATGCCTTTAATCCCAGCATTTGGGAGACAGAGGCAGGCAGATCTCTGTGTGTTCAAGGCCAGCCTTATCTACATAGAGAGTTCCAGGTCAGCAAGGAGATTTTTCTGGGGGAAAAAAAGCAAAACAAAGAGACTCCTATCTTTTGCTTTCTATTTATCAAACTCTATAATGAACATTTATATCAAATCTGAAAATCTGAATTATTTTTCTTTTCTTTTTCTCACCAAGCTGCCAGGCTGGCTTTGATCTCCCAATCCTCCTTCTTCAGACATTTGGATACTGAGGTTGCAGTCCTATACTACCACACCTAATGAATTATTTCTTAATTATCATAAAATTAATGGAATTTATTATAAATATGATGCTGTCAACTGGGACAGTATACACTCTAGCACCAGCCTCATTTGTACAGATTGGGACCATACAAAGCTACACAATGCATAGACAGAAGGCTGAGTCCTCTCCAAATGGCTTTCTCCAGCTGCGTATGTTATTGTTCCCAATGAGAAGATGTATATTAAGAAAATTAAATGTCTCTATTTTTCTGTAGTAACACGTACTTTCTTTGCTAACCCTGAGAGCTCAGAAAATTAAAGTAAATTGTTAAAAGCCTTTATCAATAAAAAACCTCTGTGCTAGAGCCCAGCTGCCATTTCCTTATGGAAGCTGTGTAAACAGAAGCAGTATATCTGCATATCTTTCATCATTCATATCATCAAGAAGCTGCCAAAATAAGAGGCTTGTGAAGTTCCTGCAGTCACCTTATAAATTAACACATGCATAACACCAGAGAGGAGGCTATCAGCTTGACAGTATCTATTAGCACTTCTTTGAAAGCTGTAGGTGCATGCAATTAGCACTCAATAAGAACATTATTCTCAAAAATAACATAAAAATCTACATGTGTTGAAGAACAAGAGAACTGAATTCATCCTGATTAAAAGTTTGGTATTAAGGCAGGGTGGTCCTGGTGTGTGCCTTTAATCCCAGCACCTGGAAGGCACGGGCAGGCAGAGCTCTGTGAGTTTGAGGCCAACCTCTTCTACAAATCGAGTTCCAGGAGAGCCACAGCTGTTACACAGACAAATCATGTCTGAGAGAAAGAAAGAAAGAAAGAAAGGAAGAAAGAAAGAAGGAAGGAAGGAAGGAAGGAAGGAAGGAAGGAAGGAAGGAAGGAAGGAAGGAAGGAAGGAAAATAAAAAGGAAAGAAAGGAAAAATTCAAAATTTTGGTATAAATAGGGATTGTAAAACATACTTCCTTTTGATCTGAAAGAATTTGTTTCCATACACACATCCAAAGTCTTGACATAGGATGATCAATATTCTAGCACCTACAATGTAAAGAATTCATATAATAGATAGATTTTTATAAGTTTTTCTGATGTTTTTCTTTCTTGCCTGTAGAATCCAAATTCAGAGTTTCAAAACAGAAAAAAAAAAGAATCTTTCTACATGAATGTTAAATAAATCACATTCTGGGCTTTCACTGTAGGGTCAGATGGTATTTGGAAAAGAGTGCGGGTGGCCTCAATTCACTGCCTTCCAGGCCTGACAAAGGTGGAGAGAGTTGTCTGTCCACCAAAGAGACGAGCACTCCCATTTCATTTGAAAGCTGCCCCGGGACATGACCACCACCTACTAAATGAACGTGCTTCCCACAGCTTCTTGAACCTAGGTGTGCCTTTTGACTGCCTGCTAGTCAAGGGGATCTAAGAAAGAGGCGTGTGCCACTCTGCAGGCAGTTTCTCTGTCTGCTGGTTGGAAGCAGAGGGGCTCAACCCATTTGTGACAGTGCAACAAGATTAAAAAGAATGAAATGCCCACAGGGACTGCCATATGAATACCAGGAGGCCCAGTATCACACAGTTACACAACAGGAAACAACACTCCTTTGTACTAAGCTGCTAAAGTCCACGGATTTATTTTTACAGTAGGTAGTGTTATCACAATACGCAAAATGCTACAAAATGGAATTGCAGGGGGAAAAAAACTCTTAAATGATCTTTTTTTAAAAAAAAAAAAGTTTACATGTGCTAATCCAGTACCCACTTACAACCCTGAACTTTGGAATTTCCCCCATCTTAAAACAAGAAGAAAATTTGTGCCCATGGAAGAAAGTAGCTTGTCTGGAATCACACACTCAAACACTGGGACAGATTGAGAGATGAGCCAGGCCCTTAGCCAGTAGGACATGGAAAGATGAGCCAGGCTGGTTTTAACATGGACTTCATGTTAAAACCAGCAGGCTGTGTATCTGAAGCCAGCCTGTGTTAAAGAAGGAAAGGCTCATTCTGCAAGCATTTGAAATTCACATTTTGTCAAGAACTATGCATAATATTTTAATTTATTTAACAGAATCTTGACTACATCCCTGATCAAGCTATGTGCTAGGTAGTTTAATTTCTATTGCTTGTGATCGCATGAGTAACCCTGTGGTCAGGCATTAGAATAATTTCTTCTGCTGGTGAGAAAGGTGAAGTTTCATAGAAGAAGTAGAGGAACTTATTAAGGATACCACTGCTATTAAGAGTCTGTACAGGTCCAAGTCACCATGGCTTCAATCCTCATCAATCTTAAACTAACCATCTCCTAATGTATCAATTAGAAAACTGAAAAGCCATGGCTGTTTAAAATGAAATCATATTCTAGAGCACAACATTGCTGAGGAATAATCATTTTCTACACTATTAATATGTATTACTCTCATTGGTTAATAAAAAAGCTGACAGGCCAGAAACTGGACAGGAGGTTAGGTGGGGAAGCCAAACTGAGAATGATGGGAAGAAGGAGGGTGGAGTCAGGAGAGTCACCTGCCACCCACAGAGGGAGCAAGACATGCTGGAGGACAGGTAAAGCCATGAGCCATGTGGCAGAATGTAGATTAATAGAAATGGGTTAATTTAAGCTGTAAGAGCTAGCTAGTAATATAGCCGATAGCCTGAGCTATCGACTGAGCATTTATAAGTAATATAGGCCTCAGCATGGCAATTTGGAAATGGCTGCTGGGACAAGAAAATTCTACCTAAACAACATAGCTATAAATGTTACCGTATGTGTATGGAGTGGAGATTGCCCATGCAGATTTGCACATGAGATCTGTGGTACAAACATATATTCAGAGAATAGCTGTGCATATATATGCTCATGTGTGAGTGTACTCTCTACACATCAGAGTCCAGCTTATTTGAATCATCCCAGTTCTGAAGCATCAGAGATACAGTCCTTCATTAACAATAACTTACTAGATGCATTTCAGCATTAGCTTCCAAAATCTAATTGTGGATTCTCAGAATCAGGAATGTTCACCAGGCACCACTGATGTGAGTATAGAAACCACAGAGCTGGATGCTTGGGTGCAACTTCTGACATGCATGTTTATTGAGCTTATATTTATTGAGTCTACAAGAAGAGATGCAAGGGATTGTTTCCTGCTTCACCAATCCAAGAAGAGTGCTCCTACTAGTCACCATATTGGCCCAAATCTTGGTCTTGGACTTCCCATATTCAGAATGTAATAAGTATCTATTCAAACCACCCATTTAACAGGCTGGAAAGCTTAGACGGTAAAAACACCTGCTGTAGCATAGAGCCATCATGAGTCTGCACCAGGTCCTCTGCATATATATTATAGTTTTTAAGCTTAGTATTTTTATGGGACTCCTGAGTGTGAGGATGAGTGGGTCTCTGACTCTTGGGCCTGTTCCTGGGACTTTCCCTTCTGTTGGGTTTCCTTGTCCAACTTTGATGTGATGGTTCTTGCTTTCTTATTATGTTTTATTTTGTCATGTTTGGTTGTTATTTTTTAGAAGCCTGCTCTTCTCTAATGAGAGACAGAAAGGAAGTGGACGTAGAGGGGTGAGGTGGGAGGAACTGGGAGGAGTAGAGGAAGGGGAAACTATAATCAGGATGTATTACATGAGAAAGGACTCTCATTTCAATAAAAGGAAAAAATAACACTTGCTGTGAAAGCATGAAGAAACTAATTCAAATTCCCACACCCATACTTAAAAAATTAGGCATGGCTACATTGGTCTGCAAATTCAATATTGACAAGAAGAGACAGGTGGATTCTGGAGCCCACTGGCCAGCAGCTTAGCAGAAATGGAGAGTTTCTACTTCAGTGAGAGACTTCTCTCAAGGAAATAAGGCAATGAATGATATAAGAAATTCTCCCAATACCCTCCTCTAGTCTCCAGATACACAAATTTGTGCACCTCCACATTCAAATGTGTATTACACACACACACACACACACACACACACACACACACACACACACACACACAAATAAAAAAATTAGTAAAATAAACCACCTGATTTATGATATTTTCAAGCATCCTGAGATGGTCTACACAGAACCTTTGAAAATGTCTGGCATGTGGTAATCTGCAGTATAGATATTTGTTTAAAAGAATAGTAAAAACACAGAGCATTCTGCTGAACAAAGAGCAATGAAAAGCCATAAGAACCAAAAACATCAAAGTATGATATGCACTGCTAAAGTGATTTATTTTAGGGCCCGAAACTTTTGCCACAAATACAAAGCCCATGGTTTTTAAAGTGTATTTAACAGATCATCTACTGGACATGATGTATAAGGAAAATCCACCATCACATAAGCTTAGAAATCCAAGACCGTAGCGGCCATGAAATGTACCACTCTGGTCTGTGGTAAAAGGATAGATCTACAACCAACCATATTTCCATGAAGACATTTCCCATGAGCTCCTAACAGCCAATGAATGAGCACTGCAAGGGAACAAATGCAAGACGCGGGCACTTCTGATCGACAACTCTGACTTTATACCCCATATTGACTCGACAAAAACGTTCTTGAACGTCACTGTAATCTGAGGCTCTTCCTACTCAAATTACCCGCTTTGTCCTGCCCTTTACAGATTTTGGGTTTGCCCTCTGGTCTCAAGACTCTACATCTTCTCCTGATCCCTTCAGTTTGTCCTTCATAGTCACTCACCATTCCTTCCTGAGAGCTTTTCATCGCCGTGACAAAATACCTGGCATGAATTTATAGCTTCTTACTCAGGGTTGCAACCCCCATAAGGCTCACATTACTAAATGTAGTGGTCACAAAAAAAAAAGGCAACAGTAAAATAAATTTCTAGACACATAACCACCAAAAGTGAACTCTGACTCAAACACAGAAAGAATACAAGGTGTTCCCAGCAGCACTCACCTGTGTTGTCCACATGACCTCAACACATGCACAACAGGTGTACTTGGCAACATCTACGAATGCTGTCTGAAATACATTGTCTAGATTCAAGACTACTATATGCTGGTGTTGGAGAGATGGCTCAGTGGTTAAGAACGCTGGCTGCTCTTCAGAGGACCTAGGTGCAATTTCCAGCACCCACGTGGTAGCTAATAGGAGTTTGACACCTTCTTCTGGCTTTCATGGGCACTGAATTCATGAAGTACACAGAAAACACAATCAAATAAATAAATATTTTAAAAGACTAGTATATGTTACAAACTGCAGTGTTTTGACTGTATATTCAGTCTTCTTCTTTTGTAGAAATGTAACAGTGTAGTTATAGAAGACATTTAATATAGTCTGACCACCATTTCTTAGCTTACAGGTTTCAATTCAGTATAACCTTGGGTTATGTTGTGTTATGGTTTTTGATTTTAAAAATTTTTCTTCAAACTAGTTTCATTAAAATTCATTCAATAAGTTTTAGCTGAGGGTTAGAACATACTATTTGAAGTGTCCTTAAACATACTTCTGTTGTTTTGTACTATGTATTTATATGAGGCAGTCTCCTCAGTATTTATGATTATAAAAGCAAAATATTGATCAGCTCAAAGAAATTGTTGAAGATGCTCTGTGTCCTGTTTTGTCAAATCTGCAGTCAAGATTTAATTTTTTATGTGGAAGGGAAAAAAAAGGACACCCATGTCATTAAAATGCACATCTGTTTCCATTTTGTTCTAAAACATCCAACAGATTGTTTTAGAGCACACATCTCTGTAACTCATTATCAGTAACTGTTTGATTTATATACACACTTTATGTAGCTATATACCTGCGGCTACACAAAAATTTAATAGGTTAAAAGTGGTTGCTAGTGGGGGGGGGTGTGAAAAAAACACGATATAAACAACTTAATGTATGGATCTCTTTTTTTGTTTGTTTGTTTGTTTGTTTTTGTTTTTCGAGACAGGGCTTCTCTGTGTAGCTTTGTGCCTTTCCTGGAACTCACTCTGTAGCCCAGGCTGGGCTCGAACTCACAGAGATCCGCCTGGCTCTGCCTCCTGAGTGCTGGGATTAAAGGTGTGTGCTGCCACCACCCGGCTGATATCTTTTCTTTTCTGGATCATAATTTGAGAGTTTAAATCCACAGTTAGTTGCTGAGGGTCTGAGTCAATGCTCAAATACTGTGTCAGAGGGTGTGGCAGAGAAGATCTGGTAGCCTCTTGGTGGCCTTGAAGCAGA
This sequence comes from Peromyscus maniculatus bairdii, assembly GCF_049852395.1. NCBI lineage: Eukaryota > Metazoa > Chordata > Mammalia > Rodentia > Cricetidae > Peromyscus > Peromyscus maniculatus. The sequence continues at coordinate 48,129,844 of NC_134867.1, read as the reverse complement.
GAAATAGGTATCTGGGAATATGACATGCCATTTAAACTTCCTCCAATAATCTTCTAGTTTATACCACTTCCTAGTAATGATGTCTAATTATGAATCCATCAATGGATAATAATTTGTTACATCATGACCCAATCACTTTTTAAAATCCCATCAGATGGCAACAAAGTCTTCATAACATGATAGTTCAGAGGATGTCTCATATTCAACCATTGCACCTGCCACCACCTCCCAGATTCTTTCAGCTTGTCTTATCTTAGCATTTACCTATTCAGGACCTGAATTACACCAATGAGATCAGGCATATGAAAAAACAGATGGAAAGATGAACTTTTATATGGCTGACTGACTTTCAAGAAGACAAAGAAATATTCACTCCTACCTGGAGTGTGAGTCATGCCAAATCCCGGCAAGAGGGTGATGGCCCAATAACTACAGGTTTAATAATGGTGATCTGGGAGATATAGAAGATGTAGGTGCATGGACATTGAGAGAGATGATGGAAGTGATCTCTAGAAGGATAAGGAGTTGCCTGGCTAATGCTAAGGTGGATGGATGTTCTGCAGAAGGATAGTAAGAAACTGGGGCCCGTGATAAGCTGTAGTCTTGAAGTAAAATGAGAGTAAGAGAACCTCACTTGCTCACCAACAGACAAATACTTCCTTCAGTGAGGACAGGCGAGTAACAAAACAAAATCTAAGGTCATCACCAGGAAAACATGGGATCCTGACCCATAGGTGAAGACACTTGAGTGGATACCTCTGGATGTTGGCTCTGCAAATTCTCTAAGCTGTAAAAATTGCTAAGTTTAAATTTTAAGCTCACTCTTCCCTAAAATGGGTTTATATTTCCCTTGCACATAAAAATTATGTAGAGACCTAACCCCACAGTCCAAGTGTTTCCTGTCAAGTAGATAATAAGTCCAAACACAAACCTGCTAGAGCATCCAGGGTCTAAGGAGAGGGAGAAAGATGATATGAGAAAGCATCGGCAGGAATTAGCTAGCATGCATTGGTAGGAGTCTGAGAATCACCTCTGGGGTTGAATTTTAAGGTTGCTTGATTGACAGGTTCCTAATTTAGGACTAGAAAAGAAAGGATTCATTTTCTTGAGTATAGCAGATTTAACCCCCTTGACAAGAGTGTCAGGGATAAGAAGAAGCTCACTTTCAGATAACTCTTAGAAGTCTGGAAAAAGCAATAGCCAAAACTGAGTGAATTAGATGTGCTTGAGTTGGCCTGGGAAATAGCAAAGGAAGGAATCAAGAGTCTGAAGAAAGTACATCATAAATGATGGACATAGGCACATTCAGACAACACACCAATCAATTATGCCCCATGGGAAGCCAGGTAGACACATGAACATCAAAAACACACCTGGAAGAGGGACGGTGGCATAACAGAACTGTTCAGTGGTGGCACTCATCTGTTGACCAATCTTAAAAGGAAGTACATATAAAAGATTGCCAATGTTCTTAGGAATGACTGTGCCCTAAATGACAAATATGATCAGAGATTGCATTAATCTGCAAAAGCCAGAAGAAAGAAATTGCTATAACAACAAAAATGTTTGGAGGACCCAATAAAGGTAGTTAAATTAGAGAGAAGTTTAGAGATAACTTAATTTTCATGTTTCATGATAAAACAGACAGGGAATTAACAAGGGTGCTTCTCAATCTATATAACTAAAAACAAGTAAGAATGGAAAACATAAGTATAAAGGGAATAGTTTAAAAACAAAAAGCTACAACGCCTTGCGCGTTTCCCAGCTCTCAGCCAATTTTTTATAACTGAAACCTTTGAAATATTGGCTAAGCCCCTAGAAGAAAGGCTCCTGCATTTTCCTGGTCCTTTCCCAAGGGGGCCTTCTACTGTGTATTTATGTAAGTATGTCCTGGGGAAAGAAAGGGGACGTTATACATTTTAAGGGCTGGGGCAAGTGGTATCCTTTGACATTCAGAGAAAACCGAGGCATCATTAGGGCTTCTCTGCTAAAGTGAGGATTGATGATGGCCCAGTTGGAAATAATAAAACTTAACATAGTCCAGTTTTGGTCTATGTACCTGCTAAGTGGTGACTGCTCCAGTGTTTGAAGATGTCATTGTAGATTATATACTTAGCAGATGGCATTGTCATGACTGTGGATTATTTAGCTTTAAGAAAGACCCAGTGAAGACATTCTGAACCAATTGGCTTCCCACTTCTGGCCAAAACAGTAAATTAAAAACGGACTTTATCATTGGTGTGGGGAAACAGTTAGAGATTATTGCCACTGTTAACTTTCTAATTATGTGTGGTAGATATTGCTCTCCTGTCTCCACATAATGCCCTGAGCTAGTGTTTGCAGAACCCAGATAGATCTGGGTAGTAATTATAGGCTACCACAGACTCAGCCTTCATTTCAGCTACTGTGAAAAATTAGTAAGACTTTGTTTATTTTTCATATATAAATTTACTAAGTCATAATTTATATACAAATAATTGTACAGTTTATGTATGTTGTTTGATGAGTGTGAACACATGCCAAAATCCAGGACAATATCACCATAATAAAGTCATAGCTATATCAACAGTTTCCTTGTATGTTGTGATACATTGTGTACCCCAATAAAGTTTGCCTGGGGATCACAGGACAAAGCCAGCCATTACATTAAACACAGAGGTCAGGTAGTGGTAGCACATGCCTTTAATCCTAATTCGGGAGGCAGAGATCTATCCATATCTCTATGAGTTCAAGGCCACACTGGGAACAGAGCCAGGCATGGTGGTACACACCTTTATCCCAACACTAGGAAGTAAGGAAGATGGCAGGCCACAGAAAGGTATATAAGGCGTGAGTAAACAGGAAGTCTCTCCCTTGAGGCTGAGGATTTTGTAGAAGTAAGAACATGGCTGCCTTGTTCTGTTTCTCTGATCTTTCAGCTTTCACTCCAATATCTGGCTCTGGGTTGTTTTGTTTTGTTTTGTTTTTATTAATAAGACTGCTAAGCAATTCATATTACACTTGTATCTCCTGTTTTGTTGTTTGTGTTGTGTTAAAAACACTTAACACAGTGGTTCTCCACCTGTGGATCATGGCCCCTTTGGGGGTTGAATGACCCTTTCACATGGGCCAGTTAAGACCATGGGAAAACACAGATTCTACATTATGATTCATAACAGTAGCAAAGTTATAGTTATGAAGTAGCAACAAAAATAATTTTATGGTTGGGGGTCACCACAGCATGAGGAACTATACTAAAGGGTTGCAGCATTAGGAAGGTTGAGAACCACTGTTGAGAACATGAGCTCTACCTTCCTCCAGTGTTGAAATACATGTCCTAACATATTGCTAAGTACAAGAATTGTATGGCATAGCTGACATCTAGAACATATTCATATGCTATAATTAAGCCATTATGCCTATTGAACAATAACTCTCTAACCAGCCTTTGCAAGAGCTTTTGGAATCTGTTTCTATGGATTTAATTCTTACAGATGCCACCTTGAAAGTGGAATGCTGTCTCTATTTGCCGAATGTTCTCTTTTGCATCTTTGTTATAAAGAAACAAGAACCTAACCAGTAAGCTGCAATTTACATGCAATGAACATCATTTATTTACATTTGTTCCTCAAATACAAAATTGCGGTCATCTCAACTTGTATCTTAGTCAAAACCAAAAGACATGGGTTATGTGACCATCTCTCTGAGCATCACTTTTATCTAAGCCACTATTGATGAAACTGGGATTCTTCAGGTAAATAAGACATAGTGGTTGGGCTGGGTACTGTGATATATACATGAGATGGGGTGATTACCTTGGTTTGTACATGAGGCATGCTGGGTACCTTGGTTTGTACATGAGGCATGCTGGGTACCTTGCCATGCATACAAATAATGATTCCGGGACTGTTCTTGTCAGAGTTCTCAGGGATCAATTCCTATTTTGGCCTCTGTTTCTTTGAGGCCTACAAAAGTCGCAGCACCTTGATCCTTTTTAGAACAGTATATGATTCAGTAGCATTTCAAAGACTCAGAAGTGTGTGTGTGTGTGTGTGTGTGTGTGTGTGTGTGTGTGTGTAAGATAATAGTGTTTTCCTTCATTCCATTCCACGTTTCCAAAACATGTTTTACCTCAGCATATTTTTTCAGTAGTCTAGTGCAATTCCTCATCCAGTCAATACTACTTTCCTCAGTGACTTCTCACTGCGGACAGAATTATCTTGTCTCCTCAGTCAGGCTCTGGTTTCTGCCTTTTACCATCTGCTCTCTCAGAGTTCTACATGCCCCACGAAGTATTTCTTAAATTCACTAGCTGGCAGGAATTCCCTCCTACCTCTAATGGACAATTTCATCTGTCTTTTGATTTATCATCGTCTACTGTAACACATTTTTCCAACTAGACTTTAGTGTTTTTCAAGGGTAGGGACTTATTTTACTTAGTTTCAGTGGTTTACTCTGTCTTTCACGGGATGAACATTCTAGCACAAATAGATTTTTAATGAACTATTAGAGACTGGTAGCAAGATTATGACACAATACTAGCCCCTCCCTTCACAAGTGCTATCTATGAATGGTACCACAGTTCTTAAACACATGCAAATATCAGAGTCCTCTGAGAGACTAGACAGCAATATCTAGACCATGATAAAGACCCAATTCAGTGGTTCACAGCAGATACCAAGAATTTCCATTTTAAATAAATTGCTAGGTCACACTGAAACTGCCATCCAAAGAACATGTTGAAACAGCTGAATCAGATGTTGAAAACAATCCCTTCAGCCACTCTTGTATTAGTGACTATATTTATTCAACCATATATATGCATGTATATTACTCAACCATATATATGTGTGTGTGTGTATATATGTATATACATATATATATATATATATATATACATATATATATATATATATATATATGTTTTCAGATGATATTCAAACATAAAATCAAGAAGTTATCCATTGTCTAAAAATCCAATTCCTCATGAAACCACTAATTTGTTTTTGTCTAAATATATCAAAACCAGCTTTATTCTTTGTATCAGCCCTATGTGATTACATAATTAATTATCCCAGCTAAGATACCTTTGCCTAGGAAAATGCTACACTGAATCAAATGTTAGGAATGTAGGGCCCTCTCAGATAAATCAAAACATGTGGTTCCTACCTCTTCCTCTCTCAGCACCTTTTATCCTTGAATAAAACTCAGTTTTTATCCAGCCAATGTCAGTGCCATTCTGTTGACTTGATTATTTTGAGAAGCAAGCAGATAAAATGTACCTACCCTCCAACAACACACACCAACAACACACAGCAAGTAGGGCGCTTATGCCAGAAACGAAGAGGTTCATGCAGGTAGGCAGTACCTATTACACATCATTCAGCAATTTCACTGCACAGCTGTGTGGTTTGACTCACCAGTGTATAAATTCTTCTGAGACAGAACTGTCTCTGTAGTTGGGTGTCAGGGAAGTCCTGGAACCTCTTTGCTAATGCTCTGGGAAATCAAGTAGGAAGTTCAGTCGTGGGACAGTGGGAAGCATAATTGTAAGAAGGTGGAAGCTCTTGTTTTAAAACCTTAAAGGTGGAAATTTCAAAAGGCAGCCCTGCTGTTGGTTCACTTGGGATCTAGTTAAGGACATCTAAGATACAATGATTAGTTGAGTTTAAGTCATATATTTGGAGGCTCAAGATAAACTGAAAAGGAAAATGGCAGTTCAGATGCTGAGGCCGTAAGGGGAAGCAGGTGTGTGTCCACAAAGCTGACAAATAATGACAGCATGTTATTAGTGCATGGCTCCTACTCCACCATGAGTCAGGGGTTCAGTGGAAAGTATGTAAATCCAAAGAATGTATGAGCAGAATATATATAAAAGACTTATGTGAAAATACACACTTAAACCATTAGAAATGAAAGATTATGAAAATGAAAACACAGACAGCATAAAATATCCATATGACAAAACGGCCAAATGGTGGCCAAAATTAAATGTCAAACTATTACTCAGGGACTGAATTCCCATACACAGCCAGTGATCCAACCCAGCTACGGGAAAACTCCATCATTTGGGAAAAACAATGATGGAGTTTTGTGAAAATCAGGAATGTGCATACTCTACGATCCAGTAATTACAATCCCAGACACCTGTCCTAGAGAATAACATTTCCAAATCCCAAGGGGGACAGAAATGTTCATGATAGCAATAATGTAGAAACTACCCAAGTCTCTGTGGCTAGAGAAATGAAGTTTAAAGTATAGTAGAAACATTCAATTGATTAATTAACTGAAAGCATCATAGACATGTGAACTGGAATAGACTTTTAAAACTAAAAATGACAGGAAAAAGGAAAATAAGAAAGAAAGGATAAAATACATATTACACAGTAACATATTAAACTTCCATATATTCAGAAGTCTGTGTCTTGGACTTTGATCTTCATTCTAGTCCATCAAAATGGTATTTAGCAAGACGATTTGTCAAAAAATTGGTACTTCTGAAAGTCTCATCTAGTTATCAAGGTAATAGGTACATAATCCCTTTTATTATACTTTTTAGTGCAGATCATTAGGTTTATTTCATCACCCATTAATGGGTCAAAAATGCAGTCTGAAAAGTATTGGTTTTGAAAGGGGTGAGAAAAAATGCTTTGAGAACAGGAATATGAAAACGATAAAGGAAAAAGAGGAGAATGAGCACGCTTGGTGGTGAGCATATTTTAATCATTTACTGACATCCTGCTCATTTCATTTACTAGGAACTGTGCTGAGTTTTTAAATCTAATATTCTTTTTACTCTTTAGGTAGATTGGCATCTACAGACTCAAAGGTTCTATCCAAGGTCAAGTGTCTGCTAAGCTTAAGATAAAGAATTCTAACCCAGTTCTGTAGATTTTAGTGCTCTTCTTCTGTAATCAAATAACACGTCCCTCTATGCATATCCTATTAATATTCTATTATTACTCTGCAAACTGTTTACACAAATTTGGAAAACATATGCCTCTATTTTTCTGATTTCAATTTACTGTCATGCAATTTTTGAGATTTACATTTGTCTCAAAATATTACAATCACCATTCATGTTCAAAAGAGCATGGCAGAGTGAGTACTGTACAGGTTTCCCCTTTCAAAATGCCAACAAGATGTTAGTATTTAGAGATCAGTTTCAGGCACCATAAATCTTCTTTGTTCTGGAAGTTAAGCAGCATTATGAGGGAAAAGTCTGGAAGTAAGGTGGATGATTAGTTACTTGATCTGATTTTAGCAGAATTGATAGAATACAATAAATCTATGCTCATTCCCTTGTTCTGACTTCTTTGTGATAAATAGCCCTTTCCTCAACTTGTTTGTGTGCTGAGTGTTCCCTTCTCAAGCACAGAGGGAAGCCGTTTTTCTTTTTATTCAATACAAAAGCTTGTCAACATTAATCTGTCACAGGCCAGAGACTGACTGACAGGAAAGAACAAAAGGTGACAGGTTGATTTCAGTTTCAGCATGAGAGAAAGGAAGGAGAAAATGAATCCAACTAAAGGGGCAGAGAGACTGAAGGAAACAAAGCGAGATGGGAAACGCCAGAAAGATCATGCTAAGCCAAAATGCAAGTTTCAGAAACAAGTCGGAAAGTAAAAAGAGAGGGTTCAATAGCTCATCCTTCCATTTTAGATAAACGGTGCCAAATGTGGCCCCAATGTGAGGGATGTGAAAGGATGGAGGTGTGACCTTGAACTCAAATTCACCTTGAGTGACAGAGCAAAGGTAGTTCTAAAGGAGACTGTCTGGTTTAAGCTGGAAATAAAAGCAGCATCAGAGCAGAATACAAGGGACCTAGGGCCAAGAATATCATTCTGTAAGCCTCCTCATCTGTTCCAGACACTATGTCGAGTGTATGAAAAACAAATCCAAACATCATCTGATTCTACCTCCAGGAACAGAAGTCTTATTAGTACAACATTTGTCCAAAGATCAGCATAACACGCTGTGGCAATTCTATGGCACAGAATCCATAGTACTCTGCACAAAATGACATGGAAAGGGAGGACACAGATGTGGCAGTGAAGAAGTTGAAGGGAAATGAATCAATGGTTCTTCTTCAAAGGGAGCTAATTAACACAAATGTTGGTTAGCGGGCCTCCCTACACAGCAGAAATGGAGCAAATGCAAAGGGGTGTGTGTGTGTGTGTGTGTGTGTGTGTGTGTGTGTGTGTGTGTGTTTGTAAGGGGTGCAGATCCTCAGACTTTGGGGCAGTTGTGATGAAATATTGCAGAGACATTATGGATACATATGTTAAGGGACCATGAATAAAGTGTTGAGAAGCCTAGGCTCCATCCCAAAGTCTGTAAGTAACCTTAAATATATAAATCATGGAATGGAGTGTCTCAGTAGATCAATGTAAAGAGTAAATGAGAGTCCACACGACTGGGGAGACACCATTGCAATTCCTAAGTCAAGAAAGTCAGTTAGGCTGTGGCAGTAATTCAAACAAAAGGCTTGGGCTTGAGATAGGACAGTGAGGACAGAAGGAAGAGCACAAACCCAATACAAGTTGAAAATGTAATGATGCCAAACACAGTAACCTAGTGTAGAGACATAGTTAAGTGTCTGTGTGCAACCTACCCCTGCGGGCAGTAGTGTGGGTACCACTAGCTATGACACTGAATCAGGACAAGCACATGGTGAGTTCAGCTCCTGTGTGAGGAGTCAGTGTCACTCGTGCAGCATTTGAGCAAAGATGCTCACTGGCATGTGGATGCAGAGTTCAAGAGGAAGCAGGGGCAGGGGATGAAAATTGACTGAGTGGTGTGCCAACTCCTCAAAGAAAGTGATAGGATCAGAAAGGAAGCAAATGATGTTGAGTGAGAAAAGGAACCTGGTAGATATAGCACTGGAGGAAGAAGAGAAGAGAAGAGAAGAGAAGAGAAGAGAAGAGAAGAGGAGGGGAGGGGAGGGGAGGGGAGGGGAGGGGAGGGGAGGGGAGGGGAGGGGAGGGGAGGGGAGGGGAGGGGAGGGGAGGGGAGGGGAGGGGAGGGGAGGGGAAGGGAAGGGAAGGGAAGGGAAGACCAAGAGAGACCAAAAGGAGCTGAGCAAACAAGAGTGAAGAGACCAAAGGAAGGAAGAAAGGGAAGAACAGTGTCAAGAAAAGAATATTTTCCAGTGACAAACTCACTGAAGCAAATGTTGTTTTCAGTGCTTATTGGAGGTAGTGACTGAGATGTCATTCCCAGCACAAGTTCAGGTATAGCGAAAAGTCTGGTTGCAGTGGGCTGAAGATGGAGCTGGGGACAGCCCTGCAGAAAGACTCAAGTGAATGCCTCTCCTGTGAGAACCAGGGCTTTGAAGAAATGGGGAGAACTCTGGTTTTGTTCCTCTTGTTACCTTGCTTTGTTTTGGTTTTTCTGATTTATACCTGTTTATACACTGCAAGGAAATGTCAAATAAAATGACTGAGAGAGAAATGGGGTTCTAAGTGACTGAATGAAACAGGGTCTAGAACATGAGCTGGAAGAACCACCACCCCCAAAGTGTTCTACAGAATAGCAGATGGATGAGCGTACATCGGTTCATAGCAGTGGGTATGCGGAGGAAGGCAAAGTGAAAGTCATCCTTAGACTTAGAGTGTCTAGCTAATAGTCACTCTGAATGTCTAAAGCTGAAGGCAGGTGCGTACTCTTCCTTTGTCTATGCAGGGCTGACAGAGCATCCAACATTCATCCCCAAACTGACAGGTGGACCCTTCTTCACCCTGGTCACTGTACATTCTAGCTACAGCTCTAAAATCTGCAGTGTCTGGCCCATTGCATTCCAAGGGCATCTGTCTAGGTTAATGAGCTGTAAGCTATCAGTGGTACACCTGAGGCCAGCAGCTGCCCAAGATGCCCTCCGTATGTTTTCTGCCACCCTTCTACCCCAGAAAACTCGTTTGCTACTGACTACTGGTGATCTGAAAAGCAGCTTTGACAGGTGATGGGAGCATTTTTTCCATATATAAAGGACCCTTCTTGATTGAGAAAAACATTCCTCAAAAGCCCATGTCAGGAAAAAGACATCCTGTTTGCCCTACAGTAAAATCCAGACCCATGTGAGCAAAAGGAAAAGAAGCATTCATCACCAGGAATGTGCAGACCTGGGTTCCAAACACCAAATCGCGAAGTGTAATTAGGGAATAATGAAAAGAAATAAGGGCTGCAATTTTTTTTCACAATTTTTTTTGCAAAAATGTTCTTGATCTATAGCTGGTTGAATATGCAAATTCCAAAGCCAAATATGCAGATCCAATGATGTATATATTTGAATGAGATATGTGCATATAACACCTAAATATACATATATGTATGTGTATGCATATATGTATATGAATGACAAGGCACATAAATACAAATGATAGATGAGTGACAGGTGGCTTGGATGAAAGACAAATTAATATTAGAGCTATTAAGGTTCACAACAATAAAACAAAATACATAAAATATGACCCAGTGCACTCAGGAAAATAGGGCCATAGACAACAAAATAAATCAGAGGTGTACTTTCTCTTTAACCTACCCCACTTCATCCTTCCCCAGAAAAGGATATACATTCAAGTGTTCATTTCCAATATCTCACCATTTCCACCATACTGTATCACACACATACTCTGTTACAACCCTGGAATCTGAAGGAGAAGGATTGTTCCAAGCATTTGAATGCTGATTCTGATGTTCTTGCTCTTCATCCTGATGATAACATTCTCATCTTCTCCCCATTCCTTAACCTCTGTTTCATAGTCCCCACCCCATTATCCTCTGGGCTGCATCCTAGGTACTTCCCTGTGTCTCCATCACTAGAAATCTGTTCAGCTACAAAATGTGTTCTATAAGTACCTCATACATTTCAGTTTTAGCGACGCTTTTCTTCACTGGCAAAGGTCTCAGTTTTATTCCTTTTTTAGTTTACAATTCATTTTGCTATTGTCTTTTCCTATTCCGTATGACTATTCCTTTTTTGGATTTTTAAAAATTATTTTAAGAATGCAGGGATCATCACATGCCCTCTTTGTTTTGCTTCGTTACCTCAAGTTCCAAGAGAGCAATTTCTTCCAAACGCATGTTGCCCGATTCCCTCAAGGTGTGATAGTTCCTCGCGTGCTTTCTATTTTCTGCCTTATGAGCTCATTCATAGCAGACTGTCTTCCTCCAAGAGTTCTAGGCACCTTGGTTTGGTTGTTACATAATCGCTTTGTTTTCCTTTTGTTTGGTTTTTTGGTTTTCCTACACTCTGTTTTTCCCATCTTGGTTCTGACTGTTTTAACATTCAATTTTGGCTGGAGGAATATAGCAGAAATATTTGTAAAATAACTTTAGTCGCTCAGACTAACTGAGGCTCTAGCATAGGACTTCAGTTTATTTCTTACTTGCTCAAGACAACGGTTGAGTCGATTCCTTTGTTGCTTCCTTAAGCAAACTTTTCCTACATCTTTTAAAATATTTTTCTTGATATTTGAGATGATCACATATATGATGAAATATGGACCATATCTGCTTCCACTTCCCCTCCACCTACCCCTTTTATCCCCAGTCATGCCCCCTGCTTCCCACGTCATGTCATTTAATTTTTTTTAAATAAACCACTACTCCAGTTAGTGCTATCTACATGTACTTGGGTTTAGGGCCACCCACCACAGCAGGGGTAACTTGCCAGTTGCAATCTCCTCAATAAGAATGACCACCCCACCCCCCTGCTTCCAGCAACTATCCGCTGCCAAAATCTCCTCAGTAAGTGGGGCAGGGCTGGAGCTCATCCACCTCATCTATGCCGGGAGTTGGCTGGCTTGTTCTGCAGATAACCACAGTTGCACTTCTTATCAAGGGTTAGCTTTAAAACAGCTCCCCCCCCCTCTCTCTGTCTCCCTCCCCTTCCCCTTCCCCTCCCCTTCTCTCTCTCTCTCTCTCTCTCTCTCTCTCTCTCTCTCTCTCTCTCTCTCTCTCTCATGTGTGTGTGTGTGTGTGTGTGTGTGTGTGTGTGTGTGTGTGTGTATTTGTGGTATGTGTGCACATGATTTGAGATACACTCCAGTATATGAATATGACACTCATGACCTGCAAGTGTCTTTACTTTGACTTGAAAATCTGAGACCTCCCATCCTAGGTCTCCAGGCTGCTTACAGGAAGTATTCAGATAGAAGAAACGTTCACAGGAAAGAGAGTTAGAGATGATGGAAACTGTATAGGAATCTCCACTGGAATATAGACAGACAGTAAAAGCAAAAGCTGCAAGGTATCATAGAGGCACAACCCAGGGCTGTGAGGAACTCACAAATCTAGTGGGAATCCCTCAAAGAGCAGAAAGAAGGGCAGGCCACTGAGGAAAATGGAGAATTAGTCCACTTACACAGGAACCAAATCAACGACCTTGAGGTTTAAGAGACATTAAAAGTCAATGGCAAAGTTTCTTTGATTACATGACACATGGAAAAGCCACGAGAATAAAGGCACTTAAGGGGAAAAAATCAACTACTAAGAATCAGGGCTGTGGAATTTTTCAGTTACCAGAACTTCCAATAATTACCTCTATGTTCAATCGTTGTTTAGACTCAATAATCCTAACACTGGTGTAGTTCAGCCTGTATTGCTATATTATTGACTTTTTCAGGGAGGAGATGGTTTCCCCATTTCTAGCTCTTCTTTTCTGTTTTATGAGTGTATTTGTTTTTTTAATATAATTTTTTATTAAAAAATTTTCTTTCCTTTTACATAACAACCCCTGTTCTCCCTCCTGCCTCTTCTCCCACTCCCTTCCCCCACCTATTCCCATCTCACCCCCATCCCCTCCTCATAGAGGGTAAGGCCTCCCTTGGGTAGTCAACACAGGCTATCATACCATGCTGGGGACAGACCTAGCCCCTCCCCCCAATCAAGGCTGAGTAAGGCATCGCACCATTGGGAATGGGGTCTAAAAAGCCAGTTCATGTACCCAGGATAAGTCCTGGTCCCAGGGGACCCACAAACATATCAAGCCACACAACTTTCACCCACCTTCAGAAGGCCTAGTTTGGTCCCAATCCACAACCCCAGAGAAGCTAGGTAAAGAGGAGGACACTAAGAGAGACATACATGGATTACCCTGGAAAGAGGAAAGGGTTAAGATCTCCTGGGTAAACTGAGAAGTAGGGAATAGAGGGGATGGGATGGGAAGGGAAGGGAGTTGGGAACATGGGAGAGAGACAGAGAGAGAGCAATGAAAGAGATATCTTGACAGAGTATACCATTAAGAGGGTGGGGAGAAAGCTGCAGCTAGGGAAAACCCCAGGAACTCACAAGACTGTCCCCTGCTAAGACTCATAGCAATGGTGGAGAGGGTGCTTGAACTGGCCTTCCCCTGCACTCAGATTGGTGTCTACCCTAATTGTCATCATAGAACCCACATCCAGTAACTGATGGAAGCAGATGCAGAGACCCACAGCCAAGCACTTGGCCAAGATCTTGGAGTTCAGTTGAAGAGATGGAGGGTGGTGAGAGCAAAGGGGGTCAGAATCATGACGAGAAAACTGCAGAAATAGCTGACCCAAGCCAATGGGAGCCCATGGACCCTGGACTGACAGCTGAGGAGCCTCCATTTCCAGCTCTTATCAGAGTGGTTGCAGTTTCAGCAACTGACTATCCAATGTGAAAACATGAAACACAGCATGATGCAGGGGCAAAGGACCAGGGAAACCAGGCATGTGGGATGCTGAACATAGTGGACACTTAGGCCAACAGGACATGTTCACTGAGGTGTCCCTAGACTGGAAATCATCAGGAGATGTCACTGAGCACAAGCTCCCCTGACTGCACACAGAGGAGAGGAGCTCCTGCAAGTGGAGAAAGGGCAGCAGAATGAGAGGGTGGAAAGAATAAAAGCCTCAACCCATCTTAGTCCATTCCATTCCCGAGAAGAGTGAGGATGAATGACTTTGAATCAGATCTCACAGGAAGAACCATGGAACCATTAGGATAGCCTGGAGAAGGATAAAACATGTCAGATTAAATTACTTTTACAACAGGATGCAGATTGTGAAAATAAATAACTAAAATAATTCAATTAAACATTAATGAGGCTTCTGGTTACTCACCATGATTACCTACTAGTTGGATGATTTGCTTAATGATATACTCCTAAGAAATATATGCATATATTTCAATGTTTATATCTTTAAATTACATTAAAATGATAGCAGTAAACATTTAAATAATTCATATATTTACATGAATGATATAGTCTACCTATATGTATAAATTTCATTCTTAGGCATCACACAGTTACATATCTATATACTTTTTTGGAAACCTAGTTTCTTGTGATGAATTAGAACAAGATACAAACTAACAGGTTATTTGGGCCATAAGGAAATGATGGTCCCCTACTAGTATATACTTTCCTCCTCTTTTTTAAGCTTATGGAAATTGAAGATTGTGGCAAGGTGCATAACTTCCTAGGTGTTAGCATGTCCAGATTGAGTGATGCCTGAAAATCATGAGAAGACATGAAAGAGGCTATTTCATATCATCTTCTTAAAGGAAAATAACCTAGTGTTTTCCCTGTCTTTGGCATACATGAAATGGAAGCTTCTGGTACAGATGCATAGACTGAGAGAAGAAAGTCACATATTCGGGTACCAGAGACAACCGTGAAGCCTGATTGTCTGCAATACCTTACCAGGCACAACCCCCTTGCCAGCTTTGGGCCACATATTGTAAGTGAGAGAGAATCAAGCTCCTATTTCATTTAAAGCATAAATTTGGAGATTATCTGTCATCTACTGATACATGATATATTATCTTAGTTTCCACCCCAAGTAGGTAAATAGACAAATAAGCATGCTATCTCTATTTATTTTTTCAAGAATCTCCAATAAAGTTTCACACTCATCTACACCTTAGGCTTGTTATCAGGACAGGACTGATTATACCATGCAGTGGTTAGCAGTGGTTTAGAAAGATTTCAAATATTAGTAGAGATGAGAATAAGTAGCAGTGTGCTGGATCCCACACCACTTGGATGATCTATTTCATGTGGCCAAACCATGGACTATTGGTGTCGAGACTGACTGAGTCTGATGGAA
Organism: Peromyscus maniculatus bairdii; assembly: GCF_049852395.1. NCBI lineage: Eukaryota > Metazoa > Chordata > Mammalia > Rodentia > Cricetidae > Peromyscus > Peromyscus maniculatus. Next base: position 48,114,791 of record NC_134867.1, on the reverse strand, counting down.
GTCAGTGCTGGTAGAGTCAATGTACTAGACCTGAAAGCAGTGTGCTATGAATGATTGTGTGAGAGAGAAAGCTGCATGAAGAGGCTGAAGGGCCAAAGAACTTACTTCAATGATCAAGACTAGTTGTTTCTTCATGTTAGGAAGAACGCAAGCAGAGCTGAAAGTCTGCATCACAAGAACGCACAGAGTCTGTAAAAGCAGATATTTGTCCCCATACTGATCCATCATAGCAATGTGTTCAAACGTGGAGTCTAGTTTTTAAAATATATATCAATATTTATCCTAACCCACACTGATAAATAATAAGGTTGGTACCTTTTTAAGAAGTAGAATCTCTAGAGGAATTCTGTGGTCTTTTTTTTTTAATGTGGAAATAAGACAACAAGGAGAACCAACTTTACAAAGATATTCCTGGCTTTAGTGAATAAGAGACTAAAGTGGGGATCTGGTTATGAAACACATTCACAGATTTTCCAGGAGACAAGAGTAAGCACTGCGTGCAGGCCTGTAAATAGCATTTTTCCGATTCTAAGGTCGGGCTTAAAGAGAAATTAAAATTACATTATTTGGCTTATTAATTCATCTCATTACTTGATAACTGTATCTCTTTGTACAAGCTGAATATGTACTTGTATATGTGATGGAAAGGAGATAATAAGAAGTTGTAAGATGAAACTTAATAATAGAAGCCTATTCATAGGTATCTTCGGGGAGAGAATAGTCAAGATGTGATTGCTGGGATAGAAGGGCATTTCCAAAATGGGAATGAATACCTGTGGCACACTGAGAAAGGGAAAAAAGGAATGGCTGCTCTTACAAGTGCAAAGAAATCATGTGTGCTAGTAAAGCAATCTGGATTTTATTCTATAAACACTAGGGAATCTAAAGTTATTCATGGCTTGAACTGATATGGCCCCAAAAGTAAAAAGCAGTTTTGAAAAGATCAATTCAACAGTGGGAGGCAAAATGCCTTTGAAAGAGTAGATGTCCGAGAGAAAGGATGCCAGAGGAAAAGCTACTTCACTCATGTCAGCGGTATAGTGAGACATTGGGAGTTGAGGTTCCTGTCCTTCCTGTGACTTGTGTTAATAAAGAGAAAACTTAATCTATCCTGAGATGCTTTGGATGACTGACGATTATGTGCAGAGATAAGCACAGTGAGGGTTAACTTCACAAAGAAGGCTTGCTGCTTTTCCCACTGAATGTTCTCTTCTGAGGTCTTTTTATGATGAACAATAAAATAGATAAACAACCAGTAACAAGTAGACAGCTCTACTAGATCTCAAATGATGCCATGTTAGCTTGGTTGTCAACTAATTGTTGAAAATAATTTCACCAAAACATTTTCTATTCATTTGGCTTTTAGAGCCTTGCTTTGTTTTTAAAGCAAAATAAAGAGTATATATACATATGTGTGTGTGTTATATAATATATAAATTTTATTAGTTGTTGCAATTCTTTCCTTCCTTCAATTATTAATATAAATCCTATTTCAGTCAAATTAACTGCCTTAGGATAAGAATCTGTTTTGGTTTGTTCTTGAACTATTCTCTGATGTTTGCCACATGTCTGTGTGACACAGTTCCCTTGAAAGGATATGGTCTTTTGCTCTGGACAGATTAATAAAATCTTAATGGTGTAAATCTGCAAATGCACATTTCATATACAAATAAAAGGAGCAGCAGAGAATCAGAAACAAGCTCTAGTTGATCAAAATCCTCATGGTTAAATTTGAATTTTGAATGTCTGATTTTGGACAATAGAATACCTTTTATTCCTGTCATTAATATTCATTAATATTCTTGAGACAAAGTCTTGATTAATTTCACAATAGATTTCTGTTTCCTTTTTCTGAAATTTAGTAAGCATTATACAAGTTTTTCATTATGGTTAGTTGATTAAAATATTCTAAGTCTAAAATATTTGAATAATGGAATCACATTCAGAGGTTGCCTGTGCAAAAGATAGCACACGCAGAGATTCTGATTGAAAACACAGTCAATCTTTTATGGAAACTGAGTGGATTGGGGTCATGATCAATACCAATAATCAACATTTCTGGCTCTTCTAGGCATACAGTAATATTGAAGTTCCCCTCTACAAGCGTGACATGGTCCCGTGACCTGCTTTATTCAGTAGAATATGATAATGATTTGCATTTATTATTTTTGACAACAGCCCTCAAAATTCTCCTCTGTCTGCCATTACATGCAGCGACACTCTAAACAAGTCTCCCTTACTGATGTTCTCCTCTGAAGCCAATGTATAATTGAAAGTGCAGGTAGTGTAGATAATAAAAACATGGATAATAAGTTTTCATGAGCTTAAACTGAAATAATTTTGTTTGTGTCTGTTACCAAGAATAATCAAGAATGTTTTAATTAATATGGACACTTACATGAGAAAAAGAAGTGTCTGAAACAAGCATATTTTTTAAACTACACAATGTCCACTGGCTTAGCAATAAATAGGTATGGAAACAATTGTTCTGAGTTGAGCACTGGGGAAACATCTGGTAAAGTTGTAGCCTGTCATAAATTGATATGCAAATCACATAACCAATGAACTCCAAACCCTTAGAGAAGGGGTTAGAGAAACAATATGTGGCATGTGCTGGTAACCATTTGTTCAGAAAAAAAAATACTGGAGTTGCAATCAAAATGAAAAAGAAATATTTCCTACCCCAAAGAGCAAAAGATAAAATTCACAGTCTTTGAGTGGCCAAGGCCAAGTTATACTCAGCTGTGCAAGCAAAGATCAAACTAAAGAAACTTGCTATTGGATTAAGATAACTTAATGTGAGATCAAACTAAAAAAAAAAATGTGTACAGCCTAGTCCAACTGGCTAAAAGTATCTACAGTAAAGCAAGGTTTAGAAAAGTATGGATAAAGAAGTTTGGAAAAAAACATCTTTGTCTTAAGAACTATGTTTTACAAAGAGCTGTGGGTAAAATTTCTAACACAATGTGTAGATTGGAATCAAATAGGTAAAACACCAGAAAAATAGTGCAACAAAGTGCCAGGATAGAGTAAAAGAGGATACTATTGACTGAGGTTTCAATCAATCCTGGAACTGCCAGCCATCTGTAAAAAGAAAGTGGACATAGAAAGCCATTTGGGCCTGAAGAGAAGTTGTATTCTCCAATTCTCATTTTTCACAGGTGCCTACAAAGGATAACAGAAAAGAAAAATCTTCCAGAGGTCCACAAATAACAAGGAACAAGGGAGCTATTCTTAGGAAGGGCAACAGGGTCTGAGCAAGAAGTATAGAGCTTTCTTAGCCTAGCTGCATAGGAATTTAGAATTGCTCTGACCAAGACAAGCACCTGCCACATGACTTCCATGATTTCTTTTCCAAATGAGAATATTCATTGAAATTATCCTGTTCTATTTTGGCTACTGTATAATGTATGATGAGGGGAAGTTAACTAATATCTTAAATTCCTATATATCTGTATTAAAATGAGTACACACAGATAAGCTAGATGTTGCTAGAAACTGTGGTCCATGAGATTTATTCTGTATTACATGAGAATTGTGAATGCATGGTGAACATATTTGATCAAGCATATGTTTTTCCTTAATATTTTCTTTGATAATGGATAGTTTTGAATATGTCTCTTCCATTTGGAAGTAGTATTATATATAGTAGTATTGCATATCCATATAGTATCCATATAGTAGTATTGTAGTTCCTTCACATAAAATGAAACTTCCTGTGGAATGTGACTGCTGTGTGGTAAATTTTTAATACAAGCATTCTAACCAACACCTTTCTATTTTGTTTCCATTATAACCAGTGGTTTAACAGATCATGAAGCCTTCATCAGGCATTTGTTCTTGATGAGGACCACATGAAGCAGAGGGCCCATAAACATGAGATGATGTATAACATAAGGAATGAAGACATCTTTATTTCTAAGCCATTAAGGTGGTAATGTTGCTTACTTTTACACCACATAGCCAATCTGAATGAATGGAATATGTAGCTTATAGGTAACAAGCACTTTGCTTATCGCAAGATGCAATACAGATTTGGTTAATGTAAATGAATGCATACAGACATTTGAGTGTTAGGTAGCAAAACTCAATCAAGGAAAATGCCATTTAGTAGAGTCTCATAGCATTCAATGCAATAAAATTCAGATAATTCCCACATAGGTAATTGAAAGATAGAAAAGAGGTGTCAGTAGCCAATAACAAGATTTCTCAGTAAACAGAACAATAGACTATTTCAGAAAGTAATGAATTTTCCATCCAGCAGAAACGTAAATAGAATAAACATGTTTAGAAAATCAGAGAGTTTTTGTTTTGAAAGTGAACTTGAGTGAAATGACCTTTACTTTTCTTTTTCTGATTTAAAGAAGATGGGATCATAATTATCTCCTCTCCTGTCTCTTGAAACTGATTTCAAACAAGATCGGTGGGAGCTAAGTGCTGAGACTGAACTCAAGATTTATGATAATCCTGCTCAACAATTTTTATTGTCTGTCGAGTGCTTTTTGATGACTGAGGTGACCCATTTTAATGTTGAAATCTTGGCGAAAGCCAGCATGTTCCAGGACCTACATTCACAATGCTTCGGGGTTCTCAGTGGGGAGAAGACCTATTTAATTGACCACTCCAACTGTGATTTACAGGTTCCATGGCCTGATTATTATCACACTTCCCAAGATACATCTTTTTTTTTCAGCTGTGTTCCTATCCTTTACAGAAGCTGCACAAAACTCATCAAGTTTGACTTATTTAGAATATAAGTGAATAAAAGAAGCCAGGGCAGACACTGGAATCACCTAGCTGAGGAATCAGACTCAGGAGAGAAATGTACAGCAATTAGTTAACATCAGCTATGTGATCAGGCAAGACACATGGGTTTAAACAAGGATCAGAGATTTTCTTCAGAAAGCACACTGGACAAGATCACAATGAGAGCCATGGGAAAGGGTCATGAAGAGCACCTATCCTGGGCCTTAAATAGATAGGAACTAAAATTTAAGGAGGTGATTAAAGACATGGAACTGGGTTCCTGCTCAGCTTCTAGTAGCTAATTCCAAGACCAGCTACCACCACTTTTCCAGTCACTACCTAATATCATATTTCCTCTCCATCTGTCACTTTATTTGACCTTCACAGCACAACTAAGAGGTAGGACAGAAACTAGCAGTTGTTTTCCCCAAAAATCCATTTTCCCTTTCTTATATAACAGTCCCTGATTATGCTCATGGCCTCTCAAAAAAAAAAAAGTGGACAAAGTTTTCAGTGGCCCATGGAGATACATGTGGCATTTTAGCAAACCCCTTGCCTATACTGTATGACAAAGAACTCATTGTAGTTCTCTGTCATCTTATATAAAGACCCTTGGCTGTGTATGATCAGCGGTAGAGCTCTTGCCTAGCATGAGCAAGGATCTGGGCTCTGGCCACCTCTGTGAAAGAAGGCAGAGGATGACAAGAAGGAGGAGAGGGAAAAGAAGGAGTTGGATGGAATATTCACTTTCCTTCTCTTGTCTTTCCAATGACTAGAACATTGGAGATGTGGCTAAGTCGTATTGAACCATGATAATAAGAATACCACACAGAACAGAAATGGAAAGGAACCAAAATCTTTAGACCCCGTGGAGCAGTGATGCCCTACAAACCTCGAAGAGCTTGTTTTAGTGAGGCTTTCTATTGCTGTGGAGAGACACCATGGCCACAGCAACTCTTATAAAGGAAAACATTTAATTGGGGTGGCTCACTTACAGTTCCAGAGGTTCAGTCCAATATCATCATGGTGGGGAGCATGGCAGTTTGCAGGCAGTCATGGTGCCGGCAAAGTAACTGAAAGTCCTACATCTTGCAGGCAACAGGAAATGAATGGACTCTGTGTGTCACACTGAGTGAAGCTTGAGTAAAAGAGGCCTCCAAGCCCACCCCCACAGTGACACACTTCCTCCAACAAGGCCACATCTACTACAACAAGGCCACACCTCCCAATAGTGGCACGTCCTATGAGCTTATGGGAGCCAGTTACATTCAAACTACCACAATGCTTACATTCAGGTTGTTAGTTTCAGTTTCATTTTTTTTTTATTTTAAACACTGGCTTTTTGAGACAGTATCGATCTGTAGCCCCGGCTAGCCTAGAATACATTATATAGCACAGACTGGTCTCAAATTCACAAAAGTCTTCCTGTCTCAGCTTTTCAAGTGCTATGATAGCAGGCATGTGCCTCCATGCCTGTCTATCATTTTTCTGTAGTAAATTTTCCCAATTAGTTGGGAAAATCAAGTGACTTTATTACTAGTCTTATGAAGAAATGGTGATGCCTGCTTTGTCTAGGATACCTACTTAGTCACTGGTTAGTTCCTCTCTTCCTGGGAAGAGATGGAGTGGAGTGATTGATTGACTGGTGTAATATTACATATGACAGGACACATGCTGCTAACTACCAAGTCTCATTTTAGCCGGGGGGGGGGGGGGGGGGGGGGGGGGCAAAATTAATCGCAAATATTCAATGCAAGGAATGGTTCTCTGCTTTGGTAACCTGAAAGCCTTTTCCTGAGAAAGTCACCTACATGAATAAATTCAAAGTTTAAAACACATTTATGTTGAATCTGCTGAGTATTATACTTAAAGAACATAAAAAAATAGACCAAGCCATTGTTACCACTGCAATTCTGTCTAATCTCCTCACATAAGATGCAAATGAATGATTTTTGATGTCTATTTCTAATTCAGACAATGTTACATGCACAGCTGTAACCAACTTAGGGGGAGCTGAGAGATGAAATTAGCTAATTTCTTGCAATCAAGACAAATTCAAAGGGAGGATGAGTTTTATCCACCTGTCATGTGGGAATTCTCCTAAGGAGAACTCTAGAAGCCATCTTCACAGGGAGAAACACTCAAAGAGGAGACAGAGCTCTCATCATCAAGCACACCGTTTCTCTTATTTATTAATGAAATAAGTGCGTTTACAAATCCTTTGCAGCCAAACTTCATGGTTTACATAAAAAGAACACAATTTTCAACACTTATCCTAAACTGAGCTGTGAGTGGAAAGATTCCAACTCAGAACAAAAGTGATCAGTAATTCTCACATCATGTCCAATCAGATTTCTTTATTTTCAGTAAATGAGTTTATTGGGCAAATTGTGAAAATGCTTGACATAATCTTCCACAACATATACTAAAATTTCCTTTTGTTTATTCTTTGGGAATTTCATACATGTACATAAAGTATGTCGATCAGAATGGTGATCACAATGTATATTATGTCTAAATTAGCTAATTCTTTTCAATCAGTATCCTTTTAATAACCTTTTATCATATTTTCTTTTTATGAACTGACGTTCTTTGACAGTTTTATATGCATATATAATACATTCTGATTTCTCTCACTCCTACTCTCTCACTCATCTCCCTCCCTCTCCCCATCTACCTGCCTCCTTCTTTTCCACCAGTCTCCTTCCCACACTCACGTCTTTTCAATCTGTTTGTGTCCTGGGTTTGGCTAGGACTATCTGTGAGGCTCTGGCACTAGAGCCTGGTGGACATAGCAGTGGGTACATAACCAAAGACAGCAGCTCCTCCTCTTGCAGACACCAGCAGTAACCCTTAGTTCAGTAGTAAGGAGCAGGCTCCCATTAGCCATGCTCCTGTCCATGACTGATATTAACTGAACTGTTGATGCAGGCCCAATACAAGTAATCACCACTGCTGTGAGTTCATGATTACATTGGTTGTGTCTAGATGAAGAGACTTCTCTGCCCTTCTTCCTATCGTCTAGCTCTCATTCTTTCCATATCCTCTTCCACAAGGCTCCCTGAGTGAGTCTTCAAGGGGGGAGTATAAATTACTTGTTTGCACCTGAGGCCCCATCCATCATTTGTTCTCTGAATTTTGGGTAGTCATGTGTCTGCCTTCACCTTCACTCACTGCAAATAGAAACTTTACTGATTAGGGTTGACAGACATTTTAGAAGGCAGAATTGTCTATTTAGCTGAACACTAGTACTAATTTTTCTTATACCCATGACCTCCTAAGTCATGGGGTTTTACTCGGCTCACAGGATCAAGCACAGGACCCCTTCTAGTGGATTGAACCTAAATCCAATCAGAATGGTTAATCACCCTCAAAATAATCATGCCACTATTGCACACAGAGCGCATCTTGACTGGTAAGTTGGTACTGTATTTCATACAGTTTAATTCTTGGTTAAGATTCTTGATGTTCTTTCTCCCCCAGCAGCCTGAATAGCATCTTCTAGCAGTTTGAAAACTAGCCAGCAGAGAGGAGGCTTCCAGCTTGACTCCTTCATACCTTGCAACCACAGCGTGTGGTATCTTTAGCAATACAGTCTTATCATGTAGTCTGGTAGACAAACAAGTCAATAGTCTGTGTTATTTGGGGGATCAATGGGACTTCCCTGACCAACAGCTCCCATGGAGGGTTCATATCTGTCCCTGGAACATTTTAGTATAATTTCCTTTTAATGGTCATTTTGCGTTTGTTAAACCTAGATAGTTAAATTACAGTTTGTTCCAAGAATAACTGTTTGTATTATAATAGTAATTTTGTTATATTCCTAGCTTCCAGATTTTGGTTAATAATCCCCTAATGAAAAGTTATCACATATTGATTTTCACTGTCAATTATTCTGACCCAAACTGTATCTGTGAACTCTTCTCATCTAATATTGGATTCAACATTTAGTTTTCAGTACTCTTGACAAAAGAAAAAAATGGCAAAAACTATTTCATGTGAAGTTTGATATCTTGAGTCAATCTATGATTTTCTTATATTCTCCCACCGCTCAACTTGTACTAAATTTCTCCTTTTCAAGTTACCAAACAAAAATATATGAAGTGACTACCATGTACTAAATGCTCTAGACACATACTCAGAACACAAGCGTAATCGCAGAAGAGCGAACTTATGTTCAGCACAGTGAGGAGTTAAGAATATCCACCTCCCTTTTACATTTTCTTTTCTCACTTTTAAAACTGCAAGCTATTTTGGGATTTATTTTTTCTTAATCTTGGATATGTTCACATGTTAAGATGATGACATAAGACACATTTTATTTAGTGAACTGAAGTCACCATACAGGCTCGATTATTCAGTACCTTAAACATTTCATTTCCTACCATTACTCTTTGGCGAGTTTGGGGATCTTTGTTTTGTTTTGTTTTGGTTTTGGTTTTTTTTAAGAGGTGGCAAGTTATGTGTGAACATTTCAAGTTTCTTTCTAAGCTCATTCTATATTCATTGCAATCTCTCGCAGCAGTGCATTTGTTATCCATGAGCACCACACATCTATTTATGTACCTGAGGTGTGTTATTGCAAGTTCTCCTTGGTTGATGGACAGTGTAAAGAGTATCATCCCTGTCTTGGTTTAAAAGCTCCTACAATTATTCATGTCATAATCCCACGAGTCTGGAGTGTGCTATCAAATTGGGGGTTGTGACATTTTGAGTTTTTGTCCTCAATATTGAGAGCTGATGGGGCCTTCATGAAACATTTGAATCATGCAAACAATGTCTTCATGAATACATTAAACATTCTTGAGAGACTGGGCAAAATCACTCAAGACTAGATTAGTTCTACCAGGAGTATATTATTCTTCCGACAGCAGGATCTTATCAACAGAGCCTACAACCCTTCTTCATGTGTTCTTCCTGAACAAAAACATGCCCCCTTCTGTTTATCTGCCATGATATGAAACAGTGTGAGGTTCTAATCAGAAGTTAAACAGGCTAACACAGTTCTCTTGGACATCACCTGCAAGCAAAAACAAACTTCTTTTTCTTTTTTATAAATTACTTACAGTTGGATATTTTGTGTTAGGAGCAGAAAAAAAATAATGCCAAGGTAACACTGAGAATTGAAGTGTTTCAATAATGGTATATGAAAATAAGGATGCTATTTTGGAACTGGGTAATTGAACAGAGGTTGAGAGAGTTTGAACAAGTAGACTAGAGAAATCCCAGCATGCCTTAAGAATGAAAAATTGCAGACAAATGGATGGAACCAGAAAAAACATCATCCTGAGTGAGGTAACCCAGACCCAGAAAGACAAACATGATATGTACTCACTAATAAGTGGATATTAACTGTAAAGGTTAACTAGGTACAATCCCCAGACCTAGAGAGACTAGGTAACTAGGAGGGCCTAAAGGGGGCAACACATGGATCTCCCTGGAAAGGGAACTAGAAGAGATCTCTTGGGTGGACTGGGGGTGGGTGGGCATGGGAACTTGAAAGATTGGACTGTGGAGGTGGGTGGAACAGGACAGTGCTGATTGAGATGACTGGAAAGGGGAACTTTACAGAGTCAGGTAGAAGTCTGATGCAAGGGAAACTTCCATCTACAAGGATGGCCCCACTAATACTCCTGGCAGCAGTGGATGCATAGCCTGAGCTGGCCATGCCCTGTGATGGGTTGGTGACTATTCCTGTTGTCAGTGGAGAGCCTTCATCAGAGACCCATCCAAGGCCAAATACTGGGCCATGCTTGGGGAACCCTGAGGGGATGGGGGAAGGATTGTAGGAAACAGAGGGGTCAGGAACATTGCAGGAAAACTCACAGAAATTACTTGGCTGTCTCATGAGAATGAACAACAAGGGAGCCTGCACGGGCCAGACTTAGATCTTCTGCGTATATGTGACAGTTGTGTAGCTTGGCCCACATGTGGGACTCCTGACAATGGGAACAGGGACTGTCCTGGTGCTTTGACTGGCTCTTGGGATTTGATTCTTCATGCTGGATTGCCTTGCTCAGCCTGAAAACATGGGGAAGTGCTTGGTCTTGTGGAAGCTTGATATGCCATGCTTTGCTAAAGTCCATCGCAGGCCTGCCCCTTTTTGAGTGATTATAGGGGAGGAGTGTATTGATGGGGCAGATGGGAGGCAGGGAGAAGGAGTGGGAGGAGAAGAGGGGAGGGAGGCTGTGGTCGGGATGTAAAATCAATTATTTAAAAAAGAAAAAGAGTGAATCTGAAGCTGGTAGGATGGTTCAGTGGATAAAGGGGTTTCTGTTTAGACCAGATGACCTGAGTTTGATTCCCAGGACTCACAATAGAAGGTATCTAACCTTGAAGGATGTTCTCTGACCTAGACATATGATCTGTTCCAGCCCCCATGCACATCCACACAATAAAAAGAAAATAAAAATTAAAAGAGTGGTTTTGGTGAAAACTAAGAAAACAAAGAGACTTGGATATTTTATGGTAGCAAAGAATAAGTCTAACAAGGTTCTTGCAGCTAGACTGGGATCGGACTTCCTGATTTTTATGTGTAGACATTACCTGAATGATTTCCTTTCAAAATATTCACCAGAAGTGAGTTCTTTTTCAACAGTCGATTGAACTGCTTCGGGCCACATATTAGAGCAATATTAGAGCAATATTATTTCATAAAATCATTTTAAATCTAGAGTATAGTGCATTAAAAGAAAATTAGTCTGTGGGCTGGAAATTGTAAATCACGAGAAGCTAATGAAAGTCCTAAGAAAGAAACCAATTCTAATAAAGTTGATGTCAACAACATTTGGATGCTATAGTCCATTCTGACTCAGATGTGAAAAAAAAATGAAAATGATCAACGTTAAATAAAATCTATTTGAGACAGAAACAGGGAAGACTGTTTGTCTTCCCTCAGATGTAACAGGAAGGAAAGACTATCAGCTAGTGCCCTCCCACAATGACTAGTATCCTAAACTTGCTTTCATGAAAACTCTAAGATCTCATTTGCTTCATGTACAAGCTTACCAGATCTACTTTGAAAAGAAACTTGTAAGTCTAGTCTCATGATACAAAATAAATGAAGGCTACTTTCCTCTTATCTGATTAACTTAAATAAACTTTGACTTTACCTTTCAAAATCAATCAAAGTAAACCAACCCTTCACTGGAAAATCTGATGGCTAACAAGAGCAGCAACAAAATCTACCAAAATGCTGACGTTATTGGATCCTTTGGGGGTGATCTATCCACTGCTGAATAAACCACATAAAGTAAGTATATTATATCACAATATTTGAAACATCTTTTATAATCTAAGAAATGACAGAAAAACATAGATAGCTTCTGATAAATTTTCCGAAAAACTCTTACAAGATCAAAGAATAAAAGCAAGGAAGATTGAGGGTCTGAGTTATAAGTATAGAAATGATTATGGCTGTGCACAATTTTCTCAGTGTGCACTGTCTTTTTCTCTTTGTGCAACTGAGTGAGCACAGTGTTCAGCCTATTGGCACGGCCAAGTCCTTCCTCCAAAGGCTTAGTTTGGATCACAAGACCACTCTGCAAGTCCATCCTTGCCTTGTGCCATCCAGCACAGCCAATGCCCTTCAGGCATTGGGGACTAACTTAGTCCTGCTACCTTAGGTCTGTCAAGTATTAGTTACATGCACATGAGAGTTGGTTTTATTTCCTTTAGTATACTTTATTGTTTCCGTCTATATATTTGCAATTTTCCAATAGTGTATAGTCTATAGTCCACTTGATACCTGGAAACATTACTTCCAGTATGAGTCTGAATCTACTATTCTTCACAAGACATTCTTCAATCCCTACTTCCACTCCTATATCACCAGTCCCACATTACACCATTCCATGGGTGAGTCAATGGCTTTGGCTTGAACAGGGTTTACCCTTACTGAGATTGATACGGGCAGTGCCAAGTTAATGTAGACAATGGAACAACAGCAAGTTAGTCCAGAGCAGACAGTCCTAATCATGAGTTTCTCTGCATAGACATTTGATGGGTAAACAAGCCTTTGAATAAGAAAATAAATCATTTTAATATATAAAAATAAGGGCCAGCCTGGGCTACGTAAAACCCTTACTTGAAGTAAAAGAAAAAAAAAGTAACTTAGAAAACCTCAAATAAAGTAGAAATATTAACACTAAGTTTGTTAATTGTGACAAATATACCTTACTAATATAAAATATTAGTAACAAGGGGCACTGGTGCTGGGTATAGAAAGGCTGTCTGCACTGCACTTTTGTTGTCTTTTCCCCCATAAATCTTTGCTAGGAAGTATATGAGAGCAACACACAAAAATGGGCTCCAGAGGACTATTACAAAATACAGCCTCTAGGGTCCTATATTGCTTATATGGCCATAAGAACAAGGTATTGACTTTGAACAATTTTCCAAGTCTAGAACTCTGCTTTAAATATACTCTTCAATAAAGGATAAAGGGCAAAAATGTATTTGATGAGAAAATCATCAAACAGTTCAATAATTGTAGAGATACCGTGTGAACAGAAAAAAAATACTGAAGGAAGGAAATTCAGTGCTCTGAAACATCATTCGGAAGAAATCTAACAAATGCATCAGTGTCCTATATGATTCAATGTGTGATGGTCAGGGTTCATTGCTAACGACAGACTCTAGAATCACCTGATAGAAGAACCTCTGAGCCTGCCTTTAGGGGATTTCTCTTTTTTTTTTTTTTTTAAGTGAGAGGTTCTTATTCATTTTTCTTAAATTAATTGATATGTGAAAACCCATCTTAATTGTGGTTGAGACCATCCCCCAGGCAGGCAATTCTGGACTGCAGAAATAGAGAATAAGAGCAGAAGCAAACATGTGTTCACCTTTTCTGTTTCCCGATTGTAAATATAATGACTTCTAGCTCCTGATGCCTTAACTTCCCCACCAAAGGGGACTACTGTTCCATGAACTGTGGCTCAGAATAAACATTCCTCCCTTTAAGTTGCTTTAGTCAACACATTTTATAACAGTAACAAAGAAATTGTGATAATGATGGTGTGGGGGCGAGGGCATAATGCCATGGTCCAACAGTTGCCTAGCATGTATGTGTGAGGCCCTGGTTTCCATTTCTAGCACCAAAAAAGGAAATACAACATTATGAAACTGAATGCTAGAAATTGAAGAATAATATGCATAATACATATACATAAATATTTATACATTGTATAATATAAAAATTAAATAATGCCATTTTTAAATACAGATTGAGTAGTGTCCTGGAGAAAACATGAAACATAACCTGCATAAGCTATTTTCAGAATAAACTGAGCAGAAAGAGAATTAAAAGAATCTAAATTGTTTAGTGTTAAGAAATGAGCCCAGCCCTTTCTATCTTTTGCTAGCCTGTTATGAGTTGTCAGAGAAGGTCCTGTCTGGGAATATGTGTCAGGTCTTGTTACTCCTTGAGCTTAGGAAAGCAAATATTGGAACCAAGGTCTCAGGTGAGATTCACTGACTCTGCTGCTTCCTCTCCTGGTATCCTGCTAGGGAAGATGCAGACTAAAGCTGAGTGTTTATGAAAGAAAAAAAAACCCTATTGAGTCCAGCCAGCAACAGGTGACAATGCTTATGGGTCACATGTGCCAGTATGATATACACTAGGTACTTAAAAATCGGTTATCTCTATAAAACCATCACTTTCAATAGCCCTAATTGGGGAGGTGCCAAGCTGATTTCACCTTGTAGAAAGGTGACTTGCCAAGGTGTCAGCAGCAAATGGAGAAGATGGGACCAGAATCATAACATTTATGACTATTGTGGCTGCTAGTCAAAATAATTCTGTTAGAATAATTCTTATGTAATTCAAAAATAACATAATTGAAAAATGTAATCATCTCTTCTTAGAGCTTATTGAGTCAACTAATTAGGTTGATATATAATAGATACAGTTTCATTGTTACATAGAAAATTTGAAAGAATTACAGTATTTAATTTAACTTAAATGGAAACTTGCAGAATAGAGATGTTCCTTCTAGAGAAGATGGAGCATTTAGCAAACACACACACAAATACCCTATATTTATCATGTTTTTATCTAGTCTAACTTTCAAAAATTACTTTCATGATATGAGCAATATTTAACATATTTTAAGCTTCCTTTGTAAGTGAAGGTAGGAATTAGAGATTTCCTAAAGCTACAGTGATTTTACAACCTAAATGTTTGAATAAAAGAGAATATGACCATTGTACTTTCAAAATTTGATGGGATCAATACTCTTTCATTAACAGGAAAGACCTTAGTACTTTCTTAGCCAACTAAGGGAATGATTTTATCTGTATATAAAGAACTGAAATTTTCACTTGGTGATTTTTTTTTCAAAACAGAAATTATATGAAAGATCAGAAGATATTTTGAATTCAGGACTTGAATTCTGAAATTGTAATTATGTGTATTATAGTCTTCACTTTTACAATTTATCATTTTGAAAGAAAACTTAAGTCAACTCAATCTATACAAAGTAAAACACTCCTGTTTTGAACATATTTTCCTGAGGTCCTATGGTACTATAATAAATGCAGTAAAGAAACACCCATATTGGTAAATTCAGACCAACAATGACAAGTTTTGCGGAGTCTGTATGACTAGATGGTGTTAGAGAAAATAGAAAACTGTAATGTGTATCTACTGAAGCCAGGAAACTCATATGACAATGCTTGCTAAGGGTACCAACGGCCTACAAAATGGTGTCACTTTGAAAGTTTCATTCTGATACTGGCTTTAATATCATTAGCATAACAGCTTAAAAAGCTAAAATGATTAAAAGGTAAATTCACGTATCTGGAAAATGTTAACTACATCTATAAGCATAGATGCTGCTGCAATGCAAACCATGACATCACAGCTACATCTTGCTAAGCCTCCCTTCCTTGTGCTGTCTTGAATCTCTGGACATGAAGACTTATTCTGAAGAGCAAAACCTGGAGAAAGCAAGAGGATATCACTTGCAGAAGTAGATTAGAAAAAGGCATGACTTTCCCCACTCCCTTGGTCAAACGTAATGTAAGTGACACCACAGAAGGAGCTATGTGACAAGAAGCTAAGAACTCTGGCAAAAGGTAGCAAGAACCTGAGATGTAGCAATGGCCCAGTGAGTGAGTTTAGAAGTGAACTGTCCCCAAGCCAAGCCTTACAGAAGGCTGTGGATAGATGAAAACTATTTGCATTTCCTAAGTCCTTCTTTACAGAATGTCAGGCTCAGCAAAGGCCTTCATCTCTTTGCAGAAAGGCTTAGGGATGGAAGTACAAACAGTCCAGATCGGATGATTAGAACCATAACTAATGAGCTCTTGGTTATCTTTCAGAAGTTACAAGCTTCATTAAGTGACTTTAGAGCAACCAATGTCATTTTTTTTCCAAATGGATTTAATGACCAAAATCGTTCATTGACTTAATAATTTTCAATATTCCCCTTTAGAAAACATGATAGCAAGCAACTCCTCTATATTTCTTTCCTGAAACAAAGTTTGGCAATTACAGCTTCCTTGCACTTTTTAAGCTAGGTTTGCGATCCCAGTAGACAATGACGAGTGAATTTTAATAACTATTCAATGTGCTATATTTGGTGAGCATAGAAGGAAAATATGTTTCCTTATTAGAAAAAAAATCAAACCCAGGAACCTTTTAGATCATACTACCTACTTATTATTAGTGTTTCCACAAATTCTTGAAGCTGCACCTATATTTGGGGCACAGATAGATTGCCTAGGTAACTTCTAGTGAATATGCCCCTGTAAAGGGAAAATGAGTACTAAGGAGAAAAAAAAAACATAAAAATGACAAAGCTGGCCAAAATCCATGCAGCCTGTTTTGTGTTGGCCAACTATTCTTGGGCATGGGCCCTGCTCTGGAATGTGGTTGATATGTCCTGAGTCACTCCATTGGAGAAAACTGGTGGGTTTTTTTTTTCTTTCTTCCCCAGTAGGTCTCAATTACTGACAACTTCTTGGTTAGGGGTAGTAGGTCTTTGTATCCACTTTCCCCTCTCAGAGCTCCTATTTTGTCTGTTATAAACCTATGAAGGTCCTGTGCATGCTGTCATGGTCTTTGTGAGATCATATATGTATCAATCGCCTTGTGTCCAGAAGATACTGTTTTCTTGGAGTCATCCACTATCTCTGGATCTTACAGTCTTTCCTCATACTCTCCTCTTCCTCTTCAGCATAGATCCTTGAACTTTGAAAGGAGGAGCTTGATAAAGACATTCCAGTTAGGGTGTAGTGTTCCAAAGTCTTTCAGTCTCTGCACATTATCCAGTTGTGGGTCTCTTTGTTAATTAGCACCCACAGCAGAAGCTTCTCTGGCAAGGGCTGAGTAATACCCTGTGCTCTATGGGTATAGTAATATGTCAACAGGAGGAATTATTTTACTACTATGGAATCCACGGTGGAATTTTTATGTGCATTTTTTGTTTTGTTTTAGTTTGGGTTGTTGTTGTCTTGATGATTTTTTTTCTTTTACTTTTAAGTTCTTTTGGATTTGGTGGGGGTAGTATCTTTTCTGGTTTTGATCTTTTTTGAGAGAGAGGAAGAGAAAGAGAACATGAAGTTGGGTGGGGAGGGAGGTGAAGAAGGAGGTGGGGAGGATAGAGAGGTAGGGAGGATATGGGAGGAATTGGGGAAAGGGAAAAAATATGACTAAAATATATTATATAAAAATTTTAAGTGCATTTTTAAATGATTTTTAAAAGTGGACTCTATAAGGCATGCTTTTTTATGGCACAATGTCTCAAAAAATAATATGTAAAAAACGCAACTTATTGCTAAGAGATGCCAGATAAAAACAAAGGATCCTGGGCCAGGAAGACAGCTCAGTTGGAGTGCTTTCCTAACATGCTCAGGGCTCTGGGTTAGGTTCAAACACTGCACAACATAGGCATGTTGGCTCACACCTGTCATCCCAGCACACAGGTGGGAAGAGGAGGGTCAGAACAGCGAAAATGAGGTCAACCTTGACTATATGAGATCAAAAGGGAAGGAGAGAGGAGGGAGGGAGGGGAAAGGCAGGCGGAAAAGCAGAGAGGAAGGATGGCTCTACATCTGATAAACATGGAATAAACCTGATGCTGTAATTCCAAGAAGAACTCTGGGCAAATGTATCAGGGGGGAAAGGCACAATTTCTTGTGTAATTGGCAGCCTTCCCAGCAAGAAAACCATGGCTGTCTCTCCTTTCTAGAATAGTAAGAGCAATGATTCTTAACTGTTTCACTGTTCATCAAAATTAGTTTATCCTCAAATATTGGAGTTGCCAATAGCCAAGGGTTTCCAGCATAAAGAATTTTCCTACAAGAACATCCCTCCCTGAACAAGCCACCACTGAAGCCCATGTAAATGGTCACCCCATGAAGCCCTCGTTATTGTGGATCCCGGAAAGCATAGCTGGTTCTCTTTTTTAAATCCAGCCCTCCCTCTTGCATTAATGACCCAGTATTCCCCACCGATTCATTAGACAGTGTTTTTCCAAAAACTATCAAACATATGAAGTGCTACACACACACACACACACACACACACACACACACACAAGTTTAAATATTATCACCCCAAATACAATGTAGTAAATCAATTCTAGAAATACAGTGAAAACCTTAATTAATTGCAAACTATTAACCCATCTTCTGGACTCAAGTGTTACCCTTGTAGAAATTCCACACCCTGAACCCTTCCACACCAGGTACCATTGTTATAAGTATGACCTTAATCAACACATCTGATCTCACACAATTTCAATTTTTTCCTGTCTTATTCATCCTTCTTCAACCTACCATCTCTCTAGTCTCTCTCATTTTTCCACCAAATGTTTCCTTATCATTGCTTTTCTTTCTGGCAATCTGCTCCCCACACTCTTTCTGGCTTTCTCCTCAGATCAATGAGCAGGCAAAGATATCCATTCACTCCTCACTGAAACGAGTAAACACACTAATTTACACAACAGAGGGGGGCTTAAGGTGGCAGATAGAATCAAAGCTTATGATAAACTGGCCTTACATTACAGAGATGGTCCTGCATTATCTAGATGGGTCCAAAGTAAATACAAAAGTCATTTACAATAGTAGAGAATCAGGCTGAAGAACTGAGGAGGTGGCACTGTGAGATAAAATCATTCAATTCTGTTGGCCTGGGAAGACGAAGACTAGAATAAGTCATGGGATGTGAGCAGACATTAGAAATAGGGACAGACCTGCTAATACTTTAAGTTTAAGCCATTGATCTACATCAGACTTCTGACATTACAGTTTAATATTAAAGTTCTGTCTCATCTATATCATGGAACAATCACAAATATGAAAATGCATGCATATATATATATATATATATATATATATATATATATATATATATATATATATATAAAATAAGCCAAATGGTCCATGTGACCACCTAGGGATGGTCTCTAGGCTACACAGTAGAGAAAGGGAAGGGCAAGGGCAGAAAACAGCTAATGATAGAAGATTGCTAGATAGGTAAATAGATCGATTACATTACAGGTAAATTATAGAAAGATTGGTGATAGATTAATTGTGGGTTTTTTGGGTTTTTTTTTGTTTTGTTTTTTTTTGGTTTTTCAAGACAGGGTTTCTCTGTTTAGCTTTGCGCCTTTCCTGGGACTCACTTGGTAGTCCAGGCTGGCCTCGAACTCACAGAGATCAGCCTGCCTCTGCCTCCCGAGTGCTGGGATTAAAGGCATGCGCCACCACGCCCGGCTAGATTAATCGTTTTAATGAAGCACTATTTGACAGAGGTAAAATAGCCCTTTCTGTACCAATTAATCATTAAAAAACCCTCACTCTTATCTCACAGCATAAAAACATTAACTCCTAATGAATCACAGCTAATATGAAATTAAAAATTACAAAACTGCTTAAAATGCCTATGGCCTTGGAGCAGATGGACAGAGTGTGAACCACCAAAGAAGAATCTGGCAGCTATGCTTTGTCAACATTAGATTTCATCTTCCAAGCCACCACTAAGAAAATCAAAGTTTCAGACACAGGAGAAAAGAAAACTTTGCTAAGTATATTTATGAACATGATTTCTGCTCAGAAGTGACCAAGAACTTCCACAACACCGCAATAAGAAGACAAGCTAACTGACAAAGAAATGGACCCAGCTGTACACAAGGGATTTCACCCACAAATGTATTCAAATGGCAAATAAGTACATAAAAGTGTTCATACTATTAGTCATTAGGAAAATGCAAATTAAAACCACAGAGATGCCACTGCACACCCACTGGAACAGCTAAATGTGAAACGGCTGACAATCCTATTTTGGTGAAGCTGTGCAGGATTTAGAGTTCTCATACACTGCTGTTAGGATTGCAATCTTTCAGCCACTCTGGAGAACAGCTAGGTGGTCTGTTATAAAGTAACTTCTAAAGTGAAAAGCATCATACATTTATGACCCATAAGCTCTTCTCTAGATATGTCTGAAGAAGAGTTAAAGTGAGAAGACCACAAAAGAGTTGACCATAAATGTTCATTATTTAGAACAGATAGTTTATATTGAGACAATATAAATTCCTGTCAGTTGGCAAGTATATATATAATACATATATACACACACACATATATATATGCAAATGAGCACATCCATGCCACTAGATTCTTACCTAGAAATAAAGAGGAAACTATCAGTGCAATTTTATCTGAATAGTGTTTTGATAATTAAGAGTCTGTGATGAATACAGAGATTCATGCCTGCTTGGGATGCTTAGACACTTATACCATCCCCACTAATGTCCACTGACCATTATAGAGAAGGAAGCAGGAAGAATGTAAGAGCCAGAAGATAGTGAGAAAAGATACAAAAAATGCTATCTTTAGGACAAGACACAGCTATTGCAACCATGATCTCACAGTAGCTATGGTTGCCTGTACTAGGCCTACACAAACTGGGCCTGTCAAAAGCCAACATGGATCAGGGAGGTGTTAATGGGTCCCTACCTATCCTGGTTGAGCTATTGCTACTAATGGATTTGTGAGGAGGGGCCATCACAGCCTTCAGTTGTGTACAAAATTATGAGCCTACAAAACTCCAGTGGATAGCTCCAAGTCTGTGGCCAGACAGTAAACTCAGTGGGTCACAAAACAAAACAAAAGGCGTGATTATAGGAAAGGAATAACAGGGGTGAGAGGAGACAAGAGAAAGTGGGGTGAAGTAAACAGAATATACTGTGTACGTGGATGAAACTGCGACAGAATAAATGTAATCAATAAGAAAATAGATACTATAATGGTCACCACAGTTGGAGCCATTACTTTCTATGGTAACTTTAAAACAGAAAGAAAGAAGCAGAGGCACAAAAGACTACATTCAGTATGGTTTCCCAATGGCAGGAACCTACAGTTGTCTTTTTTCTGGGAGTATGCAGAAACAGGTATTGGCTTCTTCAAAAGTACGGTTCCATAGATAAATAGGTGTATGCAGAAACAGAGGTACTGTGGTAGAAAAATAAAATGAGTTTTGAAAGACTTTACAAGCCCCTTTGTTGAATCATCATCTAAATAGTTAATACTAGAAAAGAAATGCAAAAGATTCAGAGAAATAGTATAATCAGAAATGTAAAATAATTTTCTCATGTGATATGGTTACTTTAGCTTGTTTTTTCCAAAGGAGGTAAATCTAAAAATAAAATGGGTGTCAGGAAGAGGAGGCAATCAGAAAGGAAATTAAAGGCTGATGTCAATTCCACTTAAACAAAGCAAACCTAGTCTGACTGATAGTGTAAGTTACCATGTACAATCACAGAAGCTGGTGTCTTGATGCTAATGTCCAAATCTAGACTGTTTTTCTCTGTATCATTTAAAAATTAATCTAAATTCTCCATGCAGCCATATGCAGGTAAGATTCACACCCTCTTATCACATGGCTGTGATAGTTAAGTGATCTAATATGCACAGTGTATGTAGAATTCCTGGCAGGCAGTACATTCCAAACATATCCACATTATTGTCATCATTAAAATAATCACTGTAGATATGGTGAGCATAATTCTAAGAACTGTCTTAAAATAATAATTTAGTACAGTCAAGAAGACATTATTCTTCTGCAGGATGATTACTATGACCAAACTTAGTTAGCTTACATGGTGGAGATGCCATGTCTGTTGGTCCAAAGTCATAGTCCCCTGCAAACCTGCATGCTAGATCCAGGACCACAGATGAAAACTCTAAGCTCATTCAATGAGTTCTGGGTTTAGCAAGGTAACTGGTGAGACACTGTAGATTGAACAACCCCAATTCATGACTAAGATTAGATAAAATGAATCCATAAATACATTCCTATTGATCATATCTTCATCATACTATCATTATAAATTCTAAGACTATATAAATGCCTAAAGAGGATCTAGAGCCAAACCTTTCATTTTTGCAGTGATAAAAATGGTCTCAGGAGTGAATCACTGAGTAACTAAGGCCACAAGAGTACTTCATGGCAGACCCATTACTCTGGGCCCGTGGTTTGTTTTGTTCTGTTTTTCCATTATCTCACGTTCTTTTGTTATAGCATATTTTATTAACTTCAAAAAAATCCCTTTTAAAGTTCTGTTTTTTGCAGCATAGTTTATTTTTCCATTATAGACAGTTCCCAAATGTGTGATAGTTTGACTTTTAATTTTCTTTTTTATTCTCTAAGCTGAAACAGTGATACATTCAGTAGAAATTGTATCTTGCCACCAAATGAAGCATCAAGTACTGGGATTGCATTACATCTAATTGAGTGGTAGGCCAAGGGGGCCCCATGGGAACCCCCAAACAACCCAGTCTATTGCCAAGACCATAGGTTGCTCTCCACAAATTGGCAGCCACGTCCCATGACTGAAGACAACACCTACACAACTCACTGAACATGGAGAAGTAGCACTGGTGTCTACATAGACTTAGACTTCACCCCTATGTTCTAGTGTGTTTGGTATAGAAAGATGCTCTGCTCACTACCAAAGGAGAAGTGTAAGCATCAACTCAGCCACAAATCCTTTCACCTACAATGCTGTCCTGTCTACAAGATATGCTAGAGCAATGGTGGCACAAAGCTTGTGGGAGTAACCAACCAATGTCTGATTTGACTTAAGGACCACTACACAAGATGGAACCCGTACCCAACACTGCTAAGGTGACCAAGAACCTGAGAATAGATAGCCCAGGGGTCTAGAATAAAACCAAATATTACTATTATTTTTTAAAAAAAAAAAACAGAAACAAACTGACTCGTAATGATATTCTGATATACTGATAGATCAATGTCTTGCTCAGCCATCATCAGGGAAGCTTCCTCCTGCAGCAGCATGTGGGAACAAATTCAATCCACAGTCAGACATTATACAGAATGTTAGAGACCTTGAAACACTCAGCCCTAAATGGGATGTCTCCATCAAATTCCTACCCTCAAGGACTCAGGGAACCCAGTGGAAAAAGAGGCAGAAATAGTGTAAAAACCAGAGGGGATGAAAGACACAAAGAAAACAATCAACATGATCAGAACTCATATGAACTCACAGAGATCAAGGGAGCATGTACATGGCCTGCATGGATCTGCACCAGGTCCTTTGCGTATATATTA
The DNA here is from genome assembly GCF_049852395.1 of Peromyscus maniculatus bairdii. NCBI lineage: Eukaryota > Metazoa > Chordata > Mammalia > Rodentia > Cricetidae > Peromyscus > Peromyscus maniculatus. The sequence goes on along the minus strand of NC_134867.1, from coordinate 48,091,465 downwards.
TGGCTTCCAGTTTAGTGGGTTTTTTTCACTATTAAGGTTTATTTGGTGTTTTCATTGGCACAACACTTGAGTAGTTGGCTGTATCATACATATACAGATCTTATTTTTTACATAATATTTCAGTGTACACTACAGAGACATAATACATGGAATAATAATATCCTTTAGAACAGTTATGCACAAGAAATGCATAGATTTTATGGAATTTCTGAGTGTGTGAATAAGTGGTTCTCTGTTACTTCTGCCTTCTCTTAGACTCTTTTCCTTCTGTTTGTTTTGATCATTCTGATGGGCTAGTTTTTGTTTTATCTTATTTTATTTTATTATTATCCCCTAGAAGCCCATTTGTTTTCTAATGAGAAACAGAAAAGGAGAAGATCCAGATGGGAGGAGAGAAAAGAATGACGTTGGAAGAAGAGAGGGAGGGAAAACCATAATGGAGATACATTATGTGGAAACAAAAACTATTTTCCATAAAAAAGAAACTATACTCTGAATTTGGAGTTTTGATCTTTTCCAAAGATAGTCATATTTGTATAATAATCTTCTCATGATGTCATAGCCACAGTTCCCAGTCAGACACATGGTAGGTATCAAGGGTACAACCAACAGTCCACAGCACACAGTCATTAAGCTATGGAGCTTGGTGTATGTGGTGGTGTGAGTGAGAACGGCTCCCATGGTTTCATATGTTTGAATGTTTGGTTCCCAGTCAGTGGAACTGTTTGGAAAGGATCAGGAGGTGTGGACTCACTGAAGGAGGTGTGTCGGTGGGGGTGGATTTTGAGGTTTCAAAAGCCTACAGCATTCTCAGTGTCTTTCTTTCTTCCTCTCTCTCCTTAATGCTTGTGTATCAGGTGTAAGCTCTCAGCTACTATTCTAGGGCCATGTCTAACTACCTAATGCAGTTCTCCCCACCATGATGATCATGGACTCTATTCCACTCTCTAGAACTGATACCCCCAGTTAATTGCTTTCTTTTTTAAGTCTCCTTGGTCCTGGTGTCTCCAGAGAAGTGAAAAAGTAACTAAGACAGTTTATTTAATGGAGTCCAGGTTTAGAGATTTTTCAGTTCATAATTGCTTACTAAGATCTAAGTCCATTGTTGGGTTATAGATCATCTGCCTAAAGACTTGACCACAGTGATAGGATTGGGGATTTTTGTATGGACTTTGTTATGAAAGATGCTACAATGCATTTTAAGGTATTGTTCATGAGATGTGAAGACCAGCATCACTTGACTTAAATTTTTCAGATCGTTCTAAGAACAGCAGGCTAAAAGTGGGGAGGCAATTGAGTGCAATTGTGCTAATCCCAGGGAAGGAGGACCACACCTTAGAGGACGATGGTAGTAGCAGAAATCCTGAAATAACATGACTTGATGGTAGTGACGGCAAGTATTCCTAATACACTGTGAAGTATGAAGGGAAATGAGAGCCATGGAAAGGGGGGCATGTAGATCTTCATTCATGAAATTCTACTCATTTATAATAAAACAGCTTCTACTGCAATCTACACTAAGACCTATTTTTCTTTCCCTCTATAAAAAGGGGCCCATTGCCACCTATACAATGCCCTCTTGTGAGCCATGTCAGAGGAAAGAAAATGAACTCTATAAAGAATGGCTCCTGACCTTGTGTCCTGAGAGGAGGCTGTATCTTTCAGCATTGCTAACTAGAAGTCACTGATACCACTCTGGACATGTCTGCTGATTAGGGAGCTGATCTCACTCAGTGTCCACTGGCAGCACTCAGGACAGAACTCATCCACTGAAAGAACAACTGGCCACCTGAAGGGAAGGCTAACCCTAAGGATGCATATGAGTGTAGTCAATGTTGCCCCATGGTCAGTTCCCAGTAGACTCATAGCTGGATCTTAAAGGAGTATTATGAACAAAAAACTATAAGATATGGTTTGTTTCAAAAACTTCTAAGAGACAGAAATAAAAGCCAACACCAGCTTGATAGACCATCATGGAAGGCAGCCTAGAGAGGAAAAGACACTTTCCCTCATTTTGGCAGAATGTGGTATAGTTTTGGCACATCAAAGAATGCATGTCTCAATCGTAGTAACCATTGGTACAAGAAACAGTGTTCTTAAGAATGTGGGTGTTCACCAGGTGGTGGTGGCAAATACCTTTAATACCAGCACTCGGGAGGCAGAGGCAGATCTCTGTGAGTTCGAGGCCAGCCTGGGCTACCAAGTGAGTTCCAGGAAAAGCTCCAAAGCTACACAGAGAAAACCCTGTCTCGAAAAACAAAAAAAAAAAAAAAAAAAAAAAGAATCTGGGTGCTCGTTTTGACAATAGTTCCTAGGGGTGTGACAATAGAACCCCATGGGGCAGGGGCAGGCAGACAATAAGAGGAATGAAAGAAGTACAGGGACAAGTGGCTGATCTCTTCGGGAGTGCACACGAGACCCTCGGAATTGCTTACATAAGCCCAGTGTCCTTATTAGCAGACAAACTAGAGCCACAAAGGCTTAAGGTGTCATTTCATCACCTTCCCCAGTTTTTAAACCACAGTGACAGAACGGATTCACACTGCAGTGAGAGCGCCGCTTCTGATCATCCTCCTTCATAAGCAGTGAGTCTGCACACCCCAAAGTTCACGTCTGCCACATCTGTTCAAGATTCCTTAAACTAGGGTAGATCACTCCCAAGATATTAAAGAGACCTGAGTGTCATTGCTTTTGAAATGATAAACATCAGACTTTTAAAAGTAAACATTCTTTATATATATGGAAAAAAAACAGTAATAAGCATTTTATAGAAGTAATTGAAGAGTGACTATCTGGATACCATCTGCCCTAGTGCTTATATTAAGAACAGCGTTCTGAGTAACACTTCAACAGTGCTGCTTACATCCTTTCCCTCCTAAGAGAGACAGGAATCTTCTTCAAATGCATCTCCTTAAAGGGGCTGCCTTTTTATGAATATTTTAAGTGGTTTAAAACCCCAGGTTCATGCTGAAGAAGCCAAGGTGATCACCATGAGTACATGCGTGCCAATCTTACCCAAACTCAGTAATTCCTGGAATTTGAATCACAGTATAACCTAGCCACCATACCTCTCCATTCCTGGAGTGTCTCCATGTCTCCTCATTTGTTGGTTTGTATTTTTATCCTACCTGTTTCTCAAAAGCCAGTGAGGTGTCTCGGGCTGCTAATTCCAGATAGTGGTGAGAGGAGACTGTAGTGGGTAGCCATTCCAGCTTTGATCTAGAAGTTCCCCCATTGAGGCTTCAGCAACTGTCATGCCTACAAGGCGGGGCCAAGGGAGGCACCTGGAGACCCGAGATCTGGATGGGCCAGCACTCTCTCTGTTCCTGGACCCTTGATGGTGGAGGTTGACCGAGCAGAGCTCCAGAGAACACCGCTGGACTTTGAAACACCTTCTCCAGACCCCACGACCTACCCCTCCCTTTTTTGTAAGTTACCCACTAAATAAATCTTCCTTTTAACTATGTGGAGTGGCCTTAATAATTTCACCAATAGTGGACTTTGTAATCATCACCACAGCCACGAGGCAGGAAAAGAGTGTCCTCTGAGGACATGATAATGCTGCTGTTACCGTTTCACAACTTCCAAGAGAAAGGGCCAGCAATTAAGGTCATTCTGCAGAAGCAGCATGATTATACCCCATCCAGTGTAGGAGAAAGAGGGGGCACCAAAATCTGGAAGAGTGTGAGGGTACTGTAGATAGGTGCACCTTTGCTGCGGTGGAATCAGTAGGAAACACAGGAGTTCATTCATGCAATATTAAGAAAATAACTAAGTAAGCAAGGAATCTGTGGTCAAAAGCCCTAAGGTGGGGGGAAAGGAAGAGGAGGCTGGAGATGGGTACTCACACACGTCCACATCCTCCAGAAAGAGAAAAGAAATGAACCCATCACAAGACATCTGCAGAAATCACACTGGAACATCATCAAATAGTCTTCACACACATGCACACACACACACACACACACACACACACACACACACACACACACACAGTATGACAAGGGATTATATCATCATAAAGCCCTACTGTGTGTCTTCAGGTTCATTTAGCCAGTTCTTTAAATTTCAACTTTTAATATCTATGTCCCATTCCTGTTGCCTCCCTGTACTCACCAGTACTGTTCATGGTATCATTTGTTCCGGATCTGGAGGAAGTCAACGCAAAGGACTCTTTGCCAGGGTGAGGAGACATTCTGGCAAACAACTTCCTGTCTCTAAAAGAATCTCATCAGCTTGTTATCAGCCTTGCTGCTAGGCACGCCTTGCTCTATGCAGGACACACCAGTAGGTCTGCTCTGCATGAGAAGGGACACAAGTGCTCAGTAGGGCACTGCATGTGCCCCTTATCTTGAGTCAAGAAGTTTGGTTTTGTATAAAGAATTCATGTATGTGCTAGCTATTTGAGGAGAAAGGAAGGGGGAGAGGGAAAGAGAAAGAGATTGAGATTTACCTTCCAATGAGTGAGAACTCGCCCACGACACCCAGGCGTCGCATGGCACTCAGGAGTCCCCGCACTGTCATGCCCTCGCAGAAGCAGACCACAACTCTGGCCTTGGGAAGCCGCTCCCGGAGCTTGCGCAGGAGCCGATCAAAGCTCTTCTCGCCTGCATTGCTGTAGATTTTGTCAGAGTGTGCAATGCAGAGGCCTTCCTGGGCAGCTAGCTCTTTGAAAGCGTCCATTCCACTCTCGCCGTAATTCCCTGTTCAGAAACAATCAGATGTTCAAGACCTCAGTGTCAGCCATACTCTTGATAACCCGAATGAGAGTTTGTGGTCTGGAGGTGGCGCATGCATGGGGGGGGGGGGGGGGCGGGCGGAGTTAAGGGCTGAGGGCGGGGTATTGCCCAATAACTTAACTGCGGTCGAGAAGAGACCTTGTTGGAGTAGAAAGAATCAGATATAGCCAACAACTCTATGAAAGTCAACAGAAATACGCGAGCTAGGCACCCACCCACAGTAGAACATCTTTTGTGAAATGAAGGATTGCTGCCCTATTTTACAGCCCTGATAAATAATGCCTGTCCCATATTTTAACCATGTGGGACAGTTGAGTTTATTGGAATATGGGGGGGTCAACTGACTTCATCTGGATTCCAACTGAAGACACTGACACTGAGACTACTTAAGAAGCTCTGCAGAATCTTTGAACCATGCATTCTACCCCCACCTGATCAACTGGGTTCCTCACTTCAGATTTCAACAAGAACACAGAAGGAAAGTTAATAATTAATCCAACTGCTGACTGCAATGTCTGCAAATCTTTCCTCATTGACACTTATATCTCCTGTCATTCTTCCAAATGCAAGTCTTAAGTGCTCAGGGACAAAGTCAACCCCTGCCCAAGGTCAACGGCTCCCGTCACTTCCTGTCTGTTGTAATATTTTCCACTGTGACTCTTCTCGTTTTCTTGAATAATGGATTTCTTTCTTCTAATATGTCAACTAAATGAAAGTAGTTCTTGGATTAACTGCCTCACCTAAGTTATTATCCCATCCAGTACTCCAGCTCCCTGCAGAAACAGCTGCTTAGATCAATGGATCTGCTTCTTAATCTCCCATTCTCTCCTTATTTACTGTGTTTTTTAATTAAATATTTTTTGCATTTTATTGGTATGTCAAAAGTTTGCACACATTTAATGTTTAGGCTTCATTAATTTAGACATACACATACCCACCATCTCAAAATTGTCTTTCGCCATTCTTTTGTTATTAACATTATTAATCACACCCTATTGTCGTAACCCACGATCTTCATTTTTTTGTTTTTATTTTTTAAAAGTATTTTTTTCATTTTATGTACCAATTCCAGTTTCCCCTTCCTCCCTCCTGCCCTCCACCTCCCCCCATCCCACTCCCCATCGACTCCTCAGAGAGGGTAAGCCTCCCTTGGGGAGTCAAGAAAATCTGGCATACTAAATTGAGGCGGGGCCAAGTTCCTCCCCACTGTGTCAAGGCTGAGCAAGGTATCCTACCTTAGGAAATGTGTTCCAAAAAGCCATTTCATGTACCCAGGATAAGTCCTGGTCCCACTGCTAGGGGCTCCCCAAACTGATCTGGCCACATCACTGTCACCCACATTCAGAGGGCCTAGTTCAGTCCCATGCATGTTCCCCACTAGAGTCCATGAGTTCCCACCAACTTGGGTCAGTTGTCTCTGTGGTTTTCCCCAGCATGATCCTGACCTCACATGCTCCTGTGTTCCCTCCTCCCTCTCTTCAACTGAAGTCTAGGAGCTCAGACCACTGCTTGGCTGTGGATCTCTGCATCTGCTTCCATCAGTTACCGGATGTAGGCTCTATGATGACAGTTAGAGTATTCACTAATATGATTACAGGGGAAGGTAAGTTCAGGTACCCTCTCCATTACTGCTAGGGGCCTTAGACCTAGCAATACCACTATTGAGCAAATACCCAAAAGATGCTTCATCATACCACAAGGTCACTTGCTCAAGCATGTTCATGGCAACATTATTCATAATAGCCAGAAGCTGGAAACAACCTAGATGTCTCTCAACTGAAAAGTGGATAAGGAAAATGTGGTACATTTACACAATGGAGTATTACTCAAAGGCAAAAAAAAAAAAAAAATGACGTCATGAAATTTGTAGGCAGTTTCTATCTTTGAATTTGAGGTGTATTTCTTGTATGCAGCAGAAAGATGGGTCCTGCTTTTATATCCATCCTGTTAGCTTGTGTCTTTTTATAGGTGAATTAAGTCCATTGATATTAAGGGATATTAATGACCAGTGATTGTTCATTCCTGTTATTTTTTGGTGGTAGTGTGTGTATACTTCTCTTCTTTAGGGTTTACTGCTGTGGTGTTATCTATTGCCTGTATTTTTGTGGGTGTATCTGACTTCCTTAGGTTGGAATTTTCCTTCTAGTGCTTTCTGTAGGGCTGGGTTTGTGGCTAAGTATTGTTTAAAACTGGCTTTGTCTTGGAATGTCTTGTTCACTCCATCTATGATGATTGAAAGTTTTGCTGGATATATTAGTCTAGGCTGGCATCCATAGTCTCTTAGTGTCTGCATTACATCTGTCCAGGTCCTTCTGGCTTTCAAAGTCTCCTTTAGTGCATGAGCTGGCTTTTTGGAGCCTGGGGCCTATTCTGGGACACTTTGCTCAGCCTGGGTGAAGGGAGGAGGGGACTGGACCTGCCCGGACTGAATCTACCAGGCTGAACTGAATCCCCAGGGGGAGTCCTTGCCCTGGAGGAGATGGGAATGGGGGGGGGGTAAATTTGGGGGAGGGCTGGGCAGGGGAGAAGGGAGGACAAGGGAATCCATGGTTGATATGTAAAATTAAATTAAATCATAAAATTATAAAAGAAAGAAATTTGTAGGCAAATGGATGGAACTAGAAAAAAATCATCCGGAGTGAGATAACTCAGACCCAGAAAGACAAACACTGTATGTACTCACTCTTAAATGGATAGTAGATGTAAAGCAAAGGATAACCAGGCTTCAATACACAAACCCAGAGAAGCTATGCTCTTCATTTTAATCAGCAGCTTGCTGTACTCAGGGCCATACACCCCTTAAGGCCCTTCATATTCCTGGCCTTTGAGACACAGCACGATCTAATTCCATCATTATTAAAAGGTCACTCCTTGGTTCATTTCCTTAATTTTCCATCTCTGTTCATCCTCTGAATGTTGTCATGCTAAGGAGTCCATCATGGGAAACTCTCTCTTTGTTCACACTTCCACCCCAGACACTCCTTTCAGCTACGTGCCCTCAAATATTCTATGAATGAGACTTTTTAGTCATATATGTGTAACTTCAGGCTGAAAGGTCCTTTGTGGTAAAAGACTAGGACATTCATTTGTCTGCATATTCATTTATGAAGTTCTCAGGTCTAACAAATCAGAATAACTCCCTTTCCTTCTCTACTTTGCAAACATGCTTCTTCCAGATACCTTCTATTAGAAGTTCCAGCCTGTCCCCACCAAGTTTCTCAATAACAAAATATAGGCATTAGTCTGATATCTGTGTTTTCCTCCACATACAAAATCCATTTCTATAGCCCTTGTCTCCAGAACATTCTTAATGGAGTCTTTGCTCTGTTTCAGGCTCTTCTGTCCTAAACCATGTCTTAGGTCATGTTCCCTAAAAGAAGAAACTGAAATGAAGATTCTTCTTCATGGAATTGATGGAGGGCAAGAGGAGGAGAGATGTAGAGGAGGATAGGAGACAAGTGCTAATTAAGCAGGAAGCCTGTCTCAGCTAACAATTAGTCGCAAGCTGGTCCCACAGGAGATGATGTAGAACCTCATTCCACAGGTTCAGTCCCACCTCTGAGCAAGGAAATTCTTGTCAGTCTGTCAGTTCCAAAAGGGAATAAGTAATAGCTTAGATTAACAGATGTCTACTTAGGTTGTAATATCTAGATAAGAGATTGATCAATGAACTATAAAAAAAAAAAAAAAGGAATCAGGGAATCAGGGAGGGCCACCAAGAGTGTCCTCTTCACCAAGCACTATCAGCTCTTACCTAGACAACTGCCTTAGCCTCATGATTAGACTCTTTACTTCCACTCTTGTTCCTACTCATTCATTTCACACCTGGTGTCTGCTAAGGTGTGACTCACTGCAAAGCTCCAAATGCTTTCCAACGTGCTGAAAAGAAAAGAAAACCTCATCTGGACTACCAGGCTATCCCCAGGCTGATCCTTCCACCTTCTCCAACTCTGTCTCCTCCTTCTTTCCCTTCCTCACCTTCCTCACCACCAAGGCCACCTTTCTCTTCTTGGAATTCCCCAAATGCATCGCTTTTCTGCACTAGCCTGTTACTAGCATCTGAACAGACATTCTTCTAGCAGATCATCTTGTCAATCATACTTCAATATTCACTCAACCTTGTCTGAAAAGCCTTCTAATTAGTTTAAATTACCCTCTCAGTAAACTTTGGTCATGTTTGCTACTTCAGTCCCAATATCTATATCTGGTATTTGGTTTATATTTTGTTTTTCCAAAAGCATAAATTTCATGAGAGTATCTCCATATAACTTGTTCTGTGATGTGTGCTTAGTACTTAGAACAGTTTTATATACTTAAATTCACTACTGAGAATTTCACTCAAGATCATTTGTTATGACAGGCCAATTGAAAAATGGACAGGAAAATAAACAATTTAAAATAAACAGTCAGTGGGTAGAAAGTTTACAAAATCACTGGTGCTTGTTAACTATTAAAATGGTGCAATTTTTTATAATAAAGCAAACTGTTTTATCTATCAGAAAGCCCAAGATTACATTAATAATATTCAGTATTGTCAGGCAAGGTGATGCATGCCTTTAATCTTAGCATTCAGAAGGCAGAGATAAGTGGATCTCTGTGAGTTCAAGTCCAGCCTAATATATATAGCAAGTTCCAGGATAGCCAGGGCTGTAGAGTCTCCAAAAAAGCATCAACAACAAAATTAATGATAACAAAAATAATAATAATCAGAATTAGTAAAACATATATGTAGCAGGAATCTTAAAAGTTCTTATTAATAAAATCAAACCTAAGGCCAGTTATTGGGGTGAATGCTGAAAGATCAGAGAAGCAGAACAAGCCAAGCTACCTCACCTTACCAATTCCTCAGCTGATCCTGTTTCCTCAGACTGGATGCCTCTGAGTCCTCACCCAGAATGAATCTCAGCTGAACTGCTGCTCAAAAGCCTAAAAGCTTAACCAGCCAAATGCTTCTAGTTTCTGGTCTTCACACCTTATATATCATTCTGTTTTTGCCATCACTCCCTGGGATTGGGATTAAAGGCTCACTTCTTGGGATTAAAGGCATGTGTCACCATGCCTGGCTATTTCCAATGTGGCCTTGAACTCACAAAGATCCAGAGGGATTTCTACCTCTGAAATGCTAGGATTAAAGGTGTGAGTGCCACCATTTTCTAGCCTTTGTATCTAGTGGCTGTCCTGTCTCTGACCCCAGATAAATTTATTAGCATGCACAGTATTTTGGAGAACACAATACCACCACACATATATGCCTCCAGTCCAGGAGAATGTGATTACAAATATTTTCAGAGGCCAGGCAGCAATGGTGCACGCCTTTAATCCCAGCACTCAGGAGGCAGAACCAGGCAGATCTCTATGAGCTGGAGGCCAGCCTAGTCTACAGTGCAAGCTCCAGGACAAGCACCAAAACTACACAGAGAAACCCTGTCTGGAAAAACAATACAAAAAAATATTTTCAGAAAATTTGGCTGTATTTTTCAATAAAAATACGGTGTCAGATAAATATAGCAATTATTTAGTCAAACAACTATGAAATAATACATTCCAGAAAGAACTTGTAACCTGAATTCTAACATCTGTGAAAATGTCATAAGCATTGATTGCCCTGTATGTTTACAAAAAGCTTTCTTGTGTCCTTTTTCATAAGATTTTGTAATAAAATTATGTTTTTGCCCTTTGATAACTGTAATACCCTACCTAATCTAGTCTAGAGATGACCAAATTTAAGAATTAATACATCACGGGAACTTTAGGTTCCTGGACTGTGGAAACATGTCATAGCAAAACAAGAAGCACTGACTGGCTATAATGCAGAAAGCCAACAAGTGCCTTATTCATCTGTAAGAGAGGGCATGAGGAAGGAAGTGAGATGCCACTCTCAGTAAATACAGGCTTGAGAATCCTCAAGACTATGAATAGACTTAGCAAAAGTCACTGTCAGTCTGTCAGGAGATGGCATTACACGACAGATAACCTTACTGCTGAGTTGCCAACCCTTGGGCTGCAATCCCCCAAATTATTTTAGTCCTTCATCAAAACACACGCAAATCAAGTGACCAATGGTGTTCTTTGCATGAGAATAAGAAAGTGTTTGTGTTTCTAAATCTAGTGCCGGCCATGGACATGCTTAGTTCAAATCCCTCACTTTACAAATAGACTGAGACACCAAGCAGCAAAATTTCTCAATGGGCATGAAGCCTGCTTATGGAAGAACTGAATGGTTGTGGTGGTGGTTTGAATAAGCTAGCTCCTATAAGGCCCTATGTATTTGAATGCTTAGACACCAGTGAATGGAACTCCTTGATGGGATTAGAAGGGGTTAGGAGGTGTGTGGCCTTATTGGAAGAAGTGTATCATTGGGAGTGGGCTTTGAAGTTTCAAAAGCCCATGCAGGCTCAAGATGGTCTGTCTGTCTGTCTGTCTGTCCCCCTCCCCATCTTATAAACAGAATGTAGTTCTTAGCTACTTCTACACCATCTCTTCTATGCACTATGGTGCTCCCTGCCGCCATGTTTCCCACCATGATGATAATGGAGTAAGCCTTTGAAACTAAGCAAGCCCCAATTAAATGCTTTCATTTACAAGAGCTTCCTTCATCATGGTCTCTTCACAGCCATAGAACAGTGACTAAGACAGCTGTTAACCTGCCCTGACTCTTAGGCTCCTTTTTGTTGCTACACACACACACACACACACACACACACACACACACTTTTGCCTGTTTGGGGGACCTTTTTCCTCCTACAGTGTTGCTTCATCCAGCCTTGATATGAGGGTATGTGCCTGGTCTTCTTGTAACTTGTTTGGTTGCTATCCCTGGGAGGCCTGCTCTTTTCTGAAGGGAAATGGAGGAAAAGTGGATCTGGGAGAGGAGAAGTTGGGCGGGGCGGGGCGGGGGGGGGGGGGGGGGGGGTGCTGTGAGGAGAGGAGGGATCTGGGGAAACTGTGGTCAGAATGTAATATATGTGAGAAGAATAAATGAAAAAGAAAACAAAGAAGAATCCAGTCATACCCATTAGCCCATTGAGGATCGGATGCAAATGACGGGAAAAGGGTGACGAAAAATCCCCTCCCCTTGAGCATACACTGCCACTTTCAACTACGAGCAACTGCAGCAATGGCATGGGAAGGACAAGTGTGAACGTGCCGTGCAGATGCCAATGACTGAAGGTCAGGAAAACATGTAAAGTGTGCAACACGTGTTCTGAATCTTAAACTACAAGAGTGGTTACCCCAGAAGGGAAACTAGGTGAGTTACATCCCTGAGCTCTCTGCCAGGCCATGAACACGGCCAGACTGACTGTAGTACCCTCAGCCAGGGACTCCACCCTCTGCCTCCTTAAACCAACATTCCGCTCTCTGGCCTCCTCTTACCTTTCCAGGTATTGAAGAATGTGTTTAGATACTTCTTAGGATCTAGTCCTAGAGGAGTTGTGACTATGTGAAAATAATTTATACTAAAACACTTAAAAAGCAAAGAGTCTGTATAATTTTGAAAACTTGTGGCTACTAAAAGCTGTGTGTTTTGTTTTCATTCTACTAGTGAGTTTTTTCATTGACCTTTCAACTTAAAAGTGCCTATGTTCTGCCCTTTAAGGATCATGTAGTGGCTTATCCTTCAATCTGATATGTGCGGCTGTGTCTAGTGGTGCTGAACTAAACCACTAAGTATTAATTATCCACTGAAGCAAACCCATATAAGCGAAATGCCCCGTTTTACCAGTGCAGGCTTGGAGACTTAGGCATCTTAGGTAGTTTTCCCAGGACAACCTATTGGTGCATCTAAGCCTTAACACTTGAGAAGCTCTTGCTCATAACCACCCTTCTATGTGATTCCCTACACGAACTCACAATTAGCTATGGAAGCACAGCACAGGTGCACAAAATAGCACGAAGCTGAATATGCTATTTAAAAAAAAAAGAAAAGAAAAGAAAGAAAACTGCAACAGTAATAGATTTGGGGATGAATGAGTGGGAATAACTAGTGAAAACCTCCTGGGAAAGGGGTGGATGAAACTGGCCCTTATGAACATGGGCTGAGGAAGGGCTGGGATCCAAGGGGGATGGAAATGGATGTGAAGCCACAGGTGGCATTTCTAGAGGCAGTGAGGAGTCATTCTGGAGCAGGCGTTTCGTGGTAGTTTATAGAATGACGTTCTGTGACACTCTCTAGTGAGGCATCTGGCATAAGATTATAGCATAAAAAATGTGCTATGTGTTGCTGCAACATAACAGATTTTATGACAGACTTTGTTCCTGTTACAGTGTCATCTAAAACCTAGAGAGTAAGAGGCAAAGGGAAGAGTAGCCCATAAAATAGAAAATTCATGTCAGAAAGTGCTAGCCTCTATCTCAGCTACGTGACAAAAGAGTCAGAGTAAAAAAAAAAAAAAAAAAGACACGCTATAAACTAAACATCCAATCATCTGATAACAACACTTAGACTCAGTAAGAAATCCCTTATTATTGAATAACTAAAGAATTTTGAGGCAGTATGATTGGGCAATGTTATCTAGACAATAGCAACATGAGGAAAATTACTGACAATGGGCATAAACATTGGAACTATCCAAAGAAGGAAAAACCAATGGCTACATCTCACTGGATTGTCTAATGTACATATGATTTCAAAGCAGTCAGAAATTATAATATTGTGTGCCAATATTCTTAATGTTGTCCTTGTATAGACAAGAGCATCCACTTCTGCCACTTTAAAATACTTTTCTTGATATTCAAATACTATTTCTGTTGAAATGTTGTCATGGGGGGTGGTTGGAGAGATGACTCAGAGTTAAAGCCTTTGCTTTGCAAGCATAAAGGCTAGATTTCTGATCCCAAGAACCTTTGGAAATGCTGGGTAAACAGGAAACCCACCTGAAATTCCAGCCCCAGAAGGTGGAGATGGAATCCCCAGAGAAAGTTGGGCAGTTAAGACTAGCTTTATGGGCAAGCTCTGGGTTTGATTGACAGACCCTGACTCAAAGAATAAAGTAAACATGGTTGAGGATGACTTCCAACATCATTCTCCGGCCTCCACATACATGCATGTACATGTGCATGCATACCCACACATACAAACATGCTCACATACACACAAAAGAAAAATGACTAATCAATTTAATTAAAATGCTGTTATTTGTCCTTCTTAAACCTTGGTCGAACAACCATATTCACCATTGCTCATTTATACATCTACACATCAATTCTGGAAGGCAAACATGGAAGTATTTCTTCTACCTCCTACAGAAGGAAGGCTTTAACTTTGGAAGTAACACTACACTTACATTCTAGACATCCCTGTTTTACAGTCACAGGGCCTCCTGAGGGGACCTGCCTTTCTAGTTTAGTCTGTACATATAGTTCCAGTCCAGTCTTTGTCAACAGACAGCTTCTTGAGAAATACAAGGCAAATATGATAATGCCCCATTTAAAAAAAAAGAATTATAATAAGAAATTGATTTCACAGCATATTCTAGAAATCCACAGTTGAACATCCATTACTCTCAAGAAATTCTTCCTTCTAATCTAACTTTTATCCAATAGAAATCTAAATTCATTCTGTCCATATGTGTAGATATGCACTCTAGAAGTCACCATTTAGCTTTGTTGTCTCCCAGTAGAAACATGACCTCTGTTACTTCAACCTGACCTTGGAATTTGTTTGGTTCCCTAGCAAATATGATGGTTCCTTTGCCTCCATCCAAACACCTGCTGAGTCCTCCAATACATCAGCACCCTGGGTCTGGTCATCAGAGAGTGAGTCATCACCTGCCTTAGGACTTTCAGGTGACAGAATGACACACAAGGTCATTGAAGGAACTGTTGTAAACAGGGCAGTCCCAAGGAACAGAGCTTTTACCAGAAATTCCCAAGCCTTTGTTTGGAAAGGTGCAAGGAAGGCATCAAAGACATTTATCACAGTGTGGCTGCTTTCTTTATGGAATGGGACTAAGGATATATGGGCCTTGGCTTTGTGCCACTCTGTGTCCTCACTGTGCCTTACAGCTGAGTGGTTAAGAGGATGAGCCAGGAGCCAAAGTAACCTGTTTCATTCCTGTTTACTGGGCACTAGATAACCTTAAGGAATTTTCCTTTGAAAGCCCTGGGTAAATTAGAGGTTATAATATGCAGCATAAAGCCTTCTTGAGTATATTAAATAGTGTGTGGTAATGAATGTAAATTTTCTAGAACACAGAAAAATGCAGAGGAGGTTGGAGAGATAGTTCATCAATTAAGAGCACAACACATACTGTTCTTGCTGAAAAACTGAGTTCAGTTCCCACTTCAAACAGCTCACAACCACTTATAACTCCAGCTTCAGAGGACCTAGCATCCTCTGCTGGCCTCCCCGGGTACCTGCATTTATGTGTATGTACATAGACACACACACACACACACACACACACACACACACACACACACACACACACAACTAAAAATGTAAATCTTTTTCAAAAAAGGAAAGAAAAATACAAGTTTCTCTCCCCATGTTTCTCTACAGTTATAGAATCTAAAAATGACATACAGCATTAGCATTGACCTGAGAGCTCCAGAATCTTTGATTTCCATGATCCTATTTATCAAACCCAAGCTCATGGTTGTTTCTAACTTCAGGAACCGACTTTGCTCTCATGGTTTTATGTGCCAGGTTTTCCCTACAATATTTCGATGCCCTTGTCTTTTTCACTTTGGGGCATTTGATGTTTATATTTTAGAGGATGTATTTAAGCCAGGCAGTGGTGGCGCATGCTGTTGATCCCAGCATTTGGGAGGCAGAGGCAGGCTGATCTTTGTGAGTTTGAGACCAGCCTACTCTACAGATCGAGGTCAAGGAAAGACAAGACTGTTACACAGAGAAACCTTATCTCAAAAAAAAATACATTTAAATTCTATTTGTCTACAGTGAGTCTGTCACTGAGTCTTCAAGTGACAGCCATCAGGCTTCTCTGTGTGCATGTGAGAGGCCCAATGTGTTATCTGTAACCTAAGGTGACTGTGAAAAAAGAAGTTAAGAGAAAGGAAATATAAGAAGGATAAAAATACAAAAGAATCACTATTCTTAGGATTTAAAAAAGGATGCTCTCTGTTTCAAGGATTCTATACAAAGGGAACAGGTTTTCATGGGTAGCCTTCATAACACCTGTCTGCTTTTCTGTCATCTATGGTATCCACAAATAATCAAAACTGGAAATGCTGCATCCAGCAGCAGGTTCTACAAACATGCTCTGAAATACATATCACCCTCCACATACAAGTGAAACTATATGAACTGTTTAATAATCCTAAGCATTGGCAAGAGTTCATGCCATGGTAAGTAAATCCTGAGTGCTGGTATTAAAGGCATGCACCACCACCACCACCACCACCACCACCACCACCACCACCACCACCACCCCGGCTCAAATTTTATCCTTAAAGAAAATGTAACTAATGTTATTGTGATTGCCTTAAAGGAAAGTTAACTATAGGCTATGTGCTACTTCTTATACCTATCTTATCTATCTCTATTTCTGTCTCTGCATATTTTAATGATTATCTTTGTCATTTCTATCTCCATCTTTGTCTGTAAATTCCCTATGTGTAGGTGGTTTGTATGGTTGTCTCTTTCCCTTATAGGGAAGTAGCTTGGTTGAAACCAAGTTGCTTGTTTCACTGAAGTTAATTCCTGGTTGGCTTGAATCAGCTTGAATGATACTTAAATATTATCATGCATAGATAACACATTTTTTTCTTTTAAATGAAATATAACTAATAGTATTGAGACTACTCTTAAGTAAAGTTAGCCATAGCCTACTTCCTGCCTTATCTTCATACTTGGATTGAATTAGCAGATTTCCTATTTGAAATCACAATGAGTTTATTGGGGGGAACTGAGACTATAGGGACACATGGGCATGTTAATTCCATCAGAATAAACAGGCCCTGGATTTTCTCAGACACAGAAGACCAAGAAAAGTGTATAACTCCCTCACCTGGACCCCATAAAACAGGGCTGGAATGGACAACACTGCCTCACTGACTTGTCATCTAACACACAGTGTGTGTGTGTGTGTGTGTGTGTGTGTGTGTGTGTGTGTGTCAAGGACTGAACTCCTGACTGTTCTGGGCCTTAAGATGATCTTGATTCCCGGTATTGACATGGGCTGTGCAACTGCCATATGTCTGCCCAACTGCTCACCTGACCCAGCTGTTCACCCGCTGACCTATCCAAGCTATTTCTGTTGTAGAACCAAACCCTTTTGTCTCTGCAACAGGCTACATCTTTGCCCTCACTCTGGACTTTACAGCAGCAGCTTCTTCCCAGACACTGATTTGAGTTTCTTCTTTTATCAACACAGAATTTTATTTGCTTTTCTATCAGACCACTTCTGAAACTTCTAGGACTCTACTGTAGCCTCTTTAACTTGCATTCACTCTGTAACCAACATCTGTACAGATAGGCAGACAGAGGAGAGACAGAGAGAGACAGAGACAGAGAGTAGAGAAAGAAAAGAGATTTATTGCACACTGTATAATGTGTGGTAATGGGAGTTGATATTACTATAAGTAAGATTGGAATAAGTAAGAACCTGCATTGACCTCATCCAGATTACCTAGGCAAGTGGGATTATTTAACAGATCACTGCCATTGAAGCTTCTGCAGGGCTCATAAATGCATCATTATTCAATAAATTCTGGCACCACAGAAAGACACAAAGGTATTTGTCTGTTCCTGGCATAGCAAGCCAAGGACAGGCAGCATTTTTGATGAGAAAACAATGGTGAATAGAAGTTGGTTAAACAGTTTCTGTCTGAACATCGTGTCACTGAAGTTAAAAATAGAAAGATGTCAAACTATGGTTTGGTCCAGGAAGGTAAGTACTTTAATGATTGTAAACAATGGGAAAATGTACAGAAATAATGTCGTTGTCTACTTTATTTTTACTACAACTCCGTTGCTTCATGTAGTCACAACTTCAGGAGGACCCTGAAACCAAGTGATGTAAAATAACCCATCCAAACGTGTCAGATACAGGATTTGGGAGTCTGACCCTGAAGCCTGTGGCTCCAAATTCCTCACCCTTATTATTTTGCGTGTGTTTCAGACTCTAGTTGCTTCCCACACAGTATCCAGGTTCCCATTCTTCCTTCCTAAAAGCTCCCTAATTCGGTTTGCAGTAAAATAGGCAGTCACGAATACCTACCTACCCACACTCCCTGGCAGTCCGAGAAGCAAAGTGACCAGTCCCAGAGAATGATCACTGAGCAGAATGAGGCATCTAGGAAATTTGTGCAGGAGTGTGATGTGTCTTAAGCTTGGACAGAGCCTTCACACACAAGCAGAAGACAGACCAGTCAGTGCACAGATAGGGGGAATAACACTAGGCTGCAAACCAGCCCTGTACTTCCCACTGATACATGTGTTATTGCATGGGAGAGCTGAATCCGTATCTAATAAGATTCCACCAGGAAGCTGTTTTTCTGCTGTTTGCAAGTGAACACATTCTTGACACTGGTTCTGGACTGAATGCTTGTGCTTCCCCCACAGAACCCTGGGCTACTTGAAAATCTGACTTCGAGGTGAGGTCATAAGGGAGGGGCTATGATCTGATAAGGCCATTGTTCTCAGAAAAGACACCTAAGAGTTCAGAAATAGCCTCCCTCTCCCTCTCCCTCTCCCTCTTCCTCTCCCTCTCCCTTTCTCTCTTCTCCCTCTCCCTCTCCCTCCCTCCCTCCCTCCCTCCCTCCCTCCCTCCCTCCCTCTCTCTCTCTCTCTCTTTCTCTCTCTCTCTCTCTCTCTCTCTCTCCTCTCTGTAAGCCAGGAAATGCAAGCCAAGAAAAAGGTCCTCATCAGTCACCAGAACAGTCGGGACTAGAACTTTGCCTTTTGCCTTTGGTTTTTCTTGCCCCGATAAATGTAAAATTTTTATCTTTTTTATATGAGGCTAAGGCAGGCAAGTTCAATATTCTGTGGCTGTTTCTCTTGAGTCACAGGTTCTGTATCCATGAGTTCAATCAACATTATACAGAAACATCTAGGGATAAAAACATTCTCAAGATTGCCAAAAAGCAAAATTTGAATTCACCATATAGCAGAAACAATGCTGAATCCTTGTACATGAAGAGGTTCTCAGGCATTCCCAGCAACAGCATCCCTGGCTCTCTCCCCAGCTCTCATGAACGCATCATTTGTTCTGTCTCACTTGCTCATTCCCTATGCCACTTCTCACCTTCACCAATGTGAAAATTTGTCTCCTAAAACTCAATTCAACCCCAAAACAAGCCTCTAAATTATCAACCCAATGACCAGTGCAAACCTTCTGTGTCTAAGAAGGAGTGTAAAGTGTTATCGCTCAAGAAAAGAAAAGTCTTGTGTCTTAAAGAGGAACACTGATAATGTTTGAGTGTATCACACATGCTGTGACTCTCTCCTATGACAATAGGGCATAACAATTTACATAGCATTTATATCACATTAGATATTATACGTAATCCATTTTTTTATTTTATTCAACTTTGGTTCCTTGAGACATGGTTTCATTGTGCAGTACAGGTTGGCCTTGAACTTGTGATCCTCCTGCCTGAGTCTCCTGAATGCAAATACGTCAAATCTAAAGATTATCGAAAATATATAGGAGAATGAGCAAACACAACATGAGCAGAGTCTGCTCAAGTCCCTGTAGACACTCAGGAATGACTATACATGACATTTCACAGTAAAATGTCCAGAAGAAAGCCAAAAGGAGCTAATGCCTCTAACTAGCTGTAGCCTTGGGCAATTTGTTATTTGATCTTCTTGGCTCACATCAAAATGTGGGGTTCATACTAGGAGATCCTTCAGGTTCCTTATAGCACAACATTTGGTGATTCTAGAACAATATGAATCAGCACTCTTTCATAATCTCGAGCTTCGTGTCAAAACATTTTTCATATTCTCAGTTCTCAGAGTAGACATCTGCTTAGCAGAATTTTTCCCCAACAGCTTTCTCCTTTCCCAATCTGATTTCTCTTACAAGTGTATTACTGTAGGGGAAGAGAAAGCACTTGCTATGGAACCATTTAAAAATCTATCTTGCCTGCACACACATTTTCACCAATACTGACTTTTAGGTATAGCGGCATTGGAAGCCAGGGAAGGAGACACCACCCTCCAAAGTAGCTGACAAGCCAAGAAATAAGGTCATGTACAGAACAAGGTCATTAGGTGAACCTGAGCTAATAGACAGACTGCCCTGCATCTTGGGACTGATGTTCAGGAGCCAGCTGTTCCTTTACTTATCTAAGTATCTACTTTTAGCCACCATTTGCTCAATGGAATTAGCCCAGTTCTGTTACTAACCTCTCAGTTTCCTTCTATGTAACCCACTTTTTATGCCTTGTACATCATCAGTGAAAAATGCTGCTTCATCAAATACTTTCATTCAAAATACCTTTGTCCAAAAGGAAATTAAGTTCTGAAGTGAAGATTACCTTTAATTCAAAGGACATAACATCACGTAGCAGTAAGTACAGTGAGTTAAAAAAAAAAACCAATAGAGTTGAACCTGTGAATCCCAATCAAGGCTTAGATCTGCCTCATGGTAACCCTGACAATCTGCTAGTTCCGGTCCTATCCAGGCTCCAGTCCCCTTGACTGCACAAGGAGGGGGCCACCATGGATAATCAAGTCTGTGTTGTGGGTCTGTATATCTAGCCTGGTTTGTATATCATGGCGGGGACAGCTCACTTTATCCTGCCATGAATTACAGAGCCTTAGTCTGACTTTTGTTTCATCTTCTATTTATACTGTGATGGGGAGATTCTTCCACTACTTGTCCCATTCTCTTAGACTAAATACACTATTTTTAGGAGAGGTCACAGGCTAAAATGGTGAGAAGCAGGCACTTGCCTTTTTAGTGTCTCTGGGATTGGAGCAAGTCATTTACTTTCCCTGCCCTTGGTTCCCTTATCTTGAAATGAGGATCAATAATAGTAACCATCTCCAAAGAGTTATTGTAAGAATTCAGTAATTTTAATGTATGCAAATATCAACATTTGCATTCATCAAAAATTAGCATTTGCATGCATTAGTAGTATCTAAAAGTTTATTATTCATAATAAATAACATATGAAAGCTTGATATTACTTATGTAACATCATAAGCTGTAATTCTGTGTTCTAACTGAAGTCTTTTACATCTTTAAATCCCTCTAACCTGTAGATAAAATTGAAGCACACATTAAATAAGAGAGGATGGCCAGAGGAGTCAGTTTCTGGAGTCCATATCCATTCAGAATGCTGTATGGAATGAGGCATGTGACAAGAATGGGCATGGGTGAGTCAGATGGACCAGGGGAAGGGGGAGTGATGGGCTTTATCTTTAAGTAACAGTGAGCAAAGCAGAGTGAGTGACGTGCCAAGAACACAACCAAGGAAATGTCACTGGGCATCTGATCTGCTCTTCCAGCCTTGAAGATGCTGCTGGAAGTGCTGGCAACTGCCCACTTCACTCAAGATACCCCTTTTACCTCTGTCTGAAATTCTACCACTAATAAGACATTACTTTTCTTTTTCTCTGAGAAGAAAATGGCCCTGGAGAGGAAACACATTAACCTCTAATCCCCTAATAGAATTTGGTTTTGTAGTACTTTCTGAAAGCAGTAGGCTGCTGAAGATAGCCTGGAAATGAGGTTAACAGAGTCCTGCATTAAAGGCAGAATTTGTCAAGTCCACAACACAATTGAGTCCTGGGTATGTTCCCTAAGTTATCCTTAGATTATTTACAAATAGCCTCTGATGGTGAATGATTCCTTAAGTCTATTGTTTTACATCTTCACACCTCATTTGAGGAACAGGACTCCCAACAGAGAAGGAGCTAGGCATGGAAAACTAGTACCTTCCATAAGAACATAAGAGACAGAGATGTAAATGGATGAAATAAAAAAAGAAGTGATCTCAAAGACCTTGGACTAGAGCCCTTCCTCCATAGTTTTCTGGTAGTTTGCATCATTGTGGAAAAAAAAAATAGCAAAAACAATGCAAGGGAGGAAGGACTTATTTTGACTGACACTTTTGAAGATTCCCGTCTATAAACTCTTGACCCCATTGCTTCTAGGTCTGTGTGAGAAGAGAGTAGAGCATCCATCGTGGGAGGGAACACATGGTGGGGGAAGTGGCTCACCTCACAGCAGCCAGGAAATGGGAGAGAGAGCTTTAGGGGGACCCAGGATAAGATGTAGCATGGAGGTGGGCAGCAAACCAACTAATGTGCAAGAGTCCTGTACTAGATGAGATCACTGATTTCCCGAAAACACCTGTGAATGAATAACTACTGACGTATAGATGGCCAGGAAATACAAGATAGAGAAGGGAGTATCCTGACCTATGAGAAGGATAGAAACAATTTGCCCAAGGAAGACACATAAATGCTTTGGGGTTTGTTTATTTGCTTTATTGTCTGAAGCTTGCTGCAAACTCACTACATAGCTAAGGGTGACCTTGAATTTCTGATCTTCCAGCCTACACACCCAGAATGCTAAGGATTTCAGGAGTAAACCACCACACACAGTTTATATGCTGCTGGGGATTAACACAGGGCCTTGTCTGCGCTAAGTGACTACCCTATCAATTAAGCTACATCACTGGCCTGCATCTGTGGCTTTAAAGAACCTGGGTCTTTTGACTGTAAAAGTTCACAAAATAAGGGCATCAAAACTATATTTTTACTCTAAATCTGTTCCCTGGACTTGGTCGAAAGTGAGAGTAGTTACTGATCTTTGTAATTAAAAATAAAACAAGAGGCCGGGCGGTGGTGGCGCACGCCTTTAATCCCAGCACTCGGGAGGCAGAGCCAGGCGGATCTCTGTGAGTTCGAGGCCAGCCTGGGCTACCAAGTGAGTTCCAGGAAAGGCACAAAGCTACACAGAGAAACCCTGTCTCGAAAAACCAAAAAAAAAATAAAAATAAAAATAAATAAAACAAGAGAAAAAGTATTAATTATGTACATTAGATAGATACACATGTATATAATATATGCATATAATACATGTAAAAAATGCCCTTAGTAGAACTTAATTTGGATAAATTGTGTTGTCCCATTAATAGTGAAACCACAGTCTTAATACTTACTTCTCTATAACCTCAATGGATAGGTTACCCATTCAACAAGAATCTACCTGTTGATAATCCTTGCACCCAAGTGGAAGCTTCCCTGTGACCTCTCTACCCCAGCCTTTTCCTCTCCAGTTTATTTCAAACCAGGTATTGCTTAGCTTAAATACAAATGAATCAGTTCACTTACTTCTCAGTCTTCTTTTGTGTTTCCCTAACAATGTGAAGCCTTTCATGACCTAAAATGTCCCATGTGAAGCCCAGTATCCCCACCTTGCCGTCCTTTCCTCTTACAAGCCCTTTGTCTCACTTCTGTAATCATATTAAACTTTGCTTTCAAATGTGGCAAGTCCTTTTCCTGATGGAGACTCCAGGGGTTGGATTCCCTCTGCCTTCTCCAGGGTTCAGACTCTCAAATCTTTCTTTACTCATGAGATTTTTGCCAACTGCTCTAGAAAGTAGCCCAACCATGGCTCAATCTCCACTCCCTGCTTATTTCCTTCATGGAACTTGTGGTTCCATATGGATCCACATGTATACATTTATAATCATGTATTAGGGTGGATATTTGCCGAATGTCTGCACATTCAAAAAGTAAGGACTGTATCTACACATGCTCTGTCCATCAGAGTCAACATAGTGCCTAGTGTGTATTGACTCAGTAACATGCAATGGCTAAATAAACTCAACATAGATAACTGTTGATTATTTGAAACAGCAATCATTTGATTAATCTCCCTGTAAACTCTCTGTCCTACTGTAGTAAGATTAAATAGCCATCCCTGCTTATTATGGGTAACTGATTATAGGACTTCCAATAAATGCCAAAATCTAGATGTTCAGTCCCTGTAGAAGGAATAGTGTTTGCATGTAATTTATGCACACCTTCTTCTATACTCTATTCCTCTATATGAGGAAAATTATACTATATTGTCCAGAAAATAATAACAAGAAAAAGCTGTCTTTACATGTCCAAGTATAGAACTAAGGAGTATGCACGTGTGTGTGCACTCATGCATGCATGTATGGGGAATTGAACTCAAGCCTTCTCAGGGGTTAGGCAATACTCTCTCACTGAGTTATATCCCCACTCTTATGTCATTTTATTTTAATACAGAGTCTTACTAAGTTTCCCAGAGTGACCTTGAACTCACTCTGTATCTCAAGCATGTTTGGAAAGTGTTATACTACTACATCAGCCTACAGGAGCTGGCTTAGGCAGGTATCATTTCTTTTGAATATTTGAACCCATGTTTGGTTGGCTCTATGCATGTGGAACCCATGGAAGCAGAGAGCTGGCTGAATTGAATTTCTGGACTTCCAATCACTCCCCTTCAGCAGCCCCTAAAGCAGCAGTGTGTACATGTAGACTTTCTATATCATATTAAAAATTATGCAGCTAGGAAGATGGTTTGATGAATAAAGCACTTGCCTAGGCAAGAATGGGGGCTTAAGTTTGAATAACCAAAACCTGTGTAAAGCCAGGCACAGCAGTGCACATCTGTAATCACAGAGCTCCTACAGAAATATTCTTGAATGAAGTCATCTATTAAATGGACACCCTTGCAGTGTTCAGGTCTGAGCTGATTAGGTGGACATTTACTGAAGCAGTCAGTGGATAGCTCTTCGGACTCCTGAAGCATTAAGCAATGTTCTAATGGTTATTGTTAAACAACTTTCAAGGATGAAAAAGTAACCCTTAGAGGACAAGGAGAACATTAAACATTAAGGCATTGCAATGCATTATTGTTAATTGGACAAAATACATCAAAACTTAATCCATGATGATATGCCTACTAAACTTACTCCAAGGAGAATCACCTTGCAAAGAAAGTTGAGGACTCGGTAGATAATCTTTGGTGTGTATATTACCTCCCTCATGTGATTACACGGAACTTCAGAGATGAGCTAATCCATTATCTGCAGCACTCTGCAGGATAATGTCCCAAAACAGCAAGGATAAAGACTCTAGCTTCCCAATACTGAACTGGTCAAATAACAAATGTCACCTTCCTTGAATTTAGTTGTCTTCTTCTTAGGTTTCTTCTGGAAAAATTAATGATTTAACATAGAAAATAACACACAAAGACAGGCCTAGTGACACATGTCTGTAATCTCAACAGTTGATAAACTGAAGCGAGAAAATTACAAGTTCAAAGCCAATCTGGGATGTATAGTAAGACTCTATCAGGAAAAAAAAGATGGGGAGGATGAAGCTTTTGTTTAATAGCCCATGGTTTCTGTGAGTTTTCCAACAATGCAGGGCATCTCCCTTCTAATTCTTTATATATACATATATAAACATCGAGTTATTGAACTCATTAAAATGTGATTTGTCTCTTTTGAAGGAAGGCAACAAGGAAGGAGGGAAGGGAGGGAGGGAGGGAGGGAGGGAGGGAGGAAGGAGGAAGGGAGGGAGGGAGGGAGGGAAAGAAGGGCAGGGTGACAATGTTCCAAAGCAAAGAGCAAGGAGCAAGGGGCAGAATGAAGAAAGAAGAAAATTAAAGCTCAGAGTCTCAGGAAGTAGTTGGAATAAAATCAAATATGTTCACATCAAGTCTCAAGCTCCTGAGCTGCAGGAGTGATTGGATGAGACTGTCGTCGCCTACAGTTTCCTGATTATCTTACCATACACAGAAGCACCATGCTGAGAACCCAGCACCAGGTGTTTTCTCCCTGCCAACACATTCGAAATCTTGGAGTCTGACAACCAAAAATGTCTAGTCTGTGAGGTAGATGTCTGTCTTCTGAATGATATGGATAGAAAAACAATAAAATAAAATAAACTTCATCCTATTACTAGGTGATCCATTTGGGGTCCAAGCTCAGGGGCTAGCTACCCCCATGGTTTTTGAGCTTATCACCCAAGACCCAGGAGGAAGTCAAACCAATCTGCCCCACACAAGATGCCAAGAGCAAGCTGGGCCCTTCTGTGGCAGAAGAAACCTTGGAAACAAAGAAAACCTAACTCTATGACACGAGGATAGCATTCTGGGTCTTTAATAGCAGGTAGCAATCACCAGCATGTGACGCCTCTTCTCTACAGAGCACGGAGGTTCACCTGAGAACTCAATCTGAGCCTCAGCTCAAGGTAAGCTGGAGCTGTCTGCCATCTTCCCAGGTTGTCCATACAGCCCCTCCCCATGAACCATGGGGATTTATCAGAGAAGGGAGTTCTAGCTTTGTTCTCCCCACAGCCACTCACAGAAAGGTTCACCTCTACACTGACTGGTGCTTGTTTAGAAATGAAATCGATTTCCATGCCACAAACACGCTGTCATACACATTCAGGGATCTTTTTGTCTTGTTCAGTGAAATGCAATACCTCAAAAAAATGCAACATATTCTCTCCCTAACACATCTTGGAGACTCAAACAGTCAGTTTTGCAGGCTACTTCCTATGCAAAGCAAGCTCTGGGGTGTGGGGACATTACCTTCTGTTCTCTTTCCTGCACTGCCCACATATTGCTATTTGGTTAAACATTAACAGATTAAAAAAGAGAAAAAGTCCCACAAAAATGCCCAAATATTTAAACACAAAAATGACTTTAAAAGAATCTTTCACCCCAAGTCTCTCCTTCGTCAGGACTAAATACTTCTAGAAATGTTACATTTACCTGAAAACATCAAGGGAAAATACTCTACATCACTAATTATTTCTCAACATCGTGAGTTTGCTAAAGAACATATAAAGACTCTTGAAATACAAATGTGAGTTGTGCCATATAGCATCAAAGACTTCTTACAGCTTTCACATTCTTTGATGCCATGATTTAAACACAGGGCTGGCCAAGGATGCTGGGATGAGGACATAGAGTCATCAGAAAAAATGAAATCGAGATACTTCCTAGTTTTTCCCTTGTAAAATACCAAAACTTAATTGGTACACTATTATTACAATACTGCAGCCAGCCAGGCACAACTACTGTGGCTGAAATTGTCATCAATGATCTGAAAATTTCCCTGTTTTCCTCTTTAAAAACACTTCAGTTTGCATAATATCCACAGAGTTCTTGTTTATGCCAAAGAACAAGTCTTCAGTGAAGGAGTAAAAACGTGGGCTCTAAGAAAACAGGTTCAAAATCTTAACTCCACCTCTTATTCTCTAGTTTACATTTCTCTCGTCTGGAAAATAGGTAGATGATAGTGCTACCTACCCCACAGTGTTGTAGTAAGGTGTTAAATGAAGTAGTATGAGGTTACAAATCTCAAAGCCCTTGGAATATATATTAAGTGCTCTTGATAAACACCTACTATGATTATCCTGTGACAGATGGCATTTTCTGCAGATGGCCACAGCAATATATCCCATCCCACATATTCTTCCTACAATGTGACATTATCATTCTTCCATAGAAGACTACAGTCTGTGTTCCTTCCTTTTGAACAACAATAGAACTGTGACGATGGCCAAAGTGACCCTGGATAGCTCTGAAGATGAGTCACAAATGATAACAGCTTTGGCTTGGAAAACTACGTACTTGCCCTTGACAGCTTGCTACTGCGCTGTGAGTAAGCCATTCTCGTAAGCATGGGTAGGCACTGTAGCCACGACCTGAGGTCCCAGAAGCTTGCTGGCATTAGCCAGCAGGCAGGTGAATGAGCTCAGTGAGGACAAGTGACGGTGCCGCTAACCCAAAGCATTTAAGCTAGCCTATTGTCTCCAAATAGAACAGTCCAGCTGCCCTCACTGAGCCCTGCCCATGTTTCAAATTAACAGTAAAAAAAAAAAAAAAAAAAAAGAACAAGGTTTATTTCAGGCTACTGAATTTGGGGGCAGTTTGTTACAATCTGGTTATATCAATAGCCCGAAAAATATATTATCAAACTGCAGATAAGAACACAAAATCAGAGAGAGATTAAAATCTTGGTGAAAAAAAAAGACAGTTAATGACAAGTAGAAAGACAATTCAAATGCAGATATTTGGATTCCAACTCACATGTTCCGTCTGTAATTTGATATTTGGAAAATTATCTTGATAACTTTCTTTACTAAGAAGTTGCCAGGATCATGGTCATACTGTAAGTCTCTGATCTTTGAGAGAGATGTTCCTTCTAACTCTATCCAACATACATACCTCAGAAGCAAGTAACAGACTTTCAAGAGCATCTGTGGCCCCCATCCCACGCCTTTGGGACATATCCTTGGCTACTGAGACAGAGTTAAGTTCTTGGGTTTGGCATCCTCTCTGTTGGCTATCAGCTTGCACTGTCTGTTTTCACATCTACCTCTAAACTCATCATATATTTAACATAAGCCCCGATAGGGCTATCACCTAAAACCTCAGGTAGACACTAGGTTCATCTCAGAAGTGGGCAAACTCTTCAAAACAATCTTACTTTACATATGCCAGCCTCACGGTCTCTTTCTATAGATAAGTATTGTCATCTCTCATAGGTACAGTTCTACACTCAAGATTTCAGCCAATCATAAATTAAAGATATTTTAAAAATGTAAATATTGGACACATGTGGACATTTTCATTATCATTATTCCATCAACAGTACAGAATTAGCAACTATTTACACTCTGTGAGGAATTATGACTAAGCTAGAGATATAAGTAGATAAAAGAAGTGTCTCGACTTTATACAAATCCTATGCCATTTTCCATAAGACATGAAGCATCCTTAGATGTTGGTCTGTACAGGGAGCACTAGAATAAAATTCCTTGGATATCAAGAGTTGGCTTCCTAGGAGACCACACTCAGGAATGTAATGTTGTAGAATGTAGTTGTGCTTCCGGATGAAAAAACAATGTCAATGCCTGAGCCAAAATAAATTGAACATGAAGTCAATGAAACATCAAGCTTCAGGGTTGCTCACTTATATGTAGTACTTCCAAAAAATCTTAAGAAGGGCCCCAGCAATGAACTTACAGAAACATTGTTTTATTCCATGCACCAAGTGCACTATAATTTTTGTGCTGCTCTTTGAGGTCTTATCAATCAAAAGCAAAAGCCTTGAATCTGAATAGAGATTAGAAAGTGGCTTAGCCAAAATGGATCCTGAACTACAGCTCTTGTCTCTGTTTTAGTAGAAATGCCTATTGCCCTTACTCAAGGGCCGTAAACAGCTTGCAGCAGCAAATTTAAGTTTCTTTGCAAAGTTTAAAACTTTTTCTATAGTACAGATCATCAGAGCTTCTCAAATGCATGAATAAAATTAGAATTTCAACAACCAAATACACAGGAAATCTTCACTCTCTTCCCTGATGATTACAAATTAAAATGATGTGAAACAACTAATGAGACCATTTAGAAGAACATCCAGAGACTGACACATCCCCATAATTAATGAATTTTAAATAAGCTAATTGTTTCGTTTAGAGAATATTGTGACGCTCCTATTGAATCATCTCAGAAAAATTAGTTTGTTTTAACTTTGTACCAATAAAATGGATAAAAAAAATACTTAAAGATGTTTAAAATTTTGCATGGCTTTGTGTATATACACGGATGTTACAAAAAGAGATGGGAAAGCAGTATGCTACAGGACGTGCCTCGTGGTGATAAGGTTAAGGTTGCTGCTCCCTTCTTCTTCAACATCCTCTTCCTCAAGAATGTTAGGAAGTGTATAGGGACCATGTATGATGATAAACATCCTTTGTATTAAAAATGTCTTTATTTATTATTATTTTTATTTTATAATTTAATTTAATTTTTCATATCAGCCACAGATTCCCTTGTTCTCCCCCCTCCTGCACCCCCCCCCCCGCGCCACCTTCCTCCCAGCCTACCCCCCATTCCCATCTCCTCCAGGGCAAAGACTCCCCTGAGGATTGAGTTCCAGTCCCCTCCTCCCAGGCTGAGCCAAGCGTCCCTGCATAAGCCACAGGTTTCAAACAGCCAACTCATGCACTGAGTACAGGACACATTCCCACTGCCTGGTTGTCTCCCAAACAGATCAAGCCAATCAACTGTCTCACTTATCCAGAGGGCCTGATCCAGTTGGGGGCTCCTCAGCTATTGGTTCATAGTTCATGTGTTTCCATTCATTTGGCTATTTGTCCCTGTGCCTTTTCCAATCTTGGTCTCAACAATTCTCAGTTCATACAAACCCTCCTCTTTCTCTCCAATTGGACTCCTGGATCTCCACCTGGGGCCTGGCCGTAGATCTCTGCATCTGGTTCCCTGTGTTGTTGGATGAGGTTTCTAGCACGACAATTAGGGTGTTTGGCCATCCTATCACCAGAGTAGGTCCATTCAGGCTTTCTCTTGACCATTGCCAGTAGTCTATTTTGGAGGTATCTTTGTAGATTTCTGTGGACCTCTCTAGTACTTTGCTTCTTCCTATTCTCATGTGGTCTTCATTTATCATGGTCTCTTATTCCTTGTTCTCCCTCTCTGTTCTTGATCCAGCTGGGATATCCAGCTCCCCTAAGCTCTCTTTCCCTCGACCCTTGCCCTTCATTTCCCCCACTCACGTCCAGGTTGTTCATGTAGATCTCATCCATTTCTCTGTCATTGGGCAAACCCTGTCTCTTCCTTGGGGTCCTATTTTCTAGGTAGCCTCCCTGGAGTTGTGAGTAGGAGTCTAGTCATCTTTGTTTTACATCTAGTATCCTCCTATGAGTGAATACATACCATGTTTGTCTTTCTGAGTCTGGGTTACCTCACTCAGGATGATTTTTTCTAGATCCATCCATTTGCTTGCAAACCTCATGATGTCATTGTTTTTCTCTGCTGAGTAGTATTCCATTGTGTATATGTACCACATTTTACTTATCCATTCTTCAGTTGAAGGTTGTTTCCAGGTTCTGGCTATTACAAACAATGCTGCTATGAACATAGCTGAGCAAGTGCCCTTGTGGTATGATTGAGCATTCCTTGGGTATATGCCCAAGAGTGGTATAGCTGGATCTTGGGGGAGATTGATTCCCAATTTTCTAAGAAAGTGCCATATTGATTTCCAAATGTGGTTGTACAAGCTTGCATTCCCACCAACAGTGGAGGAAACCTAAACATAATAAAGGCAATTTACAGCAAGCCAACAGCCAACATCAATTAAATGGAGAGAAACTCAAAGCGATTCCACTAAAATGAGGAACGAGGCAAGGCTGTCTACTCTCCCCATACTTATTCAATTTAGTACTTGAAGTTCTAGCCAGAGCAATAAGACAACATAAGGAAATTAAGGGGATACAAACTGGAAAGGAAGAAGTCAAGCTTTCCCTATTTGCAGATGACAGGATAATATACTTGAGTGACCCCAAAGATTCAACCAAGGAACTGATAGAGCTTATAAACACCTTCAGCAACATAGCAGGACACAAGATCAACTCAAAAAAATCAGTAGCCCTCCTATATACAATTGACAAGCAGGCTGAGAAGGAAATCAGAGATACATCACCCTTTACAATAGCCAAAAATGATATAAAATACCTTGGGGTAACACTAACCAAGCAAGTGAAGGACCTATATGACAAGAACTTTAAGTCCCTGAAAAAAGAAATTGAAGAAGATGTCAGAAAATAGAAAGATCTCCTATGCTCATGGATAGGCAGGATTAACATAATAAAAATGGCAATCTTACCAAAAGCAATCTACAGATTCAATGCAATCCCCATCAAAATACCAACACAATTCTTCACAGACCTGGAAAGAATAATACTCAAAAATGTCTTTTTAACAGTTGTCATTCAGTTGCTCTTGGTTCAGGCTTCACAAACATTAGTGTAGTTTGTTCTAAAATGGGTCAACTGTAGCTCCCTTTTTACAAAAAAAAAACTTCCAAAGGAGTCAACAAAAAATGATAAAGCACTGACTTTTTGAAACCAAAAGACCTTTTTCTCTCATTCTGGTTATCACTGGAAATGGATGGAATAGAAACTTTTCATTACTTTAGTGTTGTGGTGATATTTTATTTGTGTTAAATGTGGTGATATTCTATTTGTATGTTAATAAATAAAGTTTGCCTGGAGATCAGAGGAAATAGCAAGTCATTAAAACAAAAGTCAGGTAGTGGTAGCACATGCCCTTAATCTGATCACTTATCAGGCAGGGTCTCTGTGTGTTTAAGGCCACCCTAGGGAACAGAGTCAAGAGTGGTGACACACCTTTAATCCCAGTACCAACCATAGAGACCTAGAAGTCTATATAGACAGGCAGTGACAAGGAGGTGAGGTAGCTGAGCTAAGAGCCAATGAGAGGGCAGATCAGCAAGGCAATAAAGGCATGGGTAGACAGGAAGTAGCTCACTTTGGGGAGCTACAGAGCAGGTGAGGTAAGGTTGGTTGGTGGCTCTCACTATTTGCTTTATCTCTAAGGCTTTCGTCCCATATTTGGCTCCATGTTTTTTATTTAATAAGACCATTTAGAAATTCGGCTACACGGTGCCAAGCAAAGTAGATTAAAAGCAGGAGTGTGATTAGAGCCAGTGAGATAAATGATCCAGTGAATAAAGGTGCTTGCTGCCAGACCTGACAATCTGAGATTGATACCATGGAACTCACATAGGAAAAGGAAAAAAAAAAAAAACTCCCTCCAGCTGTCCTCTCACCTACACATGTACACCATAGCCCACACACATGCACAAATAGATAGATAGATAGATAGATAGATAGATAGATAGATAGATAGATAGATAGATAGATAGAGATAACAAATAAATGTTCTTAAAGTGTGACTTAAAAACCTAAACCCGTAAGATCAAAGATAAATATTCTAGTAATCCATTCGATTAAATCATGAATTCACTTCCATGTTATGTATTTATTTCCATTGTTTTCCTTCAAGAACCAGGTGACAAAATGAAGAAATGATTCACCACTAATTGGCAGTCTATGTGAATGAGAGAGATACATATTCAAGTATGACAAGTACTCACATAAACAACAACTCAGAATGCAAACCCTATTCATGTAAGAATTTGTAAATGAGGTCAAGGTAAAATGACTATAGCTTCCAAAACCTCTAGAATATAGACACATTCTCTCAATCATCCCTTCATTCTAAGAATAAAGTGGTGACTGTGAAAAACAGTGAAATGAAAAAGGAAGAGAAAGCACTAGAGATGAGGAGAGAGGAAAGGAAAGGAGGAGAAAAGGGAAAAAAGGAAGAGGAAAAATTATCGCTGCACTCTAAATACCAGTCACCTCTCCCCTTAAGGCTTAGAAAATGGCTAAAGATACCCAGGAACCATTGCTTGCCATAGATGAATTAATATACAATGATTCCTATAAATGTTTAATGGTCACCATTTTAAAAAATCAGTTAAAAATAAAGTCAAATGGTTGATGGGTGGCAATACAAGTATACATTTTTTCCCAGCGGCTTCTTTGTTATGAAATATATTGAATGTGTCTAATTGCAGGTTCCTTTACTTAGCATGTGGCCACTACTGAAGAAAGTGAACACTAACATGGGTCATTCTTAGAACTCAGACTCACGTGGAGAGACAGCCAGTTCTAGCAATGCTGGGGAGACATCAGTTCTAACAATGCTTGGGAGACCTCAGATACAGCAGTGCTCGGGAGACCTCAGTTCCGGCAGTGCTGGGGATTTAGGAAGAATTGTTTTCCAGGGGCTGGTACGATTGCTCAAGTGGTAAAATGCCTTCCATCCAAGCATAAGGACTGGAGTTTGATATCCAAAAATATGTCTTTTAAAAAAGGCAGATGTAATAATTTGTACTTAAAATCCCCGAAATTGGGAGGCGGGGTGGGGGTGGACCCCTGGGGCTCTTGGGCAAGTCATTCTAGAGTAGTGGGTGAGTTCCACCCCTGTGGAGACACTGTCTCCAAAAAATAAAAAAAAACATAGTAAGGTAGACAGCACCTGTGGAAAAACACTCAAGACTGGGCCTCTGACCTCCACAAATACAAATATACCTGTGCATACACCAGAACACACATGCATATCCCCACAAAGAAAAAGAAAGAAAAGGAAAAGAATGCTTTTCCATCATTTCAGTGATGTCATTAACATTAGATAATTAACAGTTTGCTCACACCAGTAATCAGTTTTCTCTTGTTTAAATACTGAGCTGAGTTATTTTTAATCCATTACTTTAAGAAACCTAATCATTTTTTCTCTCCCAGAGTCCTTTTGTGGTTATTAATGATAATTTGAAGAAAACGCACTGCCCTGGGTTCTCATAACCACAGCTGATCACAGATGAAGTGTAAGAAATATGGGAAGGCATCCAATCTTGTTAAAAATGCTCCAGGTTCATCTCTATTCATGTGTATCATCATTTAACTCTGGGGTACATAGTTGTTTCATTTTTTGAGAAATGTTTATTGTAGTATTGGAAAATCGTTATGCCAACTAACTAGACGTACTTGAAATTCAGGCTATAGAGATGATTGTTTTCAAGCAGTGATACATGCACACACACACACACACACACACACACACACACACATTCATATAATGTAATATAGACACAAATATGTATTTGCTAATGCATTATAGTAGATTTTATATCCAAGGAGACAAAGTGTCAATGAATGATTCATGTGGAAAAACTAGTTAGTGGATTTAGATACCATCTCTCTCCAAAATCAATACTAGTATTTAATATTCTTTTAAAAACACACATGAGAGAAGTTTACATAAAGTACAAAGCTTGAACTAAACAGTAAAACCACAAACTTTGTATTTTATGTTATGTTATGGAGTCTCCAATGTTCTATATTTAGATCAATTTGTTTTTTAAAAGAATGACTTTTGGGCTGCAGAGATGACTCAGTGTCTACCATACAAGCGTAAGAGCCTGAGCTTGGATCTCCAGGATTCTGTGAACCTCAGGTGGTGGCGAGGGGGGGGGGGCATACAGCTGTAACCTCAGTTCTAAGGAGGGCAGAGACAGGAGGATTCTCAGAGTCCATTGGAGAGCCAGCAACCCAAATCAATGTGCTCTGGGTTCAGAGAAATTCTGGCTCAAAAGATAAAGTGGACAGTAATAGAGGAAGACACCCGGTGTTAATCTATGTGACCTACATACTTGCATGTGCACATGTACACACATGCCTCATGAACAGGTATCTATAGCACACACACACTCACACATACACACACATATCCCCCCACACACACACATACACACACACACATCCCCCCCCACACACATCCTCTTCCCCCACACATCCCCACACACACACACATCCCCACACACACACATCCCCCACACACACACATCCCCACACACACACATCCCCCCCACACACATCCCCATACACACACATCCCCCCACACATATCCACACACACACACATCCCCCCACATACACACACACACACACACACACACACACACATCCACACACACACACATCCCCACACACACATGCACACACACATCCCCACACACACGAATACACACACACACACACACACACACACACATCCCCCCCCACACACACATCCCAGGATGTTTTTTGGTAAATGTTACACTGTTTAAAAGTCAGTTACTAATTAAGAAAGCTGAAAAAAAAAGATTTAATCTGTGAAATGGGGAAATGTTGGATTTGTGTTTTTAGAAAGATGTGGAAGACTAGTAAGAGTGTGGCTATACTCAGAACTTAGTATTTCTGAAACAATAATTCAGAGTGAACAAACAAACAGAAACTGATGATTCCTCAGACAAAAACAACTTTCATGGCTAACACTAAAACTCGAGTTTCTTATTTCATGAACTATATTTGGGCATATGATACCCAAGACGCCACTCAACTAGCAAAATACATTCAAAAATAATGATGAATCCATGGTAGCATTAGAATCTTGGGAA
The DNA here is from genome assembly GCF_049852395.1 of Peromyscus maniculatus bairdii. NCBI lineage: Eukaryota > Metazoa > Chordata > Mammalia > Rodentia > Cricetidae > Peromyscus > Peromyscus maniculatus. The sequence continues at coordinate 48,055,923 of NC_134867.1, read as the reverse complement.
GGGTCCCAGCCGCTCACCACAGTGGGGGCATTTCTAGAAAATGTGAGGCTGATGAGTCCAGATCAGTGGTAAAATTTGAAAGAGCTGAACCTGGAGCACTGAGAGACATGTAGAGAGTCCACCAGAAAATGCCTCCTGGAACCCATAAAGAATATCAAAGTCAAAGACAGCAGAGGTTGTTCTACTGATGGTTGAATGATGGATCTCAAAATAGAAGTCAGTAGTTAAGACTAAGAATCTGCCATATGATGTAGCTGAGAGTTTTCCTGTGCCCTGCCCAGTCCGCGGCCACTCAGACCCAAGTAAACACACAGAGGCTTTTATTAGTTAAAACTACTCAGCCATTAGCTAGGGCCTACCAATAACTGGCTCCTACACTCAAATTCAGCCCATTTCGGTTAATCTATATGTTGCCCCATGTTCCGTGGCTTTACCTGTGTGTCATTACATACTGCTCCCCGGAAGGGGGGCTGGCATCTCCCAACTGCAACTTCCTCTTCCCAGCATTCTCCTTGTTTCTTATCCCGCCTATACTTCCTGCCTGGCTACTGGCGAATCAGCATTTTATCAACAAATCAGAGCAACACATATTCACAACCTACAGAACATCCCACGGCAGCATGATGCTTGCATACTTTATCTAGGTCAATGAAAAAGCTCTCTCAGTGGTGTTCAGGGCAACTCCAGGTCTTTTGTCAATAAATAGCCTCTGAATCTAGTAGACTCTCCAGGTAGCCTGGAAGAACGTCTGCTGGTCACAAACATGCATCATTCCTCGTGAAGCTCCCTTAGTAAGAAGTATCTCAAGGGCTGGGAATGCAGCTCAACTGGTAAAGGACTTAGCTAGCATGCACCAAGCCCTGGATTTGGTCTTCAGCAGGTCATAAATGGGCATGGTGGTACACACTCCTAATCCCAATGCTTGGGAAGTAAAGGTGGGAGGATCAGGAGTTCAAGGTCACCCTTAATGACATAATGTGTTTGAAGCAAAGTAGAATTGAATATATAATAGAATTGATTACTAATGTGCAAACAAGCATTACAGGGCTAGTGAGAGAGTTTAGCAGGTAAAGGTGCTCGTTAGCACCCCTGACAGCCTGGATCTGACTCCCACATAGTGCAAAGAGAAAGCCCACACCTGCAAGTTGTCCTCACTTCCACATACACATTGGAGCATGCTTATATGCATGCATGTACACTCACATGCGCACACACACAAAATATAAATATATATACACATATAAATTAATGCAGCATAAATATTATTGATGGGTCAATACATTTAAGTAGAACCACTCACCACAACTAATATATGAATCATATAAACAAAAGGGCAGCTAAAAACTTAAGTCCTTGACTTTAACAAAAATCCTGAAGAGGGCAAATGGAAAAAATAAATAAATGTGCTAAAGTTCTCTCTCTTTTGCGTGTGTGTGTGTGTGTGTGTGTGTGTGTGCACAACTGTGTATGTGCGGTGTGCAGACGCATACAAATGCACAGAGGAAAGGCTATAGGTATTGCTTCACTTCTGAAAACTGCAGAAAAATTAATTATAAATATATTCACTAAAAGTTTAAAGTTGAAGAACAGCAAATCACTTTTGAAGTGAAGAATAAATAAAAAAATCAATTTGACCAAGAAGATTAAAAATAAGAATAAAGAAAATGAGAACTCTTTCAATAAAATGGCACGATGCTATTAATATAAAGGTGATTGTCATAAATGTAAACAAATGAAACTTTCAAACTGGATTAATAAATATCCAGTCACATGGAAGTTACTAAACAAAACAAAAAGCAACAATAAATAAAATAGGGGGTCAGAGAGGTTGTTCAGTGGTTAAGAGTGCATATTGTTCTTCTAAAGAACCTGAGTTCAATTTCTAGCATCCATAGCAAGCAGCTCTCAACGGCCCCTGATTGCAGCTTCAGCAGATCAGACACCCTCTTCTGGCCTCTGTGAGCACTGTCCTCAAGGACACAGACCCACACAAATATATGTACATAATTTTTAAAAAGTAATATAAATGCAGAAGAAGGGGCAGAAAGAGTATAAGAGCCAGAAACTATCTTCTTGACACATCAGGGGCAGCTGCACGTAAGATCTCAGAGTGGTTGCTACAGCGTGCACAGTACCAGTGTAAGCCCAAGACAGAGCAGAGCCCATCACGGAGACCGCAGTTCGGCATATAATCCCCCTTCTAGCCATGAATCAATCAGCAATTGTTAGCTTCTTGGAAAGGGAGAAACAGTTTTCTCTAGGAGTAGCACTTCATAAGTCAGCCAAACTCCAATGAAAGACAACACATCCAAGAATTTTGAGGCACAAAATTAGCCTTGATGGGCTTAAAAATAAAAAAGGATGCAATGTTGCAAGGATAGAAAGGTGGAAGTGGATCTAGGAAGAGTTGGGGGAGGGGTGAGTATGATCAAATCATATGATGTAAAACTTGAGAAGAACTAATAAAAACTTTAGAAATTTTGAAAATAAAAATATTTTTAAACCCATAAATGAAATGTCACAGACAGGTAGAAATAAAGTAAGATCTATCTATGAGGCAAATTTGAATTACAATTTAAAAGATAAGTAATAAAAATGTATTAATAACAAAGAAAGTATAGAGCCAAAAAACTTCTATGTTGCACAGGAGCATAAATATTCTTGTTTGGACTATAAATTAACATTTGTTAATTTGATACAAACTAAATGTTATCAAGATACTGACAACCATTCAAATCCAGAAAGTAGGGCAGGAAAAACAGAAGAAAATTAACCCAAATAAAATTTTAAAAGATTCATAAACAAATGTGCAGGATTAACAGCGTAGAGAATACACTAAAGACCTTTAAAAACAATAGATAAACTAAATCAGTTTCCTCTAGATTTGATCAAGAAAGAAGGTAAAATGAAAGTAAATCACATTTGAAGTAAAGGGAAATTATTCATAAATGCACCATTGTACATGCCCAATAAAACATGATAAGAGAACAGATGAGTTATTGAACACTGGAAATCTTAAAAATAGTCCTTTTCCAGATAACGTGTCTGTCTATTAGTGAATAAATGCATATGAACCTCAAAATAACCCTATGATTACAATGTTTGAGGATGAAGAAATTAAGTCACAGAGAAGTTAAATAACATACTTCAATTCACATAGCTAGTACTTTAAAATGGTAGGGTTGAAGGAGGCCATTCAGTTTCCTCTTTCAAACAGCAGTCTACTTTTTAACCAAAACTACACTTTTTTTTCTTATTTATTTATTTTTTTGAGACAGGGTTTCTGTGAGTAGCCCTGACTGTCCTAGAACTCACCCTGTAGACCAGGCTAGCTTTGAACTTGGAGATCCACCTGAAGTTCATATTTTGAGAGTTATGTAAATTAGTTCTCATATGAATTGAGAGTAATTAGACACTTGACAAAACTGATTATTTTAAGGAAAAATGAATAGCTTAGTATACCTTTAATATTCTCAGTAATGAAATAACAATTTGAGGAATAAAGCATTGGATTATTTATGAACTGCCCTGACCACTTAAATGAAGAGAGGAATATGAAGTGTTCAGAGTTAATATAAGAATTAAATTAAAGTATATGTAATTTATGTAGCCTAGTTTTGGATTAATAAATAAAGAATACTATCAACCCAAACATAATTAGTGTAATAGTCTTAATATATTTATTCCTAATCAGCTTGAGAGTTGTGATACTACAATACAATTAAGGAGTAAGCCTGTTTTTACTATCATTATGCTGTAAAAATTTCACCATGTTTATGATAGCAATTATCCATGATCTTGAGAGCCATGCAATGTTCCACTAACTAGAAGCATCCTAATTTCCAAAACTTCCCACAACTATTGTTTATGTTGTTTTGTTTTATTTTCCAATCACAGATACCAGTGAGTCTGCTCACAAATGTGCTTTCCTCATATTTCTAATTATCTCCCTAGAAAATGGAACTTCTGGAGAAAGGTTATACACATTTTTATCTTTAATATACATGTCAGATTTCTAATTATTGGAAAAGTAATTATAGCATCAAAGTACAAGAATATTAGTTTCAAACTCTGCAACTGTACATATTCATTATTTAATAGACTGTTTAATAGAATAAAACAATCAAAATTATACTGCAATGTCAAAGCAATATTCGTCACATCACAGCTGTTTTCAATAAGATGTTTTGTCCAAATTCTTGAGATAGAAATTTTAAGCACTAGAATGCATAAAACCAAGTATTAAATATATACCCTCTCACACTGTCTTTTGGGTTTTAATATACTGTTAAGGTTTATACTCCTTATTAAAGAGGGGCCCATTTTTGGATCTAGAAACTGAGTCTTTTAAAAAAAAGTGATTTAGGAGGAGTATGTGGATTAACTTGAGAGTTATAAAAAGAAATCATCCAGCAGAGTGCCTTTCAGTTTAGGAAAAGATAGAGGACTGATTGCTCAAAGCGGTGTCCCAGACCAGCTCTGACTCATGAGAAATGGTGAGAGGCTTGTTAAGATCTATCACTGTCCATCTGAGAGAAACGAGCCATTATTTTTATTTCCATAAAAACTTACTTTGAATCATGCAATTTGTTTCACTGTCATTCATAAGCTTTGTTGCAAAACTTGGAGAGAAAATTTGTCAACATTCTAGGCATTAAAACATCGCTGGCATTACCTGATGACCTTCAGTGAAAAGCTTCAAAGAATGCTGTGCTGTGCCACACACATTTAAAAAGGAAAGAAATTAAATTATGCCCATTTGTACCCTGCCTCGCTTTTGAAGTCCTTCATCTTTACAGGAAGCCATACATATGCTTTCTCCTGGAGGACCTAAATGTGTGACATAAACACAGAGTGTAGTGAGCATAAATTAAGACCCGATTAGTACTCCATCCTCTCCTACAGCATGTCAAATTGGAAGTCTTAGACGTTAAATATAGTTTAATTACTGTCACAAGTGAGGTGTCCTGAGGTTTATATGTTAGAGGAGGAAATCATGAAGCAACAATACAAATACAACGTCTCAAAATACTCCATTCCTTTACTACTTGTGTGTTGAGTGTCTAGTCAAGGGTTTGGCACTGTGCAGCAGCTTACATCACCAAGCACAATCTTCCCCCAACCCTACAGTTTCCATTTCAGTAGGATGACAAGCCTTAAGCAGAAGACACACATCAAAGGATTAAGAATACTTTGACTGGTTTCCATTGTGTTTATGGGACTGTTGGATTTAATCTGGTCGCTTTAGCAGCGAGTAATATAGAGCTTAGAACCTGTGAAAAACCAAGAGAATTTCATTTAAAGATGGACTGCCTTAACTTACATGTTGTAGCCTGTCATTGATTGTTTCCAAACTAAGCTAGGTGGCTGAAACTAAATGTTTTTAAATGTGTATTGAAGCTCATTTCAAGCATACCTGTTCATCGTCTGAAGGTGACCTTCTGTGAATAAAATGTGAAGGAAATACAAAAAAGGCCACCAATTTAGGGGAGAACTAAATTGGCTTGGGTTTGTAGTTGCATAAAACCCAAGAGGCATCTCTAATTCCAAACAGCAGACAATTTAAAAAACCAGTGCATGTCCCCAAGTGAGTGATCTGAATGTGAATGTACAAAGAATAGACACAAAAATCTTTCCACTTCTTATACATAGAAGCAGTGACAAATGGCTCCTGGGAAGCTGCTACTCCAGAAAAAGCCTTTTACCAAGGAAGGCCAGCTAGAGGGGGTCTCTATCCTGACCTCTCTTCTGTCCAAAGAGAAAGGACACACGCTGGAAAGCACAGAAAAATACAAGTGTATGGCATTTCCAAGCAGAAATAAACTTGCAGGGTCTAAGTAACAGTGTGTATTTCAATAAAGAATTCACTATCTTAGCTTATCTGTAAAGCAGATGGTATGGCAAAGAAAGAGAACTTCCCCGAAGATCCTGCCTTTCCAAAATGCTAAGTGGATGCTTCGTCCCTTACATTCGTGTTGTTCTTTTATATCTCATTTTTATTTTTTTTTTTGGATAATCACAAAAAGCCAATGTTTTCAAAAATGCCATTTAAATATAGATTGAGCTGCGAATTATGCAGACTTAACGACTCTGCTGTGTGCTAGCTGCCATTACAGAACTCATCTCAGACAAGCTCATGTGTGTGAGGAGAGTGCGATGGCAGAACGAGGCAATCAGCTAGATTACTCAGAAGAGCGCACGCCATCTACTAGGAAACGACTGTTTCCCAGTGGCCTGGCAGGCTGCCACCCACACCTAACAAACTTATCAATCCGTGTCACAGTGTGCCGCACAGACCCTGAACTGAGGAGCTTACAATGTAGCTATAACAAAATGTACCTATGATGAGAGAATATGTTGAACGCTGAACTATCATCAAACATTGCACTAAGTGCTTTTTTTATGTTAATCCATTCACATGGGCCTTGTTGTCTTCTCTCTTGACTTCTTAATGCAGTTACATAAAGCCCAAACTCCTCCCCAGCACCCCCAGGGGCAATCCAACCATTGCCAGTGTGACCAAGAACTTGCTTACTTTCCCTGGCCATGCTAGTCCTCTTTCTGTCCTTGAACTAAGCTGAGATCTGGACTTCAATCTTTCGGTCTGAACATCACCCACGTATTTTGCAGGACCATAATGTGATTGACACATCAGTCAGGTTCTGGGTGAAGCATCATCTTCTTCAGAGATGTCTCCCAGAACCTTCCTGTCTCATCTGTGAGCTTTCTGCAGTCACCATTCTGTCATCTGTGTGACACAAATTCTAATAGGTCTTTTAACAAAAACCTTGGAGCCAGATATTGGGGTAAATGCTGAAAGACCAGAAAGACAAAGGAACAAGCCACTGCCATGTCTCACCTCACCGACTGCATGAATCCTCTGACTCCTTACCGAAAGGTCTCCAGCCAAAAAGCCTCTAGCCAAAAGGGCTTTAGTTCCTGTCTCCTCATGCCTTATATACCTTTCTCCACCCAGCCATATCACTTCCTTCTTAGTCCTGGGATTAAAGGCATTTGTGCTTCCCAAGCAAAGACAGTGTGATTGATTCCCAAGTACTGGGATTAAAGGTGTGTGCCACCACGGCCTGGTTCTGTTTCTCTCCTAGACTGAGTCAATCTCGTGAAGTCCAGGGTAGCTTTGAACTCACAGAGATCCAGATGGATCTCTGCCTTTCAAGTACTAGGATTAAAGGTGTGTGCCACCAATGCCTGGCCTCTATGTTTAGTCCAGTGGCTTGTTCTGTTCTCTGATCTTCAGGCAAGTTGCATTAGGGTACACAATATATCACCACACATCTGCATCGATCTCTTAAATCATGCAGCTTGCTCCATCACTGACTTTGTTTTACTCATGTGTCTCCCTCACACTCTTCATTGTATTTTGTCCATGTCTATTCGCACTTGGCATACAGCGGGCACTCAAGAAATATTTTTAAGCAAATGTATAAGCCTCATTTTACAGATGCATTAGCAAGAACGCAAGGTCCTAAAAGCAAGTAAATAGTAGTCAATGTTTGAACCCACATCCAGGTAGCTCCAAACCTTTTGCTTTGTCCTGTATCTTTACATGTCATTCATATAATCATAAATCAAAAGACCAGTGAGCAGACAGAAAAAAAACCAGAAGAAATGTCAACTACATATTGTAAAATAGCTAGACGGTCTTATCAGGACAGCTTTTAAGAGGAAGGTCGATTCTGAGAAGAGTCTTGGAAAGTGGGTCACCTCATTATTGGTCCAGAGAAGGGACTCAGTGAACAGAAAGAGAAGCAAGCTGCATGCCATCTCCTCAGGGTTGGCAGGTCATGGTGATAGAAAGTAATGAAAGTTCCTTGAACTTAGAATCGTTACATTCAACCTTCAGCAAGCTATCTATTAGTTAGGTGACTTTGCAAATACATAATCTCTAATTAACAAATATGAAAATTAATGGAATACTGTGTGTGTATATGTATGTGTATAACACATACAGATACATATACACTTACATACATGATAGATAGATAGATAGATAGATAGATAGATAGATAGATGATAGATACTACAGATACATACATACATATATAAATAGATGATAGAAAGATAGATGATAATAGATATCAATGATACATATACATATATACATACATATATAAATGATAGATGTATGAATAGATGAAAGAAGGAAAGGAAAAAGAAAGGAAGGAAGGGAGGGAGGGAGGGAGGGAGGGAGGAAGGAAGGAAGGAAGGAAGGAAGGAAGGAAGGAAGGAAGGAAGGAAGGAAGGAAGATAGGCATACATGAAAGCACATAGGAAAATGTAAGTCTCTCAAAAGCCAAAGCCACCATTTTTATGAAATAGTGAGAGCGAATTGGAACTAGATAGCAAAATTCTTAACTATCGTCAGTCAAAAATAAGTGAAGACTTTCATAAATGGCAATTTTTTAAAAAATAGATCTAACAACTAAAAGTCTGTGTTGTAAGACAGACGGATGACCAAAAGCCATCTCAGAGATTAATAGAGGTTTTTACTCAGATCAGCCCAATCGTGGCTTTCAAAACGAGATCCTCATGTGGGAGGGATGAAAAGGCTGATATTTCCATTCACACTACAGACAGAGGGTTTCTGGGATAACTGCAAATCCTTTTGAGGCTTAGAGGGGTGGAAATTCCAGGGAGAATCATCATCTTAGGCCAAGAACAAAGCTCCAGGGACCAAGAGGACACTTTCCTTTGGGGTGGGGTGTGCTCAGCCTACCCATACCCTGGTGTTGTTTTCAGAGTCTGGAGGCCCCTGTAAGATAATAAAAGAATTAAATGCAGAAAACACCTGTAATGGAGAGGAAAGCAGCAGCATCTGGGTTTGGAAAAAATTACTACCATGCTTTCACCAGATGTTTCTATTTACATGTTACACAGCACATTTATTATATTTCTATACTTTTGTCACATAGGTATTCACATTATTTGTGTAAATATTCATAGAAAGAAAATTCAGGAATGTGCTAGGTGCCTCTGAATCTCTGAAAAGAGGAAGAGAAGGAATGATTACAGGCCACCACCTAGTAACAGAGACAGACTATCCTAAGTATGGTGTCTATAAATTCATCCTCGTGTACCAAAAGCCACCGGGGTCAGGAGAGTAGAAAGCACCTTGTGATTGCATTATTAAAGGCTGGCCCAGGGTCATAAAGCAAGTTAGCAGCCCTTGGAAATACAGAAGCAATAAAGTAACAAAGCTTGGGAGACCTTTTTCTTCAACTAGTAGCTAGTGAAAAGCCACTCTGCACATATTACCACTAGGTACATGGAGTAGGTTTGGAAGGGGCTCGGCCTCCTGAATCCATCCTCAAAATATCTGCCATGTTATAAAGATGTTAGCTTTACATATGCAGAACTACACAAGGTCAGTTAGACTTGAGTGACTTGAGAACTATACATGATGAAAGATGCTCAATGATGGTTAAACTCAAAGATTTCATTGATGGTCTCTGAGAAGTCCATGGCTCCAAGATACACAGGCTGTCTCAATATAAAGTTCTTACTTGGAGATGTAACCCTAAGGAGTATCAAGGGTTAAAGAAAAAAAAAAACTCTTAACAAGAACTAGATTGACAGATTTTTCTTTACATCGCCCAGTATGTCACACGGGACACTACTATGCAGAGGGTAATTTTGCTATAAGAAGAACAAGGGCAGACTATAAATAAACTCCATGAAGGTCAGGATATGTATGGGAATCTATCCTAAGCTCACCACCAAAGGAGCCAGAGATTCATTCCTCACTGTACCTCTGTGAGGAGATGGGAGTTCTTGTCATCCACAACCATTTGGAAAGGTCTGTAACAAGCCAACTCAAATGTATTCACATTGCAAAGGACATGGCTTACCATCCATCTCAGAATTAGCCTTATACAATGAGCTGCATTTAAAGAGAGTATCAATCAATCAAGTCATTTTCCAACAACATTCTACAAGAGATGATTTCTTTCTAATTAAATGTTACCACCCTGCGGCAGAATACAATTAACACTTAACCATTTGTTATTGTATCTTTTATAACCAGGGAGTAAGGAAAAATAATGTCTGAATACAGAATGTTCTATATGGGCACAAAGTCCTGAAATAACCAAGCCCCTGGAGCCTGCTCAGAATTTTTATGGCAAGACTTGACCTATGAAAAATAGGTTGAGCATCACTAATCCAAAGTTCTGAAGTTCTTCAAAGTTCGAAGCCTTTTAATTTCCTCACCCACATAAAACCACAGGTGAAAAATGCTACACTTTATTTCATGTGATAGATAACAGCTAAACTACAGTGCAGTAAATATATATATATGTATATATATATATGTATGTATATATATATATATATTGAATCACTTCAAGGCTATGTGTACAAGACATGTGAAACATAAAGGAGTTTCATGTTTAGACTTCAGTATCAAACCAAGGACATCTCATTATGTATGTGAAAATATTCCAAGTCTTCATAACATCTGAAAACAAAATTCCTGATCTGGAACATTTAAGTATGGCACATTTCATGTGTACTGCTTTGGCAGTGGTTTTAGTGAGGTTATCAGGGGGCAGGCTTTAGTCTTGCTTTCCAATGACTTTGTGACATGGGTACTAACATTCAATCCCCCAGGACTCAGAGTCCCATGCTGTTGAATTTGTTCCTTGACTTTTAAAGAAGACTATTTAATGTGGTGTACAAGTCTCTGGTGTAAGGAAGTTAAACATGTTGCATTTTGCTATCTCAAAGATATTATAGAATATGAATACTATGTAAAAGTAAAATTACTAATATAGCAAAGATTTCAATCCTGTGAAGGAAAGAAATTGACAGCATGTATTTAAACTGTTTGTTCCTCTAGGGTTTTGTCATATTTTTTTTACAAGTAGTCCCTTCACAGCTGCAAGTCTCTAAGAGTCATTCATTAGTGTCAGGACAACTATGAACAAAGCATTCAAAACCCTGGATTTTTAGAGGCACTTGCTTACCATAATGACCTTTTAACCACTGCGTATGAAGCCTTCTTTGGTTATCCATAATGTATGCCTGTCTACTTATATGTGTTAGAATTTTTAAGTGAAGACCTTTACCCTGGAAATAAAGCTACTTTATGGATTACTTACTTTAAAGTGTCATCTTTGTCCTTCTATCCCTCGCCATCCTGCAGAACAGATGCTCCACATACCCACATCCTGTTGATTTAGTTCCTCAACACAGGATGATCAGGCTCCCACCAACCAACACTCTACCAAAAAGTCCCAGGGAAAGCCACCCAGACTCTGGAATCAATCATTCCGATTGCTTAGCTTGGTAAGCCTAGTTATTGTTAGATATAAATTATATCACACACACACAAAAAAAAATTTAAACCAGAAACAGATAACCCAAAGAACCCCAGGAAAATGCTCATGAAGCATACTCCAGTCAACAAACAACTAAGCATAACTAGCATACCTCATAAGTCATAACTAGCAGACCCTCACATGCCCACTTCAGATTGCCTCTCTCCTTACAAAGCAACCACTCCTGATGACTGCCATTTTAGCCATCTTTCACATTGATGCTACCTAAGCAGGCATGCTAGGTGCTTTGTTTCACTGGAAACGTCTTTGGAGTTTATCTACTGTTTCCAACTGAACTATCCCACTGTGAGATTTATTGCTTTCTCTCGCACAAACCTGTCTGTTGGTGGCTGCTTTGGGTCCTGTGGCATTCCATTTCTGAACAGGCCACCATGTGTCTGCCTGTCATGCCTTAGACTTAGGAGCATCTCCCGGTGAGTAACACTGTGCCTCTGGGAAATTCTCTTTCCTCCAGCGCATTTCTGATAACCCCATCACCATGCCCACTACTATCACGTGGCTGACGTCTCAGGGATTTCTGCATATTGTTCTTCCTCCATGCTCTCCACAGGAGTCATCGGTCTCCTTTTTGGTATCTTCAGCTCTTCATCTCACTAGGCATCACCTTCTTCTCTAGCTCAGGTCTCAACTGAACCAAGACACGTTTTATTAATGAGTGCTCTTTCCTCAGTCATATTTCCTAGCCAGACAGCTCATATAGCTAGCTGCCAGGCAAACCTACCTCCCACCTCTTCACTCCCTTTTGTCTCTGACTTTCATGTCCTGCTCCCCAGCTGGGGATTCTCTTTCTAGATTTACTCTCTAATTTCCCAATAACATTTCGTGCCATGAACCACTCAGGGATTTCTGGGCAATTTCCATCACGCTCCCGTCTGTATACCCAAAGCACAGGGTGCAATCCATCCTCTTCCACAGTACTGATAATATTCTGTTATAACTGTTCATTTGTGTCTCTCCCTCCACAGAAAACAAGAATCTTATCTTAATCATTTCTGTCTCCCTGAGAGCCCTGGATGAGTAAATGTTGCCAAAATGAAGACTGTTTATTTGGTGACCTTTGTGAGTTTCCTGTGCAAGCTGAAAGGCGGTTCCATTCACGCTATGCATCTTGGCATAGCCGCGTCCAACTTTATATGGTGGGTGTTGCAGGTAAAACTCCCTAGGAGCAGACTCTGAGGTGGAGATTAACATGCAGGATGTTTACTGCTGAAAGCTGCTGAATCAAGTCTGTGGAAGAGAGCGGAAACGAAAAAGAAAGAAGCAAGAATTGGCAGAAGAAGCCAAGCTGTGCTGTAGAGTCTATGGATGCCTTAGCTGACAGCACAGGGAAATCTGAGGACACACTTAGTGAGGCAGAATGAGAACGACTTGTCCTTAGACCCCGCACCTGCTTCAGAGGACTGACTTGACCTTTCAGACCCCAATAATCTCTAAAGGGCTCTGAGAGATGGAGCAGATGCTATGGGGTCTCCACATCACTGGAGCTCAGCGGTACAGGGTTTACCTCGCATACATGAGGTCCTGGCTTCAATTCCTTATCCTAAACAAATAAATAATAAATAAATGCCATTCATAAGCCACCCTCCTAAGTTATGAATATCTGTCAGGAATTTCTGTGTCTCCAAGTACAGCTGCATCACAGTAAGGAAAATGGCAATGACTCATTTCAAAATGTGTGGTGCAAAATTTTGTGGTATAACTCTACAACCTTGGTTTTTATCCCTCTGGTATGTGACATGTCTCAAGAGGACTGCCTAGAAGCTACACAGAGACTCCTGCCATGAGGATCTAAGGGGACTGCATTTGGAAGGACTGAGGTGACAGCAATCTCCATATTTAATTATTCCCCGGTTGATTTTAATGAAGTGCACTGTTTGGTATTTTACTTTGTGAAAACTGAAAAGAGAAATTTCAAAAAAAAAAATCTCTAAGTTCCAAAGCATCTGACCATCAATTCTTCGCCTTTATTTCCTGTCATTATTTAGACATTGAAAAACATTCAGGAAATGGGTACTTATGTGGCCTTTTCTTAGACAATCTCAAAATATAATTAAGCCTTGAAGGCTCTGGCTGGCTCAAGTATGGTGAGCATGGCTCTGGCAGGCCTTGCCTTTCTCTCCACTTTCCTTTGCCTTGCTAAAAACAAAAACAAAAACAAAAACAAAAACAAAAAAAAACTATAGGTTACCTTCCTAAAGCTAGCCATCAAGGTCTATTCCCTCATTTAGCCACTTCCTGCCCTGAGGCTGACTACCAAGGTCCAGCTACCAAAGTATTAAAGTCCAGCCATCAAAAGCCCCCTTTGGTTCACCTAATTACCATGCCCAATCAAAATATACCTCGGCATCCTAGCCCTTTCTAACACAGACCTCTCCTTTTCCTCTTGCAAAGTCATTTGCTGCTGTTTTTCCACCTGAGTCAGAAAGCAGCCACTTTAACTTTTCTTCTCCATTTAAGAAAGAATGTCCTCTGTGAAAACAGGTGTTTGGGTATGGAACAGGTTAGGTTGGTGCCTAATCCAGGGCCTGGGAGGGACCCCCACTGTCCAGGGGTCTCCTTCAAACTTGCTTCCACTTTAGGCTTCGTATAGTAAAGACTAGGTTCATCCCTGTTTATGATTAAATCTCTGTTTCTCAAAAACTGGGCTATGCCCCACCTGTAACCTTAACTGCAATTGGTTCTGTACTGCCTGTTCCAGGAAGGAGCAACCATGACTTTGTATCAAAATGTTGTTTATAACCATCTTGCAACCCTAACATTGTTTCAAAGGTTATATAACAACCCATGACTACCTTGTTATGATGACCTGTTGTTATGACTACCTTGTTATGCCCACCTTACACCCATGTCTTTGTTTCTGGAAATGGTTATGACTAACTTGTTATGCTTATGTTCTCTTCCTGTAATCCCACCTATTTGCCCACCAAATCCCCCATTTGGAAACCCCTTACCCCTGAGTTATAAAAACCTTTCTTCCTCATGTCCAGTGCTAACCTCTTGAATCCTGTCTTAAGGGGAGGCACCTTTTATGCATGAATAAAAAGCTTGCTTTAATTAATTGCTTGCCTTAATTAATTTGGCCATTATGATTTGAATCAGTGGTCTTTTTCCTTATATCTTTGAGATTAACAACAAGGCACTAAACTAGAATAATTCATATTTTGACATGAGAAAATAGCTAATGTGCTCAGGTTCAAGTATAGTTGCCCACCTTATGCAGTACACACCCATTTGCTTAGGGATTGCACATCCCATAGTGGGCTGGGTTCTCTTACATCACCTAGTAGTCAAAAAAAAAAAAAAAAAGTCCAACAGACACACCACAGGCTAATCTAATGGAAACTATTCTCCAACTTCCCAGGAGTGTGAGGTTGGATTACAAGCTATAAAGTGAAATAAACCCCTCCATCCCCAAACTGCTTTTGATCATGGTATTTTATCACAATAGAAACCCTAGAACACTTACATTTATACTAAGACTCCATTTTTAAAAAAAAAAGGGGGGGGGTGATTAAAAGGCAGTCACTAAGTGGAAAACTATTTGAAAAGCAGTAGACAATTTCAGTACACAACAAAGTCAGAAGAAATATCAGTAAATGAAGAGATACAAATGGGTATAAATTATGTTTAGAAAGAAGTTAATGTTATTTAGACTAAGCTAAACAATAGTGTAAGTTCTCTTCTGGTGATGATGATGTATGGCCTCCCAGTAATGGGTTTTCCACTGGATTTACAGTACAAGGTCTGACTTCCATCCTGGGGGTGGGCTTCAAATCAATCAGAACAGTTAGTTGCCTCCCTAACAGTTGTGCCAATATTGCATCAGTTGGTACATCTTCTCTGGTATCATAATTCATAGAGTTTACACTGGGTAAAACCAACATCTTTTCTCTCCCAGCAGCCTGAATAGTGCTTGCTGGAATTATGAAAGCTAGCCAGCAAAGAAGAAGCTGCTAGATTAGCATTGGCTTGATTTCTCTGTATCTCACAATCAAAGTGTATGAGGGCAATGCAATATTTTAAATCAATGTACAAACCAAATTTACACTCAAGCATGTGAATGACTTATACTACCCTAAGGTTAAGGGATGGAAAGGTATCTGTATAAAGTTGAAAAAAATTTTTTAAAGTAGTTTTTTGCTTTGGGATGTGTACTTTATTGGAAAAAAATCAAAAGATAAGCAAGGATACTGCTACTATAGATGGCAGACTAGTGAAAGTTCTGAGGAAAGGAGGCAAGAACACATAGGGAGGCAGGTTTGCCTTGTGGATTCTATATGTATTTTATATAATATATATACATATATATATTTTATATAATGTTCTCTATCTATGCAATCACATTAGGTAGAAATGAGTGAATTATGATAGCATGTGGCCAATAAAGAAACCACCCAAATTTATTTCAAAGGATCAATGTGAAATGAATTATCCATAAATCAAAGCTGACGTAAACACAAAAGCAGTAAGTGGTGAAATATTTGCATATTTAATTCAGACTGTTTAATCAAACAGACTGTCATTTGAATGAGACCCATATATGACCCCAAATAGGGGTATTCAAGTGTCATAAAGCTAGAACAATGGGTTTGTAAAGAAATGTAAAAGGAAAAGATATCTCACAGGCAATCTGAAAGCTGACTTGGTCCAATTTCTATAATAGAATCTCTAAGACTGTAATTTCTAAGGAGTAGAGATTTATTTGGTTCATGGAGCTGAGATGTTCAAGATTGCGGCACCAGCATCAGGTAAGGTCCTCAATGCTGCTTCATCCCATAAAGGAAGGCAGAAAGGCAAGACCAAAGGGGCAAGAGGGAGCTGAATTCACTCACAACAATTGACCCACTTTTAATACGGCGGGGATCCATTCAAAAGGACAAAGCCTTTATGACCTCTTAGCCAGCTCTATCTCCCCCACTCTGCTGCATTGGGTGTAAGTGTCCAACACATAAACCTGGGAGAAATATTCAAGACATAGCAAAATCCATCCTTAACAACATGGGGAAAGTCTTGAGATTTTATAGAATGAGTAAAAGTGGATCTAACATGAGGCAAAATAATATGACCCAGAAAAATTTGAAAAAAAAATTCAGAATTATAAGCCTTTACAAAATTCTCTTTTCTTCAGATTTCCTCACCCGCATTTACTTGTTCCATAGATGCTTCCTACCCTGCACTAGTAAATTTTGTCTTACATCTGCATATATTTTATTTATTTATATATATTTCATGAAACTAAAATTTTTATACTAAAATTTTTGGGATCATCAAAAAGTAAGTTAATTTACTCAAAATATAAATAGCTGCATGTGTGTGTATGCGCGTGTGCGTGCGTGCGTGCGTGCGTGCGTGTGTGTGTGTGTGTGTGTGTGTGTGTGTGCTCATGTGATATGACATGTTCACGTAGAAAATCCAGAGATCAACATCAGATGTCCTTCCTCAATCACTCTCCATGTTATTTTTAAGGCAGGGTCTCTCACCTGAAACTAACCAATATGGCTAGGCTATCTGGCAGGTGAACTTCGGGGATCCTACACCTCTGTACTCCCTCTGCCACAGGAGTTAGATGCATAGCTCTGTGCCAGGCTTTCTTCAAAGTGCTGGGGATCTGAACTCTGGAATTCATGTTTATGTGGTGGGAACCTTATCAACTGAGCCCTTTCCCCAACCCACATGAGATAACATTTTAAGATGAAGATTTAGACAATTTACAGAGATAGTGTCTGCAAGCTGCAGAAAAATGAAGAAGCAGAATTTACTTTGGGAACTCCCATTAAATAAAACTCTCTCTGAAAAGTAGTATAATATCCCACAGACTGTCTGTGTTTAATTCCTGAGCAAAGTTTAAGTACGTACAACACCAAGTTTTTAAAGTATGTTTCCCATAAACAGAGCCACATTTTAACCCAAGCCATTTATTTCCTCAGTTTGCTGTTGTTGGTTATATAATGTAACATAATTATTCCCTGGCTTAGAAGAATATGAATTTTTTAAGTAAGCAACATTCTGTGAATAAAAGTAAATTCACAGAGTGTTTTCAGACCAGATATCATCTGTTTCATGTGCTAAAGCCCAAATGCATCTGAGCAGATAGCATTAAATGCTACTTAACACTGTAACAAATTATCCTTTTCATGAGAGTCAAAACTCTTACTTAGCTAAAAAGTTATGTCATCAGTTTTATTACTGGAACATGGTACTAGGATGAATTTCCAACTATCTCTTCTTAATAAACATAAACAGCCAGTCAGAATCTCTCAGTCAGTTGCAGGATGCAAGGCGTTGTCTATGTGGTCATGGGTCACATGTGAGCAAGTGGACAAACAAGGGGTTTGGAGGAGGGTGATACATTTTATGCTTATAATTTAATGAATGCAATGAATATTGCATTCACCAAAGCAAAAAGTTTCTGCATATACAAAGCATGTGGACTAAATAGCCACTGAACCCTTTAAAGAAGAGCAGCATCTGGAAATGTCACCTGCCCATTCCAATAGCTAGTGATTACAACTAACGTGTATGATTCAAGAAGCCCCTTCCTCTCTTGAGACTCAATTTGACACTCATAAAATCAAGTTAGCTGAATTGGTTAGGTTTCAGACATCTTCCACTCCCCTGAACCCATAAAAGCCAATGTGTTTTAAGATACTAATGATAGAGGACAGCAGTATCACAGGCATATAGATATGTCCAAACTGATCAAATTGTATACATTGAACATGTGCAGTGTTACATGCCAACTGTATCTTAATAAAACTGAACAAAACAAAAGACATGTGAAAGGAAGATTTTGGCAAATGCAAATGGAATCTGGACAACTCTAGGTTTTAGGTTAATTTGAAGACTATACTCAGTCTAATTATCTTAAAGTAGTCATCTTAGTGAACTGGGAATAGATCTGAGTGTTGGGGTCAGAGTATTGCCAAGGATGGAGGGAGTCATTGACACTAGAGAAGTGTGAAATGTAGTAAACCACCTCTGGGGGAAAGAAGTTGACCAGCTCAGGCCAGGAGGACACTTAATGGGGCAGTATAAAGAACTAAAAATCATGTAAGCCATGATCCCTCTAATCTTAGTGCAAAAGTGTCACCTTAAACTGTCACATCAGAATCCAGGATGCTTCCTCCGATTAACTCCATGGAAGCACTGAATGTCATAATTCACCAAACACATTTTTTTAAAACCTACTCTGACCCACACACTATGGAAGTCCCGCCAGTCATACAAAGATGATTGAAAGAATAGATGATGAAGCCTTGACATGGAGGGGGAAAAGAGGAACATGATAGCTCCCTGGCAACTCGCAAGATGAGGCACAGAAGCACAGACCACATAGATGGAACTTTATGAGGACATACAGGTTGTTTCCAGTCCCATGAAGTAAGCATGGGGCACTGATAATGAGTGTTTAGAAGAACAAAAGATAGAACAGTGAGGGGCATGGAGGGAATAGATGTACAAGACTTCCCATTCCTTAGGGTCTGTGCTTCAAAGAGTAGTCCACAATATCATGGAGATGTGTACAGATATGCTGGAAACTCTGCATGAAAGTATTATTTTCTTTCCTTTCTGGGTAGTGATGGTGGTGGTGGTAGTGGTACATTCACTCTGTGTGTGTGTGTGTGTGTGTGTGTGTGTGTGTGTGTGTGTGTGTGTACTGCACACAAGCATGAATATGATCACAGTATATTTTATATATATAATGTAATGAAACCTAGTCTTTTATACAATTAACATATGCTAATAAAAAGCCAGGAAATAAATGTAAACCAATTTTTTTAAAAGCGCCATATTCCCGTCTTTCTGACTTATTAGGCTAGTGGGACAAGAGCCAAGGGGACACATCCTCCCATCCAGAGATTGTGGACCAAAACAGGAGTTCATACTGAGCATAGAATCAGGACTGCATTTTGATCATCTCATAGGAAGACCAGCAAGTATGAAAGCATTACCTGAAATGTTCTTAGTAAGATCCATTTCAATAAAGACGCTGTAATATTAGGTGAGAAGGCCTTTGTCTATGGACATTGGCTCTGGTGTCAAGAAAATTCTGAGTTAGAAACAAGAGTCCTAGCTCTAAATTAGAAAATAATAGCTAAGATGAATTTGGGCGTTAAAAAAAATGTACTCCTGCTCAGCACAGCCTTTCTTCAATCAAAATTTAATATTGTATTCCAATCTCTGGGAAAAGGGAGGATGTTGCTACTAGACAAGTTTCAGCAACAACTCCATAAATTGTTTTTCTCTCAGGAGGGAAGAAAAACAAAGCAATTCAGAGGAATGGGAACGGCCTAATTTTCACCGGCCGGGCTGCAAGGGGAAGACGTTATCTCCAAAGCCAAAGGAAATTTACACTTTTCATTTACTTCTCTTGGTACTGCTTCCCAGGCTGCTGCAGGCACCACCCTTCCACATTCTCTGTCGGAAGGTTGCTCAGTGAGCGTCGCGACTACTTGTACGTGGCCAGAAGGGTAAATTCAATCTATGGACAGACCCCAATTTTCTACAAGATAGAATGGTAGCCTTCACGGCGGGGCCTGCTTGGGTTTTAATTTCTTAACATTCTGCCCTTATTAGGAATGCTCGCACACCTGTCTCCTTTTCTCCAGCTTCTCGCATTTCCGTAGCAGGAAGAGCATCCCGCCTCCAGCCCAGAACTGTCTGCTTCTCACTTACACTTGCCACAGAGGACCAAGTTCCCTGATCCTGACGACGGGAAGAAGGAACAAAGATGGGCAGTTTAGTCCTGCCTTTTTCAGAATGCAGTATCCTTAGCACCCATACTGTTTCTTTCCATCCATTAAGAAAAAGGTTCTGCCTCTGCAAGCCCAGATGTTGTAAGTGATGAGTTTAGTTCTTAGATTGTGAGGGAAGCATAGAAGAAAGGCAGTACAGGGTTGGCTATGGGTCCAATTCAATTCCCAGTTTGGGAAGCATATGCAGGAGATGCTGTGTGGCTGCCATGGGTTAAGCAAAGCTCTCTAATGTATCAATAATGATAAAAAAAACAATTTTTTTCATTATCTGTTTGGACTTCTGTCTTGATTTTTATGATTTGGGGGTTTGGCTTTTACATTTTTGTTTGCTTGTTTGTTTTTCTTGGATTTTCTTCCATACTCTGGAAGAATTTTATATACCATTTCTCTCTAGTTCCTAATTTACCAGTTCTTGGGCCAGAAATGTAGGCAGCACGTAGAAGAACAGACTGGGAGCCGTAAGCCACCAAGGCCATGTGAATTGGACTTTATTGGTTTTCTGTGGCTTTTACTGTCACTTTGTGGCTCTTTCTTAATTGTTGAGGGAATGTGAGGCTTGGTAATCATGGTCTCTGTAGTTCCACGTGGCTGAACTTGACCTGACTTATGCCAGTAAAACCATAGCTTAAAGCAGGCTACTGGGACAGGGATGAAACCGCAGGTTAAAGAATCACTTGTTCCTCAGTAAAGAGACAGTTGGGGTGCATCAGACTTGGCTGATTCTATTGCATTTCTCCAGTCAAATATGCAGGCTCATTTTTAGAGTGTACCAACAGGAAAGTGACAGACTACAGAGTTCTGTTAAGGTGAATCACATGCCAGGCATAGGTACATAGGCTTACAATGGTGCAACACATTGTATACTTCCATTTGTTCTGAAAAAAATAAGATTATAAAGGAAATTATATAGAATCTAAACTGTTAGTTTCATTGAGACTGTTTATAAGCTTTTAAAAATCATGCCAAATCTATGGCTTCAAAGATGTTACTATTCACTATTGAAATAAAAAATTTAACTGTGAGTTTTGGAGACTTACTTCATTCTTACACAAAAAGGGAGTACAAAGGTTGTTCATTAAACTCAACAAGGAGCAGGATCCTATGGGGAGGAGAGAAAACAAAAGAAAGTCAATGTTGTTGTATTCAGTCAGGAGGCTGACATAGGAGATTTACTTGAGCCTGGGAGTTGGAGACCAGCTTGGATAATGATGTAAGAGGAGGGCAGGGAGACAGAGATGTCTGAACTCTCCTAAATTAAAGGGACATTATAAATGCCTTCCCAGGAGCACACTTTTGTTAAACATTCCACTTATTGAGGACCAAGGAAGGGATGCACTAGCTCATTCAATACATGGCAGTCTTATTAGAACAGAGGCAAAAGAATAAGGAACAACAGTAACACATTCAAGTTCTCCAAACTGAGGGAGATTTCCTTAGAAGAATGTTGAGATCTGAGGATACAAGGTAGACGGATACCAAAGAAGAGGCAAGTAAGATTTTCAAAGCTAGGCTAGAAAGAAATTTTAAAAAAAAAGTCTAAGTACAACTTCTCCTAAAGAGGGACCTGGAGAGGAAGAGATGGTTAGCAATTAGTGCTTGAAAGAGTGTAACAAGCCCATTGCAGAGTAATAGAGCAAAGGAACTGGGACCTTGGAAAGTAATTTGGAAGGCTTCACGGAAAGAACTATGATCTAGGAAGCTGCTGAGAACACTCCTGAAAACACGTGTAAAGAGTAGATAGAGAGAAAGCAAGCAGGGACTTACTTCAAAGTCTGAACAATTTCTTGTGCTTATAAAAAATGTTAGAAATATGTAGGGGGAAATAACACAGCTATCATATTTAATAATACATATATGTGGCTATTATATGTAAAACCATTACAGTTATATTAACTACCAGATTCTACATAATAGTTATTTTAAGTATATGTTATATATGAAGTCTATAACTATACTATATTATATATTAAGGCAGCTGCTATAGTAGATATGTAATGATTGCCTGTGTTCTGGAGGCACAGGCCCAAGACATGAATGAAATGTGGACACGTGGCAATGACCAAGGAAGATGAACTACTGTAAAAAGAAGGTAGACAAGACAAGGATAACAGGTTCACACACAGTTTTGATGGAAGAATTCATCCTGATCTTGGTCCATAAATTCAAATAGGGGTATGAGGAGAGATATTACATCGAGATCACAAATGTCCAAACCTGAAAACAGAGAGAAAAGCCATTCATACCTAGAAATCTCTTTATAAATATGAAAGAATCAAGAGACTTTATCAACATGTATACCATCAATCTGAAGGAAATTTTTTGACAATAACAAGTTAGAGACTTCAGAATAGAATATTAAAGGACAGTTATGAGCAAATTTTTATCTCTGGTTGCCTGTCTTTTGTCTATCTATCTGTCTATCTATCTATCTATCTATCTATCTATCTATCTATCTATCATCTATCTACCTATCATCTGTTTATCTATCTATCTATCTATCTATCTATCTATCATTAGTCTACCTATCCATTACACTAAATAGAGGTCTTTTCCATATAGATCTGAAATGAAAATTAAAAAATTAAGGGTTAGGCATTGAGATACTTGCTTATAATTCTAGCTCTCTGGAAAATGAGACAGGATGATTTTGAGCTCAGATCAGCCTGGAGTGCACATGAAGACTGTCTAAAAAGAAAAAAATGTACAGAGAGAAATTTATCAAATGATCATGAATTCAACAAATATAAAGAATATTTAGTTTTTGTTTGTCAAGGCAATCTTTACAAAAATCAAAAATATAATTGAAGTAAGATTTCCAATGTTTTCAAAGTAGAGAGGATACCATAAAGCAAGCATATTGGTATTTTATTAAAATTAAAGTTCATAATTCTAAACATTATAAAAAAATTAAGTGAAAACTTTGGTCACAAACTACAGAGCACAGTAAAACCTATGGTACACTGAAGTGAATGAGTACTTATTTTGGTTGTGAACAAAAAGAAAATCACTTAATATTCATTTAGAAATGAAAAGTAGAGCAAAAGAAGCTAAAAGAATTAAAGTAAAGAGAGCTATAAGTGAGAGAAGATAGCTGCAGAATAAAAACAAAAACATGACTCTGAAAAAGACCAACATGATTGATACACTTTATGTATATATCAGTAAGTAAAGAATGGCAGTTAAAACAGAAAATAGCTAGTGTGCAAAAGGTCAGTGCAATACAGCAGGGCTCAGGAGCTGCTGAAAGCATTGTAAATGGACCCTGCAT
Source organism: Peromyscus maniculatus bairdii (assembly GCF_049852395.1). Classification (NCBI taxonomy): domain Eukaryota; kingdom Metazoa; phylum Chordata; class Mammalia; order Rodentia; family Cricetidae; genus Peromyscus; species Peromyscus maniculatus. The sequence goes on along the minus strand of NC_134867.1, from coordinate 48,032,539 downwards.
GGGACTCTATAGCACCACTGAGTTCCAGTGAGCTGTCCAAGTCTTTTCTTACCTGCGGTGGTCTAAATCAGTGTTGTTCAAACACAGATAGACAAATCACCCAGGGGTTGGTGTAAATTCAGGTCCTGACTCACTGGGTCAAGGGTCTAGCCTAGATGTTTATAATGGTTCCTAAAAACCTCTCAAAGGATGTTGAGCCTGTGGTTCTGGGATCTCATTTTGAGTAGTGGAGGTTTCAGTTACATTGATATGCACTGTTATTCACAGGATAATAAAAAGTGCGGTGATGGCTTCAGCTACATCTGTTCTTTCCAATAACAGATTTCAAAAAAAAAATCTTTTCTCAATGACTTTCATGGTAGTGAATTTATTCTGCTTTCTAACTTCTGTTGGGTTAATCTGGCAATTGATATTTTGATGGTGCTACTGGCTATACACCTTGCAGGACATAAAGGTAATCTTTAATTATGCCAAGTATATTAAAAATAAGTTCCAAATTGAATAAAAACTTAAAATTATCAGCATCTTAGAAGGGACTCCACAAAATCAGAAAACAAAACTTGAAAATTTGAACTTTATAGTTTATTAATATAAACTACCTACAATCTACAATCCATATGACCACAGAGGCTGGGTATAGAGTAAGGGACTAGTGAGAGACAGATAGACCTCTCTAGGAAAGGGAAATAGAACAAATAATTATGGACGGAGAGGGGAGCTTGAATGAGAGGATTAAGAGGGAAACAAGAGAAGAAATATGGGAGAAACAGTTAAAGTTACAAGTCATCTAAGGGGTAGTACAGAAACCTAAAGCAGCAGAAGCTTCATTATATATATATGTATGAAGGTGATCTGAATGGAATCACCAAATAATGGGAAGACAGAGTCTCAACTGGAAATCCCTTTGCACCAAATGAAGTTTCCAGTACCTGGATTGGGTTATGTCTAGTTGAATTGTTGGCCCAAAGGGCCCTATGGGAACCCCCAAGCAACCCAGGCTGTTGTCAAGACTATAGGTTACTCTCCACAAACTGATAACAAGGCTCCATTGATGAAGACAACACCTACACAACTCATTGAACATAGAGAAGTCAAGCTGGTATCTACACAGATCCTTCACCCTATTTGTTAACGCCTTTAGTACAGGAAGGTACTCTGCATGCTACCGAAATAGAAACATAAACACCAAATCATCCATAGACCCTTTGATATACCATGGTGTTCCATCTGCAAGATATGCTAGTGCAATGGTAGCATAAAGCTTGTAGGAGTAACCAACCAGTATCTGATTTGACCTAAGGTCCACTCCACAAGATGGAACCTCCTGCTTGGATGACCAAGGATCTGAGACTAGATAGCTCAGGGAACAAGAGTAAAGTCAAATGCTAAGGTACTTTTTTTTAAAAAGTATCAACAAAATAACACATTGACATTCTGCTAGACCCATAGATCAGTGCCTTGCTCAGTCATCATCACAGAAGCTTCCTCCTATAGAAGATAGGAACAAATGCAGAGAGACTCATAGCCAGACATTATATAGAGAATGAGAGATCTTGGAATACTCAGCCCTAAATGGGATGTCTCCATCAAATCCCTACCCTCTGGGCTCAGGAAACCTTGTGGAAGAGGAGGCAAAAAGATAGTAAAAGGCAAAGTGGCTGGTGACACCAAGAAAACATGGGCCTTTAAATCAACATGATCAATGCACATAAAACTCACAGATACTGAGGCAATATGCAGGGCCTGCACTGGCCTGCACCAGATGGGTTCTAGAGCTGAAAGAAGTGTATACAAGCCACCACCCCTAACCCAGAAGCTATCTGTAATTGACAAACACTTGCAAATGAAGATTAACTTTTCCTCCAGGGATTCTCACTCAAGAAACAAACTCCTCTCGAGGGTAGTAGGCTGCATGTCCAGCACTAAACGGCCAACAGAAAATAAATTCAACAGCATCACATCATAATGTGATGTCGGAGCTTTTTTTTATTTTATTTTATCTTGGGGTTTTTTGTTTGTTTGTTTTATTTATAATTTTTTCCCTTTTACCTTACAGGTCCTTTGTGCATTGTAGCTTCAGTTTCGTGTTTTAATGGGATTTGTAAACGAGTGGGTCCCTGAGTCTCTATCTGTTTTTATTTGGCTTTTTCTTGGGCTCTTTTTTTCTGTGTGTTTGTGTTCCGATGTATTAGTTCTTGTTCTATTATAATTTATCTTGTTTTATTTTATTACTATCCCTTAGAAGCCTTTTTGTTTTCTAATGAAAGCCAGAAGGGAGGTGAGTCTGGATGGGAGGGAGGGTAAGGAGGAACAGGGAGGAGTAGAGGGAGGGGAAACTGTAATCAGGGTATATTATATGAGAGGAAAAAAGCTATTTAAAAAAGAAAATTAACAAGGCCAGCCATGATGGTTATTTAATCCCAGCACTCAGGAGACAGAGGAAGGTGGTTCTCTGTGAGTTATGGACCAACCTGGTCTACATGGCAAGTTCCAGGTCTGCAGGAATATGCAGTAAACCCGCCTCAAAATAAAGTAAAATAAAAACATCCTGCAACATACAAGCAGGCAATTTAATATCTGTAGTAGTAGGACCGAATTCCAAGGAATCTGGGAGGAATTCGCTACAGGAACTGGAGAGATGGGCTCACTGGGTAAGATGTTTGCTCCACAAGCATGAGGCCACAAGTCCCAATCCCTTAAAAAGGCATGGCTGAATGTGCCTGTAGCTGAGCACTCTAGAAGTCATAGACAAGAGGACTATTGGGGTTTGATGGACAATAGCCTAGTCCCAGCTTCTATAAGAGACCCTGTCCAAATGAAATAAGGTAGAGCACAATAAAGTAGGACACTGGATGTCATCCTCTGGTCTCTGTACATGTGCAAGGTCATGTGCCCTGTACACATGCATTTACACTACACATATACATGCACACACACAGTAAAAAAAAATTAAATTAAATGATAAAAAAATTTAAATCACCTACAGGGGGGAAATGGCTGTGGGATGTCATTCTGTATGCTTTGAATATACGTCACTTTGATTGGTTGACAAATAAATCTGTTTGGCCAATGGTGAGGCAGAGTAAGAATAGGCGGTACATTCCAACTGGAGAGAGAGAAAGGAGAAAGGCAGAGATGAGCAGACATTGCCAGGCGCTGCCAGGAGAAGCAAGATGAAAAGTATCAGTAAGCCACAAGCCATGTGGCAAGGTATAGATTTACAGAAATGGGTTAATTTAAGATATAAGAGCTATTTGGCAAGAAACCTGCCATGGCCATAGTATAAAAATAATATAAGCCTCTGTGTGTTTATTTGGGTCTGAGCAACTACTGGACCAGACAGGACATAAGAAAACTTCCAACTACAGAAAACCACAGAGAATCTGAAAGATCATTCCACAAAAGAAGCAATCCCTGTGATCAAAAAACATAAAAATTGTGTTCAAACTCGCTGACAGGTAATAAAATACAGATTTTTTTATAGCAATCTCTTTTTTAAAATGTTTGAGGCTAAAGATAAAAGCTTTACTGGGCCCATTGCTACTGAGGCTGCAGCAGACAGTACACACTTGGAACATGGCCGGTGAACCATCAGTTTTCAGAACTGAAGGAAACAAACACTCTAACACTGGTTAACACAGTGAAAAGGAGTTGGCCTGATGGCATATGCCTGTAATCCCAGCCTTTGGAAGACAGAATACCTAGGCAAGGGAGGAGGACAGTGAGTTCCAGGACAGCCAGGGATACAACAGGATGGGCAAGGCTCTGAGTTTCAGTCTCAGCACCACAAAAACAAAACTAACAGCAGCCGGAACTCCAGAGGGAAAGTCTATTCTACTAAAGAAATCGCTTGATAAGCATGGCTATGTGAGCAAAAGTACTTATTGAGTCTTGTTGCCAGTGACACACACAGGCGGGATCTAGGAGAAGGAACGTTAACGGTAGTTTTCTACTACAGGGTAAGTGTGGGTTGGGACTAAAGGCACAGCTCTGCCGGGGCTGCTATGTCTTGTCTCATAGTGACAAATAAGTTTTAAGTCCCCCCTGGTGGCTCACCTGGAGTGAATCTACTTTCTTCTCACTCAGCCTATCAGCAGCGTTCATTTCTCTGAGACTGTGGGGTTGATGTCTCTGGATTTTTGATGGTTCTTAGGTAGAAGACACCCTCATCTCTCACGGGAAATCTGCACTCAGTTTGTCGGCCCTGGCCATGTAACCATCACCAGGACAGCACATAATGTCAAGCCAGCAAAGAAGTCTCTAGGATCTCTAGACAAGATTAAGTTACTTATATATGATAAAAGAGTCATGAGAATGCAAACCCTTCCCCCTTTACTGTATTGTCTTAAAAGCCACCACTCAAGGAGGACTCACAGAGGCATGAATACCAAGGAGCACTGAGATAGGGCTGTATCGTTGAGGATAAATCTAATCGATTTCATCATACCATTAATTACTATGCCACCACCACAAAGAAAGAATTAGGGTTATGTCACTTGGTTTGCAAGGATGTTCAAAGACATAACTGAATAAGCAAAGCAAATGCCGTGCAAACATGAATAATATAATCGTAAATTTATAAAACAAGTATTACCTGTAGTGGATAACTGTTCTGTCTATGACCTTGAAGCACCACCCCTAGAGATGTAGCAGGTTACCGCTCCACCTGCCTATGGCCTTGAAATACAAGCCCCTGGGACGTGGCCTCTGAGACCCTTAGGACCTGAGATGCACATAGGCATCGCTCTCTTCACTCCCTCGTGGGACTTGGATACAGGACTGATTCAGGTGGCCGGAACAGCATTCCAGAACCTGTGTCAACTATGTTTTGTACGATGAGTTCTTCCCCCAAATAAATTCTTTTGCACATTAAACAGGCTCCGTGGATTTCTCGTTATACTTACCCACACTTGGGGACCCTCAAGGGTCCAGCTTATAGAAAATAGCGGTAGCACATGGGTAAGGAAGAGGAGAAGGAAGGGCAGTGTAAACCTGGTTTCACAGCCAGAGGCACAGGTGGAAGACTGAGATGGAACACGATACCACTCATGTCTCATAGTCTGCCTCTGTTTATACTAAATGCATGTTGTCAAACTGACATTGTGATAAATGATATCTCACAACAGAGCTTTAATTTACAGTTCCTGGTGTTTGGACCACTGGCGTCCTAGTAAGACTTGAAACAAAACTGCCTCTGTCTCCCTTCCTTTAATCAGTCAAGGAATGTCTACTCATCTTCCAGCTAGGCAACAGGAACAAGATCAGACTAAACTCTGGATTCTGGAAACAGTTTGCTCAGAGTACGATTTTTGTTTTTTGGTGTTTGTTTTGTTGTTTTTGTGGCCAAGATATTTGTTCTTTTAATGTTACTAGTTTTAGTACTGTTTTTGAAACTTTAAAATGAGGCACATGAGTATATATCCCATGTGTCTATAACATATATCACAAAACTGAAATTCAATAACAAAAGAATAAAAATAAAAACACAAACAATCCTATTATAAAATAAGGGAAAATGTATGAATGGATTTACACTACAGAGGGTATTGCAAAAAGAGTAGTGTGGAAAGATACCCAACATTGCTTGAAATAGGTGAAACACATTTCAGAAGCCCAGTGAGCTATTAGTCCACATTTCTGAATCACTAAAATAAAAAACAGGGATAACTTCAAGGAATAGCGAGGATGCAGAGAAAAATATATCACTCACACATTTCTGGTGGAGATGTACGTTGTTACGACTTTTCTGAAAAACAGTTTTGCAGCTACTAAAAATATTAAATATGCACTTACCAAGTGACATATCAACAGCATCTCTGGGTATTTATCCTAGAGAAATGGAAAGTCCATCCATCTAAACTGCCCACAAATGTTCATGGCAGCTTTCCATGTTACAGCCTCCACCTGGATGCAAATCAAATGCCCTTCAAGAATGGAGCTCTTGACACTGTCAACAAATTGACTTCACTGCAAGAACAGGAACATCTAGTTACAGATCCCCATTTCACGAGGTCATGAGCTATACCATCGGGTGCCAGGAGCTGGAGAGTAGGTCATGAGGTTGGCCATGAAGAGGCAGCAGACAGAAGTTCTATGATGGTAGAATAGGTCTCTACTAGCTGTGGTGGTGGCCATGCCAATGTTCACAATGTGACAGTATTTCACACACACACACACACACACACACACACACACACACAGTGCATGTCAGTCTAGGAAGATGTAAATAACATCTGGGATGTTATCAATGCTGGTGCTATTTTCTAAGTTTTGTTATTATACTGTGGACCAGGAAGATATATTAGGCAGTTAAGGTGCTGGCTGTGAAAACCTGACAACCTGCCGAGTCCAGAGTCTCAGAACCTGTGTAAAAGCAGGATGCAGTCTAATTCAGCACTTCAACCTGGGAATGAGAAGCAGACAGGAGAATCACCTCACAGTCCATGGGACAGCTAGCCTGGAATATGCAGCACACTGACAAGAAACAGCAGGATGGAGCATGCCTCAGAAACAAGATGGATGGCGGGAACTAACTCCCAAAACTTGCCCTCTGACACACACACACACACACACACACACACACACACACACACACACACACACACACGTGCATGCACTGCACAGAGAGATATAATCTGTTTGTTTGTTTGCCTGCTTGTTTGTTTGTTTAAAGCATGTTGGTCACGGGGCTGGGAAGGGACAAATGAAAGGTACACAGGTTCCCTTCATGTTACTTCTTGCAACTACACTCGAAACTATAATTATATCCAATCATTTTTTTTTTAGTTGTGGTCCAAGAGAGGCTCATGAAGGGTGCACAATTTTCTCTTGACTGTGGAGAAGGTGTTTTCATGTTAGACTGAACAGGAAGAGAAACTAGAATTTTTTTAAACTTGAGTTATTTAGGTTTTAATATAAGGATGTTGGGCCTTAATGATTCAAGTTTCATTAGTTTGTTTTCTAAGTGATTTTGCATGTGATATAAAAGTGAAGGATGTGGATACTGGGAGTTAAGGCGTAATGAGGATGGAGACAGAGGAATGTGGGGAAGGAGAGTTGGGAGTGGGCTAACCAAAAGTAGGTGTGTAGAGAAAACCTGTTATTTTGTAGTTAATTTAAAATATCGTATTTTTTTTTTGTTTGCTTGTTTTTAGAAAAAGGAATTTGTACCCCACAGAGGTAGACAGTACTCTCCCCAGAAGGCATGGCTTATGAAATGAAAATCGCAGCATCAGGCACAGGCTACTCCCTATGAGTTATTGGTCAGAAAGTCTTCAGAGGCCCCCAAAGGAACACAAACAATTGTCATTGCTCTTGTTGCCCGCCATAACTACCTAGTAAGACCCTATTGTTCAAGACACAATAGATGCTGGTTGCAGCACATAGACCAATCAAGTTGAAACTGGCCTGGAAACTCTTCCTGCTGGCTAGTTTCATTGTGCCAAAGGTGCTATGCCAACTGCCAGAAGAGAAAAGTTGTCAATTAACTTTCCAGGCAGTAGATCCCACATGTTAGAATATTGACTTGTGGGGGAAGATGTGCCCACCTGTGCAATAGTGCTGGAACTGTTAAAAAGGCAACCACCTGTTTTCTATTGAATGTGAGGCCTGATCTTAGGCTGAGAAGGTCACAGGTGCTCAGTGAGGGGGCATGCTACTGCTGTTTTGTTGACCTTGTCAACCTGCTTTTTAAATATTTATGTTTCTATCCATAGAACAATGCCGTTCTCAGCTTTGGTCAAAGAAGTTTCTTTCTGCAGTGAGCAGCTAATGCGGTCTCATAATGGGTCCAAGTGCTGAGAATGTGTGGCAGTTGGAGGCGCAGCCCGAAATGAAAAACCTGCATCAACCTTTACAAAGTTCAGGGAACACTGAGGAAGAGGAGGTGGAAAGAATGTAAGAGCCAGAAGATGGGGAGGAAGGCCATGAAATACTGTCTTTGGGATATGATGTGGCCATTGCACTTTTGAGTTCACTACAGCGATCACCTGCTAAGGGTCTGTACAAGATAAAGCTGGTCCAATTTCCATTGAGGACAGGGGAGGATCTCCTGAGTCCCCACTCTTGGCTGAGATGCTATTTGGCAATGGGTGGCTGCTGGGGGTGAGGATCATTTTTCTTTGGGAATGCAACCACTGATTGGTTGCCAATGCTTGTGCAGGCATCACTAATTGTACTCAGTGGGTTATTATTTTAAAGACATGAAAATAAGAGGGAGACATGATATGGATATCCATGGAGAAAGGGAGGAACTGGGGTTAATATGATCAAGATACATTGTATATATGTATGAAATCCTCAAAGAATACATAATAATATCAAATAAATTCATATTTTAATCTAGTTTTAAAAGGCAATTTTGATATATTTTTTTTAAAAAATGGGAATCTCATAAAAGGGGGAATTTCACATCTGCAAGCATTTTTTTCCTATTGCTTTCATAACATTACTGAAGTTCCTTTATGCTGCCATTTGGTCTCCCTGAATAACTTTGCTACAGTTATGTTAATTATGAGACTAGAATTGGGAAGAGAATTAGCATAGGTAACGACTTCTATCCATTGCTAATGGCAAGGTCTTAGCGTTGATTTCACTGATGTGCAGTTCTGATTCTCTGTATATCTGCATTGCTCACCAGGGGTCCCAAAGAAACTGAAGAAAGGGGAAGGAGGCCAGGAAGGTAACACCAGCCCTTAGAGACACTGGACCACCTAGATGACCAGAACCCTAGGTCTTAAAATACTAGATAGACTTACCTTCCACTTTTCACATATCTGCACAGGAGAAAATTCCCTTCTTGGGTGAAAATAACATCTGATCTCAGGGATCTCTCCAAGATAAGACCATGACCTGAGTTCTTCCTTTTGGAAGGAGCTACTGAGCATGCTCACTCAGTCCTTTTATTTTTTTTTTTTTTCTTACAATATTCTGGCCATGAGACACAAACTTTTCTAACCCCTTTTACGATTATTTTGAAAGCTAGCAGGGATGGGGTTTATCCCCCAGAGAGAAAGCTGAAGTTTTAGAACAACATATTCAGTTTGTTAGGTGGTATAGGGTAAAATGACAAATCAGAATTCGTATAACAGATTATCATTAGAGGTCAAATCTAACACTCTAATTGAGCTTTAGTGAAAGAGAATAAAATTTGTTTTTTCTCCTTTTGAGAGAGAGTCTCTCTCTGTAGCCCAGGTTGGTCTGGAACTCATGATGTAATACATCCTGACCTCAAAATTGTGCTGCTTCTGCTGCCTAGCCTGCTGAGTGCTTAGCTTGCTGGTATGAGCCACTGTAACTGGAGGGAAAATGATGCTTTGATCACTGTCTCTTTGATTCCTTCCTAAGCATGCCTGAAGTGGAAGGAATTGGGTGTATCACATTGGGTCCTTTCAACCCTGCTCTCTGCCCCCATTCAACAGTATATCCCATTGGCCACACACCTCAGTGCAAGTCTGAGTAGCCAGAACAATTCCTGTCTCTTTCGCCCCAGTCTGAAAACTTGGTCTGATTTTATTAACATAGATTAATCAAGTCCATGATTAGCTTTCAGTAATCACATCAAAGTATCATTCTCTATATAGTACATAACACAAGAAATTATCTAAGAAATCTTAGGTCCTTGTTCCTCAAAGAGAATAAAAGTATAACCCTTGGATCAAAGAAAATAACGGCAGACTGCAAGGGTGCTAAAAATCAGCACGCAACCACAAGGAACACGGGGAGAGGCCTGGAGCTCCAAGTGAAGCACTTGTCTCCATGCATGATGTCCCTGTACATAGAAGATTCTACTTGCTTCTATTTCTCTTTATTTAGATATAGAAACTGCAATATGCAGAGGAGAAATTAAAATAAAAACTTGATCGAGGCTTTAACAGAGTTTGGAGCCTTACCAATTCGGCAGCTAGAGGAAGGAGTGAAAGGATCCTTACTTCAAAGCCAGCATCAAAATGTAGTCCAGACGAAAAAGAACACAGGTAAATGATTAAAGAGATGTAACTACACTTGGTAGTCCAGGCTGGCCTCGAACTCACAGAGATCCGCCTGCCTCTGCCTCCCAAGTGCTGGGATTAAAGGCGTGCGCAAAGCTACACAGAGAAACCCTATCTCGAAAAACCAAAAAAAAAAAAAAAAAAAGAAAAAAGAAAAAAAAAGAAAGAGATGTAACTACAGAATTTCTTCAAGGAAACAAGGTGCTCTGGCAAGAGTTCTAATGTGAGACCCATCCACCCCATGCTTATGTCATGCTTATGAAATAAAAGAGTGGGATAGTGAAAGTATTTCAGCCATACTTTTTCCTCTGAGGGAATTTTGTGTGTGTGTGCCTGTGAGATGTTTAGTTTTAAATACTGGAAAATCCCAATTCTAATGATAAACAAGGTAATTTTGTCCTCTTGTTCACCCATGTATATTAAATCTAATTCAATTTATCTTTACATCCTGTGCCAATTGAAATGATTATAAATGCTTTCCTGTCATTTCTCCCAATATCTCTGTCCTAGAACTTGAGGGCTATCAACGCATCCCAGGAGAAACTAGCACAGCCCAGCATGCTCATGCTAGTCTTTGCATATATGCTGAACAGCTCAGATCTTTCTGTTAACAATGTATTTTCACAGCTGCTTTATCAAAAGTGAGTTTTATTCATCTGAGGCTTTCAGACTACCATTAAAAACAGAGTCTGAAGAAAATATTTCTGAAATGGCACAGGAAAAACACTGAGCAACAAAAATCCTGCATTTCATCTTCTATCACACCAGCGGATCTCCACCTGAATAATAATGAAGAGGCTTAAACTGTGATCTTGCTCTAAACACCAGGAAGCATTCCCAGTCAGTATAAAAAATCTGCTGACAATGCTGACAATGCCTACGCCTCTTATTGCACAGAAGGAAAAAAAGAGGAAGCTCTTTTCCCTAATAATGTTCATTTGCTTATGCTTTGCTCCGTGCGTCAACTAAGCTTGCATCTGTTTTGACAGAGGATTCAAAGCAGAACTCAGTGCCACATTTTTATGCAGCACACCTCTGCTAGGCTGTTTACATTCCCATCCTCTGCTAGACTGTCTATCTGCATTCCCATCCTCTCTAGACTGCCTATATTCCCATCCTCTGCTAGACTGTCTATATTCCCATCCCTCTGCTAGGCTTTCTACATTCCCATCCCTCTGCTAGGCTGTCTATATTCCCATCCCTCGGCTAGACTATATTCCCATCCTCTGATAGACTGTCTATATTTCCATCCTCTGGTAGACTGTCTATTTTCCCATCCCTTGGCTAGACTATATTCCCATTCTCTGCTAGATTGTCTATATTCCCATCCTCTGGTAGACTGTCTACATTACCATCCCTCTGCTAGACTGTCTATATTCCATCCCTCTGCTAGACTGTCTATATTCCATCCCTCTTCCAGGCTGTCTGCATATCCACCCTCTTCTAGGCTGTTTACATTATCATCCATCTTCTCGAATGTCTATGTTCTCATTCCCCTACTAGGCTGTCTACATTCTTATTCTTCTACTTGCTGTAGGATCAACTCTTGTTCTGGGACCTTACCAGCAGCACCTCATCTCACCTACAGCAACAAAATAGAACCCAGCATCAGGTTCTGCCCGCCCTTGAGCTCTTAGACTTTTCTTCTTACAAACTTCATCTTTTCACCATCATGAGGGAAAGAATCAGTGCTCAGACCATGGCCTGATACATGGAGGTATTCAATAAATATTTAAAGAAACAAAAAAACTGAGCTATATAATGTAGGAAGTGTATTTAAAAAGCAAAAGGAACTCTTGGGAATTTCCTGGAATCAGGCTAAGTAAGATGTTTACCCTGGATTACTACACAAATGTCAAGTTAATTTTCTAAGTTTTAAAGCTGTATATAACTCACTATTACTTTTATCCCATCCAAAATGCAAAAAATAAAAAAAATTAATATCACCAATGCCCAATTCAGATAGGGCTTGCTCTGCTGCAACAATCTGTATCTTTGTACTGAGAAAATGCCTGTCTCCTTTGTGCCTTGCTGGAAATGGAAAGGGAGGAGGAAAAGAGCAATACAGAGTGAGAAAGATCAGCCTCTGGATCCGAGCAGAAAGTACTGAAAGCCACAGGGTTGCAAGTGAAATGCTCCTGCACCCTCTACTACTTGAACCCCATGAATTGTCATGCACCAAATACAATCTGGAAGGGACAGCTGGGCTGGGTGTATCTGTGCATGCCATAGCAAGGATGGTGTGAATGGTTCATATTTATATTCAAACCATAATGCTCAAGCCACAGTGCTCTGAAGTCTTCAAGTCTAGTTTTGAAAAACTGGAGATCACACAGTTCTATCTGAAATATAGACCACTCACTGCGTCCTGAGGTTTCAATCACAAATGTCATAGGACATTCAGTTGAGGTGGGGAAATGTAAAATAATGCTTACTTTTAATTCAAGTAGCAAGAAATAGGCAAAAAAAAAAGTGAAACAGGACAACATCGACGGGGCAACTGAAATAGGTTCCCTGAGTGTGTGTGTGTGTGTGTGTGTGTGTGTGTGTGTGTGTGTGTGTGTGTGTGTGTGTGTGTTCAGGTAGAGGAGACAACATTGAGTATTTTCCTCTATCACTCTCCACTTTAGTTTTTTAGACAAAATTTCTTGTTGGACCTAGGGCTCACTGATTGGCTAGACTGGCTGGCTAGCCAGCAAGCCTCTGGGATGCTCTTGTCTCTATCTTTCCAGTACAAATTAGTACATTAGTACGTGTCCAAATTTCTGCGTGAGTGTTGGGGATTCCAACTCAGGTCCTCATACTTGCACAGCATGCAATGTACCCACTGAAACATTTCTCCAGCCCGACAGCAAAGATTCTTTTTTGAAATCGCACTGAGTTCAATAATCCTTGTGAAGAGTTTCACAGAAGAAATTTCATAGGGAAGCCAGGTGTGAAGTAACCCTACCCTCCTCAGCAAAATGTTGAGCTAGAACCCTGGAGGCAAAGCAGTTTAAAGCTTACCATCAAATTTTTACAGCCATGGGGGCTGAAGAGATGTCTCAGCAGTTAAAAGCACCTGCTGCCCTTGGAGAACCCCAACTTCAGTTCCCAGTACTCCCGTCAGGCAGCTCACAACAGCCTAGACACCCCATTCTAAGGGATCCAGCACCCTCTTCTGGCACATACACACCAAGAGACACGTACATATAAACAAAAAGAAAATGCATCTGGGAAAAAAAAAGCTTCTTTAATGAAATTTGGTTTAAAAAAAACACTACTGAGAATCTTTCATTCATTAATTTAGAGATGAATGATGTTCAGTGAATGATGAGGATACATGCCCAATAATGCACTGTTAGGTGGTCTTAGGTTTATGTAGGCATCATTGAGTATGTGTACACAAACCCAAATCAATCTCTCCATGTGACTTATTAATTCAATTGAGATTGTATTAATATTAAGTAATTGTAATATTAAGTATTTCATATATGAGGTTGATGCTAGAGTGGCATTACATAGCTTATAATGAATTTTTGTTTTCTTCTATAAGTAGGCATTTACTAAAATAACAGCAACAGTATAGTGAGCATGAATGTGTAACAAAATCCTATATAGCCATGCACCAAATAGGATGCATTATAATCTCTCATATCTGCTATCTCTTTATGGGACTGGCACAACAGTCAAACAAGGTACACTATAAACATGGAGGAATACTTGGCCGTGACATAAGAACCTCTTCCATGTCAGCAATCAACTGGAACATTTTCAGCCTCATTGTCATCTTATGGAACCACTGTCACACATGTCCACAGTCATTAAGATGTTATTTGGAAGCATCTGACTGACCGTATCTGGACGTGTGTGTGTGTGTGTGTGTGTGTGTGTGTGTGTGTGTGTGTGTGTCGCTGATAGGCACAAAGAAAAAGTTGCAAATGTAAATTAGTCTCTAAGCCAAGTCAGAGGGCCAAGGTGGCCTGGCTTTCCATGAATGATACCTCTTCAGCTGGCAAAACCAAAACAATAAAGAATAATGACAGCTTTGCTAGAGAGAATTGTCCAAAATCCATCTCCTCCGATGTTAAATTATCGGCATCTTCGTTCCTGACAAATATTGTATTTAAGAGGATTAAAAGCCAGAATCCGGCTTTCTGTGTAGAAAGAAAGAAGGGGCTTGTAGCAGACGTTATTCTCAAACACTGTAAGTGTTGTTAGCACTGGAGGCTCCCAGTTGAGGAGGAGTGATAGGGTTAAAATTCCCGGTCCAGAGCTTCGCTGGTACAGAAGAGTACCAGGTACCTACTCCTAATTTGCGCACATACTCTCTGGAAAGAGGCGCCTTCTCTCTCTGGCAGGTCTCTCCATTGAACTTCAAAGTTGTATTCAAAAATGATTAGCAATGTTTCCACACTGATGCTATGCAGCAAGGTACCTTAAACACCACACCTAACTATTCTCATCCTGCTTCCTTTTGCTCTTCCAGGGGGTTTCCCTCAGATCACCTGCTGAAATTCCATTCTGACAGTCATTCATCCCTGAAAGCCTGGAGTCATCCTTGGGTCACATCCATGTGCAATCCTTGGGCTATATCTTTAAAGCACATCCAGAATCCATGCAAAGCTTTCCACCAACTTCTCTACCACCACCGTGATCCAGCATGATCTTCTTTCACCTGGAGTACTGCAGTTGTATTTAATCAGTTGCTGCAAATTCTCCTTAGTCCTTTAACTTACTTTCAACAGATGGTGTGTAAGATATAAATCAAGTCTGTAAAACCCTCTATTTATTCCATATTAAAAAGAGAAGTCCCATTGATAGCCCACAAAGCCCCGAAGAAGCTGCCCCTGTGTCAGCTCTAATGTCATCCCTCTTTGATTCTTCTTTCTGCCATTAGGAACAATAAAAGTGACTCTCTTGATGGTCTTAAAAACTCACTATTATGCTCTTTCCATAGGGCCTTGGAAATAGTCTCTCATCTCCACACACTTGTGTTAATATGGTGAATTATCTTCCCCACAATGCTATGTTGGTACTCTAATTTCTAGCATCTTACTACCTGTAAATGTGGGCTTAATTGGAAATAGCATTTTTGTAGATGAAGTCAAGTCAAGATGAGGTCATCACCCTAGATGCTTAAAAGATGAGGGAAAGGCCTCTTCTTTAGGGATTTTAGCAATATCATGGCTCTGCCAGCAATTTGATTTCATATATCAAGCTTCTGCCACTGAAAGAAACTATTGTGTTAAGCTATTCAGTTGGTGGCACCTTTAAAAAAGTGTGTGTGTGTGTGTGTGTGTGTGTGTGTGTGTGTGTGTGTACCATGATGAATGTGTGAAGGTCGGTGGACAACTTTGAGAAATCTGTTCTGTTCTCTCCTTCTACTGTGGGATTCAGAGACCAAACTTAAGTTGTCAGGTTTATATAGTAAGTGCTTTTACCTTCTGACCCATCTCACTGGCTTCTCTGTGTGGCACTCTGCTATGGAAATCCAGGGAAGCTAATATACTCGCCTCTGCTAATTTGGAGGGATGGATGGTAGATTTTCAGTGCAGCCTACCATCACCATATTTAGAGCACAGCCTATGCTGGTTGCCCATTGCCATCACTCCGCTCCACATCTCCATGCTCCTCAGGTGGCATAACTTAAGAGCTATTGCTTTCACCACCATTTTCCAGTAGGTTATCAGCTGAAGGCTGAGAATTTTGTTCACTAATAAATCCCCATAGCATAGCACAGTGCCTGGAGAACAGTGATCAGTGGATAGTTGTTGAGGACATGAGGAGAGGTGACAGTGGCTGAGTGTGGCCCTGACCTTTTTAACACTGAAGCATGCCATGAAATTACTCTATTAAGGTCTAATAAGTCATTGTTTTCTGGAGTGAGTCAAGTACCTCCGAATTATTTGCATAAGATTACCATCTTACACTTCTCCCACATAGAACAGTATAAGGAAGCCTCTAGAGCATTGTGGAAAGTGGAAGCCAATTAGAGGATGTGTAATCACAATGACCACAGGACAGTTTACAAACTCTAGAAAATGGAGCATTTTAATTTTATCTATTTATCTGTTAATTAGACGTTTTGTTTTGTTTTGTTTTTCTTTTTGAGGTGGGGTTTCATAATGTACCTCAGACTGGCCTGGAGCTATTTATGTAGTCCAGGCTAGCTTCAAACTCTTTGCAATCCTGGTACCTCAGCCTTCCTGCTGTACAGCAGTGTTCTCCAAAACTCACTAAGACTCATGAAGTTCTCAAAGGAGGCTCATTAAGATTCAGGAAGTAAACAACTCAAAAGTCTCAAGAAGTCCCTTAAACTGACAAGCTGTAAAAGACCCTTTCCTTCCCAAGGTTAGAAAAGCACTAAGGACTGCTGAGGAGACTCAAACCAGCAGAACTGTCTAGAAGAGAACATTCAATCTGTTCAGTTACTTTCGAGTCATGCAGTATACTCTGCCTGTCCAGGTTTTGTGAGTCGTCACCTATGCTGGAGTGGGCTTTCAATGTCACAGCTCCTTTTTAGTTGTCCCTGCTCCTGAAAGTAACATGTCACCCATAAGTAATCCCAAGAAATTCACTGCTTTACCAAGGTAGATATTAGTGGTATCCTTCTTTTGGTGTATTATGGATTCCCTAAGGCTATAAATGTCTAAGTCATATCTCCCCAGAGAAAAATATCATACAACATTTTAACATCCTGGGACTATAGTTATACCTACCATGGCCAGCTCAGATCCTCATTTAAATGATAAAAGGAAAAATTATATAGAGTAACTATAGAAAGAAAAAATTATAGTTTCCACAAAATAAAGTCTTGTATTTGACAATATAACTGCATTTCTTCAAGTTGTCATGGCCCAATCATTTGTAATTCAGGCAGGTGTTTCAAGTTCTCTACTTGTCACAGAACTGCAGTTTAAAGTCATTAAGCCACTACATGAAAGTAAATAGGCCTTACAAGTAGGGTATTTGTGTCATATTTGTTACTCTTAGCTATTCAATAAGAATGATTACTTACCAAAGAGAAAAGTGCAAGTAATTACAGCCCAAGGTGAAAGGGGCTGAAGCAATTTAAGAACAGGGCTATGGAACAATATTACTTTCATATAAACAACTGGAGTCCAATAACTTAGTAATAAATGAACCTTTCAGGAGGTGGCTAACTATACTTACACCAAAGAAGAACACAACCTGAAGAACAGAAAGAATGCTGATGTAGTCATTAAAAGGCTGCAAGGGAAGCCAGGCATGGTTACTTGTACTTGGGAATCCCAGCACTGGGAAGACTGAGACAAGAGGATCTTTGTGAGTTTGAGACCAGCCTGCAATACAGAATGAGACAATGCTCCCACAAAAAACAAAAAAACAAAAAACAAAAACAAAAAACCACTTTTGTTGTTGCCTGGAAGAATAGCTCAGTGTAGGGCACAGTCTTCCTAGTATGCACAAGGACCTGGGTTAGAGCTATAGCAGAGAAAAAGAAGAAATGACTGCCAGGACTCTAGGTAGGGTTTAATCTAATTCTAGGCTAATAGCTCTAGATTCAAAGGAACTGTAATGACACTGTAAGCTTTCTGGCGTGGTACAATGCCTGGGAACTGAGTGGACGCAGTATCCACCCAATGTCAGCCTTGTACTCTCAAACTCCAGATGAAAAAAGCAGGTAGCTGGCAAGGCTACCAGGCAGAACTACAGAAATGGTGCAACCCTAGCTTTTGCAAGACAAAGGGCATGAACTCCTGTCCCTCCCCCAGTGCCACTCTAGAATGCACAAAGAACGATGAGAAGTGATCTATGAGTATTCCATATGGATGCCCTCTCAGGATGACCTTGGTCAGGCAGAATTTTCATCTTTCTGTCTCAGCACCTGATCCAAATCTCAAAGGATAAAGAGCCCTCCACTCAATCCTTAACCTTGAAAGTTTTTATAGATTTTAATTTACAAATTATATTAACTATTATGATACCACTTAGCATCAATATTTAAAAACAGTATAGAGTGTTTCTTCTCCTCCCACTCATGGGCATCTTTGCATACACTTGATTTTCATGACTGGCTACTTTTGTAATTCACTTGTTTTTTTTTTTTTCCTAAAACTCAATTTACAAGTTTCATTTTCAAGTGCAAGCAATGCAATTTCGTTGTTACAGCTGTTTCGGCCAGTGCCTCCTCAGTGCATGTGCAATGTTCTTATGGCTGTTTACATTATCATTGAAGACCCTTGGGAGGCTTGCAACTGGCTCTCTCCTTATCAGCAGCACTTTGGCAGACAGAAGCCTACACTGGCAGGTAGATTTCTTATTTTGATCATGCTTGATAGATTCTTGCCTGTAGTTGTGTGATATATTACATGTCCATTATGATTTAAAGTTGGCAAAGTACATTCTTATGTGGCCAAGAATTAACTCCAACACATGAATTAAAAAACAAAAAAAAAGTTTATTATTTTGCCCACTTGTACAGTTAATAAATAGAGTTCTTTGAACCTCCCTCAGTTCCACATTTATCCACACCGTGCCTTAACCAAAGGCCCAAGCTTATCCTGGTAGAAAAATGTCTTAAGATGTCCCCTTCATGACCTTCACTGTGCTCCGGCTGACACTGGAAATCTTCACTCTCTTAAGCTTTAGCATGGGGCCTCCCATTCCTAGCTTATGAGTACAACAAACACATGCCTGCATATGCTGATAAATTCATTTCCTTCCCTGTAGCTCCATCAGTTGTTCTTAGTCTCCCACATCAGGCTAAAAAAAAAATACCTCTCGTTCTAATAGGTATACCTCCACAGGTAAGATTATACATACTACACAAATGAAGTTGCATTTACCGTATGCATATTTAATTAATCCATAATAATAATTATCTGAAAGAATGGTATTATCTAAAATAGCAAACATCTCAATATCCCCAAACCAGTAAAACCCTCAGTCACATGTTCCTATCCAAGGAAACAACTGACTACAATTTTCTCAACAGTAGGTACCATTCCTAACTCATGTCTCTTCCAAGTTCCTAGCATATGACCCAGAACCTCATAAGCCCTTAGTGAATGCTCACTGGTCAAAGTCAAGTACCTTTAGAGATTTGCAGAGTGCCTGTTTTTGTTGTCTGTCTATTCTCTGATCCCTTAAGAGCTCTTTTACTTTAAAATAAATCCTTTGATCTCTGTGAGTTCTTCATCTAAATTCCTCAAATTAGCCAAAAAAAAATTACAAAACAAAAAAAACCCACACAAATAAAATAAAACAACAACAAAAAGCCCACATTTTAACAGATTCCTATCTGACATGAATGTCATGTAGTATGTGCCATGTGACTTTGGTTTATTGGTCTCTTGGTTTCTGAGCATTTAGTGTGGGGCATTACATGGTATATAAGTATGGAGAAATATCACAACATCATCATGAAGAGTAAAGACTTTACTCTGATTTTTTCCACCCTAAAATATCAGGAAATGTAGCTCAGGCTCTTGATATTGGGGACTGGAAAAAGATGTCTAGAGGGAAGGAAGGCAAAGACAAAGAAAAGCTTCAAGTGACCACCAAGGCTCAGGGCACAGTCCTATCTAGTGCTTATAGGAAGAGTGTAGACTATCAGACTAACTCCCATTCAGGTAGTTGATATCAGAACAAGTTTTATGTTTATCAGAAGGATGGATGGTTTAAACAAGCTGAGATATTGATTTAATTGATGTCACTAAACTCTCTTCAGGAGTTCTTGTGTCGTTGTAATGCATTGTACAGCCAAGATCCCATTGTTGACAATGATGGATTTATTCTCCAACTATCAGGACCCCAGCTGTCATTCTGCCTTCAAAATTGCTTCTACCACAAGAGCCATCTTAGACAAGGTCATGCCAGCTTCTGGGGTAGCCTTTATCTAATGCCTTGGCAATACAGAGGTATAAAAGGCAAGGTCCTTGCCCTAACAAAATTTAACTTTGATGCACACAGTATCAAGCTTCAGAGCCTCCTGTTGGATTGACTGTGTTTTTGTTGTGTTACAGTCCCTTACTCGACCCTGTTTCTTCCCCAATATGTGTGTGTCCCAAGAACACTCCCCACAGGCTAACCTCCACCTCAGGTCAGCTTCCTGAGACTCAAGATAACTTAAAGTAACAAATTCTAGTACTGCTGCATGTCTGTTAAAGAAACTATGCTACTTCTTCCAAAGGAGTTTTGCTTTTCAAGATCACATATTTTAGGAATAATACAAGGAAAGAGTCAAACTTCAGAGCTTCCAAATGGAATAAAGATATGTACTGAGAATTAAACACGATGTGATGTGACCACCACAGTCCTAGTAACATGAGATTCTCTTCTAACTTAGATTCCTACTTAGAATCTTTTCTTCTCCTAGAAATCAAGTCAAGACTAACAAAGAAACAGCTCTAGGCAGTGGTAGGGTACCAAAGAGAGAAACTGAGACAGAATTGCCAAAGTGGAGGGGAAAAAAAGCCTGTATCTCTTGAATAGAGAAAGACTGTGCTCAAGCGACCTTTGAATAATAATCACATGGACAAAGCCAAAGAACTTTCTGTCAATGTAATAACAACCCTGATGCAAAGAAGGAGACCACAGGGAGAAAATGGATGTCATTAACAAAGAAAATTACTTGCAGCTTTGGAAGTGAAATCTAGATAATCCAAATGCAAGTGAAACCCCAGCCACATAAGGCTAACCATTTCAAAGTGACTCCGTGAATTAAGTTTATATCAAATCCTGTCATAAAGAGTTATAGTTGTTGTATGTTATTTTGTTTAAGTCAAATGCTCATACCTCTCGTTACATGGGATGAGTTTGCAAGGGATATTTTTCAAGGTTCCAAGCCAATAAATCCTTCCAGAAAACTATTTAGAAGGACATTTGAACTAGAGTAGATTCTTAAGAGACTAATAAGGTTAAAATTTTGCTGAAAATTAAAAAGAAAGGTGAAGCAGAATTTTTAACAGGTAGATATGAAACAAAATTTAAGGGTGGTGTTGCTACTTAATGTTTTTATGTCTTTGAATAGTGAATTAATTTTAACAGAGACTCTACTAATGTTCCTGGACTATGGTAGTGGAGTTTGCATCCTATAAGTCTGTTTCCTGGAGAAGCCTTTGATTTAAAAAAAAAAAAACTGGAAATCAAGCTCCAATATCATGTGTAAGCCAGCACGATTTAGGAAAGTTCCTGATAGGACTGAACCCTTGTTCAGTCTTGAACCCTTAGAAGCTTCTGCTTCTAAGTTAGTACTTAGCTAGAGTGCTCCTCTGTGAGTTTCATTATCCCTGTCATAAATCTCATGCACAATGAGATGGCATGAGAGGTGAGAAGCACTTCAAAATGGTTCTAAGTGTTCAATGAGATTGTGTGGATTAAGTGTGCACAAAGCGCCCATTACATTCTAATGGATTCTCTCACTTCTTTCTGCTTTCAAGCTTGATCACAGCTTTATGGATATATCTAAAAGGTGTTAAAATTTTGTTCTTGTGACCTTTATTAAGAAATAAGTTTTCTAAAGAAAAGGAAGGCGGTCTTTGCTGAGATTACGAGCTCCTTACAGATAGAATCTGGGTCATATTCCTCTTTGTGTCCTCAAAGCCAGACACAGACGACACATAGCAGATAGGTGCTTTCCTTTGGCTTTTGGAATTTTTCAAAGCAGAAAACCATACAAGAAGATAGGCTTTGAGAATGATGGAGTAAATCTCAGGAAAACCTAGTCCCTCCCCTTTCAGCTACTCAGACTTGGGCAAGCTTCGTAAACTGGGACTCAACTTTCTCCTCTCTCGGAGAATTGTTCATCTATGCGGGTGTTTTCAGAAAGGTTCAACAGAGATCAGACCCACACTAATGTGAACAGCATCAGTCCATGGGATGATGTCCGGGCTGGAGCCCTGGACTGAAGGAAAAAGGAAAGGGAGCTGATGGCCAGCAGTTATGTCTCCCTGCTTCTTTACTTCTAACACAGTGGGACCAGATGCCTCCATTCCTTATGCTATTTTGTCACTTATTTTCTTACAGTGGCATGAAATATAATATAACTTATATTTATAATAAAATATCTTATATTATATATATTTAATATATTATATATTATTTGTGTATTTTAAATATATTATTATACAAAGCAAAGTACTTTGTTTCATAGGCCTTTCAATCATTTTTTCTGACTTTTATAACAAAGTAATTACAAATTTTCATCAAATGAAAATGTTAACATTTCAAAATCAACTTTGAATCACTGTTGCAATTTAAACACTTTAAAGGTAAGAAATAAACTTAATTTATGAATTTTACTTGAAGAATCCCACTGTGTCATGACTGCGAAAGAGGCAAATGGAGGCAGGCAGGGCTCAGAACTGGCCAATAGCCATCTGGATATGTGTTAAGAACCATAACCCATTAAAACGCATTTCAGACATATTAGAACCTGACCCTCATCTTTTTAAAAGGGCTGGTGTTCTTGTTATAAAAGCTCCATCTACAGCCAGTTAGTCATAAAAATATTCTAAATGTTTCACCTATGGAAATTATTTTTGAACATTAAAAACAAACACCACTAATGTACTGAGAATTGCTGACCAGAAGACTCCATCCAGTCTGGTAAAGAGATTTATTATAACACTCAAGACTGAGGACCAGGTTAAGTAAGAAAATGGAAACACCCAATTACTACACCAGAGTAACAGTTTCTGAGCATAAGTCATGGCAGTTGCCAAGAAACTTTAAAAGCAACGTGGAGACTTCATTCTGAATATTCTTCTTCAGGGGGTCTACAGTAATTGAAGAAAATCTATATATTTCAAAATTACATATTTGTTTTTGATGTTTGGAGGCCGCTGACATAAAATAATCTGAAATTGCATAGTTCAAAGACCACTAGCTTTATGAGAAATGTTAAATATTATTAAGAAGTTGGCAAGAGGCCTGAAGAAAAGATAGCACAGACATTAAATGATAGGCTAAAAAAAAAAAAACAATAAGATTTTGTCAGGAATACATAGATCAAGAGGTAGAAAAATTTACCTACTTTTAATGTGTGGCCCAGATCTTCAAAATATGGGTGCTTTTATGCAATTGTCAACCAACATTCAAGAATTATTGGGTAAAATAAGTATAGTTTAATGTTTTGATGACGAAGTACTGTTGGGTGAGAATTACATTTCATTCAGGAAAGTCATCATAATCATAAAACGGCACCAGAATCTCAAGGCAGCCAAGCCTGCTGACGTTGACAGGTACATAGTTGACCTTCACCAATTCATTGCTCAGACACTCCGTTTCTGAGATCACTCTCAACTAGGTGAACTTGACTGTGCATTTAGAGAAATTATTTTTTCCATAATGGGTAATTTCATAATCCTTTAATTATCCATTCTATATATTGCCTGTGACCTGAATTTTAATTTCAAACCCATTCACTTCATGACTTAGCAAATTCCTTGGTTGTTTCTCTGAATCTTGCAAAAGATTTTAATTTTAACCTCAAAAGGAGACGGAGGGAGGAAAAAATATGGAGGGATTGTACGCAAGTCAAACCCTGAAATACATCATAAAGTTAAAAAAATGATTTGGAAACTTAATGGTGTTTGTATTATATATTCTGTTGAGTCTTGTCAATTATTGGCAATAACCAATTGCATTGTTAATACGTTGTGGGCCTCCATTTAAAATGCAAAATACTGTGCTATTTTGCCCCTTCAAATTCTAAAATAACATTGGAATTAAGCAAAACAAAATGAGTGAAGAGAGAAATTCATGTCTTTTTCCTATTATTTGAATGTAAAGTTGTGATGTATTTTATTATATCATGATAGGGACTTAGAGGGTGTGGGGGACTGACTGTTCTAATATCCCTTGAGTATTATTGGAAGTGTCGTTTATGGGATTCTCTAAGTACTTCATGTTTAGACCTTCATTTTGTTTGCTATTAAAGAATTTAAAAGTGAGGCAGATATAGTGGCACACATACATAATCCTAGAATTCAGGAGGCTGGGGCAGGGAGATTTTGAATTCAAGGCTAGTGTGGGCTACACCGTGAATTTCTGTCTGTATCTCAAAGAAAAAAAAAAAGGAAAATACCTTCTGCATCTTCTGGCATTTCTTGTGTGCCCCTCCAAAGCAGACCTGGGACCCCTCATGAGGAGGCAGTTGAGACGACGGGCACTCACCACGGTGGATGAAAAACCCAAGAAAGGAGTCCAGATTGAGAACAAGCACTATGTTAATGTGAATGCGGCAGGACACGTGGGTCCGTGGTACAGTACAGAGTCTCACATCTAGTAGCGAACCAATGAAATCCCGCTGTAAATAGCAGAGCCTGTGGGTGAAACCGATCAGACTCTAACTCAACAGCAGCCAATCAGCGAAGCAGACACACCTGCATGGCTGGAAGTGGAGCGTGAGAAAAGATATGGATGTGGTCCAGCAGCAGACAGGAAGTGTCTACAGAAAAAAGAACCTGCTACTTTACTCCGGAATTTAGACAAAGAAGACATTCTCCAATAGAAAGCTGAATTTGGCCCACATTCTGACTGTCACAGTCCTGGTTCCTCGGTTCCTTCATTCTTCTTCCCTAATCCTTTATTGTACTTATATAAAGCAGCTGGTGTGTGTGCAGAAGCATGCTGGGTAGAAAAAAAAATACTCTGTTTTGGTTGATGTCAAATGGAGATGGTATGGTGAGAAAATATCCCCTTTCTCCGTTATTGGCACTCTCCCTCAACCCTTAGCTTTATATTCCTGTAAATTATTTTGCTCTTGTTTTTAACAACAACAACATAAAAATCCTCGCATACCTCGACCAACTGGAGAATTTAATTTTTTTTTAATTTATCCTTGTAAAACCAGTAATGGTTTTATAACTTCGTTGTATGTCACTGTTACATGATGGGCAATCTGTTTTAAGTGGAGGTAAATTACTATTAAAGAAAAAACATGAAGCCTTGATAATCTTCTGACTTAGTTACTTTTCTGTCGGTGTGATTAAAACACCCTGACCAAGGCAGCTTATAAAAGAAGGCGTTTTACTTTATATTTATGGTTCCAGAGGGTAAGTCAATGATCATCATTTCAGGGAGCAGAGCAACTGACAGGCAGACATGGCACTGGAGTAGCAGCTGAAAACTCACATCTTGAGACACAAGCATGAGACCGAGAGAGCTAACTCGGAATGGCATGGGATTCTGAAACCTCAAAGCCTGTCCTGAGTGCCACACCTCCTCCAAAAAGGCCACACCTCCAACTGGAGACCAAGCATTCAAATATATGATGAGCCTATGGGGACTATTATCCTTCAAACTTCCCTTCAAAGTCCATCATCTGGTTGTGGAAATAAACTTTTTGCTTAAAATGTAAAGGAAACGAAACAAAATTTAAAAGGATTTTTTTTTCAAATAAGGAAAATCTGAATCCAGCCCCTATCCTATATTGTTGCTTTTATAAAAAATAAAGCTGTGGTAGATCACTTACTATAATCTACTTTAAAGCCAGATTAAATGATTAAAGATTACAGATAACTTAGAGAACCCTCACAGTAACTTTGTTAAATTTCAAATAAATTTTAAGCTTTCAAAAGAAATCCAGTTGAAGAAGAGGGATTCTATGGACAAAGGGCATCAAGATCATGAGACAACCAAACCAAGCTAGTGGGAACTCATGAACTTTAGACCAACAGCTGTGGAGCCTCCACTGGACTAGACTAGACCCTCTGCATAAGCGAGACAGTTGTGTAGCTTGGTCTGCTTAAGGAGTCCCCTGGCAGTAGGGTCAGGATCCATCCCTGGTGCATGAGCTGGCTTTTTGGAGCCCACTGTCTATGGTGGGACACCTTGCACAGCTTTGATGAAGGGGGGAGGGGCCTGGACCTGCCCCAACTGAATATACCAGGCTCTGCTGACTCTCCATGGGAGACCTTGCCTTGTAGGAGGAGAAAATTGAGGGTGGGTTTGGGGTGGGGGAGACTGGGGGTGGGAGGAGGGAAGAGAGGAGGATCTGTAGTTGGTATGTAAAATAAATAAATTTCTTAATAAAAAAAAAGAATTTTTGTAAGTTTAGTAATTGACCCTTCAAACTTCAAACTATTACCAAAATAGAAATAGAATGTATGTTTAAGATCCCTCTATAATGACAGTAGTTAGAGCATGTCTGACATAAACCACAAATTTAGTTTGTGCTTTTCTTACTTTCCTGAGAGGTTAAAGGCATGTGTTACATGGAATAAAAAAAAAAAAAAAACTAGTAATAAAAAGACACATGACCAAAATACCAATTCACAGGCTTCTCTCTATAAGGAATTCAACTGTCCTCATCAGTGATGAAAATTTTTAATTATTTTATTAACCTGAAATCAATTAATAGGTAACAGTTTCCCTCTGTGAAATTCACTAATGGCAGAACCTGGGGTGCACTAAGAAAAGCTCACCAGTGCTGTTGAGACTGTTGGCTGATGTGAGCTTTGAGAATTACCTGTGCTTCCCAGCTCTGTACCTTCAGTAAACACAGATTAGCTAGGATGAGGCTGCATTGGGTGAAGGGCACAAATAAAATTGCACCCAAGCTATAGACAGAGTAATCAAGTGTGGAATTATCATTAAAAAATGGAAATGCCAACATTTCAATTAGAAGTTTGGAGGATTGCATATCATCCAACCTTTATTGATAGAACAAGCCCTCAGAGGTGGAGATAATGTCCTGAAAGCCTCATATCTCTAAAAAGCACAATTTTACGTATAGTACTTGCTGTTTTCTCTCAGTGCCCACTAAGTTGGTCTTTTTTTTAATTTTTAATTTATGTTTATTTTATGGGTATGGGTGCTTTGTATTCATGTATCTATGTGCCCTCTTTGTCTGATCTCCTGGAGCTAGACCTACAAATACTTTTGGGACACCATGTAGTAGGTAGGAATTGAACCTGGGTCCTCTGGAAGAGCAGCAAGTGCTTTTAATCACTGAGCCATCTCTCCAGCCCTCTGTTTTCTTTTTCAAACAATTGTAGATCTCCATTTATGTCTTCATCAGCTTATATCTCATAGCCTTACCAGGAAGG
This sequence comes from Peromyscus maniculatus bairdii, assembly GCF_049852395.1. Lineage (NCBI taxonomy): Eukaryota > Metazoa > Chordata > Mammalia > Rodentia > Cricetidae > Peromyscus > Peromyscus maniculatus. The sequence goes on along the minus strand of NC_134867.1, from coordinate 48,005,532 downwards.
TCATTCAATTTCAGGGTTTCATTTTGGTTTTGCCCTTGAATGGAGGTGGAGGACTTTTGTGTGTCAATTTGACAAAAGTTAGAGTCATCAGAGAGGAAAGATCATTCGTTGAGGAAATGCTTCCATGAGATCCAGCTGTAAGGCATTTTCTCAACTAGTGATCAATGGGGGAGGGCCCAGCCATGGTGGGTGGTGCCACCCCTGGGCTGCTGGCCCTGGGTTCTATAAAAAAGCAGGCTGAGCAAGCCAGGGGAAGCAAGTCAGTCAGCAGCACCCCTTCATGACCTCTGCATCATCTCCTGCTTCTAGGATCCCACCCTGCTTGAGTTCCTATCCTAACTTCCTTCAGTGGTGAACAGCAAATGCTGGAATGTAAGCCAAATAACCCTCTCCTCCCCGTAGAAACCCTATGACACTATCTTTCTGTAACTCCTGTCTATATGCTGTGCATTTGATCTCTTCAACCAAATGCCAAAAGGCTTGCACAAAATGATGCTGATGATGAAGACAACTGCGAGGGACAACTGTCTCAGTAGTAATGTGATGGCAGTTTGGAGAGCCAATTACCAAACTTACAAAAACCCTTTCTGAAAACTTAAAATCATTTAAACATGATGAGATATCACTTCCTCCCTCCTAGTCCCTGTCCTGACTTCCCTCTGCCACATATTCTTGCCCTTTCCTTCCCAAATTGCTTTTGGTCATGGTGTTTTTAATCATAGTAATAGAAACCCTAAGTAAGACACTGTGCATGCATGAAGGGCTGAATTCAAATTCCTAAAACCCACATAAAAAATCTCCACATGATTGCTAACTCTTGTAACCCCAGCACTTGGGGGTAAAGGCAAGCAGTTCCCAGGAGCTCACTGGCCAGCCATTCTAGCCAAAATAGTAACTTTCCAGTTAATTGAGAGACTCTGTCACAAGGCAGTAAGACACCAGGCCTCTGTCTTCACATGCATGAGCATGTTCTCACTGCTCCTCACATTTATGCACTAAAGAAAAAGAGATATGGAAGGAAGAAGGGAAAGACAAACAGAAAACACAATTTTTAAGGTTTTTTTTTAATCCATTATGGTGCCTTTAAGATTACCCCCACATGAAGAAAAAGTTATCTGTTGATCTTACTTGTCCAACAGTCTCTATCTCCCCCTACCTAGAAAATTCTTTTTCTTGGGAACTTGATTCTATATGGCTAAGGAGTGGTAGATTCTGCCTGTCTCCTTGATCACTATACTAGACATATCAAGCCCAAGAGTTAGTCAAGGAAGACCTTTTTTGGCTAAATAACCTTTTAGCTACATTATCATACTTGCACTACATAGTAATGGTGGGAACAAACTAAAAAAAAATGCATTGTGTACTCAGTATTATCTGATTTGATTTCATTTAATTAGCAGAAAAGACAAGCATAATTCCTGCCTGCATTTTACAGATAAGGTCATAGAAACACAAACTGGATAAAGCATTGTTTAGCAGGATATGGACTAATGGCATCACGACCATAGGCACTGTGCTTTTTAACACTAGAGATACCTGATCAAGTATTTTTAGGATACAGATACAAACGTGGCTCACAAATGATTTGTTGAGCCCAGGACAGGACCATTTCATCTTTTTCTCTAAGCCAAGTCTAAAATCTAAAAGACTCCAATAGCAAAGAAACTTTGGAATCTGTTTCTTACAGAGATCATGTTTAAAAGGGTCTTTCCTATATTTAAGGAACAATTTGACATGGACTTAAAGAGTGGTTCAGAAGTGCTCTTTGGCAGTACTAAACCAGTTTTAATTTTAAAAAATGAAAGAAAACAATAAATCATGATCAAAACTTTAGTGTCTTAAATTTATCTAGTGACATTAGTAAAATTCTTCTATGGGATAAAACTGTGCAAATTGGCTCATAATACTTAGGTATTGACATTTGCTAAATAGGAGAATTGCAAACAAAATTCTGTGACTTTCAGGCTCATTTTCTATGAGAAAGAAAAGATTTGCTGAGCATAATTTATGCTCTTTTTGGTGAGTGAAAAAATTGTGAAAGAAATAGAACAGATGTCATAATTGAGAATCAGGAAAAGTATCACATTTTAATAAAAAATAACAAATTTAGTTACAAATATATAGTTGAATATTTTCTGAAAATGAAAAAAGTCACAGAATATTAGCACAAAATTGCAGGAGTTAGTATTATTTCTCTTATGACTTTAACGTGTTTAATTACCGAAAAGTTTTTAATTGAATGAAAAAAAAAACGCTCTAAATAAATAACTTAGGATGAAAGCCATGTGACACTTCACCATTGAATACAACATTGTAAAAATGATAGACTTAGGAATCCTATATTATCCTGTCTTTAATATATACAAACCTGTGTCTGTTTGTGTATGGTATGTGGGGTGTGTATGTGTGTTATGTGGTTGTGGTGTGTGTGTGTGTGTGTGTGTGTGTGTGTGTGTGTGTGTGTGTGTGTTATGTGGTGTGTGTGTGTAGTGTGTGTATGTGTTATGTGATGTGTGTGTGTAGTGTGTGTATATGTGATGTGTGGCCTGTGTGATGTGGTATGGTGTGGTATGGTATCATGTGTGATATGGTGTGTGGCGCAGTGTGTTGTGTGTGGGATGGTGTGTAGTGTGTGTGTGTATGTGTGTGTGTCTGTAGTGTGTGTGATATGGTGTGGTGTGAGGTGTGTGTGTGTGTGTGTGTGCAGTGTGTGTGTAGTGTGTGTGGCATGGTGTGTGATGTGGTGTGGTAGGTGTGTGTGTGGTGTGTGTGCATACATTCAGACACATCCTGTATGCATACAGCACTCCAGAAATTCTTAAGAAAGAATTCTTGGGGAAGACTTGCCAGTTCCCAACTTTTTATAGACGCTTGTTTGGAGAATTGTCTGCTTTAAATTTTATATCCTGGATTATTATTTTTATTTTTGCCCTTCCTTTGGTAGGAGGAAGGGTTGTGAATCAGCATGTTAATCTAGACAATTAGTATGTTTTCAGAGATCTAAGCTAATTTGCATATAAATTTAGGTGAAATTGTAATTATGCAAATATGAAGCAAGGAAAAATTGTAATGCATATGAATCCAAAATAATGCATAAATAGTTTCTGAATTACTTTGTATTCCATGACATCACACCTCTTAATTGGCATAGAGAATAGGTTGACTGTACTTGAGTGTGAAATATATTTAAATATTATTAACTCCTATCCCATTAAAGCAGTGTTGGCAGAAATACCACTGTGATATAAGGGACTGTCCTTGACCTTGGTACAGAAAAGGTTTAATAAAGATTCACAGTGTTGACAAGTGGAAAAATGTACCACACAGCCTAGGATGGCTTGTGCTTAAGTACCAAATAAAAATGTAACTTCAGAAAGCAAAATGGCCTCATCCCATATGTGGAGCTCAATAAACTAAATTATTATAAGGTAGAAAACTATGCAAGATAAACTGATGTTTTTTTTTTTAAGCATTGAGTACAGAGTTACTTAACTGAGAAAATGAAAAACAGTAAAAGGGTCCTCTCCCAAACTATTATTAAAATGTTCATGAAAATATCTAAATTGACAAGATAGCAAGTCTGAAAACCAATTAACACTGACAAAATGATCTTCTGGAATCCAATCAATGGTCCTGGAAACAAATGATAAGCCTGATTCGGGAGACTGTAGCTGGTGATCAAAGCCTGTGTGTTCATTTCAATGACTCCTCTTCTCCTGTGAAGTTCTCTCAGCTGGGAAGAAATGCACTGAGGGGCTGCTCGCTGGGCACGTGTCCTGGAAACTAAACCAGCTGCCTGAAATCAGCTGGTCCTCCCAGCTCTGATCTGCAAATGGATAGACAGTGACATTTCTAAAGAAAGAGGATAGTTGATGGTTGCCATGGGGTGTCTGACCGGGCTGGACTTAGGAATCCTCAAAATGAGCAAAGGGAGAAAGAATCACCATGGATCCATGAAAAGTAATTAGAGCACAATGAAAGGAAATGACTCTCAAATGGCCACGGTGGGGTGAAAGGGGCTAAAATACATTTATTTTGTGAAGAAATGTAAGGCAATTTCAGAAAACATCCCCGGGATTCCATGTAGTTGATGTTTTTGAATGAGATCTGTAAATGGATCAGATTTCTAGAATGAGAACAGACTGCAGTAAGCAACTAGACCAATACAAAACCAGATTAAAACTAAATAAAAAAATAAAGTAACAACTCGGGCAAACATCACACTTTAGGAGGAAAGGCAAGAAGGCATTGTTGAAATGTAAAGTGGCAGTTCAAAGAGGAAAACTAAATTTAGAACAAAACAAGGTTATAAAAGATGAAAAATAAAACACAAAACTTTGCGGGGGGGAAGCCAAATATGGGCTTCCTGCCTCTGCCACCATTGAAGAGGGAGCAGCAGGGCCCTGAGATGATCACAGAGGGAAACATAGACCCCAGAACCGGAAGACTTGGAACTGAGGGATGTTCACACATCACAGGCAAAGGAAGTAATGAAAACGAAACTCTGACAAGCTGGATACACACTTGGGATTTTTCATCACAATGATAAGGAATATGACAAAACCCAGATGGGGCATAAATAAACCTTCCTTCGAGAGAAATAAGACTAGGATGTCGACAAACTTTAACACAGTGACATTGTCTACACAGTGTTCTAGGGAACACTGGCACATGGCATCACAGACACTATGATACCAAAGTCCCTTTTCCATGAAGCCATAAAACCTTGTTCAGTAATGAACACAAGAAGATGGTACAAGAACCACAGTGTGCAGACAAAGGCGCTGACCCTGCCTCCTGAAGCAAGCTATGAGTGCCGTAAAGATGCAGTAACTTACAAATATCATCATTAGGTAGGGTAAAGATGGAGGCTAGTGAGCACAAATAAATTTTGTAACTGAGCAAATAACATGTGGAAAACTAATCTGAAGTGACTACCAAGACAGCTTGGATGCTAGGGTCATTCTCTTGGGAGATAGTGGAACCTTCAGGGAATTGGGCCTAAAAGAAAGTCCTTAGGTCCCTGGCGTCCTGGCTTTGGGGGTTCCTGGGGGAGAGGGACACCTCATTGTCTTTTCTTCCCATTGTATGAGCACTTTACTCTAATGCTCCTCAACAGTACTAATGCCAGCTCTGTCAGAGGGCCAAAGCAATGGGTCTTCCCCATCACATCTAAAACTGAGAGGCAAAAATCATCTTCTTCTCTTCATAATTCGGTTCTCAGGCATTTTGTTATAGTGGTGAAAAGATGACCCTATTTATTTTATGATTTTAATAAAACTGCTATATAAGTATATACACAATGTATCTATGCATTAGAATATCCCCTACAGGAAAGATTACACATACTCAAATATAGGGTTATGTTTGGCTTGGCTTGGCTTGATTTGGTTTGGCTTGGTTTGGCTTGGCTTGGCTTGGTTTGATTTGGTTTGGTTGGTTTGGTTTTTGAGACAGAGTCTCTTGTGGCCCAGGGTGGACTTGAGCATCCTCTGTATAGGAGGATGACCTTGAACTTCTGATTCTTCAGTGCTAGAATTACAGGCGTGTGTCATCACAGTTGGTGACCATAGTACTGGAGATCAAATCCAGGGTTTCATACATGCTGGGTAAGTACTCTACCAACTGAGCTACATCCCTAGCCATCAGTATAGCTGATGAGTTAGCAGTTAGTACCGAGGCAATGTCTTCTCAGTCTTCCTAAGGTGCATGGCACAGTGCTAGAGAGAGACCCTGATGGGTCTCCTCCCAACTTCCATTAGTGACCTTCCTCCAAACCAGGCAGGATTGGAGGAAAGCCTGCCGTTGAAAACAGCAGGAGCTACAGAGCAGAGGTTTTTGTTCCTTTGTTTCTCCCTCCTTCCCCCACCCCACCTGCTCTACTTAAGAGCTGACACTGGCTATACTCAAAAACAAAACAAAACCATAAACCAAAAACACCGGAATACTTAACAGGGAAGGAATTTTATTCTATTCTGTTATAGAATATCCTACCTTGCCTGAATCACAAGTATGAGACTCATTAGAAACTTAGAGGGGTGTTAATTAAAAGAAGTAAAAAAAATGCTACTTAGTGATGACACTGTAGACTCTACTGATATGCAGAATTTATGTGACTCTGCACATGACAGGATCATCACTGGGGTCCTCAATCCTAACACATAAATTAAGAAGCTCTGAAAAGGGAGGATCGGGGAGGGAAGGAGGGAGATTAGATAACATAACTCTTTATATATATAATTAATTCAAAGGAATATGTTTCAGGTTCTGGAGGGGATAGGCATAGTCCCTTCCTTTTCTGTAGTATTCTGAGAATGACCCCACATACCTGTTGACACTAGCAAATTAAGCTGCTGGGGTATAAGTAATGGGCAGAAGAAGAAACAGTAGAAGAGAAAAGGAAAGCTAGTTCTGTGTCCCTGAGGGGGGGAAAAAAAAAACAGGCTACTGAGAAGCATGCTAGTCTGCATACAGGACTTTGAGTTTGCAAAGAGCTTTCACACCTAATTGCTTTCTTGTCTTCCTCACAATGGCCTCATGGGAAATTTTGTTAAGCAATGTGTTTATAAGGGAGGAAATGGAAATTCAGAAAGATACATGTTTTTCAAAGTTTCCTACCTACTTACCAGCATAGACAAAGGCACATAGGAGACATCTGTGTTGTCCAAATATAATAGACCTAGTTTCTAATTTCCTACCTATGGGATAGATAAATAGCATTTAACTCAACTAACGTTCAAAAAGTGACTAGAAAGGCAATATGCCATTCTTTTTTGTATTTGGATATATGTGTGTGTACACATGTTTGCAAGTATGTGCACATGCCTTCGGAGGCCCAAAGTTGATGCTGGGTGTCTTACTTGATCTCTCTCCACCTTCTTTATTGAGGCAAGGTCTCTGGCTGAATCCAGATCTGCCTGATTTGGCTAGTCTGTCTAGTTTGGCCTCAAAGATCCCCTGTCTCTGCCTCCTGTATACTGCCTGGCTTTTATGCTGGGTATGCCTGCATGCTGGGATTTGAACACTGGTCCTCACACTTGCAGGCCAGCCACTTTATTCAACAAGCCATCTCCCCAGTCCACAAGATACAATCCTTATGTCAGGCTCCAGGGAACTGTGGGGCACAGTGTCATTCCGTGTCATCCTCTATGCTCCTTGGTGGCTCGGGACTGTACATTCAAGGCTCTGGGCTCAATACGTTCCCGCCGCACTTGTGAACTCTGATGTGCTTATGACAAGAAGGGGACTATTTACTAAGATCTCACAAACAAGCACTGCCTCCGTCGGAGAGACAGACGCGCAAATGCGACAAGGACACTGTGTTTTCAGAGCTGCATCTGTTCGCAGCTCATCTGTGAGGGCTTGATTAGAGTCTACTACAGCAGGAGACAGGCAAGTGCTGCAACTCCACTGACAATTTACTTAGACCAGAGACGAGTTGCCAGGATTTTCTCTGGTCAGTTTCAACAAATGTTCATAAACACTCTCAGGGAGGCCAAGAGTAGGCAGATTTCAAATATTGGAGGTGGGGGGAAATCACGTAGTTCAGAGTGAAAACAAGACAGCTAATTAGCTGAAGATGTTACCATGCTTAATACAAATCATAGATATTGTGAAAGTTGAAAAGAAATCAAATGATGTATTATTTGGCCCATATCCCCAATTTAAAAAAAAATGAGAAAGCCATGAATAAAAAAGCAATTCATCCCAAACCCCACCATCATCTCTGGTTTAGTTAGAGCCCAGGGTTACCAGCCCTAAGGGTCATCTATACACCCCTGATTTGCTAAGGCCATGGTGTCAAACTATAACCAGAGAAGTTAGGTTTTGTTTGCTAGTAGATATCCAGGCATTGTAGTGCAAGCATCTAATCCCAGAACTTGGGAAGGTGAGGGTGAGAGGATGGTTCAGGGCTAACCTGGGCTACATAGTAAGTGCCAGACTATCCTGGGCCACATAGCAATATTCTATCTCAACATAAATCATACATAAAATGTCAATTTTGCTTAAATGTAAAGAGGGAGACATTTCACATTTAACTTTTCTCTTTCTATGTTTTCTTGAAATAAGGGATTTGGCAACGGCGGGCAGGCTTTCTCCCATAGTCACAGAGGGCCCCAGATGGTACTGGCTCCCACTGGCCAAATTCTTTGGCCAGCCTCTCATGCCTGACCCCTATGATATTAATTGTGTGGTCCCTGCCTCTCAGCTTGTGCAGTGCAAGATGGATTTTAGCAAAACAAATGCAAAGTGTAATTAACTGTATAGAAAGACGTTATGTCCCAAACATAGTGACTCTCTATTATGCCTCAAACATGAGAGATGGAAGCTCTGATCCGATGCCATCTGATAGCATTCCTTGTATGTATTTTAGTATAACTGAATTCTTATAAATACTGAGTATGTTAATCACAAACAATTGGGGAGTTTTCACAATGACTGTGGAATCTAACTGCTTCTCTTCAAGTCAATGTAATGACTGATAAAATTCAATTATTATATCTTTTTATTTAATGAATTGATGTGTATGAATACAAGCCATCGACACTCACTAAATACAGTGAATGGGCATTTCTATTACCCCTGGCAATCCACTTTCCACTTCCCAAAGTTATTTCATTACAATAATGTTCCCTTTTTGTGGATGATTACTTTTATTTCACTTTATTTACAAGTGCAAAACCAAAGATTACCCATCTTTACAGCTGCTGAAGGAAATTATTTCTTGCTCTACAGGCTGCCCACATGCTGTCAGAAAATAAACACACTCCCCAGCCTTTAAATCCTGTACCCATGAACCCATGAACACATCACTCAGGGATAGAGTCATTAGATTTGTACCCAATTTTCAATCTAAAACAGAAAAACATAATCAAGTTAACAAATTGGGAACTAAGAATCGTAACTTTACAATAATTTTAGAGCAAGTGACTTCATTATTTTTTAAGATTGAGTGCCCTCTGAATCCTTACTGGTGTATTTATAACACTTTAGCTGCTAAGACATCTCAGTATCCATTCTAGGGACCAAATTATAAAACTTCCTCATGTCCCAGTTATTTTCCAGATAATGTGCTAGAATTGGATAAATCACACTAAATACCACCACCGGTCCTGTTAATCAAACTTCAACTTCCTCAAAAGATTTGACTTGATTCTTCAAGCCATTGTGCATACATACATTCATTTAAAGCTTTAAAAAATAGCTGATATGTACTGTGATGGTTTCCACTGCTTGTCAACTGACAGTGTCTAGAATCACCTTAGAAATGAGCCCTGGGCATGCCTGCGAAGGAGTTTCTAAATTAAATGAATTATCTAGATTAGGTAGCTGGGGTAGAAAAACCCATTTTTTTGTTTGTTTGTTTGTTTGTTTGTTTTTGTTTTTGTTTTTTCAAGACAGGGTTTCTCTGTGTAGCTTTGCACCTTTCCTGGAACTCACTCTGTAGTCCAGGCTGGCCTCGAACTCACAGAGATCCGCCTGGCTCTGCCTCCCGAGTGCTGGGATTAAAGGCGTGCACCACCACCACCCAGCGGGAAGACCCATTTTAATGTGAGCATGGGCTGAGCATGAACATTCATTGTTCCTTGCTTTTTAGCTGCTGACATATGTGACCAGCTTTCTCTAACTTTTACCATGACTTCCCCTCCATGAGAGAATGTACCGTAGAAGTGGAAGACAAAACAACCCTCCCTTAAGTTGCTTTTGTTAGGTTATTTTGTCATAGCTGTGACATGAGTAACTAAAAACTGTGTCACATACTGCTATGGAATAATCCTTCTGCACACCATGTGAACATATGTTGCTATGACTGGTTTAATAAACAAGCTGACTGGCCAATAGCTGTACATGCTAAAGTTAGGTGGGAAAGCCAAACTGAGAATGAAAGGACGAGGAAGGACAGAGTCCAGGGACTCGCCAGCCAGCAGAACAATGAGTTGGATACACAAAATGGGATAGAGGTAAAAGCCATGAGCCTGGGGTAACACATAGATGAATAGAAATGGGTTAAGTTGTAAGAGCTAGTTAGTAACACGCCTGAGCAATTTACTGAGCATTTACAATTAATATAAGCCTCTGTGTGGTAATTTGGAAGCAGCTCCTGGAACAGGAAAACTCCACCTATAACATATCTATTCCCCATATATACAGCACACACAAGGCACATTCCTACCATACCCCATCTCTATGTTGTACCTCTGGGTACGAGGTATTGCCTGGTACCACTTTAAGTCTGTCCCCAAGCTTCCATCCACTCTATAATGTGAGAAATGGATTTTTATCTCTCCCCACACAAAACGAGCCAGATTCAACATTCTATATGGAGAATATGCAAAGCTGGACCTGGATAAGATTTCTACAACTGACAGATGCCTTAGGAGAAAATATAAGGCATAACTATTGAAACGGGGTAGAAACAAGGCGCTTACTATGGAAAGAGCTTGCTAATGCCACAGAAAGATTAAATCTGTTACATAATTATTGTACCTGTTATATAATTAGCTCTGCTCCATTCCTGCTCAGTCTGAAAATACAAGAGGGGTAAAATATGATGTTTTCTTCACATCTCATCCCGCAGTCATCCACAGAATGTCCAGGAAAAAAAATACTAGAGTACTTAGTGCTTAAGTAGAAATCCCACAGCCATTTGAGTAGGAAAATGCCAGTGCTTTCATTTAACAGGTAATCAGAAGAAATTGAGCACGCCAATGAGCCTTACAAAGTACAAGACAAGTTACCAGCAGCCTGACAAATCATGATTACCTAAAACGCATGGAAATATCAGAACTCTGTAACTTCTTCCCTCAATTTAAGTAGGATTTAAAGAGTCTATATTAAGAAGCATGTCCTACTCATTTTTATCCCTCACACTCAATAACTGTTGGATTTAATTAAATGTCAGAAATACATCTTTGGTTTATTGAGACTTAACTCCAAGCGTGATCCTATGAAGCTAAGCATTTTTTATTCTGAAAATCCTATAAAATGTACTCTCCATATATTTCATAAAACCTCCCCATCTGTACAGTTAAAAGCAAGGCAAATCCATGTGTTGATAATGTTAGGTATATGATAGTTTCCCAAAGAAGAGACAGGCCAAGGGATAAAAACTCCAGTTCCTGGATACCACCCCCACTGTATTAGCCAATATGCCCCCTAGGTATTTCTAATTGCATGTATGTGAAACACACTGGCAGTGATGAACGGACCTGAGACTAACTTCTGATATCCACTGTGCACAGTGTAACTGCATGACCTTGAGCTATTAGTAGATTCAAGCCATCCTTTACTCATCCTATGGTTTATGAAAGATCAACTATTAGTCTGTCTGGGTTTTAATGACTTCACCTATAAGAATGAAGACTCCCCCCAGCCTCTAATTTCACACTGTAACCCACAGTGTGATTGTTTCACCTGCACTTGCCATATATCACCTTATAGAAAGTAATGAGTGCCCTTTAAATGTCCCGCTGAATCAACTTCAACAAATCTATATTGAAAAACATATGTGATCATGCATTGAAGGAGATCCTAGCTCTGGTAACATTATGCAAACCTGATTCTTGCTTCTTGTAACTCAAATTCTCAATGTTTTTTTTAGTTAGTTCATAAAGGAATGAGTGGAGGAAATTGAATTTGCTTAATTCATTTTGGTCTCAATTTTCTCAACTAAAACATTATTGTAAAAATTTACTTTGTGACCTAGGGATGTGGATAAAGCTTCATCTTGAAGCTAATGATTAAAATCCAAGTTGAGAAAGACTTCACTACTGGATCCAGAAGAAAAGAGACTGCAAATCAGTCACCCAAGCTAAAGCACGTATTTGCCCTTCATTCTATAAACATAAAAATCCAGGTAGTGAGTGTGCTGTATGTGGGTTGGGGTGTAGTACCAGTATGTATGTGTGTATACAAGTGTGTGCATGTAAGTGTTCATGTATGCATGCATATGTGTTATACACAGGCATGTGGAAGACAGGGGTCAGTGTCAAGTGTTTTTCTCAATCACTTTCCATCCTATTATTTGAGACAGGGTCTCTTACTGAACCTGGAGCTCATCAATTCAGCAAGGCTTGCTGGCTAATGAACTCTAATGATTCTCTTGTCTCCACCTCCTCACAACTAGGATTATAGATTCATGCTGTTATGTCTAGCTTTTTACGTGGACATTAGGGATCCAAACTCAGGACCTCATGGTGGTACAGCAAGAACTTTACTGATTGAGCCATCTATGCATCCCTAAAACCTCTGGCTTAATCATTCAAAAATATGCCTGTTAGAACTGTTTGGGCTCTCAGGGGCTAGCCTAGGCTCTAGAAATACAGCAGTGTCCAGTTGGTAGACCAGACCCAAAAAAAAAAGTATGTGAAATACTGCAGAAACAATATCCCCTTGATTAGAGTAAATAGCATAAAGTAAACAAAAAAGTAAGATAGGGTAGTAAGTACAAAAGCAAGGTCCACAGTTTAATAAGGAAAGGCCTCTTAAGGAAATGGTGTTTGGGCAGGGTAGAGGAGGAGTATGAAGAGAGATAACTAAGACTAAAGACCTTTGAAAATGCAATATGGAAACCTACTACTTTAGAAGCTCCTTAAAATGCATACATGTACATATGCATTACCCTACAGCAGAGGACAGTTCTCACCCTAGATACCATTGACTGTCAAATAAAAAACCTAACACCAAGCATGGGTTACCTCTTTTTAGGTTGTTGGTCAGTGGGTCCCATAGACTAGCCCTTGCCTCCACACATAATAGGCTATTGACATTGCTCTTGATCACCATCTAGAGTTCTATAGCAAGACCCTATTGATAATGACATCACATATCTGAGTCATAGGACATGTTGAAATCAAGTTGTTAATCAACCTGGAAGCTTCATTCCCACTGACTAGCTTTCATAGTGCTGGAAGGTTCTGTGCCTGTAAGCAAGGAAGAAGAGCCATTATCAGTCTTACCCAACTATGAACCCTGGGAGCTATAATAAGGTCTGTCCTGGCAAGATATGCCTACTGGTACAAGCAAAAATGGCATGAATATTAAGGAGTAGCCATCCACTTTATGGTTGGATCTAAAGCTCATTCCATAAAATAAATCCCAATGCCTGGTACCATTAGCTGGATTCAAAACCCCATGGCTACCTAGGTCATAGATATTCTCCCCTAAGGAGAACCTAGCACTATTAGTTACCTAAATAATAATGAGCTGCCCCATGAGCTACTAACATCTTTATACCTGTAGATTAGTGTAGCTTTCAACCCTCAACCGAGAAGTCTTTTTGAAGTAAATGGTAGCTAACCATTTATGAACATGAAGAGATTAAGAGACTGTGAAGTGCTTAGCTTGAAATGGGACATCGATATCACACCTCTTCCCCTCAAGTGTTAAAGATCAACATTAAAGAGGTGGTGGAAAAATTCTAAGAGCCAGATGAAGTGGATGTGCATAATAAAACAGTGTTTGCTGGACATATAGTTATACATATGAACTCACAATAGATGGACTGCATACACAAGACTTTCAAAAGGTCAAGCCAGAAAACATTCTGCTTGGATGGGGGAGGGCATCATGAAGTCCAGTTCCCATCTGAGGAACCGTTGGCGTTGATGGCTACTGGGAGAGGGAGAGCCTCTTTTTTTCAGGGATATGAGACCTGGGAAGCTACTGATGCTCCAGATGCTCCAGTAGATGGTTCCACACTGATGTACATATATGCATCATGAAATGGAAATTGAGGAGAGAATGAAGTTGGGAGGGGAAGGAAGGGTAAGAGATGAACTAGAAGGGATGTAATGAGGCTAGGTTGGATCCAAATAGATTAAAAATGTGTATGAATGTTTTTTAAAACTTTAAAAAGAAAATGCACTTGTCATAAATTCTGAATGAAAACAAGGACTCTTGCACAGAAGGACAAGATGGAAGTAGACACTAGCTAAAGTAAACAGTCAACACCAAGGCCTTGTGAAGGTGTTCCCCTCATGGACTCGGGCTCCATGGCAAGAGGTGAGGTCAGTACAAGACATTTTTTACACTTGAAGCTCCAGTCCAGCTATTTATTTCTTTCCTCACTCATCCACCCCAGAACCTCTGTGCTACTTTGGTTTTGTCAACTTCATATACACCAGAGACACTAAAGTCATGTGGATCAGAGAACCTCAATTGAGAAATTTCTTCCATTAGGCTGGCCTGTGGGCATATTTGTACAGAATTTTTTTTTTTAATTAATGATTGGTGAAGCATGGCCTAGTCCACTGTGGGTGGTGCGACCCCTAGGCAAGTAGTCCTAGATTATATAACATAGCAACCTCAGCTAGCCATGGGAAGCAAGCCAATAATCAGTGTTGCTCGATGGTCTCTGCTTCAGTTCCTAGTTCCACCAGGTTCCTGCATTGAGTTCCCGCCTTGTCTGCCCTAGATGGACTGTAACCTGTAAATCAAATGAACCCTTCCCAAGTTGCTTCTGGTCATGGTGTTTGTCATAGCAACAGAGGCTGTCTAGAACATCCTCTCTTTGTAGGTAACTGAGCAGAGCTGGCTTTCCAGATTCTATCAGAACTCCAACAGCTGAAGCCAGACATCTTTCGATTTTAAGTCCCTGAGAAGGTTCTGGTATGCAATCAAAAGTAAATCTAAGCAAAAATTGAGAACTTATGGTATGAACTAATGAGAAGCTAAACTTATAGCCCAGAAGGGCTTAGGAAGGAGAATTCAATACATACATTGGTGAAAGCTTGGGCACAGAAATTATTCCCAAATATCTAATCTTTTTTTCCTAAAGGAGAAATATTTATATCTCACAGCTTATCAATCTGTGAAACACTTCCCATGTTACTATAGTCCAATTAATTTCAACTAACATTTGTAGTTTGTATTTGAAGTCTGCAATGGTGATAGATGCTTCAAGAACCATGTGAAAGGCAAGATATATGCTATACTCGAAGGAAGTTAGAACCAGGACTGCAAATATCCAGCGTTTACCTGGTTATCTTACTGATATTTTTTCAGCTACCCCATCCCCATTAGGCTACTTCAGATGGCCACTTTGCCCAGAGCTCAGGCCATTGCCATAAGAAACCAAGCAGATTATATAAGCGTGCTTAGGAAAGAATAGGGATGGTAATCAAGGATAATGGTCATGGACCTTCAGGAGATGTTATACATGTCTTCATAGCTAAAGCCAAATGAAAATTGGGAAATAGTAATAACCTTTGATGTCCTTTATCTGGCCAGTAGTACTGGCTCTTCTCAGGAATCACCCTAAAAGGTAATAGTTGTAAGTGCTTCATTTTCCAAGGACTAATTTTCATTGCCTTTTAACAGGAGCATGTGTAACACTCTGTTGCTAAAATTCCTTCCCAGAGGGAGATGCAACTAAGGTCTACCCCTTCTCCTATAGTCCTAATGACAAATATAGGCATGAGTCCACCAAAGTTCACTCTGGGGAGCAAACAAATTTATTGGCCTTCTTTACAGAGCATATGTGAAGGGTTACTTGGTGGAGTATGAGTGTTTCTCCTCCAACAGGCTGCACCAAAAAAGTCTTTACTAAGCAGGATGAGGGCTTTCTTAGAGCCACACGGATGGAGCCCCCTCCTGTCCTGTCCTCTTTCCAGTCTGCATGTTCTAGCCTCTCTCTGAGGTTCTATACAATTAAGACACAGTTGCATACAGCAGGTGGTGTGGAGTGACCAGATACTCGGATGAGAGAGTCACGTGACCCTCCCGTGACGGGATGTAAACAATCAACAAGCCCAAATGAGATGATCTTTTGCATTCAGGCACAGATGAATACCCTAAAATGATAGTTGCTTGGCTTGGATGACTGTCACTTACAACATACCCACAAGTTTCTTCAACGAAAACCATTGGGATGGGGCAGAGAAATGCTTTGGATGTCATATAGGAAACCTTCTGCATGACATTATTTTCCATGTCAAATCTCTCTTTTCCCCTGCTAATAACCTCTGTGTCAGTTTGAGAGAGCCTGAACAAAAGGGAATGTACCAATGCAAAATATACCACACCTGGGCACCTCCTTGTGTATTCAATTTGATACATGCCACCCATCATCTTGGTTTATCACACTGGAAACACAAAACCATACAATACAGTGGTTCTCTCTTTTAATCTCAGTATTTGAGGATACTCAGGCAGGAGGAGTGTCATGAATTCAAGACCAGCTTGGTCTGCATAAATGAGTTCTAGGCTAGCCTGGAACACAGTGTGAGACCCAGTCTCAAAAAAAATCCTATTATAATTCTCAATTTACAGACACAAGGAATAATTATAGAAATATTAAATGGTCTGTCTTAAGTCAAAGAACTCAAATATGACAGAGTAGGATGAGAATATAGGTCTGATTGGCTCCAGAAACCTCATTCTACTCACTAAATCCTCTCTTCCACATCCACCGATGATGTGCTTTATTGATATATTGTGTACCCCAACAAACATATCTGGGGTCAGAGAAGAGAACAGCCACTAAATATAAAGGCCAGAAAATGGTGGCACACACGCCTTTAATCCTAGCATTCCAAAGACAGAAATCCATCTGGATCTCTGAGTTCAAAGCCACACTGGAAACAGCCAGGCATGGTGACTCACACCTTTAATCCCAGGAAGTGATGGCAGGAAGCAGAAAGGTATATAAGGCATCAGGACCAGGAACTAGAGCCTGGTTAAGCTTTCAGGCTTTTGAGCAGCAGTTCAGCTGAGATCCATTTGGATGAGGACACTTTCAGTCTGAGGAAACAGGATCAGCTGATGAATTGGTGTGGTGAAGTGGCTGTGACTTGTTCTGCTTCTCTGATCTTTCAGCGTTCACCCCAATACCTGGCTTCAGGTTTGATTTTATTAATAAGACCTTTTAAGGTTTGTGTTACACTTTATTGTGTCTGCTTGAACTATAACTGCAAATAGAAGGACTGAAAAAAAAAAAACTAAAAGGCTGCTACCTCTGTAGATGAACTGAAGTCATTGGTAGATCCCTCCCAGGAAGGGACAGTCAGGGATCTCTGTTATAAAGTCATAATTGTGTTTCTCTTTCCACAGAATCATAGATTTTCAGATATTTGGCTTCATTTGGTTTGATCAAATCTGTCCAACACCACAGTTCCTCCTAGAGCCAGTCAGGGATCTCACTGCCATATGCCTACATGAGCACTAAGAGCAATGAAGAGCGTCGTTCTGCATATGAACTAGCAGTCCACTGGAAAATCAACTGTCATTGTGCACACTCTGCATCTGACAATTAGTTAAGAGCATCGTCAAATTAAAAGATGCAACAAACCTGACAGTACTAAGGCACTAGATGTTTTCAGGGAGAGAATTAACTATTTCTCCACTCTCCTCACTGCTGAATATCCCTTATTCTAGAAATATAGATACATTTGCCCTTTTTTTAATTATATGATTTTCTGGACACTGAAAAATAACATCTTTTGAATCACCATTGCCACAAATTACTGTATTTGAGGGTGTTCTTTCCCTCCCCCCGAAATGAATGAAGTACATTTGAAAACAAATCAATGTATAGCAACCTCTCCCCATCTTGACCACACCTCCCTCTGTGGCTTTTCAATCTGAAGTGAACTCTAGAGAGGAACTACCTTTTCTAGAAAATACACATTTAAGAACATGAACAGAAGAGAAGAAGAAGAAGAAGAAGAAGAAGAAGAAGAAGAAGAAGAAGAAGAAGAAGAAGAAGAAGAAGAAGAAGAAGAAGAAGAAGATCTGGTGTGTATTTGTTTTATCCTTTTAAAAATGATAATAGGCTGAGCTGTGTGCTCCTCCAGGCACAAAAATCAAGTCTGTTGGATGCAATGTGGGTTCAATTTCTGATTTTTTTTTCTGGCTTGCCATAGTATGGTGTCTGTAGTGATAGTTTACATTTTCATACTCACTTAAGTCCCCATTCAAATTGCTAACAATATTTTTGCCTGTTAAGTAGCTGAATGCCTTTATAGGGAACTATATAATAGTTAGTCACCCCAGCTGCAGTGTGGAATTGGCAAAATTTGGACTCTATGAACACTACTTTTAAGTTGTACATCTTGGGGAATCACTTTTATTTTTCCAAAGTAATATCAACACCTATTTCACAAGGTTATTTGGAACATCTAATAAAGCAATGTACTTGAAATCGGTAGTGCTTGGTGTATAACAAATGCTAAATCATTGATATTTTAACCAGTATTTTTTTTTAGTAACTGTAATTTGTCCAGGTTCTCTAGAGAGACAGAGATAAAACGAAGATAGATAAATGGATGTTAGAAATAATAGATGATAAATAAGCAATCCATTAATAGATAGACAGATAGACAGACAGACAGATAAATAGATAGACAGATAGACAGATAGACAGACAGACGGAATTTCTAAGAGAAACTGTTTTACAAGATTCAAGAAGTCCCAGGGTATGCTGTGTGAAAGCTGAAGAACCAGGGGAGTGGTAATATGTCAGTTCAGTCCAAAGGCCTCTGAACCAAGAGGGCTACTACTGTAATTCTCATTCTGAGACAAAAGGCCTGAGAAGATAAGGGACTGGTACAAACCCTAGAACCCAAAGTCTTAAGATGAGCAAGAGAAGGGCACTCCTGCTGCCCTTCTCTATTTTGCTATTTTGTTTTGGCATCAAAATCAAATTGGGATAAAGAAGAATGTGGTTTGGAAATAGGCTAAAAATTAATAAATGAAGTGCCCTGGAGAAACGCCAGTGTTTCCACAAAAAGAGGGGGGGCAGTTCTTGGGGATTTAGCTCAGTGGTAGAGCGCTTGCCTAGGGAGCGCAAGCCCTGGGTTCAGTCCTCAGCCCTGAAATAAATTTTAAAAAACTGATATTAATTGAATTAGAGATTATTTTCCATATTATCAGGGCCCTTATCAGGTACTTACTTCAACAGTTAGGACAGAACCTTGGGTGAGCATGAATCTTCCTTATTTACCCCACTGACCAAATTCCAGTTTCTTCAGGAAGCACCTTCATAAACAGACCTAGAAACAATGCATCCTTAGCTACCTTGGCATTCTTCAATCCAGAGAAGACGTTAACATCTAACGTTGACCATGTCAGTAATATCTGAGGGAAGTCACCATGTGTGAGCAGGAAGTGAAGGGCCTTTTGGTGGGAGGGGTTAACAGTTAAGTGAATAATAGTCCATAAATAGATGAGTGTCAATCGCACCTCTAAGATTAGTTGTGTTTGAGGGTTAGGGTACTTTTTTTCTTTTTATTTACAAGGGATTACTTAAGAGTAGCTTTATCTTGTAGTAACTTCAGATTTGTATTAGTGTCCTAGGGTTACTATAACAAAATGTCACGAAGTAAGGGGTAAAAACAGAAATGTACTGTACAAGCTCACAATTCTGAAGGCCAAATGTCTGAAATCAAGACCTCAACAGAACTGATCCTTCCCAGGGCAGTAAGGATCTATTTCAGACCTCTCCTCTCATTGCCTATTGGCAATTTTGGCATTCCCTTTTCTGAAGCTTTTTTTCATACAAATGTCTGCCTTCTTCTTCATGAGGTGTTCACTCTGTGTATACATGTGTCTTTCTGAATCCGAACCTCCCCCTTTTAATAAGAACGTCTAGCTTGTTGAATTAGAGTCCATGCTAACAACTTCATGTTAACCTCATTATTTTTACAAAGCATTTTTACTCTAAATTAAAGCACAAAAATTAGAACTCCAGTGTTTTTTGTTTTGGTTTGGTTTAGTTTTGTTTTGTTGTTGTTGTTGTTGGCATAGTGAACCCATAAAAGGAACAGACGGCAATAAACAGGAACCATACCTGGAATACTTTAGGAAAGAGTATATTCTAAGGCAGGCCTTTATTATTCATTGAACCATACAGAAAAGCAAGAGAAAAATTTATTTTTTTTGGGGGGGGTGGTGGTTAGAGACAGGGTTTCCCTGAGTAGGCTGGCCTTGAACTCACAGAGATCCGCCTGGCTCTGCCTCCCGAGTGCTGGGATTAAAGGCTTGTGCCACCACCATCCAGCCAGAATTTTTAAACTCTTCAGTATCAGACATGTATCTGGATGGGGTTATTATGGCAAGAAAAATGTATACCTTTCCTTAAAGGTAGAGCAGAGTTGGTAGTTCAATAAGTCTTTCATAGAGAAATAGGAAACCACAGGATTTCAAAACCCAAGGCAGACCAAATGCCTATTAGATTAATTTTCACAAAATCACCCTTTAGTTATTCATCCAACAAACATTAACAAAGCACTTTGGGGGATTTTCCACCATGTAGGACCTTGAAAAGATATGGGGACAATCTAAAATAAGGTGCACTGCACAGGAAGTTTTGTCTGCCCACGAAGACATACATTACATTTCTTGTTTTATATGCCACAAAATTGGATGAAGACAAGACTCTAATGGTTGGTCCTGACTGTGTGCACTAAGACTATGTATGCTATTTAAGGAGTGGCATAAGGGATGACCTTACCATGTCACCAAGGGTGGCATCACATTAGGTGTTGGGTGGAATTAAGCCTGTCATATGCCATCTTTCACATGAGAGAAAATTAATGTTTTCATTCAAGTGCCTTCTGTGAATTTACAACCATTCTGGATGAACACTTGGGCCCTGATAATATGGAAAATAATCTCTAATTCAATTAATATCAGACTGAATTCTATCCATGTTCAATGCCATGGAGAAATACCCTGCAAGAGGCAGAGAATACAGCCTCCCTACATGCACAAGTGAAGCAGAGCTATCCGTGCATGATGCCAGAGGGGACGGCAGCTTTGGGTGACAGGTGGCACGCCTCTCCGCCAAGGAGAAGGCGTTGCTCCTGGCAGTTTTTTAATCTGAGACATGTGACCTAAGTAGTGGCATTTCACAGCTGAGAAGGCAGCTTGTGATATGCCTTTTGCTTCATGGAGAGGCGAGCCACATGTCCACAGAGGCTGCAGCTCAAGCTGCAAAACCTTGCAATGCACTAGCCCAGATCCTTTTCATGATCAAATATGTATGCTACACTGGAAATGTAAGTGGACTATACAGTTAACAACATTTTGCCAGGCAAGCAAAGAAGGTACTTTCTTTGCAAAAGAGTCATTTTCTAGCACAAGTCGAGGAGGAAAGGACTAGTCTCTGTTTACCAGCCCTTGGCAGAAACTTGCAAAATGTTGACTACATAAAACATAGAAGGCCAACTCAAATTGAGAGTCTGAGCACTCAGACATCTGGGTCCACTTTTTAATCAGCTCTTCCATGACTCCGTTCTAGTACCTCTTACCTCCAAAAAGTTAAAAAGGGAGCACCATTTCCTGTGCACCTGTTAGCACTCTACTAAGCATTTAGTCACATGGTTTTACTCATGAGAGATCCATTTCCATCTGCATCTACAAGATTAGCTCTCATCTAAAACCCCGTCCTAATGCCACTTATTCCAAGAGCCTTCCTGGGGAGGAACTAGTCTGCCTCTCCACCTTGTCACAGATCGGGTAATGAATGTAAGATTGCTTTTCTCTCCCTCTCCCTCACTTTTCTCTCTTATCTCTTCTCTCTCCTTCTGGACTAAACAGATAACAAGAACGGTGGTGTGCCCATTAAATCTACAGCACAGATAGCATTATTGTACTGGAACAAAAATACATTTGTAACTTATTGTAGCTATTTGCCGGTTACCAAATATTATTGAAATCGACACAGCTGGATCTTTGAGACCTGTTCCCTAACATACCACCTGAGGTTCAGTAGGGAGTGTGCTTATAGAATAAACTGGTGAACTAGATAGGTGATTGACATGAAACTGAGACTTGCCCTTTAAACCAACCTACAGAGACTGAGTTTGAAGGAAAATCAGAGAGTGGGCAGAACCTATGAAGAGATGGAAGCAAAATGATCAAGAGAGGCTCCATGGCGTGCAGAGAGCAAAGACGGGCTACAAGAAAAGACTCGCCTCACGTAGCAACTATCTGCAACCCCTTATAAGTCATCTAACCTAGATGTTTCCAAACCAGAGACTTTGAAGTGTGTCTCCTTTGACACAAAACCTACCATTTTAAATAAATGCTGAACAGTGGCAATGGCTTATAACATTCTGGAACATGCAGATGTCAGAAAGCAATTATTGAAGGAAATGAGGAAATTCTAATTAAGCTGTATTAGAATGGGATGCAACTCACCATTCTTGATACAAGCTTCATGGTGCTTCAGAAAGATGCAAAAGGGGGCATGGCCGACTCTCTACAGCTGAGAAGGAAGATTGAAAGGAATTCATTGGCTTGTCTAGCCATGAAGACATCTGTCGGAGGAGGTACTATGAAACCAAATCCTCCCATACCATACACACTCGTTGCTCATTGGTATCAAATCCAAGGTGAATACAGGTTACCCACATACCAACCATCATATAGGAGAAAAAAAATATAACACCCAATGTTTTTAATCGACAACAAATGTGGTGAAGTTTCCCTAATTATGAGAAAGGTTAAAGCTGAATATTATATTAAGAAGACTCTACCCACAAAATATTAAATTAATTGGATTTTTTCTTTGTTGTATTACACTTTTATGAAGAAAAAAATTAAAAGAAAAAATAATTTATATAGCATTCTATAAAAACCCAAAAGCTTCCAAAGTTTCTGGGTTTTGAAAACTGAGTTGTTAGTCTGTTATCTCACTGGATTCTTATTTACACCTTTAGGCAGGAAGAATCAATGTGACACCATGGAAACTCTGAAGTCATCAAACCCTGAACTAAAGTAGAAAGCACATTGGAAATGGACTTAATCCCAGTGAACACGTACTAAGTGTGTGCAAGGTGAATGGCACTGTTCTAAGTGTTGGGAATACACACATCAGTGACAAAACCAAGCTGAGGCCTCACCCTGCCCTGAAGCAGTTCACACCTGACCAGGAATGATATTCTACCTCAGGGAATGGCATCCTCCTGAGAGAAGGTCTTCATATATCCAGAAATTTGAATAGCTACAAGGCCACATGCAATAGTTATCTGCACTAGCTGATGCATTTTTTTTTAAAAATCACTGAATGTAAAAAAAATGATTAGATAAATAACTTTAATATAATTTTGGAATAGGTATATTATTAAAGATATTTTCTGTTTAATTTAGCGACCTAGGACATCAGGTATTATGGCATTTGACACATAGATGACTGTGAAGGAAATTATTCATAAATATGTGAGATAGCATATACATAGTATCATAAAAAGCTCATGGTCACAAAGGGCTTCCAGAGGGTCTGTGTCACAGTGTGCTGCTCCATGGACCAGCACCTGAGAGCCTATAAGGAATACAGACTCGAAGGCCCACGGCAGACCCAGCATATCAGAATCTGTGGCTTAATGAGTTCTGGGTCATCTGTTGACACAGTAGAGTTTAAGAGGATTCTGCTGGTACCTTGTTCTGCACCTTGAGAGCCTAAAAATAATCCACTGAAAGGGAGAATATAAGCACTTCAAAAATTAATCACTCCCTTGGTTTTTTTTTTTTTTTTACTTTTTAATAAGCAATTTCTTTTCAAGTAAGATTTTACTTTAAAATTGCAGAGCAAGGCCGGGCGGTGGTGGCGCACGCCTTTAATCCCAGCACTCGGGAGGCAGAGGCAGGCGGATCTCTGTGAGTTCGAGGCCAGCCTGGTCTCTAAAGCGAGTTCCAGGAAAGGCGCAAAGCTACACAGAGAAACCCTGTCTCGAAAAACTAAAAAAAAAAAAAAAAAAAAAAAAAAATTGCAGAGCAAGGATCTCACACACTGAACTTTCCCTGAGAGTGCACCAACATAGAAGAAAAAATGAAACTCATCTTTTCACAATTTCCTGTTTGTCATTTCTAGCCCCCTACTCCAAAGAGTAACTCAGGTCTTGCATACATTAATGAATAACCCCTCCTCTGCAGAATAAAGAGATGTGTCATCATAATAGTAATATACTAATAATATAATAGTAAATCCTGCTACCCTCAGCTCAGGTGAGAATGATGTAGATGATAGCACTGTGGGTCCTCAGTCTACCTACACACTGAGTAAGGCCAGATGCTAACTGTGGCACTTTGAATGAGAACTGCCCTCATAGACTCATAGATTTGAATACTTGGTGACCACAGCATGGCACTCTTTGGAGGTGGAGCCTTGTTAGAGGAAGTGTGTCATTGGGAGTGGACTTTGAGGTTTCAAAAGCTCAAGCCAAGCCCAGTGGCCTTCTTTCTTCTTGCTTCCTGTGGATCTGGATATGGAACTCTCAGCTCTTTCTCCAGCATCATGTCGGCCTGCATGCCACCATGCTTCCCACCATGACAAAACTTCTGAAACTGTAAGCCAGTCCCAATTAAAAGTTTTCCTTTAGAACAATTGCTGTGGTCATGGTGTCTCTTCACAGCAACAGAACACTGACTAAGACACCAGTCTATAAGGAGTTATGATCCAGGAAGTCCAGAAAAACACAGGGAAATTTAGAAGTTGGTAAAATGCATGTTTTCTCTGAGTGAGTCACTGAAACAGCACTTTACAAATCCATTCTCTTCTGAGGTTGAGAAGTAGGTTTGAAAAGGAAGTTCTGCAAATCCACCAGGGCCACAATGGGCCCCCTCAGTGCTGCACATGGAAAAGGGAATGTTCCCAACACAGGACTAACTATGAAGTACAAGCAAGGAGGAGGTGCCAGAGTGTGCTGGGGGAGATAATATGTGTGTATGCTCAAAGAACCCATGCCAGGGAAGGATGGTTTCACGACTCCGCACAAAGGTGGCTCTCCCTTGTTACAGGGCCACTACTCAAACCCTCCTCTGTACTTCTCTGCATAGAAAAGTCTTGTGCTGTGAGGTGGCTCTCTCATTAAAGTGGCTGCTGTCCAAGCAAGAAGACTGGAGTTCAATCCCCAGTGCCTGCTTAAAGTCTGGAGCAGGACACAGGCTTCCGACAAGAGGCTCCCTGGCTAAATCTTGGACCACGAAACAAACAAAACAAAAGATGGGCGGGGCTTGGGAAGAGTGGAGATTAACAGGACTCAGAAAAATAAGAGAGGTGGAGTGAGAGATAAGAATAATTAAAATGCATTGTATACACACATGGAGTTGTCAAAGGGAAAATTTAGTTAGTTTAAAAGGAAAAGTTTTGTCCAAATTTAGCCTTTTAAACTGTGAGTGTGAAATGGCCTCTGACACGTCACAATATGTAGAAGCGGCCATTCCCAGCTGCACCTGCATGATGGTCATCTTTACTCATGTTATTAATATTCCGTCTCCCTGAAAAATAAAATTGAGGCATTTTACAATTATATAATCAGGTGTGGAAATAATGTTTTTGAAGTGTGGTGGAAGAAGCTAGTATCTACTTATGTAATCTAGGATGCTTCCTGCGATTAAGCATAGCATTTAGTTTTGAGTTTCCTCATAGACAAAAGAAAAATAGTAAATGTGATACTCTAATGACCAACCAAGATATGATGTGTTACCTCTTCAAGAGAAACAAATGGTTTCATGGAATTAAGGCATACAAGTTTATTGACAATGGAGTTTATCTAAGGGGATTGAATAACACAGTAATGAGTTCAACAAAAATGTGAAAAATCTGACCTTTAATAAATGAAAAAGGGAAACATTAACACACAGTTTAGAAAAGGCAATTCTTCAGGAAGACTAAGCAAAGTTAGGTATATAATGTTCTGGAAACCTAAGTTTATGAAGAGAGGTTGATAACAATGATGATCAGAAGACATAGTATACATTCATTCCCTCATCTGGTCTTCTGGCAAGGGCCGTATAGAGGAGAATTCGAGGCTATGATCTCTCTGGTAGGCAAAGGAAGATTTTGGTTTTGGGGATACTGGGCCAGCAGGTGGTCAAGATAATGAAAATCCAGGAAAGCTGGGACTCCTTTCTTATATCTGGAACTGTATCTTGATGGATCAAGTACTAAAACAGTGTGAGCCAACGCTGCTGAAACTGTGCCCTGTGGTCTCAGATGAGCCCTCCTAGGGTCTGCTTGCTTTTTCCTTTCTACCTTTCCATTGGATCAACCCAGGCCATCAAATGTTGTCTTCAATTATTTCCTCCTCTTCCACAAACTTATCTACCCTACTACTCAGAGGAAAGACTATGGCCACACAAGATCTCCCCTTGCTTCCTCAGGACCCTTACTTCATGGGTTATCTTCTGATCTTTCCTTCCCAGGCACTCTTTTCCAGAAGCTTTTAAAACTGCCAAGCCTTTCAGTCCTGTAGGGTATTTGCTTCTCTCTACCTGCCATTATGCCCTACACCTTCCCTGCTCAGGCCTTCTAGGAACCAGATGGCATTTTGTCAGCCTCCACTTCCTCCTATCCTCAGCCATGCCAGCTAGCTTAGAAGACCCCAGAATACTGGAAGGGTTGAGGCTAGGCAAAAGTGAGAGCCACTTGCTGTGGTCTGGACTTCCCTTACTATTTATGTGGAATAAAGCTTAATGGCATTGTGATGGCATTCAAGTAGGGCCTTTGGGGAAGTGTAGAAGTTATGAGGGTTCTATCTTCCTGACCAAATTGTGAGAACTGATTTATGTTGTTTAACATCAGGTATTGTGGTTCATTCATTTAATCGCAGCACTTGGGAAGCAGAGGCAGCTGGATCTCTATGAGTTCAAAGCCATCCTAGTCTACGTACTAAGTTCTAGGCCATCAAGGGCTATGTACTGAGACCTTATCTCTAAATAAATAAATAAATGAGTTAGGCAGTTACTTAATGTTGTTCATAAATTATCCAATTTCAGGTATGTTGTTATAGTAGTATCCAAGAGTTAGGATAATACTAGTACAGGATACCATTTTCACAGCCCCTTTCTTGTCAGCTCTATTTACATCCAACTGTCTTTTCCTTTGGCATCCACAATGTCTAGTTTTTGTGGTTCTTTATCTTTCTCCTTCAACTTTTCTTGACTCTCTTATTCATTCTTACTTTCCCCAACGTACTTCCCTTGACTGTCTTCCATCTTTACTTCTTGTCTCTTGGCAGTCTAATCATATGTTGTAGGTTTGTCCTCAGTGTCTGCTGACAAATCTCAAATCTACCTCCTTTTCCAGAAATTGGGACTATAGAATCTCTTGACTTCATTTTCCCATAAACACATAAGACTCAACCAGTCTAAAACTGTGCTTCCTCATTTATTTCATACTTAGTTCTACAAAATGCCATGCTTGGAGGCATTCTAGACTTCTTTCTCTTTTACCTTCAGAACTTCTCAGGCTCTAAATTCTAATTTACCTAATGTATGTCTGTTAAATCCATTCATTTCCTTTAGTGAAACTCTTAATATCTCTAGACTAAATTGATATATTAACTAAGTTAGTTTTTTCTACACCACATGCTCCAACAAAACATATATTCTTATCATGTTTCATAGTTTCCTTGAGTCCTTTGCATACTCTGTACTCACTAAAGCTTCAAAGCACCATTTTCCAAATCAAAAATATCTTCATAGTTTCTCTGTGCCTGGAACTTTTCATAGGTTCAACATTTGTTCAAAATACAGTCTGAATCTGAATTCCTTGGCTTAGTGAGTGTATTTCATCATAAGGCCTTTCTTCCCTTCTCAACTCCATATTCTCCATAATTAGCAACTTTTTGAGTTCTGTGGGTTCTCACTGTATTCTATATCAGTGTTTATACTCATATCACTCCTCATCTTTTCCTGATGGAGTCAAGCATAGATATATCACTGCAAGGCCCCTGTAAGTGCTTCTTTCCGTTCTTTCCCAAGTCACTCTTCTCTCCCTAACTACTACCTGTTTCTATGGCCATATTATATAAGCAAAATGCTACTTGCTACATGGTGAATGAAATAGAAGGACTATTTTTCTTAAGTCCCTGTGTTTCAATCACTATAGCAGACTTCAGGCACAGAGAAAGTGCCAATTAAGCATTTATTTTACTTAGAACTTTGGCCATGACTCTTCTTTACCAACAAACCAATATTTGTTGACAAAAAAAGTAAAAATAACAAGTGGTCTGCATATTTGTTCAGGAACAGAGGACTCATTTTTTTGTCTATCATAAATTGTCTCCACTATTTCAATACCTAACTACATCTTAGAAATCTTACTATAAATGGACTCACTATTGGACATACTATTGACAATTTGCTTATTGCTTTTTTCCACTTCCATTTAACCATAAAAAGTATGAAATATGGCAGGCACTCAGCTATTCAGGAGACAGTAATCAGGGGATTGCTCGAGTTCAAGAATTCCTGGCCAGCCTGATCACACTTCTCAAAAAATACTATTGTCAGACAACAGAGATACTGACTTGGGGTTGGTAAGAGCTATGAAAGACACTGACTAAACAAAGGGCTTAGACTTAAGAACACCATCAGTGATATGATTATTATGAAAAGAGAGTGGAATGTGCTAATCAATGTTAACAAATCATCAAGATATACTTCACTCCTCTTTATTTTCACACCCCTGCCCTCAAAATAGCCCATAATTTTTTCGCACAGATTCAGCTATGCTAAGACACTCTTAATTTGAATTACTAGGAAATCTGACAACAATAATGACATGTAACATTTTATTAGCACTACTGTCTTTCATCAGCACAACAAGCTTATGGGATTTTCTTTTGTAGCTTTTACTCCTGTTGGATGGAAACTTAGTGACTGATTTCTAATTTCCTCGAAATGTAAATTTATATGGAATAACTACTCAAAATTGAAATTCATTTCCTTTCTCTGAGACAATGACAGAAGATGGCCCATCTACAAGATGGTTAACAAGCACATATACCAGGGTAGAGCTGCTCAGATGTAAAATCAGAGCCAGATCAAGTAAAAAAAAAAATGTGATTCAGACCTTCCATGGATATGTGGAAGGTTAAAGCAAGAAACTTGGGAACAAAATAAGTTGGAAAGGACACTGTGTTGTTCAAAGACTTTCTGCTATTTGCAAGTTCAAGTTCAAGAGTAGATCATGTTTTGTAATATCAACATGCCGAATGTGGTCAGGGCAAGGGGTTCCTGGAGTAAGTGCAAAGGACATGGAGTTGATATCAACTAACAGCACAGACAAGGATTGTATCAATGAATGTTACAGTCACCCACAACTAAAGCAAGAATTGATGTTGACAGGATGACACTCAGCTGTGAGAATGAGTTTGCAGAGTAGAGAGGTACCTCCCAGGAGCTTCTGAATTGCAACAGGATAGTTGGGTACAATGAAGCTGGAGGAAATGACAAGGACATTATAGGCAGACAGACTACAAGGATGGGTCATGTGAGCTTCAAATAACCATGGGTTTGAGAAAATGTCTAACACAAATCTAAATGACTACTGGCTTTGCTACCAATGAATGTCATGGCCTTGGGTGTGTCATTTATATCACTGTGTGGCCCTAGTTTACTTATTTGAAACATGAAAAAGGTTTTTGAAATCTATGCCAAATTCTGTACTTTTAACCATGATGTTCATTTCACCTTCAGTTTCTAGGTTTGGGGTCAAGCAGGCAGATACTATTAACTGGTTTTCTTTTACTTGCTCAATACCCATGAGTTTATCAAAGGTAACTGAATAGTAGCTACGTATGCCAGCTCTTTGTTTTACAAAACACTGCTATAAAGTCAGTAATGTCACACTAAGCATCATTCTTAGTTTACAAATAAAACTGGGGTGCACATAGTATTTTCCATAATCCTTTGGGAATCTATTTCAGAAATTGACCAAATATGATTTTAAAAAGGAAATCCAAGGGCCTATAACTACTCATTTGTTTCTAGTTCTTCTAGTATTTTGAGGCTCTTGATGACAATAATAGTAGTAGTAATGATAACAGTTGTTGTTTTTATTGTTATTTCAAGTTATAATCCTAAAACCCAGAAAAGTATGTGATTTTATAAATGACTCATGTATTCATTACTGAAGTTCATTAGAAAGGAAATAAGCCAGATGTAGCGTCTATTCTCCTACCACTTAGAAGGACGAAGTAAGGGAATTGTTTTGAATTTGAGTCAGTCGGGCTACACTGAATTCTAGACACAATGGGACTCTGACATTAAAAGAAAAAGAATGGTTATTTAGTAACCAAAGAATTTATGCTCCTCAAATTATTTTGTTTCACTTGCTGGTTAAGGATTTTATTTGAATTGTTTAAGGAATTAGTATCTAAATATCATTGTTCCCCCAAATCAGTAACTTATTGGCTATGAAGTTAGCAAAAGAGAAAATCCTAAAATCAATACATGAGCACTTCTTAGCATCAAATTACTTCTTGAATCAATAAACACTTTTCACAAAATACTACTATTGTATTTGATGTAACAGTACAAGCAAGTTAAGAAGGCAAATATTCCTGTAAAAATGAAAAAAAAATATGTAAGTTAAAATTCCAAGTGTAGATACTTATAAAAATGTTGAATACATAAAAGAAGCAAATATTTCTACATAAATTCAAAGTCTGATGATAACTCTCAGATGGATGAAACAGAGATCATTTTGACAAGGCTTTATATTCTGCCTTCAATCTGGTTTTTCAATTACAGTTTCAATGAAAATTGACAACCTTGATGAGATGTTGCTTCCAATGTAGAAATCAGAATAGTTTGAACTACAAAGCAACACCCGCCCTTTGGTTGTAGGTACTCACCAAATTACTTCGTGTGCTGGCCTCTCCCACATCAATTAATACTCAAAACAGTTCCCCACCGGCATGCACAGACATCACTCTAACCTAGGTGAGTCTTCAATGGAGGCTCTCCTCTCAGAAGACTCTAGGCTGTGTCAAGTTGACAATGAAAGCTAGCACGTAGAGAATGGGTTTGATAAATATAGCCAACATAAGAGAAAATGAAGACACACATTCAAAGGTATAAACACAGGATGGCTTGTGTTAAAAATAAATGTGTTTATAAACTATATCTAGGCACAAAGTAACACCTGATTTTTATGATTATTTGTGTCTTCAAAGAAAATGTCTAGTTTGCTCTCTCTAATATAAACTAGGAAATTATGTAGTATAGTTTTCAAAAATCACCATCTAAAACATTAAACACAGAAGGTTGGGGTTTGAAGAAACTAATGCACAAGCATAAAATATATGGGTGAATGAATTAGATGAAAACAAGGGTCTACCTGGATGCAAATACTCTTAGTAAATCACAAATTAGGCCCCTCTCTGTCTTTCTTTCACACCTTTTATCTTGCTAATGACAGATTCAAGTCAGTTGTCTTTGAATCAGGTTAAATTTGACTTAGATGTGCTTTTCTTGAAACCCAAACTGACACATGGCAAGATCCTCCATTACTTGTCCTTTTTTGTGTCCATAAATACTCAAAGAATCTAAGAAGAATCCACATCTGTCCTTAGTTTCCTGGCCCATACTCACAACTCTAAGTAATTACACCTGCTTATTTTCTCTGCCATAGACTTTCAATGCTGCAGCTACCTTTTAGAAATGTTATATTCTGGAATAAAAGCTAAACGAAAATTCCCTTGTCTCCAGCTAATAATTATACTAAAAAATATTTTCTTTCAGTGTTTCCTAAACATTGGTGAACTGTGTTCCCAAGTGTCAAAGCTGCAATGATTAGTTGATTAGTTGAATGCCTGTTGATTATTTCACATGTGGTCAACTCCAGCCTCTTTAGACCATAAACTAGCTGGTAACTGAAACCTCCTTCAAAAATCTTACAGTTTTTATGCAGCTAATGCTCATGTCTGTTGAATATCTGTTGCAATAACTCTTCATGTAAATTACACATAGTAATACAGATTACTAGTATAGATACCACCAGGTGGTATGGTTTGGAGTAGAAGAACATTCTCCTAAGGCAATTCACATTAGCCTAAGTGAATGTCAACAGTATCTAGCAAGTAGTTCACTGTATAGTATAAGACTTCACACCTGATATTTTATTCAGGTTTTAGTGTATATTATGGCATAGGGCTGGGATGCTTGGGTGAATTACAAAATTCACCAAGATTACAAAAGCTTTATTAAGAAAAATAAATGTATACTTAAAAAGAAACATCACAATTCTATTCTTGTATATAATTGCAGTAATAGTAACAAAAATTAACAGATGCTCAAAGATAGAAGGAAGCAAGATATGGCTATTGGTAGTAATGCAAAATTTTAGGAGATTTTTGAGATATTAATTTGTGTAATATCTGCTTGAAATCAGCAAAAGGCATTAGGAAAAAAAAGATGAGTAAATGAACTTGTGAGGAGAGAATCGAGTGATGATAAATGTCAGCTAGAAGAGGAGTCTGGGTTGTCTCAAATGACTCTTAGTCAGCAGAGGGGAAATGCTACAAACTTCAGGGCATCAGCTTCAGGGGTTTTGAAAATGACTGAGTCGTGTGCTTCTGAAATTAACTCCTAAATCATCTCATTAGAATCCTTCTACAATTAGACGGTCTAGAGATTGAATGGGGGAAGAGTGGTGTTAGCTTTAGCATCTTTCACATGTTGGTCTAAATAATCTTTCAAGACACTACTATTCCTTGCTATATGAAAAAATAGAGCAACTCATGGTAGAACTTCCTGTGGAATAGATTGCAATCATGACAATAAAAGAAAGATCCTGAAAAATGAACAGGAACCATGACAATAGACACCCTCAAGCAGAAGTTAGTATATGTAATTTTGTGAGACAAATCATGCTTAATTTATGTATCTATAACTTAGAAGGATTTTCCTCTAATACCATGATATTTTTAAATTGTTTTACCTCAAGTAGAAAAATGTTTGTAAAAAAAGAAAAAACTCAAATATTGAAAAGAAGCAAACAAAAAAGACCAATTGCATATAAAATATAAATACATATCAAGAGAAATGTGGCACCAAAATGAAACGCAACTACTCAAGAAGTAATCTTAAGGTGGACATTTGCAGAATGGAAACATCATCATTAAAATCACTGCTTATCTGCCTCCCTAAGACAAAATCCTAAGAATAAAAGTCTTAAAGCAGACGGAAATAAATCCAACCCTAAAGAAAACTTGCTAAAGCTACAAACTCAAAGAACAAGTTAATGAACTTTCTCAAAGCTTTGGACTTAATCACCTGAAATTGTTACTTTTAAAAGTTGGTTTATCCAGCCTTTTGGAATGATTGATTTGACTTTTGCCCAGCAATCTTTGTTTCATCAGAAGAATGGAATAAAATGTCCTTCTAGTACTCCGTGCATAGCATATTTAAAGACACACATCTCAAGTGAGCATCCAGAGTGGATTTGAATTTTGTTGGTACAAAAACAGGGGTCTACTGCTTCAATACCCCTCTTCCTCTTCAGCAATGTTCAGGAAGCAATCAAGAATGGCTTCTGGAGCCTCAGGTGAAAGAACTTTATGTGCACCATTTCTCTCTCCTGTCAGTTAAAATGACAGTTGTTGTGGAGAGTTCAGTACCAATAATGGAAGCTTGAAAACCATGTAAAAGAATGTAACTACTAAATTCCAGTGATGAAAAACAAAACAGAAAATACCTCAAGGCTTATTTCATTGTAAAATAAAGTGATAATTTAATATAAAACGATCAGGACAATGAACATATACCCCCATCCTATGACTTTTTTTTAAAAGTCATCAAAATTAATTATAGAAATCAAGTTACACCAGTGCAGCCACTTCCAATATGAACTGTGCTAGGTTTGTTCCTGATAAAACAAACTGTGGTAAATTGACCAGTGAGTGGATGATTTGGAAAGGAAAGGTAAAATAAAGGTCACTAGAGGCCCCAGGATTTCTAAGCTCCAAACTCATATATTGAGACTAGCAGTGTTCCTTGATGAAGAGTGCCCAGATGGCAGAGACATCCCTGGTATGTGGTCTTCACAGCTTCTTGACAGGAAACTGCCACCAGGAGGTGACCCCATCAGTCTGAAGGCAGGAAAATTACTATGTGAACCAAGGAAGTACACCACAGTCCCTGAGAAGCAGAGGGCAGAGCCTCAGAAAAAATAAATTTACAGTTGGTGCTTACTCGAAAGAGCTCATACAAAATTTCGTTGGAGTTTGAAGAATGTAAAAGCAATTTGGTTTTCACAGGTAAAACGTGTTATAAAAGGAGAAACCAATTCCCATTGAAAGGAAGAAAGATGTGTATCTAAGTGATGATGCTCTGTGAGCAAGATGTAGCTTGGAATTAATTACAATGTGGAGACACCTTCCTTGTCATATAACAGTAATCAGAAGACAGGAAGGGACAAAGCAACCCAAGCTAATCCAGGTAGGTATTTTCTCAACAAAACTAGCAAACCCAAGTCAAATACATTTCCAAAACATGATTCTCTTGTCAGAAAAAAAATCATGATTTGCAGTTATTTTTAGTAACATAATTCTTTTGAAACCCAGACTTAAGAGGCGAAGGTCTCCTATTGTCTTCCTCCCCCAAATAAAACGTAATCTGGGAAATAAAGCTACTATAAAAATGATGAATTATCACTCCCTCCTGAAGAAAGAACTCATACTCTGATAATAGTAAGCAATTACTAAGGTCAATAGAGGAAGAATATTAAATGTTCAAATGAATCACATCAACTTGGGTTTTGCTATTCCTTGTCGATTGATCTCTCCAGTACTGGTGTTTCACACATTTTAACTTGTGCTTACTGAAGGGTCTACCTAGGCACTAGAAGAAACTGTAATGCTCAAATGTAGTAAATTGGCATTTAAACCTTAAAATGTAAATAATTAACTGCCGGATTCAAAGTTGCAGTTTAAAGAGCGATTAGTTTGTATTCAAAAGAGGTATGAAAAGGCATCACTAAAAGCCAAGATTCAGGAGCAAGGGTCAGGAAACAGGAAGTTTTTTGTTTCTTTTTTCCATCAGCCAAGTCTGGAATTCTGTGTAAATCTACATTAGTTTGGAAAACTCTGTTTCCTTAATTGACAGATCTGTTGACATCAACTAAAGCCAGCACACACTTGGTGACTGAACATTGACCAGTTTTTAGTGAAACCATGTCTATGTCCTTTCTTTCGCTATTTTGATTTTAAGAAATATGACTGCATTACTTTTTAATCTCTTGTATATGCCAGATAAATACTTGTGAATTGTTGTCTTAGAAGTTAATTTCAGCCAGGTGCTCTGTTTCCTTATAAACCCTCTAGGGGAAGTTAGAATCGATGAGCTCAAAATTCTCATTTTAGCCAAAACTTCATATAAGCTTCAGTAAATAGAGTAAAGAAAACCTTTTATGTGAGAAGTCTCCAA
Organism: Peromyscus maniculatus bairdii; assembly: GCF_049852395.1. Lineage (NCBI taxonomy): Eukaryota > Metazoa > Chordata > Mammalia > Rodentia > Cricetidae > Peromyscus > Peromyscus maniculatus. Next base: position 47,970,372 of record NC_134867.1, on the reverse strand, counting down.
GAAATCACATCTATAGTGTTCTGAAAAAAACCAAAGCCTTAACCTCGGGTCAGACTACTTCATTTTTCAAAAGCCATTTTAAATCTGATCTCTGCTCTCCTTTTGTTGGCGTTTTATCAACGGTCTCTCTTTAAATTCTGAAGAGCAAGGTCATGATGCTAAAAACTATAAGCCCAAACTCAACTCCAAGATATTCTCAGCACCATTTCTCATAAAAACAAGGTAATTGGGGAGTGGGGGAGGGGGTTATGATTTTGGCACATGAAGTAAGGGAAAATAAACAAATGTTTAAAATATTCCAGAATTTTAAATTTTCCTTTCTGATATCCTAAGGAAGATGAGTGAATACCCCATTCCCAGGGAAGTTTTGTGTGTGTGTGTGTGTGTGTGTGTGTGTGTGTGTGTGTGTGTGTGTATGGAGAGAGAGAGAGAGAGAGAGAGAGAGAGAGAGAGAGAGAGAGAGAGAGAGAGAGAGAGAAGGAGCACCAGAGGACAATGGAGCCTACTTTCAGATGTTTAAGATAAAGCTCACATTTCAAATCCACAGTAGAAGACAGGGAGTAGGGTGTGCGTGCGTGAATTACTCACTTTGATAGCCTGCTAAGCTTGGGAAAGCATTGGCCACTCATTGAAGGGAAATCCAGTACCTTTACCTTGGACCCATAAGCCTACCAAATACAAACACAGACTATGAGGGTAAACCACCTTAAGATCTGTAAGTCAAATCTACAGTTGGACACCTTTGCATGCAGTTTTCATATCTTTTATACCCACCCCCCAAAACACCCTGGAATACGGTTTTACTGCACTGTAATTACCAAGAAAAGAAGATAAAAAGCAATGCCTAGGTGGGCGTGCACTGAGAAGGGTAAAGTCAGCTTCCCGCTGTGCTAGAAATAAACAGAGACTACATACACTACGTTCCTGGGCACAAACCATGCAATTCTTTGACTCTCTTGGTGGTTTTCTTTCCCAGATATAGTGCCTACCTTCCGTGTGGACTGCGGAGACATAGGTCCAATTGTAACGTTTGACTATGTCAAGCATCGCCCTTGCCTGCAAAGTGTCAGAAGGGACCACCCTCAGGAAGTATTTGTACAAAGTTTTGTCGCTCAGGTCTATACTTGTGGCAGAATAGGCAATCTGTGGGATGTCGAACAGCTGGAGAAGATTCTGAACTTGAATGGCCACAGAGCTGGAGCCAGGGCCGATCACTCCAGCAATAGGCTTCTTAGTCCTGCCTGGGGGGAGGGTCTGGCCATCAGGCAGGCAGCGATTCAGCCCATCCTTCTCATCTCGGATGGAAATCAGAGAGTCCCTGATGAACTCAATGCTCTGTTCCAGAGCCACGGAAGAGTGCCAGCAGGAGTCCCGGATCTCACTGCCCAGGGTGATGTTGGGCAGGAGCACCGGGTCTGCGTTGATCTTATCCAACGTGTGGAACATGGCCTCCACCCTCTGGATACCATACTGTTCTCTGATCTCCCCACACTTCCTCTCGGGTACCTTCTCTGCTGGAGGTTGGTGATGGACTGAGAAGAGGGCTCCAATAATGACATCTCCGTCCATTCTGGCCACGGAGCGCTGAGACGAGGCACCCGCCAGCAATACTTTTCTGTCAGGAATTCTGGGCAAAATGCTCATCTCCAAAAAGATCAGTGGGAAGAAAACCAAGAGGAGCCGGATCATTGTGGCGGAGACGCGGTACACCGCGGGCCAGCCGAGTTCCCACGCCGGTCCTGCCTGCAGGTTCCCAGCGTGAACCACCCAGACGTCCGCCGCTGCCTTTCTATAGCTTCGTGTCTTTGACCAGCACAGCTGGTTCAACGCTTTCTCTGCCTCCACCACCTCCTCTCTCCTCTCCGCTTCCTCTGGCTGGTCCTCCGCGACCGCTCCCACACCCTGGGGGCGTTCTTAGAGGAAATCAAGTCCCGGTTTTTCACTGGTGCCCGAAGGTGTGTAGATCAGGTGTGCAATGCGCTGCGTGTTAGTGGCCGTGAGCTGGACGCTGATGATGAAAGAGGGAAGTCAGTCAATGCCAGGTCATCGGAGGAATTGTGTTTAAACTCTGAGATCTGTGATGTTAACTAACTATTGTCCCCGTCCAATTGACCTCAACACATTCTTCAGAAACAGCTAGAGAGGCAGCTCTGGTCAGGGACTGGAGTGTTGTGCCCTGTTCGCTCGCTACTGGGGTCCTGAGAGGTGCAGAGCCCTGCTGACCCGCCCCCTCCTCCAACCTCAGGTCCCTTCTCTGTTCCTCCAAACCTACCAAGCTTTCTCCAGTGATGGGGGCAGCAAGGGGAGGGAGAGGGGAAGAGGGGAGGAGCTAAATCCCTCAACCTAAGAGAACTTTCCCAGATTTGAAAAGACCAACTTTTTCCCAGAAGAAAATTTGGGAACTCTTTGCAAGGTAGAAGCGCTCTTTTAAAAGCAACGCAAACAATGGAAGCACCTTTTACTTTAACACTTAAGGGCTGAAGAGACCCTGACACACAATTTTAGTAGTAAATGTAAATGCGACAGCTTGTGAAAAAGCCGTATTAGTTACTAAGGCAACGCCTGGTAGTCTCCCTGTCTTGGGGTTTGGTATGTTGCACCCCCTAAGAAACGAGGCTTCCAGCAGAAGTAAAATAGATAACTTGTTTTTCGAGATGGGGTTGGAGAGGAGTGGGGTATCCTGCATCCGCCTATGTACCGGAACCTTTGTGGCTTTGCATCGCTGTAAGAAATGGAAGAAAGGCAGCTGGGCATGAGGGGGTCGCCTTTGGCACAGCAGCCTGAGCCTCTACGCGGTCAGAACCCTGGACAGCGCTCCATGCTAGTGGAGACACCTTTCCTTGCAGCGCCTTCAAAGACGCTGGAAATCTTGACCTCCCTTCGCTCTTTCTGCCTCTTTCCTTCGCCTTCTTCACACACACACACACACACACACACACACACACACACACACACACACACACACACACACACACACACACACACACACACTCCCTTTCTATCGCCTCCCTAGTATCTCTCCACCCTCATTCTCTCCGCCGGGCTGTTCTGCAGGTTTACACTTCAATCCAACTGCTTTAGGGGTAGAGGCACCTGCGGGGCTGAAGTTGGCTCCCTCTCCCGCCCCTCCCCTTTCTCAAGGTGAGAGTCAAGATGAAAAGGGGGCTGCGGGAGCAGGCTGGGAGTGAAAGCACAGCAGGCAGGGCACAAAAGAGAGAGGAATCCAGCCAGACGCCCACCCACCGATCCCCATGGCTCCTCAGACATGCAGGACTAAAAGAGATAAATAAACGAAGATCCTCCTGGATCCAAGAGAAAATCCGATAGATCAGAACACTACCTTCCTTTGGGGGGTGGGCTTCACCGCGGGAAGATATCTACTCACCTGAGCCATTTTGGGGTATGTACTCAAGACCTACCTGAGTCCGGGTAGACAGAGCTATTGGTCCCCAGGTCAGAGGACTGCAGCCGCCCTCGGTGGTTCGCAGACACCTCAGCTCCAATACAGACGGTGCAAGGATGCGATCTGGGCTGTACACTAGTGCCCTCTTTCTTCAGCACTATTTTACCGCAAGGGAGAAAAAAAAAAGAAAAAAGAAACTGGGGGAGGGAGGCAAACTCAAAAAAAAAAAAAAAGCAGGTCACCCAAGGTTTGTCTAATATCTAATGTATAAAAACCAGTCATTTGATAAGGGAGGAGAAGCTAAAGAAACGCAGAAGCTATTATTTTCTCCACTGCTGAACTGTCTGAAATGCTTTAAAGAGGCCATCAGACACATGGATATTCCGTAATATCTGGCCAGAGGAATGAGGGGCTCAATTGGCTGGTTTTGGGGGTGATTATCTTTCTTTGCATTTATCTCAGGGACTCACACATATATATTTTTTTCTCTCTGGAAATGAGATCCATACTCAGAAAAGCAATGTGTGCAGTATGTGTATATATCTAGGGAGAAGACTCTGTTGGCAGGTTGCAAAGAAGATGGGAAGAGATTCCATGGGGATGGGACATGGGAAAGGAAGAACATACACATCCTAAAACAGGATGAGCCAAATGTGGAGTGGCAAGCCACACCCACCTTTTCCAGGTCAAGATGTATCTAAATTGAGAACAAGAGGTCACATGAAGACACTGGAGTGAAAAACACTTATCCGAATTCCTCCCAGACTGCCAGCACCTTCCCGACAGGTCTCACAGTGTCGCCTCTTACTGCATGAAAACTGGAAGTTAAATCACATTCCTCTGGGGACAGGGTGACTGAACAGAATGAGTCCTGGCTTTTTCGGAGGTAAAAACAAATGACATGGAGCCTTTCTACACTTAGTTAAAGCTCTTTGGAGCAGAAACCAACCTGTGCCGGGGCCCTTGATCATCACCTTGTTCTCCTCATCTTGATATTAGGAAAGCTGTCCTGTCAGGACCAAGGGGATGAGCCATATGGGGCTGTGTATATCTTCAACTGTGTGTTCTGTCAGAAGTTGGGAAGGGAAATGCCTCCAGTCAAGAACAGAAGGTCTTCCTGTTCTGGTTTTTATTTTTTATTTCCCTCAAGTGTCAGACATTTCTAAACCATTTTCTTAGACAACCTAAAAAGGATTTCCCTGCCCCTCCTTTCCCACAAAGGATGAACTGAAGCAAGTATGTACTCTATGGATTAAAAGGTCTCAGTACTTATTTCTGGGGGAAAAAACCATATTTACTCAAGGGAAAGAGGAACACATAAGTTTCAGTCTTCATATACAGGGTAAACTTATTCTGTTTGAATTTTCAGAAGAGCAAGCTAAAGGTATTCATAGTGCCCATAGTATCTCACATCCTCTAACAGCCATTTGAGCTTAAATTTTAGATCATGTCATTCTGGCTTCATAATCTCTAAACATGATTTTTTTTCTGAGCTTTTTCTCAGTTATAGCATTCCATTTACAAATTAGTAACTATGTGTACTGGCTAATTTTGTGTCAACTTGACACAAGCTAGAATTATCAGAGAGAGGAGAGAGCCTCAATTGAGAAAATGCCTTCATAAGATTGGGTTGTAGGCATGGCTGTAGGGCATTTTCTTAATTAGTGAATGATAGGGGAGGGACCAGACCATTGTGGGTGCTGCCACTCTTGGGCTGGTGGCCCTGGCTTCTATAAGAAAGCAGGCTGAGTAAGCCATGAGGAGCAAGCCAGTAAGCAGCATTCCTTCATGGCCTCTGTATCAGCTGCTGCCTCCGGGTTCTTGCCCTGCTTGAGTTCCTGTCCTAGCTCTCTTTGGTGGTGAACTGTGGTGTGGAAGCATATGCTGAGTAAAATCCTTTCCTCCCAAGCTGCTTTGGGCATGGTTTTCATCACAGAATAGTAACCCTAACAAAGATACTGTGATTCCAAAATAAAAGAAAGCAATGTCCTTGAAGTCCACAATTATCTTCAGTATGTACTCCTTGAAGCTCAAAGTCTTTGATGTATCATATTTCTATCATTCAGAAAAGACTGTCTACCACTGAAGGAATAATACTGCGGGGATTAAAGGTTTATTTCAAATGCAGCATCTTGAAATTATCAATTAAATTTTCCTTTTCATTGTGTTTTATATTAACTAGATTTTCAAAACCAAGATTATTTTATACTGCTAATAAATCCCAGATGATATATACAACCTTATCCACTTGCTAAAGGTACATGAATTGAAAAGTACCAAGAGTATTGATATTTATTTAGTGCTGATAGGGTAGTATATGGAACTTACCACGTGATTTGTTAGTAGTATACCAAAATGCCACCAGTTCTGCTTCAGAGCTCTGCATAATCTAAGATGTAGTAGTCATCAGACCAAAGATTATCTGATAAGTAGCCTAAGATAGATCTCAGGAATCCACACAGTTGTACATGCCTGCAATTTCAGGGCTAGAAGGCTAAAAGAGGAGTTGCCATGAGGTTGAAGTCAGCTTGGGCTACATAGTGAGTTCTAGACCTGCCTGGAATACATACAGAGTGCCTCTGTGTGTTGGTTACTTTCCTGTTGCTGTGATAAAATGCCATGACCAGGGCAACTTATAGAAGTAAGAGTTTATCTGGGCCTGTGCTTCCAGAGGATAAGAGCTCATCCTAAGGGGAGGTATGGCAGGAGGCAACAGACATTGAAGCAGGAAGCTGAGAGTTCACATTTTTCACATTTCAATACTTCAGCAAGCATGAAGCAGAAAGAGCAAAACGGAAGTAGGAAGAGGCTATATACTATACTCTCAAAGCCCTCCCCCAGTGACAAGGGGAGGTCCCTAGCAGGGCCACACCCCCTAAACCTCCTTGTGGTGGTTTGAGTAAGAATGCCCCCCAATAGGCTCATATATTTGAATACTTAGTCATCAGTCATCGAGGAGTAGCACTATTGAGGAGGATTACAAAGATTGGGAGGTGTGACCTTATTGGACTCTCTGTCTCTCTCTTCCCCCTCCATCTGTCTATCTGTCTGTCTGTCTGTCTGTCTGTCTGTATCTATCTATCTATCTATCTATCTATATCTCTTTCTCTTTCTCTCTCCCTCTCTCTTTCTCTCTGCTTGTAGATCAGGATGTAGTTCTCAGCTACCATTCCAATGCCATGTTTGCCACCATGCTCCCCCTGTTGTGATGACAACAGACTGACCCTCTGAAACCATTAGCAAACCCTCAATGAATGCCGTATATACATCTAAGAGTTGCTGTGGTCATGGTGTCTCTTCACAGCAACCTAGCACTGACTAAGACAGTCTTAATCAGTGCCACCAACTGGAAATCAAGCATTTAAGCAGGTGAACCTATGGTGGATATTTGTCATTCAAACCACCATACCCTGTATCAAAAAAAAAAAAAGTAGTCCATATGCTGCTGTAAAAATAAATACAACAATAATATTCATCATGTGAATATATGATAACAAAGCAAATATTGCCCACATAATTACTCCCTGCTTCATTATTAGTAATGCATAATTATCATTGAATTCTTCCATAAAAGATACTATGGAGGAATAAGTCTAGATTTTAAATAAAGGATGTTAAGAGTTTCCCATAAAATCTGTTGGAAATTCAAATCCTTCAAACAAGAAATATAAGAAAGAGGAAAAACAATGAACAAGTTAAACGTGTATTGGAAATTATAGTGGGCTCTAGTGGGCATTTTGAAAATTAACATTTACAGAGTCATTGGAATATGGAAGTGAAGTATACACAAGAGATAATGAACTCATTACTAAAGAGATAGCACTGACTGAAAATAGAAATGGGATCAAAGAAGGTCTTTGTAGAAAATTCATTTGTGGAAAATTGATATGTAATGTATTACTAAGGGAATATAATGGATGTTCAAGGTAGATCAATGTCACACTCTGATATTTTTCATAATATCATGCTTTTTCATAAACTACCTTACTCTGTGGACAATTGACTTAATATAACATTTCTTACATTCCTACATTTAATTCATGAGCATAACAGGATAATTCAGGTCCCAGTGAAATTTTTCAGTTTATTTATTCAATTTGGTTATCTACTCCAGTTAAATTGAGGAGTAAATTGCTGTATCAAGACTGAGGTTTATGCTCTGAACAATACAGAAAAACAATTATAAGATAAAACTTTATCCTTCAAAACATAAAACCATTTTGATAAAATGTCATTGAGGAACTGGAGAGATGATTCAGTGGATAAGAATATCTTCAGTTTCTGCAGAGGACCTGGGTTCAGTTCCCAGCACCCACATGGCAGCTCACAACCATTTGTAACTCCAGTTCTGGGAGATCATTGCCCTCTGTGGCCTCTAAAGGCAACAGACATATGCATGATACACAGACATTCATTCAGGCAAACATTCACATACAGAAAATAAAAATAAACACATTTTGAAAAAAAATAAACTGCAGTTAATTAACAATGCTATATATTCTATTGTTTTATTAGTGTGATTAATTAGGTAAGAACAATACATAGAAATAAGATGGAAAGCATCAGCCACCATATGCAGTTAGAAAACATCAAGGAACTGTGTGCTCTTGCAGATGGACTAGGAGACATGTGTTTGGACACATTTTGTTCTTCCACAACAGTCAAAACACTACTTTTTGAAGTTCTGAAATATGATTAAGGAGAATAAAGCAACCACAATTATTCTAGAAGCACAATAGTGACTGCGATTACCGTGTGTTATATTCCCTATGGTATTACCATGTCTGATTAATGTTACATGCTTATTTATTGAATAAATGAATGGCTATATTGTTTTTAAACATGAAAATAATTATTTTCTGTTAGTGACTTTCTCTATGATTTAAGTTGCATTACCAGATCTCTTATTCTTCATTTAACATAGGGAGAATGTTTTTTTTTTGTTCCTATCTCAAGTGTAAACAGATAGTCCAATTATCATTTAAACGCTCTAAAACCGTATTTACACTGCAGATGTTATGACATTTAAATCATTGAAATATTTTTCAAACTTGACAAAAATCTTATTTACTCTCCTCCATAAGTTAACCAATAATAAGCAAAATTTTAAGACTTATAAATGAAAAAAGAAGATAGTAAATAAGTGTCACATAACTTTCATCTGATGTTGCTATCTAACTCAAAAAATGCCATTTGAAAACATTCTTAGAATTGTTATGACATGAGTAAGATAGAAATGTTATAATAGCCTTAGATAGAGGACAATTGGGACACCAAGAATCTGAGACACACTTACCTGAGCTAAGAGAGAAAATTAGAGGTAGGGCTACACCACACTGCCTATAATCCAAATTCATAAGAACTATGTAATAAAAAACCCCTTGTACCAACTGTACTATGTGATACTTATTGTCATATTTCCTTAAGCTTTGAACTCATCTTCTCTACTTATCAGACGCTTAAGTAATAAAGAATACGAGTGTGAATTGCTTTCCTTGGGGCCTTTCATCTGTTGAGGGCATAAACATTACAGGTGAATGTTCTATTTGCTTAAAATAGCCATCTTTTATAACAGTTCTAATAAAGGCAGTAACCTACTTGCACAGTCTCGCAGCCAACTTTTGAACAATTAGCAAGAAAAGTATCTAAATTTTCAGGTACAATAAATACCTTCATTAGAAAAGGTCTTGTTTTACAACTTCATCTACACAATACATTAAAATGTTGTCTCTGAGAGAACAAAACTGTGTCATGTCCCCACTTTAGCAGAAATCAACAACATGGTTGTTCTTTCAACACATCACTAAAATAGTGATCTACTTAAAATATCATCATTCTCCTTTCAGTAACTTGGCTCAAAACCTGCAATACGTCCCAGTTTTCAATAGCAGAATATCCAAGTTGCTAACCTGACACCCAAAGTCATTTGACTGTGGAAGTCTCACAGAAGGAAACCATGTAACTACATGTCTTCTAAGGAGGAGAGAGAAGATAGGGGGCCAGTCAGCAAAAGAAAACTCTGGCTTCCATAGGCCCAAACATGTTTAAGGAGTTGTTAACAATAAGCACATAGTTTTTTGGTTGCTATTAATGATGGTTCATTTTTTATTTTACTGAGTGTTTTAAGAATTTTGCACATGTACAGAGCAAATACTGACTACTCTTACCTCCTGCCTCCCTACCATCCCTATCCACTCACCACTCCAGATACAAATACCTCTCACAAATTGGTGTCTATTCATTTTGTTTTGTGACCTGCCAGGGTTTTCTGGGGGACCATGAGTCTGGAGCTATCTATTAGAAATTTTGGATGTCAGTAGAGGGTATATAACGAAAGACAGTGACTCCTCCTTGCAGCAGCCAGTAGATCAGGGGTAAAAGGTAGAACCCTGTATGAGCCCCTCCCTGTTTGTCAACTGACTGTTGATAGAGCTGATCTTGTTGATAGTGCCGATAACTACAGCTGCTGTGAATTAATGATTACAATAGATATATGGATCTTGGAAATGGTATTTCCTAGTCTTCCACTCTGTCTTCAAGCTTTTATAAATGTCCTATCCCCTTCCCTGTAATGCTTCCTAAACCTGAGAGAAGGGAGTATAAAAGACTTGTTTAGGGCAGAGTAGACATCCATAACTTGTTTTTTGCATCTGGAGTAGCTATGGGTCTGTACTCACCTTACAAGGAACAGTGATTTAGGATAGAGACACGTTTTTTTACGGGTATAAGAAGGCATTAAGAATGCAGCTGGCTGTCATGTCAATTCTGCTAACCACCAGAAATATGCTCCCCACACAGGCTTACTACCTTCCCAGGTCTGTGTTGTTGTCATCCAGGCTTACAGTATCAGATATTGCCCCACCACCCTGACCCTCATGAAATGGATCTTTAATCTACCCAGAAAACAGTAGGATAGACACTGCCCTGCCTCCCCCCACAGTCAAGCTTCTAGTGCACAGATGGGCATGTCTTGCTTTTCAAGTGGTTTCTTCATACTCTCATTATCCAGGTGTATCTTCACCCTATCCTACATCTCCATCTCCTCAGTCCCCAGCTTCCCTTCCTGAACATACCTTCTCACTCACAGTATTCCTATCTCCACTTCTCTTATGTATTTTCTACTTCCCATTTTCCTAGTGTAACCCCTCCCCCTTCCTTTTTTTCTGGCTTGCCTGTGTATTTCATGTTAGACACACCACACTAAGGAGTTGAAGCTAGGTTCCTCACATAAGATAGAACAAAGGCCATTTGTCATTTTGAGCCTTGGTTACTTCACTTAGAATATTTTTTCAATTCTATCCATTTCCCTGAATTTTTCATCATTTAATTTTTAGCTATAGCTAATTAATATTCCATTATGTATATATGTACCTGTGGTGGTTTGAAGGAAAATGCCCCCGAGGGGAGTGGCACTATTGGGAGGTTTGGCCTAGTTGGAGGGAGTGTAGGGGTGGACTATGAGGTCTCTTTTGCGCAAAGTTTCCCTCAGTGTGACAGTCAGTTGATTTCCTGTTGCCTGAAAGATATAGGACTCTCAGCGATTCCTCCAGCATCATGTCTCCCTGCAAGCCACCATTCTCTTTGCTATGATAATAATGGAACAAACCTCTGAAACTGTAAGCCACCACCTCAATTAAATGTTTCCCTTATAAGAGTTGCCATGGTCATGGTGTCTCTTCACAGCAATAGAATACCCTAACTATGGCAGTACCACATCTTACTTATCTATTCTTATTCATTCATCAGTTGTTAGTCATCGAGGCTGTTGCTATTTCCTAACTATTGTGAATAGGGTAGCAATGGATAGACGTGCAAGTATCCCTGTAATAGTAAACTCCTCTGAGCGAATACCCAGGAGTGGCATGCTTGGGTCATACAGTAGTTTTATTTTCAGTACCAGGAAAACTCTCCAGACTGATTTCCAAGGTGGCTACACTGATTTACATTCTCACCAACAATGTATGAGGGTCCCATTTCCCTGCATGCCAACCAACATTTATTGTTATTAATGTTCTTGATGATAGCCATTCCAGATGGGGTTAGGTATAATCTTAAATTGGTTTTAATGTGTGTTCCTCTAATAGCTGAGGATGTTGAAATTTTTTTAAGTTTTCTAGCTGTTTGTATTTCTTCTTTTGAGAACTTTTTGTTTAGATCTGTAGGACTACAGAATGAGAACTACTCAATTTTTAATTGACTTGTTCTTTTTATGTTTGGTCTTTAGTTTCTTGAATACTTGGTATATTCTACATAATAATCCTCTATGGGATATATGGCTGACAAAGATTGTCTCTCTTTTTATGAGCTTCCTCTTCACTTAATTGACAGATGCCTTTAAACACATAGAAGTTTTTTAATTTCACTAAATTCTATTTGTCTATTGTTGGCCTTGTTTCCTCTGCTACTGGAATCTTATTTTAAAAATTAATACCTATACCTATATGTTGAAACATGCCCCCCAATTTTTCTGCTAGTTGTCTGAAGGATGGCTATGGGATTTTAATCAGAATTGCACTGAATCTATAAACTGCTTTTGATAGCACAGCCATTTTCAGAAGATCAGTTCTAGTTCATCAGCATGGGATGTCTTTACATTGCTGGAGCCTTCTTCAATATCTTTCTTTAATGTCCTAAAATTTTCATTGTAGAGGTATTTCATTTCCTTATTTACATTTATTCTTATTTTAGTTTTTATGTGGCTACTGTAAATAAGATTGAAACCTTGATTTCTTTTTCCACAAACTTATCATTCATTGGTATTAACAAAGGTTACTTATTCGTGTGAAATATGCTTTTAAAAAAATTTGCTGGGCAGTGATGGCACGTGCCTTTAATTCCAGCACTCGGGAAACAGAGGCTGGCATATCTCTATGAGTTTGAGGCCAGTCTTGTCTACAAAGCCAGGAAAGCCAGGATTACACAGAAAAGCCCTATCTCAAAAAAAAAGCCACAAACAAACTCAATTAATTAATTAATAATAATTTTTTAAAGTTTCTTGGGTATTTGTGATGTGATTCTTAATTAAAGCCATTCATTGATAAAATTTCATTACAATTCTCTACTCATGCTTTGTCTAATCAGACAATATATGCATTTTCCCTTGCTTCAGTGCACACCTTTTACTACATAAAAACACACATTCTTTTTTTCATGTCTTTTATATGTACTTTATCATCTTCAAAATCCATTTTAAATCTAACTTATTCATGAAAACTTCCAGTTCCAGAAAAACTTTTAAATAGGTTTTTATTAAGTATTTTTAAATGACATTATACCATAAATAAACACTTACTAAGTTTGAAAAGCAAGTATTTCACCTAATATCATTCACAATTATTGTTCTTACTTTCAAAAGAATGACCTGTTCCAATTATGTGGCCATTACTGAGTACTTTACAATATTATTGAAAATAACAAACTGCAACTTACTATTTTATTATCATTACTCATGGAAATTTTTCATCTTTTGAGTGTAGATTTAATTTCATGAAAATGAAAAACTGTCCTGAAAACTCAAAAATAATAGAAAATAAGCAAGATATTTGGAAAGAAGGAACTATCTTGCCTATGATTGAATCTTCCGAACTTAAAATTAGACCCAGAGCTCAGTAACTATTTATTGATGCAGTGGATAAATTTGGGATCAACAATGAGTTGTGATTCTGAGGAAATAGTATTTCTTTGGCTTTCTAGGCAATTCAGAAGACAGCCCCAACCCACTTGAGCAATTGCAGTGTCACAGGCTTTCAGAAAAACAACAGTCTCAGACACACGTAAAAACATGACTTTCTTTAAACGTCGTCAGCATTTCTGGCTACACTTACCCACAGGTAGGCTTGGAAGGTTATTTCAGAGATGCTTATTAAAATTTAGAGCCATTTTCTGTGTTTTATCTGGTTTGTTGTTAAATAGCATGCAAGGCACTGGAAGCTGAAAAGACTACATTGAAATTATACCAAAATATCAAGTTATTACTTCAGAAAGCAAGCATAACAGATTATTTCATCTTTAGTCTTTCCTAAAATTGGTATAATAGATATTCACTAATTTCCTAAAAATGTTGTGATAAATCAGCATTTATCGATGAACATAAGGAATAAAAACTTACAGGTCACAGTGCTATCGGCTCCTATGTTACTCACCATCGAAGACAGCTGGTTACTCCCTTTGCTGGGAAAGAGTTCTACTGAGTACTAAAGACACCACAGTGACAAAGATGCTGATTTAGTGGAATCTGGAAAAATTCAGAAACTTGGAGTCTGATAAGAAGCCTTTTCTGGTACAAATCTTTCCACAACCATGAGAAATAGCTATAAGAAGGAACCAAAATTTAGGGACAGACACGGATTACTTAAATGAAAGTGAGGGTAAGCCAATGAGGAGATAGTCCACGCAGAGGAAACACCATGAGTGATGTAAGTCCGTGAGTAAAAGAGAGTGTTGTGTCTTAACTGAAATATTAATGGCTTACAAATCCAATCCATAGACTAGCAGAGGGTTTTACTTTAAGAGAGAAACACAATGAGGGGAGTTATATAAACAGTGCAAAGGTGTTTTGAGATAGCATCAAAGCTGCTCAAAAGCTGAAGTGGGTAAGTACGTTGTTGTGATGCTGAGGTCGACGAAAGTAAACTGTGCAGTATGAGAAGCAAGTGCTGGCAAAAGGCTGTTGTACTGTGAGTCTTCTAGGAGAAAACAGAGAGCAGTGTCTCTGTGATTGTGTGGCTGTAAGATATAAAATGACGTTGCAGACACAAATGATACTAATAATAAAGTAAGAAGTATAGGCCAGACTTCATCAAAATTACAAACATCTGTTCTTCAAAAAAAAATACCACAGAAAATGAAAATGCAAACAACATAAGGAAGCATTTGTGACAGATGCAGACATTGAACATATACAATAAAAGGATGGGTGGACCACATGCAGAACTCCTACGATAAATTGACAATTAGCCCAGTTATTTCAAATGTCAGAAGGCTTAAACAGCCACTTCATAAAAATAATATGCAAATCTTCAGGCACTACATGAGATGACATTGAACATGATGGGGTCATCAATGAAAGTTCAATGAGGCACTGAGTCACAGACATGAACACCATAGAATTATGAAGATTTTGAAGACTGAAAACACCAGGTGGTAAGAAGAATAGGAAGAAAATTCAAATACCAACAATAACTGAAAGAAGGATTGAACAGTTCAACAAATCTGGAAAAAGGATTGTTTCTCACGAACATGCCTAGCCTAGCTTCATACAATCCTATTTTTAGATATTTACCGAAATAAAACAAAAACACATGTTCACAAAAAGACTCATAATAGTGTCCAGCAGGCTAACTCGTAACTAATAACAATTGGAAACAACACAATACTTATCATGAAACAAACAGGCAAACAAGTTGTGGCATCTTCAAATAACAAAAAACAACTTGACAATAAAAATTACAGATTCATGCTACAACTTGAGTGAATCTCAACAGCATTATTTTGAATAAAGGATGAACAGAATACATGGTATTTATTTCAAAGACAGTAGCACTTATATTTGCTAATACAAATCAGAAGATTGGCTGTCTTTGGATAAGGCTGGAGAGGTAACTGTGATGGAGTAAGACAAAAGTTTTGGAATGATAGAAATATTCCATTACTTGATGGATTGTTTCACAGGTACATGTATGTCTTCAAAATTCTTCGAAGGTGTGTTTAAGATCTGTGTATTCTATTGCATATGCATAAATAAACAAACAATAAATAAATAAAGTGCATTAAAAAATTAACATTGGGGTGGCAAGATGTCTCCGTGGTTAGAAGCACTTAACTCCTCTTGCAGAGGATCCAGGTTCAGTTTCCTGCACACACATGATGCTCACAGAAGCCTGTAAGAAGATCTGATGCCTTCTTCTGTCCTCTTCCCTCCTCTTCCACTCCCTCTGCCTTCTGTGGGCTCTTGCATACAAACAGTACACATAAACTTGCAAAGTCTCAGACCAAAACACAAATAAATACTGAATAAATAAACATTTATTTTTTTAAAAAAATCATGTAAAATTGAAGTTTTCTAATCAGTACAAGAGCTTCATGAACACAATTAGAGCCTTGATAAAAATGTGTTATATTGAAAAAGTTGCACCACCATTCTAAGAACAACATGAGGCAAGACATCCAAAATCTAACTCTACAATGTAAGGAGTTGATTTGTGGGTCTCTTTGAGAACACTGTGAAGTTGTGTTGTCTGCTTCTCTCTCCAGTTCAGCTAGTGGTTTCACTTTTCCTCTTGGTTCTGTAGCTACACTGACATGTCTATTTTCTTATCACCTTGCAGGGATAATTACCTTGCAAGTGGTTTGATGAGTCAAAGTTTTAGTCTCACTCTGAAGCACCTAAATAAAGCACTTCTTTATTGATGCATATGATATACAAATAGCAGGTTTTGTTGGCTTCTGAGTTCCTCCCTAACATTGGGAAACATAGTGTCTATATCATTAATTGGCTGATGCACCAACATCTTACCACAGCAGAAATATTAGGCACAAAATTAAATTAAATCAAGAAAAAGTGAAAAATTTGATCTATCTGTGTGAATTAACCAGATGCATTACAGTTGAGTTTGCTTTTATTATAAATAACATGTATTTTCCATCTTTTTTTTTTCTGAGACAGGGTTTCTCTGTGTAGTTTTGATGCCTGTCCTGGATCTCAATCTGTAGACCAGGCTGGCCTTGAACTCCCAGAGATCCACCTGGCTCTGCCTCCCAAGTGCTGGGATTAAAAGCATGCGCCACCACCACCCAGCGGGTAAATTACATGTGTTTTATTTTATATGTGTCCTTTCTAAAACTTACTAGGGACACTTCAATAATGATTATTATAAAAATATTTCCTGAAAAAAGTTGCAAAGTTACATTCATTATCAAAGCATTAAAAACAACTCTTAAATCCATAAATGTTCACAATGGACAAACACCAACAGGAATTCTTTCATATTACATCTATCTGTTTATTTTTATTAGTCATCATGAACATGGATGGAATTAAAGTCTTTAGAACCCCTTTAAATAGCCTCGGCATTAGAAATTAATATATTTTCCTGAAGACTTTAAAAGATGTTATTCTCCATGTTCAATCACAAAAAGAAAACAGAGACAAATATAATGGAAAGGACTCAAAACAAACAAAATAGCTCCAGATTTTATGGCTGAGGGGTGCCTGTGCCCAACTATGATAGTAGGACTTAAATAGTAGGAGTAATATCTAGGACATACCACACTATAAATGAGCAAGGTAAAGCTCAAAATTATATGTAGCCTCGCTCTTAGATGGGAGAGCCAAATGAAAAGGGCTTAAAATGATTCAAAGCAAATTATTTGAGTGTCACTTGATATTGTGAAGTCATTCATTCAGTCAGTAAATGCTGAGCACCTACTATACTAAAAATACCAGGTTAGATGTGAAAGACTGTATAAAATTGTGGACAAGTGCATAGCTTTAAGAAAAAGATGAACATTTATTATTTGAAAATTAAATAAATACTTTAATAGAAAATATAAATGAATAAGTAATTTTGTCTAGGTTAGGAGAACCAAGTGATCTTTCATAATATGACATTCCAGCTGGACTTTTTAGGAGATTCATTAATTTCCCAGTCTGCCATAACCAATTCCTATAAACTCAGTGAACGGTAATGACAGAAATGTATTTTATCACAGTAATGAAGCTCATAAGTCAGAAATGAAGTGTTCCTAGGCCCAGTTCCTCCTGAAGGTTCCAAGGGAGAATCTGTGCCAGGTCTCCCACCTCATTTCTGATGACTAAGTCGGGTAGATGCGGCTTTCCATCTCTACCACTGTCTTGGCATCGTCTCCTCTCTGTCCTTGCCATAGCTCTGTTCTTATAGGCACATTTATCACTGGGTGGAAGGATTACCTAACTCAGGATAATCTCCCCAACCCCTTCCTTTTATCTATACAGTGTGCATTTTTCCAAACAAGATCACATTCATTTATCTGGGTAGATTCCTCTCCTAGGTTGTATGTAACTATATTATCCAATACACTCTAGAGACAAACAAGATTTTACAAGCTGGAAAAGTTGGAAAGGGTTAAGTAATAAAAGCAAATGCTACTGCACAGATGTTGAGAAAGCCTGAAAAGTACAATATTATTACAAAGAGCCTGGAAAGGGGGTAAGAGGTAAGGATTAAGCAGCAGTTTGAAAACAGAAACACCCTAAAAGTCAAACCAAGAGGATCTTAAATAAGCCAAAAACACTTCTGATGAAGATATCTACAAAACAATTTGGAGCAGAGAAGAAATGGAGAGATGGCTAAGGCTGACAAACTTTGAACAGAGGTTGGTAAATTTTTTTCTGCAAAGGGCCAGATTGTAAGTAATTTAGGCTTACAAGCCATACTATCTCTGTCACTACTCCTCAACTTTGCTATTGGAGTGAGAAAGCAGATATAGACAACATGGAAATTAGGACCTGTGGATACATCCTTATGTTTAAGTGTGGACATGAAATTTTGAGTTTCATATAATTCTAGACAAAACAGTATTCTTTAAAAAAAAAAAAAAGTCTTACAATACAAAATCACGTGTGGGGATAACATCAGCAAAAACATAAGATAGCTAGTACCATGAGCCATCCTTTATGGGGATACTAAAAAGCTAGCAAAATCTGGGCAAATCAACTTTGTCAGAGCTCTGGAAAATCATAAGAAATTTATAATAATCAGAATTTTGAGGAGAGCTGGCTCAGTGGGTTATGTACCTGCCACACAAGGACAAGGACCTGAGTTCTGACCCCCAGAAGACAAGCAGGTCATTAGAACTGATTGACCAGCCAGCCTAGATGATCTGTGAGTTCAGGATTCAGCCAGAGGTCCAAAATATATGGTAGACTGCAATAAAGGAGAATAGTAAACAGTTACTTCTGATCTCCATCTACATATATGTGTGCCTGTATGCATGCATGAAAATACACATGTTGTAGAATATTATTTTAAGGTGTGTTACATTTGTTTATGCTGTGAAACACTTGTTTAATGATGCAAAGATGTGTTGTTTTCCATTCTATTGCATTTGTTTAGTTCTGTGAAGCTGAGTTACTTCGCCAGTCTAAAACACCTCGTTGATCTAATAAAGACCTGAATATCCAATTAGCAAGGCAGGAGAAAGGACAGGCAGGGCTGGCAGGCAGAGAGAATAAATAGCAGGCAAAAAAGAGAAAAGGGAGCCGGGTGGTGGTGGCGCACGCCTTTAATCCCAGCACTCGGGAGGCAGAGCCAGGCGGATCTCTGTGAGTTCGAGGCCAGCCTGGTCTACAAAGCGAGTTCCAGGAAAGGCACAAAGCTACACAGAGAAACCCTGTCTCAAAAAACCAAAAAAAAAAAAAAAAAAAAAAAGAAAAAAAAAAGAGAAAAGGGAGATCTAGGAGCAAGAAAAGGAGGGGGATTCCAGGGACCAGTCACTCAATTACATAACCAGTAATGAAATAAGAAGTAAAGAAAGGTATACAAAAATAGAGAAAGATAAAAACCTAAAGACAAAAGATAGATAGAATAAATTAAGAAAAACTGTCTAGAAATAAGCCAAGCTAAGTCCAGGCTTTTATGAGTAAGAATAAGCCTCCATATGTATTTATTTGGGAGTTTGGTGGTGGGCCCCCAAAAAGCCAAAAGAGTAAATAGTAAAAAAAAACAACACACACATGAACACATTACATCCACAACAGAGACAGAGACAAACAAATACAGAGAGCTGAATCAAGACAAAATTCACCACAAATTTTAAATTATAGAAAACCCTTACAGCACTTCTGTTTGCCTCTCTCCTGTCCCTCCCTAGAGCAGCGGTGGCATTTAGGAGGTAACCCTCCATGTCACTATGGGCTGTTTGCTACCTCATTTGTGAGAACTAGACAGGCTGTTTTTGTCTGCTTTGGTCAGGTGGACTACCTAAAAGACTTAAAGAAGGCATTTGCCCCATTTTACTAACTTGGAATATTCTCATGTGGAAATCGAGACACTCCTTAAAAACCTTATGAAGCAAACAGGCTCCACAGCTCCCTGAGGCAAGAGCACACAGTTGAGGTAAGCAATAGAAGAGCCAGAGATTTGGAATGAAAAGCAGGTAAAGTGTTCCTTTGGGAGAAAAAAAAATGCACCAAAAAGCCCCAACAAGAACTGGGAATTTAAAAAATTGTGTCTAACCAGGGCAGGATACATGCTTAAGAGAAGAACTTCAAATAGTCCAGAATTTCACCTTTGACTAAGGTGTAAGCTTTGCAGAAATAGAAAGTAAAGGGCTGAGGCAGCATTGTCTGGTAAAGTCGCCTGCATGCCCCTACAAAGTGAACTCTCAAAGGCAAGGAGAAATTCATTTCTTTCCCACTTTTTCTTCCTCCCTTCTCTTTTGTTTTTTTTTCCTTTTCTTCTATTTTTTCTCCCTTTCTCTTTTGAATTGTTGTTTTCCATTCCACCATCAAAGAATACTACCAAAATAACTGAACATAAACTAAAGAAACATGACATACATAAATAATACAGCTGCTATAAAATGTTCAGGGAAAGTGTCACTAAAAAGTGGGAAGCTATAAGCCACTAGCAACCACTAGACTGAACCCCAAGCAAGAGCTTGGAAGCATCCAACTTTCAGAAGTAGCATGTTATCATATTTAATGTGTCAGAGTCACAATAGAAATCACAACACTATAGGAAAAAGAAAGTATGGCCTGATCACGGGAGAGTAAATAGAAACTACCCTGAAAAGCACACTCATTGGACTTACTAGACAAAAGTGTTACAATGACTTTTAAACATATTTAAAGAACTAAGCAAACCAGATTAAAGAAATTAGAACAACGCTGTCTCAAAAAAAGGAATTTGTTACACAGATTACAAAAGAGAACCAAAGAAATCTGGAACTATAGAAGTCAGAGAATGTATAACTGAAACTTTAAAAAAAATCACAAGAGAGTTTCATTGCAGGTTGAATAGGTAGTATAAACCATCAACAAACTTCTAGATAGATCACTTGAAATGGTGAGGTCTTAGGAATACAAAGTAAAACTAAATATTAACAAACAGTGGTTCATAGACTTATTGGATTCCACCCAACGCATAATCTTGTAAATAATTAGCAACAGATAGAAAAGAGGTAAAGAATCATAAGGAGAAAGCTAGGATCCATCCCATGAAACAGAACTAACAGCCAATAGTCAAGACAATGAAATGATCCTGAAGGCAACAAAATAGAAAACATCATTCACAAAGAATCTTTAAGATATTAGCAATCAGTTTCTTACAGGAGCTGAAGCTGCTCCAAAACAGAGGAATGACATGGTTCAGAGGACAGAATGGAGACAAAACAAATCATAGGAATGTTTTAATCACTGGGGTGGAAGGCATAAATGCTGAAAAGTAAAACATATTGCTAAAAGGAATTAAATCTAAGCCATGAGACACCCATGTTTCTATCTAATGTAACCCTAAACAATATGCAGGTTCAATGGAATCACTATTAAGATCCAACAGACTTCTTTTTCTTCTCAACTAAAAATGGAAAGACAAAAAAATTGAAAAATAATTTAAAATGGTTCGAAAGCACAGAATAAAGTATTTTAAAAAATACAAATTTCCCAGGGGCAAAACTTCACACAAGGTTATGCTGTGCAGAGCGATGAAGTGATGGCTTAAAGATGGGCTTCAGCATTAGTGGAATAGACTCAAGAATTGAGAAATAAGTCCAAATGCCTGTTACTAACTGATTTTCAGAAACAATACCAAGAAGAAATATGTCTGTCTGGTAGACAGAACTGTGATAGCTGGATACTCTTCCCAAAAGATGAAAGTGGATCAACTACTTCACAGCGAACATAAAATCCCTTCCAATGGATCAGTGATGTGAACACAAGGGTAAAACTATGAAACGACAGAGAAAACATAGGGGTAAGTCTTTATCACCTTGGACTTCACACTGGATTCTTAGAAATAAGGATGCAAATGCCATGAATAATGAAATAAAAATAGAGAAATCTGACTTGATTAATATTAGAAATTTATGAGCATTGATACACAACCACCTAGAGAATTATAGAAAACATAGATCAATTACATATCTAACTAGTATATTTTATTCAAAACTATCTTAAGGACCCATAACTCAACAATAAGACAAAATAGCTGTCAAAAAGTAGGCAGAGAGAGAATCTGAATAGACATTCCTTTAAAAAAAAAAAAAAAAAAAAGGACATGCCAATGGCCAAAAAGCATATGGAAAATTTTCAAACCAAGTAGTCATGAGTGACATGCAAATCTTAAACTATAAGATACTACTTCATGTCCTAGAAGATGTTTTTTTTTTATTAAATGACAAATAACAACTATTAGTGAAAATGTGGTGAAGTGGGAACCTCCCAGAACTGCTGGCAAGAATGTAAAACAGTATAACCACTGTGGAAAGCAATCTGGCGGGTGCTCAAGAAGTTAAACATAAAATTACCATATGACCCAGCCATTCCACTACTAGGAAAATATCCAAAAGAATTGAAAATATCAGCATGAATATTCATAGCACAGCTATTCATGGTAGCAATTCCTTTCCCTTCCTCCTGCCCCCAAAGCAAAAAGACACAACAAAAAAGAAGAAAATGAAACCAGAAGAGATAAACACAGGTTCTATTGCTAAACCTGATCAACTAATAGCCAGCAATGTTCTTAAAACAATACAAGGTCAGTGATGGTGGTTGATTACATTCTTGAATCCTAGCGGAGGAAGGCCTAAAGGAGTTGATGAAGTTGGTCACACACACACACACACACACACACACACACACACACACACACACACACAAGCTGAAACATAGGCAGCTGGATAGGGGAACTTAAAAGGCAGAGGAAAGACCTAGTTGAGGGTGTGGGTCTGTGCAAGCTGTGGCACTATTCCCCATGTTAACAACCCAAGTGGAAATTCTGGCAAAGAAAATGGTAAGAATGGCAACTAAATAGAACAGGGGCAGAAATAAACAGCCATATTCCTGAAGCCTCCCAAGGCATTCAGGAGCTGATACAAAGATGGAAACTCAAATCCAAGTTCAAATCTTTAGCAGAGATTAAAAGATTAAGCTCACACAATTGATCATTTAAAATGATTATCGGTATATTTTAAAGCTTTGAAGGGAGGAAAGAGACCCTTGACTAGAAATAAACTTTGTTAAAACTTAGGAATATACAGGAAAACAAATACGTCCCAAAAGCTTAGGCATATAAGACTTGCCTAAGATTGGAGATGGTCCAAAAGAATGGAAAAAGATAGTAACTATCCTGAGCCTCACATGGGCAGAAATGGTATTCATCTACTGAGGGGAGGAGCATGGGAAAAGACCTCCTCAAAGGCATGGATGTCTAGGGTGTGCTGAAAGCTAGGGTGAAGTAGGCATATGGACAAAAGTGCTCCTTTATTCCATGCCTTCCCATAATCATTAAGCAACAGTGATCCTCAGCAATATGAAGGCTGTGGTAGCCTGTTAGCCACCCAGATGCATCCAGCTCAGCTATATGAACTCAGCCTTCTGGTGAGAAAACAATACTATTTCTATTTCCTGGGCTCTTTCATTTATTTACTTCCTTATTTTTGAGACAAGATCTGCCTGTGCATCCCAGCTGACATGGACTTCTCAGCAGTTTTCCTGCCTCCGCCTCACCATGTGGTGAGATCACAGACATATGCCACTACATTTGGCTCCTACCATTAGCATATATGTAAGGCTAAGTGTTCAGTGAAGAACTTCTAAAAACACAAGCCTATTCCATTAAGAAAAAATTTGATTTTGTTTTTTTAATGGCCTAATGTCTAGAGATAAGGTGGAAAACGTACGGAGGTATTTCGTGAGTTAAAAGTTTTAGCACTAATAGTTTGATGACTAACACATGAAAGGTGCTGGTCCATGGGTGGAAGATGCTCATGAAGCATGGAAAAGTTCAGTGAAGAAACAGAAAGTATGAAACAAAATGGAAACAGACTAGAAAATCAAATAACCAACATGATGCATGATCATTTCTTTGCCTTCCTGGAGTTATTTTTGAGGTTCCTAGAACTAACTCTTGACGATTCTCAAATACCCACATGGTCCTGAAAGTGGCCCGGTTGGAAGATGCAGACCCTTTGAGAACGGGGCCGAGTAGGAGATTCTTGGGACATTCGAGGTTTGCCCTTGAGAATGACCATAGTTCCTTCTCTTCTTCCTCTTCCTCTTTCTCTTCAGGTTTTGTCAATTTAATACAAAATGGACTCCTACCATGATACTCTGTCTTACCTAAGGCCCACAGCAGTCACTCATAACTCCACAACCATGGCCTGTAGTACAAGTCTTTTCTCTTTAAAAGTTCATTGTACCAGGTATTTTGTTATAGTAGCAGAAAGCTAGAAAGAGTCCTACTAAAAACAGGTAAGAATTGTAAAATGTGGGGACCCAGCGGGAACACTGGAGCACTTGCCTAGCTATTATGCACAAAGCCCGGGGTTCAAACCACACTGCCAAAAAAAAATTGAATTCAGAAAGAAATGAGACCATCACCCTGAATGACAAATGTTTTATTAAAGTTCTTAGGATTGAAACAACACCTAGCAAAGGATGAACCCTAGCAAAGGATTTTGGATAAAATGAGTCAGCCATAGACTACTTGAGGGAGAAGGGGAAAAGGACGTTTATTAGTAAACATACACGATGAGAAGAGCCTTCCAGAAGGAACAGATTATATTCGACGGCCAAGTGCTTCACCAACTGGGAAAGAAGAGTGGCTTAGGAGAAAGGAGGACTCAGACTGGAGATAAAAATCAAAGAGATTTCACGTGGTTAGGTAGGCTCGCAGGTACTGCCTTCTGTTTCCCCAAAATCCCTGAACAGCACAATTGGTTTTTGTGTGGTTGTTTTCAGGATTCTCCAGTCTCAGTTTTATCAATTCCTGATAGCCTGCTCCGGGGTACATAAAACAAAAGGAATGGTAGTCTCCAAGAAACTGAGGAGCTGCAACTGGCTGTATTTTCCCTGTATGTGGAAATTTGCTCTGCTTTGTTTTTGCCAATTACACATTTAAACATAGAAACAACCCGCTAAAGAAAGGAGCATCAGTATCTATATTGTTCTTAATGACTCGTTACTAAGTATTTTCAGTTCTTAATTTGGGGTCAGGTCCTTGTGTAATTATTGATTTCACACTGGAGCTCTTCACTCGCATACCCATGCGGCATCCACGCTATTTAAAACTGCTATCCCATAAGCTACTTTCACAGCATTCTAATAATATTGGTAAATATCTCTCTCTCTCTCTCTCTCTCTCTCTCTCTCTCTCTCTCTCTCTCTCTCTCTCTCTCTCATTATCTTGACATAAGGCATTGTCATAAAGCATAATCTGTATTAGATCATTAAAAGCAAATTCTCACCCATTTGTTCATTAAAAGCACATTTATTCAAAACCTACTTTTACATGTAGTCCAAGCTGTTTTCCAATAATCAATGACTATCAAACCATTCTCTCGGTTGTAAGTCATTGAACTTAGTGAACTAGAAATAGCAAGCAGGTCGGCATTTAATTCCAAACAAAAGCAGTAGCTCAGCCTCCCTCTCTGAATTAGATTACATACTGGGTAACCCACACGCATTGCTCTCCTTCAAAAGAAGAAAGGAAAGGAAAGGCCAGATTTCTTGTGATTTCATTAATAATCCTGACATTCAATCGCAAAATTGAAGCCATGACAAAAATCCTGTATTGTCCCCTCCAACTTAAAAAAAAAGGGGCAGTTTTTGACAGATGATAGATTTATTACTCTAATCTAAATGGTGCTGGGTTTAATATCTCTCTTTTCCTTTATTCAGCTTCAGGTTATTGATCACTACCTCCTCTGCAAGACTGGTGACCAGAGCGTTGTCTATAGCAGCCTCTTTGGGGGCTCTCAGGGGAAAGCTCTGTCAGCTGTTATTAATGAAAACCATATTTTTGAGAAAATGTTAGTGACACCTTGATAACAAATCTAAACCTATGATTGATGAAAAACAAGCATAGAAAAACAATGCATGTTCCATAGAATAATGATTTCTCTAAGATTGATTTTCTTGAGTGTTTAATGATTACTAATATCCTTCTCACCACACTAATTCCCTTGAATGCTACAGGCCTGGATGCTGGGCTCACACTTAGCCTCCACTTATTTTCAATAATGAGCTGCTTTTAATGCAAATTTTCCATTTTGGAATCCCTAACTAAAAATGGAATAATCTGTACACACTTGCATACACATGCCATGAAAACTATGCATTTGAAATACAAACATCATAATAATCACATATATGATAATGGGTCATAGGTGAATTCACTGAATTATAATATAAAATTTCTGCCATAAGTCAGTCAAATCTCTCCCCTCAATTTTTTTATTTCTGTAGAACTACTGTTTTACATGTATCATATAAAATAATCTATAATTTTTTAAGGCATTTTAGTTGTTATAGCAGTCTGGTTATATTTTTAAATAATACTATCAAGTTGAAATTTTGAGTTTCCAGTCTGATTCAAAAACCATATATCCTGATCCAAACATAGATGAAGGCTGTAGTTCTAAAGTCAAGAGATACTTGTTTTCCACACATTTCCCTTATCTTTGCCAATTCTCTATGCTTATTCTTCCATTATTAAAAATGCCTGAGCCATCCAAAGAAATGGGGAAAATACACTAGGACTGCAGCTTAGGGCTGAGTCTAAGAGATAACCCAATTCTATGTACCAAGAAGTTGTTGAAATTTGTGTGTTAATTGGAGTGTGATTCTTACAGTCTCATTCTGCTATTGTTTCTTAGACATACAGTCTGCATAGAAAACACAAGAAAAGGGTAAGAGATAATGTGGGTATATCGGAGTCCCCAACTAAAAAGCTATCAAAATAACACCAAATTTAATCACCATTGACTCCTAACAACTTTGCTTCCCATAATATAATTATCAACCATTGCAGGATACAAGAATTAATTAGAGTATCCCGTACAAGGAGCATCTATACTGGGAGAGCAGAGAAAATGCTTACAGCATAATAAATGCTCTCTGTGAGTTCATTGGGTGACTTGCCTTTATGATACCAAAGGATCAAGGACTCAGAGGATAAGTGGAAACCATTCAGGAAAGTCGATTTCAACCTTCTTACACAAATCACAACCTTCCTGTCATTGTCTAGTCTCTAGATGAAGAGCTGCAAGCAATCAACAATGGCTGAGAGAGAGAGAAATAGTCTTCCCCAGGAGGGATTCCCTCCCCATGGCCAGTTAGTTATAAAATACCAAATGGTCATCCTCAGAAACATATACATGCACATACTGAAATGTCTCATCAGGTTGTTTTTATGATTGTTCATTTTTATGTATGTAACAATGATTGTTTAAAAGAAGTTGTGAATTTGGGAAAGAACAGGATGGGGGTGGATGTAGGAGAGGTACAAAAAGAAGAGAGGGATGGAGAAATTTTTGCTATTAGATTTAATTAAGTAAAAATAAACCTTAAAATAATTACTAAATAATTTATTATCAAGTTATTGAATACATAGTTCCTATACTTGAAGATACATATTCCATTTAAAATGAGATAAAGGTATGAAGTCTACTAAAAATAGAACCAATCAAGTTTTATTAACCTTTAGAGTTAGAAGTAAAAGAAATATATAAAAAGAATCTTATAATTTAGACATCTGTCTTTGCAGTAAAACATTGGGAGAAATCACTGTATGTCTCTAGTTCCTACTTTTAAAAAAATTTCTCTTCAGATAATTTCAGTAAAGTCTTCTAGAATAGATAACAACAGTTTTACGTAATGTGTACTGTTATTAAAAGTAAATTGACAGCCTGGACTACCAAGTGAGTCCCAGGAAAGGCGCAAAGCTACACAGAGAAACCCTGTCTCGAAAAACCAAAAAAAAAAAAAAAAAAAAGTAAATTGAGTCTGTAGTGATGATGAAAAGAACAATAGGGTTAGTAATTCATTATTATAATATAGTTTTAGGTCAAGTTTTCCACATCCTATTGAGTGTTTATGTTTATATCCTACATGTTCCTAACAAACTGCACTCTTCTGTCTTCAGATTTACTTTGTAGAAAAATGAAGTCACCTGTTCCTATGTCTTGATAGCTTATAAGCCTTCCATTCACAATACATTCTAGCCATGAAATCAGGCTTTATTTCCTTTTCTTATGCTGATTAAATGTAATAGACATCCACAGGTATAATTTCTAGAACATAGTATTCTCCCTCTCTACCTGAGGGAGCTATCCCAGTTGTCTCGTTCCTTCATAGTCTACTCCAGTTATTGCAGCTAAAAGCAAATGGTTATTCTCTGGTTGGGGATTTTATCTTTTTAGGGAAAAATGAAATACATGTTTGTTGATATAAGTTCAAGCTGCTTTGTTTCCCATAGGTATGTGGAGGCAGATATTTCTCAGTGCTATTATTCTCAGGCTAAATTTGATGATATTTCAAAAATATAATTGGAATTTTCTTTCTGTTACCACTAAGGAATCATTAGGTTATATATCACAGACTAAATGAGCTCATTTAAAAGAAAAGCTCCAGTCTTCCACTTATTGTTATTCTCAAAGTGGTTGCTAAATGATATTTTTCTTTTTGTATGCTCAATACATAAATGACATAGATTCAAATTCCTTTTTGTGTGCTCAATACACAAATGACATATACTCAAAATTTTCTGTTTCTTACCTGGCATCTTAACCAACCAAACACAATAAACTGTAATCATAATGCTGCAGACATGAGTAGAGTTGTCACTTAGACAGTGTTCATTTTTATTCATCTTTTATCACATCTCTGAAAACATTCTTGCTGTTTCCTGTAGACTTGATTAACAAGCACTTGATCCTGGGGCTGTTTCTCACACAAGCAGCTGGATACTTTGAACTTTGTTTACCAATGTAGTAGACACATTTCCTCTAGTTCCTTGGACTCAGCTTGGTTTCTCACATCACTCTGATGACATTAGTTACAGTAGATGCCCTCCTCTAGCCACGTCCATATTTCTTACATTTTTCTAAAAGCAAGTGAATGTTTTTTTAAATCCAACATTACTATGCAAATATAAATGGTAGTTGATATCAACATCATCATCATCATTATTATTATCATAAGTACTGAGTGTGCATATATGCTAGGCACTTTTATAAGATTGGGATTCAAGAGTGAACAAATAACATAAAAATCTCTAGTTAGGAAGAAACAGAAAATAAGCACTAAGCATAATAGTGAAGTATATAAAATGTCAGAATGCCATTGGGAAAAACAGCCCTGCAGGTAAGGGAACTAAAGAGTGAGATAAGGACTAGAGAGTGGGAGGCAATTTAAAATCAGTGGGCTTTCTTGAGAGCGTGACATTAGAACAGAGACCTTTTGGAGATAAGGGAACTTGCCTTGAGAATGTATGTGTGGGGTACCCTGCAGTCGGAACCTACACTGAAAAGCCCTGTGGTTTTGAGGGTCCTCATATGGTAGAAAACAAACCAGGACATCATCATGCCTGGAGTAGAGTCAATGAAGGAGAGAGCAGCAGGAACGGGAACAGGAAGGAATCCCATAATTAGCCGATATAAGCCGTGTAGCCCAGTGAAACAGGCTTTCTTTTGTATAACATGAAAAGATATTGAAACATTTTGTGCAGTAGAGAGACACAATCTGACTTATGGCTTAATAGGATGAGTCTGGCTGTTTGGGGAAGAATGTGCTATAGTGCGACAAGAATGGAAACTGATAATATTTAAGAGACTGCTGAAATAACCCAAAGAAAACATAATTGTGGCTAAGTCAGGACTGGTTGGCAGCTAGAGGTAATGAGACTGATCAGACACTGCATGCATGCTATGAATAGAGAGGCTAGATAGTCTTCGGAAGGAGTGAATGTAGGGTAGACTTTGACAAATTAATAATGAGGATGACTCCAAGATTTTTGGCTTGACAGGGAATTTTTGGAAGCATGTAACTGTCAGCTATGTTCCTTGTTGGTGGGGTTATTGCTGTGGAATAACGCATTTGTACACTATGAAGATTTATTGATGTGATTGATTTAATAAAGAAGCTGACTGGCCAATAGCTGAACAGAATAAAGTTAGACAGAAAAGCCAAATTGAGAATGCTGGGAAGGAGAAGGGCAGAGTCAAAGGCGTTACCAACCAGATGCAGAGGGAGGAGGAGATGAACTTGCCATGCTAATAAAGGTACTGCCACATGGCAGAACATAAATAAGGAATCTGCATTAGCTTAAAATGTAAGAGCTAGTTAGTAATAAGCCTGAGCTATTGGCTGAGCATATATAATCAATATAAGCCTCTGAGTGATTATTTGGAACCAATGGTTGGGACAGGAAACGTACGTTTACAGATTATTTTAATTGCCTCATTTCCAGGTCTCGAATAAATTTTAATTCATCCTTAGCTTGCTTCTCATCTTCAATGTAACAGGGCAGAAGCAATTCTTTAAACACATTTTTAAAATGTACTTAAGTTGGATGCTCCAGGATGCCAGAAGGGAAGGAACAGAAGCCCCCATCAAAGCCCACCTTCTGTTTTACCCAGAATCCTAATGGTCATGACTTTTCTGTCTTTTTTTCTTTTGAGTTTGCTTTGCATTTTATTGTTAGTTGGTTGGTTGGTTGAGTTGGGTTGAGTTTGGGTTTGAGACAGGGCTCTCTCTGTGTATTCCAGGCTAATTTATCCTCCTCCCTCCCAAGTTAGATTACAGACTTGTACTGTCATGCTTTTAGAACTTCCCTTTAAAAGCCCAAATTGTATCACAACATTCATGACCTAAAAACATACATCTTTCAATCTTATACCAGTTAACAGGTTTGTTCACACTTCAGACTAGTTGAAGAAATGCAGAAAGATACAGCTAGAAAAATCCCATTCAACTGTTGTTTAAAAATCAATAACCCGAGAGTCATGGAAGCTAGAGCATTGTCTAGAGTTATTAGGATCACTGGGATAAGAAATGACACTAGGAATCAGGTCTCCTGACTCCTAGATCAGTGTTTGATATAAATAAATATAAATTTCCCATGAACCCTGCATGGGATAACTCTGCATGCTAAAGACAAGAATGTACTTCAGTCTCATAGCTGAAAATCAAACTAGGTATGGTGATATACTCTTATAATCTAGGACTTGAAAAATGGAGCCAAGTGGATCACTAGCATAAATTACATTGTGTGCTCAAGGCCAGCATGAACTATATAGCAAGAACCTCCCCTCCCCCATCCAAAGTGGTGGGGGGCAAGGAAGAAAAGACAGAAAGATAACAAGGAGGCAATCCCACTGGCAGGTACCTCATCTGTGTGTGCATTCTTATCTTAATTAGCACAAGGACATCTCCAAAATTTTTAACTTCTTTAATACATTTATTTTTGAGCCTCTTCTAACAGCCATTCTCAAAATTCTTTTCTCTGAATAGGAGACAAAGTTTCTGCCATTGAGCCTAGAAGAGCTTTTCCAATTTCACTGCCTCTCTCTATACCACTTGCAATTAACTCCACATTGTACCATTCCTTCTCATCTACGCCATGCCTCACTCTCCTGCAAACAAGTTACTTCATCCCTACTTAAACTCTTCAAGTAAAAGTCATCAATAGGCCCTACAAGACCCAGGGCTATTTTAGTTTCTGCACACTTGAAAGCTCCCCAGCATTTCATTGATTGCTGAGGCTTAATGCTTTCTGGGTTTCCTATCCTACTATTCAGCCCACGTTTCTTAGTTTCCCCTTCAACTCCTAATCTTTAATTAGTGACATTTCCCAAGGTTCTAATTGTAGTCCTCATGATTTTGTGCTTCACTACTTATGTCTGAATTATTTTCTTATTTCTCCTAATTTCAATTCGTAATATTTCATCTTCAACATGGAAGTTACTTCTATCCCCAGTCCTATGTGGTTACCTAGTAGTAACCACATTCACAAGCACATACACCTCAGCGTGGCCCCAAGTGGAACCACTTTTCCCTGCACAATATATCCCCTGTTTGTCTTACATGAAAGTTGTGATTTAAATGTGAAATGTCCCCACACACACAATCATGTGTTCGAACACTTGGGTGTTGTAGAATATTATTTTAAGTTTTGTTACATTTGTTTATGTCATGAAACATTTGTTTAATGATGCAAAGATGTATTGCATTCTTTTATGTTGCATTTGTTTAACTCTGTGAAGCTGTGTTTCTTTGCCTGTCTAAAACACCTGATGGTCTAATGCAGAGCTGAACAGCCAATAGCACGGCAGGAGAAAGGATAGGCAGGGCTAGCAGGCAGAGAGAATAAGTAGAAAGGGAAATCTGGGAGAAAAAGAAAGAAGAAGCAAGAGAACAAAGAGAAGAGAATGCTAGGGGACAGCCACTCAACTACACAGCTAGCCATGGAGTAAGAGTAAAAGCAAAATATATAGAAGTAAGAAAAGGAAAAAGCCCAGAGGCAAAAGGTAAATTTATTTGGGAGCTGGGTAGTGGTCACCCAAAAGAACAAAGAGCCTAGTAAAAATGGCAATCTTACCAAATGCAATCTACAGATTTAATGCAATCCCCATCAAAATCCCAACACAGTTCTTCACAGACTTGGAAAGAAAAATACTCAACTTCATATGGAAAAACAAAAGACCCAGGATAGCTAAAAGAATCCTATACGATAAAGCAACCTTTGGAGGCATCACCATCCCTGACCTCAAACTCTACTATAGAGCTATAGTAATAAAAACAGCTTGGTACTGGTATAAAAACCGACATACGGACCAATGGAATCGAATTGAAGACCCTGACATTAATCCATGCACATATGAACACCTGGTTTTTGACAAAGGAGCCAAAACTATACAATGGAAAAAAGAAAGTATCTTCAACAAATGGTGCTGGCATAACTGGATCTCAATATGTAAAAGATTACAAATAGATCCACATCTGTCACCATGCACAAAACTCAAGTCCAAGTGGATCAAAGACCTGAACATCAATCCAGTTACACTAAACTTAATAGAAAAGAAAGTAGGAAGCACTCTTGAACGCATTGGCACCGGAGACCATTTCCTACATAAAACACCAACAGCACAGACCCTGAGCACAAGAATTAATAAATGGGACCTCTCAAAACTGAGAAGCTTTTGCAGGGCAAAAGACACAGTCAATAAGACAAAAAGACAGCCAACAGAATGGGAAAAGATCTTCACCAACCGCACATCTGACAGAGGATTGATCTCCACAGTATATAAAGAACTCAAGAAACTAGAAATCAAAACACTGAACAGTCCAATTAAAAAATGGGCTAAAGAGCTAAACAGAGAATTCACAAAACAAGAACTACAAATGGCTGAAAAACATTTAAAGAAATGCTCAACATCCTTAATCATCAGAGAAATGCAAATCAAAACAACTCTGAGATACCACCTTACACCTGTCAGAATGGCTACGATCAAAAACACCAATGACAATCAATGTTGGAGAGGATGTGGAGCAAAGGGAACACTCCTCCACTGTTGGTGGGAATGTAAACTTGTACAACCACTGTGGAAATCGAACTACCTCAAGACCCAGCCATCCCACTCTTGGGCATATACCCAAGGAATGCTGATTCATACCATAAAGATATATGCTCAGCTATGTTCATAGCAGCACTATTTGTAATAGCCAGAACCTAGAAACAACCTAGATGCCCGTCAATGGAAGAATGGATTAAAAAAAAAAAAATGTGTTAAATATACACAATGGAGTACTACTCAGCAGAGAAAAACAAAGAAAGCATGAAATTTGCAGGCAAATGGATGGAACTAGAAACCTCATCCTGAGTGAGGTAACCCAAACCCAGAAAGACAGCCATGGTATGTACTCACTCATAAGTGGATTCTAGATATAAAATAAAGAACAATCAGACCACAACCCATAGAACCATGGAGGCTATATATATATAGCATGGAGGTCCCTAGGATGACTGTGGCTTATAATAAATTTTGGTTTTACTCAATTATTGAAAAAAATAGCCAAATGAATGGAAACACATGAACTATGAACCAAAGGCTGAGGGGCCCCCAACTGGATCAGGCCCTCTGAATAGGTGTGACAGTTGATTGGCTTGATCAGTTTGGGAGGCAACTAGGCAGTGGGACCAAGTCCTGTGCTCATTGCATGAGTTGGCTGTTTGAAACCTGGAGCTTATGCAGGGACGCTTGGCTCAGTCTGGGAGGAAGGGACTGGACCTGCCTGGACTGAGTCTACCAGGTTGATCGCAGTCCTCGGGGAAGGATTTGCCCTGGAGGAGGTGGGAATGGGGGGGGGGGTGGGCTAGGGGTAAGGGGAGGGGGTGGGAGGGGGGAGAATAGGGGAACCCATGGCAGATATATAGAACTGAATGGTATTGTAAAATAAAATAAATATAATTTAAAAAAATAAAAATTAAAATTAAAAAAAAAGAAATCTAAAAAAAAAAAAAGAACAAAGAGCCAAAGAGTAAAAACAACAACACTTGGGTCTTAGCTGAGACAACTGTCTGGG
This sequence comes from Peromyscus maniculatus bairdii, assembly GCF_049852395.1. NCBI lineage: Eukaryota > Metazoa > Chordata > Mammalia > Rodentia > Cricetidae > Peromyscus > Peromyscus maniculatus. Next base: position 47,936,407 of record NC_134867.1, on the reverse strand, counting down.
CATGTCATGAAGGCTTTAGGAGCTGGAGGAAGTGAGTCAGAGGAGGGGACAGGTCTTAAGCTTTTCTATCCCAGCCCCACTTCGTGCCACTCTCTAGTTCCTGACTGTTAAATGCTATGTGACCAGCTGGCTTCTGACGCCTGCTGCCCTGCCTTCCCTGCTATGATGGAATGTATTCCTTCACACTGTAAAAAAAAAAAAAAAAAAAAAAAAAAAAAAAAAAACAGGTACTCTCCCTTACGTTGCTTTCTCAAGGTAATTTATCACAGCAACAAGAAGAGGAGCTTTAAAAGGCTTCCATTGCTACCCCTCAGTGGCTCCCATGCCCTACACTGCTTATGATGGTTTGGCTCCTATCCTTCCCATATCTAAGTTCACTGACTGCAAAGATGTCCCAAAGTTCCCTCTTTCTGCAGACTCTCTTAAATGGTTCCATCTTTCATTGACTGGCTGGGATGATCTGGGAAATAATGTGATTTTATGCTCTCCAATTTTGATAGTTTTCTGTCTCTGAAATTGATAGTGAAATAAATTCCAAATGCCTCATCATGAGTTTCCTATAAACCAATAGTCGTGTTCCCACTGTGTTTCATTTCTTGTGTGGACTCACGATCTCTTCATGCTCAATTGGCATTCCACCTGAGTTCCATGGCCTGCAATTTCCCCAAGTAATGCAACTGGCTTCATAGCTCTGGGCTTTCTGTGTTTAGGAGGCTCTTGATCTAGGACACCTGATCTCCCTGTTTACTGGGAATATTCTTAGTAATCCTTCAGTCCCAATTAACATTGCCTCTATGAATCAATCTCTAAAGGCCCCAACAAATTCTCTCCTTTGTGCCTTCTCAATGTTGTTCTTTTATCATAATGCATCAAAAGTTCATTAAACTGCTCAACGTGTTTATCTTTCCTTACTAGTGAGGAGACTGGTAATGATACTGTCTCCTCCAAATCTGAGTTCCCCTCATTTTGTGCAATGTGTACAGAATTGTACACACAATTCTGGAAAGGATTTACTAAACAGAATTTATCATGTAGGGAGCAAAAAAAAAAAGCAGGGGGAAGGTTTGGGCACACGGGATACCTAACTCCAAATAAATAAAGATGCAATGTATTGTAATGATGCATTAACACATCAGCAGCTATGAGGGCATACTTCAGAGACAGAGGTGGGAATGCAAATGCCCTGTATCCTGTAGGTTGCTTTCAGACTGCTAGTGCTTACCATGTTCTCACTTCCAATCATTTTGCTTTGCATTGTATTATCACTCAGTTAGCAGGATGTGAAACGCTTCACAAAATTTGATCTTGTAGGTTTTAACCTCTTTAGTGTGATTTAAAACCTCTTTCCAGACAGCAGAACCTCTTATAACAAGTAATCAGGATCTCCACCAAGACACAGCATGTTTATCCAAAAATGTGAATGATAACCATTTTCCTCTGAGAGTTGATCTCAAATAGCAAGGCACCCACATTTTCTCAAGAAATTGAAGGATATTAAATAGCAGCCAACAAAGTTAGATTAAATTAGGAAACTTATCAACATTGAGAATTTTATATTTTCTACAAATGACTGATGTTAGCAAGTTAAAAGCTCTGAAATAACAGATAACCATAAAACAATGAAGCTTTTTTGTTTTTATGAAAGTATACTTCTCTTTAGTTAGAATAAAAGTCTATGGCACAAAAAAAACTATATGTAAGATTTATTTACATCATAAAAAATGTATTTTCTTTATTGAGACAGGGTCTCACCATGTAGTCCTGGCTGTCTTGGAACTTGCTAGATAGACCAGGATAGCCTCACACTCACAGGGATCCAATTGCATCTTCCTCCTGAGTTCTGTGATTAAAGGTGTACACCACCATGTTCAATCAAATGTATGGATTTTCCATCATTCATTTAGAAATTTTAAATTTACACAGTACTATATTGACCTGGTAGTCACTACAGAAATATTCCATCAAATCACCTTTACACTTTCATCATAAAAGAAAATAGGAGGAGAATGAAAAGTCCTAAAGAATAAAATGGTCTTTAAGGCAGAGACAATCAATCTGTGGTATTTCCTAAATGCACATCTGTATTCAAAGTGACTGAAAACATATTCATAAATATTCTATTCCACACAAGGAGGTGGGTCTTTGTAATCAGAGTAATGATCACTGATACTTGGGTTTTAAGTAGTTGATTAAATATTTCATTTCTGCCAACATATCTATTATAAATAATCTCCTATAATGAGATAAATTTATGCTTTTTAGGTTAATTGCAATATATTTTATTCAAATGAAAAGAAACTGAATAACTATTATGCACAGAAGAAAATAGACATCAAAGCAATAGAACTCCTTGATTATTTTTTTCTTTTTTGAGAATAGGGAAAATATCACCTCACACACCCCTTTGTAAAGTATGGAAAACCATATTTGTTCTAGATATTTGGGCTGGGAAACCATTCTGTTATATTATTTGGCTAAGTTTTTGTACATGAATAATTTCTCTTCAAAGAATCAAAGTATAGGTTAAGGATGTGGCTCCATTTGTAGAGTGATTTCCTAGCTGTACAATAACCCAGGTTCAACCTCCACTACCACATATGCCCAGTATTATGGTATATGTCTTTAAACCCAACAGATGGGAAGTAGAGGCACAAAGGTCAGAAGTTCAAGTCCATTCTCAGCTACATCAAGAGTTTGAGGCCAGCCTGATATACATGAGTCTTTGTCATAAAAAAGGAAGGGGGATCAACATATAATGAAATATATGATAGCTATTTTATTTCAAATAAGTAATTTTTAAGATTGAAAAAAATTAGTTATGTATATGTGAGGGAGAGTATGTGCACCTATGAGTTCAAGGGCCTGCATAGTCCAGAAGAGGGCATAGGCCTCCAGGAGCTGGAGTTACAGGTGGTTGTGAGCTGCTCAGCCTGGATTCTAGGAACCAGACTCAGGTCCTCTGCAAGAGCAGTATATACTCTTAACAACTGAGCCATCTCTCCAGCCACTTCAGATCATTTTTTAAATAAGAGCTGTTGAAACTTCTCCAAATATCACTCTGCAGTTCTGGATTTCTTGGGCTATCTATCCATTGGAAATCAAGAGAAGTAAATTCACTTGAGGTCCAGAAGAGCATAGTTCTGGAAATTAGGTAATTTTCTTCCTTTCATCCCAAGGGTGTCAGGCATGGTCCTTTATTATTTCTGTTTCTTGTCTACATTGTCTTTCAGGTGGTCTTGGTCAGATTAATATTGATTGCATAGTTCTTAGAGTATGGTTCCCCCACTGTGATTCTCTTCTTGGTCCTCATGACTTTGTGTTTTACCAGTTGTCCCTGGTATGACATCATCTGAGAACTTCCCAGAATTGTGTATTTTCTGGAATTCATACTCAAGAGATTTTAGAAATAATAGGAAGGGGATCCAGCCACTGGCCTTTTAGTAGACACACCAGCTAATGATGTGTACCCGACTAGGTACATATTCATGTTCACATGTGTGAGTGCACAGGTATTCCCATGTATACTTTGCAATACCCTTGAAAATATCCCTGTGGATGTCTCCACAGTTGTTTCATACTTAACACCGTGGCAAGAAAACTCAGCTCTCTATTCCAGATCTCCTTTTTAGCATATGACACTGCCATTGGCCAACTCACCCAAGTTAAAAACTTGCGTCATTCTTGACTCCTCCTTCTAGGACAATATCCTGTCAACTTTGCTTCCCAAATGTATCCTCAATCCTCCCACTTCTCTCCCACCATCTTCCAAATTTCTTTCTAGCTATTTTTCCTTCTTTTCTCCTCTGATCCATTTTTAAAATGACAGCCATAATGGTTTTTTAATTCAAATAATATTATTCTCTGATATAAAACATTGTATTATCTTTGGGTTGTTCATGGAATAAAATTCAGTTGTCATTCCAGTCCCATGTCAAGCCATGATCTGGCTTCTCCATACTCTTTTTTAATTTACGAGACTATCCCAATCACCGCTGTTTCTCCAATATGGCCCAAGCTTCTCTCATCTACAATTCTTTCTCTTGCAATTTCCTATCTTTAAAATAATCTGTCCTCTAGTCTTAGTGGTTGGTTTATTCTTATAGCTCAATAATTCATTAAAATGATAATTCAAGAAAAACCATTCCCTAACACTCTTCTTACAATTATTTCACTGCTATTAGGAAGGTTCTTTACAAGACAGTTCAGCATGAGGATCATACTCTGTAACTCCCCTTCCTTCTGTGTTTATATGCTTGTTATTATCTCCCTCTGATAATAAAGTATAAGTATTTAAGGACAAAAATTTTGGCCACTTTAATAAATTCCTAGGCCAGAACACATTTAATATATTCTTAGAGGTAATTTTTTTGCTTATGTTTATGTGTAGTATGTGTATGATATGCACGTTTACATGTGTATAGATACATGTGTATGTGCATGCATTTGGTTGCCATGGATTGTCATCAAATGTCTTCCCTGACCCCTCTCTATCTTACACAGTGAAATGGGTCTCTCAGTGAAACTGGAGCTTGCTTTTACAACTAGTCTGCCTCGGAGTTGCTTGCTTCAGGGGTTCCCTGTATCTATCTCGCGTGTACTAGGATTACAATCAGGCTATCATGCCCTCCCAGCTTTTATTTATGTGGGTTCTAAGGATCCAAACTCCGGTCCTTTTGCTTACACTGCAAGCATTTTACTCAGTCAACTACCTTTAAAAGTAACTTTTAAATGAACTAGGTGGTAAGACTTTTGGTTTTAGCTCTTCAGTGTAACATTAAATATATAAATATATTATGATTGACTTGGAACTTTAGGATAAACACGATATATCATTTTATTTACAAATTTTGCCCAAACAGAGCCCATAAGGTATGTGTGTTTGTGCATGTATGTATGTGTGTGTGCATACACATATTGTGTATACATATATATGTGGGTCTACATTCATGAGCATAAGGACAACACTAAGTGGACTAGGAAGTTTTTTTTCCAAAGGAGAAGACCATTTCTCCCATTCTCAGCATCCCTTAGTGGCCTGTAGTTCTTCCCTAGAGAAGGGAAGAGCCCGTTATATTGGTTATCTAGTAACAAGCGGTCAGCCCTGAAATCATATACATACCAGTAACTTTATATGTACTGCACTAGTTGTTGTTTTTACTCTTTGGCTCCCTTGCTCTTTGGGGGCCCACCACCCAGCTCCCAAATTATTCACATGCAGTCTTATTCTTTCTTATGAATGCCCAGCCTTAGTTGGCTTGTTCCTTGCCAGCTTTTCTTAACTTAAAATATCTCAGCTATCTTTTGCCTCTTTTTTGTTGTTGTTGTTGTTGTTGTTGTTGTTGTTTTTCGAGACAGGGTTTCTCTGTGTAGCTTTGCGCCTTTCCTGGAACTCACTTGGTAGCCCAGGCTGGCCTCGAACTCACAGAGATCCGCCTGGCTCTGCCTCCCGAGTGCTGGGATTAAAGGCGTGTGCCACCACCGCCTGGCTCTTTTGCCTCTTTTATCTTTCTCTATATACCTTTCTTTACTTCATATTCCATGGCATGTTGTGTAGCTGGGTGGCCCCTGATATCCTTCTCTTTCACTTGTTCCTCAATTTCCTCTTTCCAGAGTTCTCCTTCTATTTATTCCCTCTGCTTGCCAGCCCTACCTATCCTTTCTCCTGCTTTGGTATTGGCCATATGGGTCTCTATTAGATCAATCAGGTGTTTTAGACAGGCAAAGTAACACAGCTTCACAGAGTTAAACAAATGTAATATAACAGAATGCAACACATCTTTGCATCATTAAACAAATATTCCACAGCATAAGCAAATGTAATGCATCTTTAACTAATATTCCACAACATTTTCCCCTTTTTGTCTAAATAAAAATGAAAGATTTTAATTTTAACATAGTAAAACTATATACAAAAAAGCAGTTATCAAGTAAGAATTAGATTTACAATATTCAGTCCATGTGTATTTAGCAAATTCAGAGAAACTATTCCATTGTCTACCTTATCTTAGTGATTCCAAAGTTTTATACCTAATTTACTTTCTATCATAACTAAGGAAAATTAACTCTAATTATTTAGTCTTTAACTCCATTGAAGACCCCACAGGAGGATGTAATATTACCTAACAACAGAGACATCTCGCTGCCTGGACAGTCACTCAAAGTTTCCCTACAATATTAGGGAATTCGTCTCCAGCCTATAGGTCTAGAATTTCTGGCCGACTTTTCAGTGAGGCAGGAAATTTGAAGGACTGTTCAGCCTTGTACTAGCAAAGTTCACCAGTTGCTTTCCTCTGTGTCCTGCAGAATATCTGACAGATTCTTCTGTGAAGCAGGAATCTCGAAAAATTGTCCTATCTTGTTTTGACAAGGTTGAACAGTCTTTTTCCTGTGTGCCCTGCATGTCCAGTTTGTACAGCATACTGTCAGGAAGTCCAGACAAGAACAGTTTCTTGCCCAAATGGCTAGCTTTGCCACAATAAGAGCAAACTCCATAAGGAGTTTCTCTGATGCCCATCATCTTCTCTGAAATAAATTGGTGCTGCCAGGAGTAGATGTGTCTCATTGTCCTGAAAAACCCTATGTTAACAAAGCATTTTAAATGTCATATTCTATAGGTCTTTGAGGTGTTTGCAAACCATTTATCTATCTAAAATATATTTCTATATGATCTTGAAAACATACCTAACATATCTACAAATTTGATTATTATAGATGACTTAACTACTAATCTGTATTTCTTGATTATCCTAAGTAGTTTATAATAATAGCTTTCAAGAATTAGAATTTTACCTCACATTTTTAAATGAACTACATAGGTACAATACCTTAAACAAGAGTAGAAACATATATACAGTGTAACAAAAATAACTTTAAATTTGTATCAATATACTGTATTTCTCTAAATAATAACAAACATCTATAACCCACCAAATAACCAAAGATGACCCACTCTTGGGAATGTGGGCATCATGTTCTCCAGACTGCTTCCTGTTGGGTAGATGAATTTCTAAATGGTCTTATTAAATAAAAATCACAGAGCCAAATATAGGGATGAAAGCCTTAGACAGATCAGGGAAATAGGGAAAGTCACCAGCCAACCTTACCTCACCAACTCTGCAGCTTCCAAAGAGAGCAACTTCCTGTCTACCCAAGCTTATATGACTTGCTGTTCTGCCATCTGATTTGCTCTCTGCCTAACTATATCACTTCCTCTTCCTGGCCAGCTCTATCACTTCCTATCTGTATAGGCCTCCAGAACTCTATGGTTGGTACTTGGATTAAAGGCATGTGTCACCATGCATGGCTCTGTTCTCTAGTATGGCCTTGAACACACAGAGATCCTGCCTGCTAAGTGATAAGATTAAGAGTGTGTGCTACCTTTGTTTACTTAAAATGGCTTGCTATTTCCTCTGATCTCCATGCAAACTTTATTAAAACACAAATAAAATCACCACATTTCAGCACAAATAAAATATCAGCACATTTCCCCTTCTTTGTCTAATAAAATTTTTTAAAGAGTTTTAAATAATATTGTAAAAACTATATACAATAAGTACAATAACTATATACAATATATATAAGCAATAAATATGTCGACAATGTCTAGTCCGTTTGCATCTGACAAATTCAGAGAAAATATTCTATTATCTATCCTGTTTTGGTGAGTCCAAAATGTACCTAATTCACTTTCTATCCTAACTTATATTACTAACAAAAAACTATCTTATGATGTCTTTCAAACTTATATGCTTAACACCTCTTAGTGAGTTTCTTTTCTGAATTTCTTAACAAGGAACACTGTAACTATAACTACCTAATCTTCAACTCCCTCAGAGACCCAAGAAGGAAATAATATTATCTAGAAAAATAGGAAGTGCAAACAAGTGACTCCCAAAACATGAGTTATGACAGAAACAGCCAGCTTCCTGGACAGTCCCCCAAGGTTTTTCTGCACATTGGAGCATCATCTTTGGCCTACAGGCTTGGTGTTTCTAACAGACTCATTTGTGAAGTAGCATGTACACAAGGCCCACAGCTCAACCTCACCTATGGTGTGAGTATTCCATGTACCAGATAAAGTAGAATTCCACCAGTGTCCTGTCATGATTCAGGATTTTAAATTCTGGAAATTGCTGGTATTTTTGGAATTCAGCTTCCCATTCTTCTTGGCTTGTAGGTGAAGGCATCTTTAGGGGTCCCCAAGAAAAATTGAGAAAATGGCCAAGTACTGGGAAGAGCAGTGGTAATCTTTGTTGATAGATATCACTTGTCAAGTTTCAGGAGGTCTCCCTTCATCAAACCTGATCCATATTAACCTGGAATGAATCCACAGCCTCTTGTTTCCTGTGGAAAGAAAATCAAAACTTCTTCTCCAAAGCATTTTTGACTTCCATTTGACAAATACATTTTAACTTCCATTTTAAAGTTAAGGCATTCTTAAAATATCTAGACTGATTTATTTCAATAGTCCTTCTTTTAATCCCATGTCTCTTAGCAGCTGTTATTTGCTTATCAGCATTCAAAAATTCAAAATCAATACAATACTATATAAAAATCAGACTCCTTGTATATTTCTCATCTCTATGTGGCTTATTCTTTTATATTACTTTACCTCTCTCTTTAAAGACTTTACTTTATTATTTTTAAACTATTCATTTTTTCTTTATTATATGACTGTCTATACCCATATTCTTTCTTTTTTAAGACTACACACATTAAAAAAACCCACTGAAACCAATTTAGAGATTTTTTTTCCATCTGGACCTCTTTTATTGGGTACCTTTTAGCATTTTTGACTGTGTGAGCAAATTTTAAACTGCTAAATTACAGCTGGGTCCTCTGTAAGGCTCTATCGGCTGGCTCTGCCTGCTTCTTGGTTCATGAGAGCCAAGCCTAAACTTCTCATCCTGTTTGGAGGTGCATTTGACCAAGAACTGCATTCAAAGCCCCAACTCTTAAATTCTAGAGCCCTGCATGTGGCAAGTATTATTTTTTTAATTAGTTTTTACTTCTATTTAATGTGAAGAAGGTTGTTTAATTGCTCTGCTATACAGAAGAAATTCTTAAAGGAGCCATATCTTTTTTTTTTAGCTTTCTCAGACTCTAGATTGATATTTGAACCCCATCTTGGGCCGTTCTACCACCCAGCTACACAACCAGTAACAGAGTAAGGAAGAAAGAAAGGTATATAGAATAGAAAAAGATAAAATCCCAGAGGCAAAAGGTAGACAGGATAATTTAAGAAAAGTAAGCTAGAAACAAGTCAAGCTATGGCCAAGCATTCATAAGTAAGAATAAGACTCTGAGTATTTATTTGAGAGTTGGATGGTGGGCCCCCAAAAGAACAAAGAGTAAAGAATTAAAAAAGAACAACAATGTACTGAGTAAGTTGTAGTCATATATTTAAGAGAATGTGTGTGTGTTTAACAACAACTAAAGAAATATAGCCATAAACATGAGACAGAGCAAGGGAGTGCATGGGAGGGGTCATAGGGGGAAACGAGAAGGGGGAAAACAATGCAATTATATTTTAATTGTAACAACTAACAAAAAAGGATAACACATGAGCTTGGGAGGGAAAAGTGATAAAGGAGATAGGGGATGAGATAAAGGGGAAGGAATGGGGTAGATTTGCTCTAAACACATCATACCCATGAAATACATTATGAAATTCTCAATTAAAAAGTGAAAAATCTTGTTTAAAGACATCCTTTCTCTATATATATCCACTCATTTTTTTTTCTAGCATCTTTTCTGTTTCTACTCCAGGTGCATTTAAGCATTTTACCTTCCTAGTTATATACAGAAGACATTCTTTTGTAGCAGACTCCCTGGTTCCCCAGATCTTATAATCTTTCTATTCCCTCATCTACAGTGTTCCCCCAAGCCTTATGTGTGGGACTTGTGTTTTACATGTATCAGTTAAGACTGGGCTTTGTAGCTAGAGTTTTCCTGCCTGGCCCACAGTCAGGACAAATCTCTGTCACCCGCCAGTCCTACAGCCTCTCAGACCCAACCAAGTAAACACAGAGACTTATATTACTTACAAATTGTATGGCCGTGGCAGGCTTCTTGTTAACTGTTTTTATATCTTAAATTAACCCATTTCTATAAATCTATACCTTGCCACGTGGCTCGTGGCTTACCGGCATCTTCACATGTGGCTTGTCATGGTGGCGGCTGGCAGTGTCTCTGACTCAGCCTTCCACTTTCCAGAATTCTTTTCTTCCTTGTTCCGCCTATACTTCCTCCTGCCTGACTACTGGTCAATCAGTGTTTTATTTACTAACCAATCAGAGCAACACATTTGCCATACAGAACATCCCACAGCAGGGCAACTCACAGCCAGCTGTTCTGTGCATCTTAATCAGTTTTCTGAAATGGTCTCCCTCTGTTGTAAAAGGAAACTTCTTTGATGAGAGGTGATAGCACCTCTAGATACAAGGATAAGTATTTAGGATGCAGTTAGGAATTATACTGGTTTAGCAAAGGGCAGTAGTGGGTTGTCCTCTAAGATCTCTTGTCTCACCAGTCACATGTAGTTGACTAGGTTTGCAGTGCCAAACACGATTATAAGATGAATTGTTAAACGGTCTTATTAATAAAATTGTTAAATGGTCTTATTAATAAAAAACTGGAGCCACATATTAAAACTGAGAGTTCAGAGCAATAGGACAAGCCACAGCCAACCTCACCTTATCGACTCCTCAGCCTCCAAAGAGACCTCCTTCCTGTATATTCGCGCTTGTATCCTTTCTGTGCCTGCCATCTCACTTCCTCTCTCTGAACAGCTACATCACTTCCTCTTCCTGCCCAGCTCTGTCACTTTCTGGCTGTACAGACCTCCAAATCTTTATGTTTAACTAGTGTTGAAATTTGAAGGCATGTGCCACCATGCCTGGCTCTATTCCCAGTGTGGTCTTGAACTCACAGAGATCCAAATGGATCTCTGCCCCCCCCCCCGCCAGCCCAATGCTAGAATTAAAGGCATGTGCTACCATTGCCTGACTTCTATGTTTACTATAGTGGCTGTTTTTTTCCTCTGATCCTCAGATAAGCTTTATTTGGGTACACAGATAAAATAACACCACACACAAGTTCTCTCATCTTCAGCAAAGTAGATGTTTTTAATTGCAGGAACCTGAAGTTCAGAGAAGCTAAGCAATTTTAACAAGGCCACACAGCTATTATGTAGCTGGAGTTTTCTCCAGTCCCACTTGGGCCCGCAGCCACTCAGACCCAAGCAAACACACAGAGGCTTGTATTACTTATAAACTGTATAGTTGTGGCAGGCTTCTTGTTATCTAGTTCTTATATCTTAAATTAACCCATTTCTATAAATCTATACCTTGCCATGTGGCTCATGGCTTACCGGTATCTTTACATCTTACTTCTCATGATGGCGGTGGCTTCAATCAGAGCAACACATTCACAGCATATAGAAAGACATCCCCAGCACTATTAAGTGGATAGTTGCAGAGAGTATCTATCTAGAAGAGGAACATTTTCTATAGTGTGTTAAGTAAGCAAAGAATTCCTCAAACACTAGAAGAAAAGGAAGTACGTGAGGATTAAATACTTATGGAGCTGAGGTATTTAATTTCAAATACTAGTCAATATGTGGGAAGCGAGGCACTCTCACACACTGATAATTGGAGAAAAGTTTGTATAGTAATTTTTGAAAGACAATATTGATCACTTCTTAGTATCTATCCTAAAGAAATATGTATGAGTATTGCTGTGGGATGTTCTGTATGTGCTGTGGGAGCCCGTTCTCGGGTTCCTCATGGCTTTACCCAGCAGGTCCACATAGAGGATGATTAGGACCATGGGCCTGAGTGCAGGTGTCTAAGATGGTCTGCACTTGGCTGTGCTGTGGGATGGTCTGTATGTCAAATTGCTCTGATTGGTCAATAAATCAAACCTGATTGGCCCGTGGCTAGGCAGGAAGTATAGGCGGGACTAACAGAGAGGAGAAAAGAAAGAACAGGAAGGCAGAAGGAGACTGCCTGGAGCTGCCAGGACAAGGAAGATGGAAAGTACCGGTAAGCCACGAGCCACATGGCAGGTATAGATTTATGGAAATGGATTAATTTAAGATATAAGAACTAGGTAACAAGAAGCCTGCCACGGCCATACAGTTTGTAAACAATATAAGTCTCTGTGTTTACTTGGTTGGGTCTGAGAGGCTATGGGACTGGCAGGTGACAAAGATTTGTCCTGACTGTGGGCAAGGCAGGAAAACTCTAGCTACAGACTATGAACAAAATTAACATTACAAACAAGAATGTTCAATGTGATCATGTTTACAAAGGAAAAACCTATACATAATCTAAATATTCATGGCGACCGAAGAGGCTAAATAGACTATGGTTTATCTATATCTAAAAGATAGAAGTAAAACAAGCAAAAGAAGAGTCTGCTTATTCTCCACATCTTTTTCACCTTCAGAGACATCTTCAGTCTTTCTGTACCCTGTGCTTTCTCATAAGAGATTGATCATTGTCAATGGCATTTCCAAATGAGCACCACCATAGGCCATAACATCAGCCAATAGGAGACAGTAGCCGAAAACAGGAAGTTAGATGATCTCTCAGCCATTCTTTCCCTGATCTTTTCTGCTTGGTGCTCTATCACTGAGACATCAGCTGCCTTTGGATATCCAGTTCTTACTGTCTCAGATAATGTCATTTCCTTTTCCTTCTCCTTCAAGGTAGAATTATTTACAGCTTCCCTGGTACCGATCTTCCAGTAGCTCACTCTCCTATATTAGCTTTCTCAACCCTGTGTATTCCTTTGTAGTGGAGTCTTCACCAAAATCAGTTGAGCCCTGTGAGTGACATCCTATTTCATGTCTAAACCCTGATGTCTCTCTGTGTGTTTATATCTTATATATAGAACACTAAAATAAATGGTTGAGTGAAAAATGCAAATTGCAGCATAATCATTATGGCATGAGCCAATAAAAATTCCACAAGTATTCAAAAGTGCATATTTATATACATATATGTGTGTCTGTGTGTGTGTGTGTGTGTGTGTGTGTGTGTGTGTGTGTGTGTGTGTGTTGGGTGAATAGAAGAAGACTTAGAAAGATATTTTTTCCAACATAGCATCAGGATTTGGAATGGCAAAACACCTCTCAGGAAATGGAATTGGGTTGGCATCCAAGGCAGATTTTATTTTTTGAAAATTTTTGAAAGTAAATACAGTATGAACTACTTGCATAATATTTTAATTTTATTGTTTAAACACTACCATTGTGTCTCATGCCTATAAGCCTAGCACCAGAGAGGCTGAGGCAGGAGGATAGCTGTGAGTTCGACCAGCTAGGCTTTAGTGTAAGACCTGTGTTTAAAAAAAAAAATAGAAGTTAAAAACTGTCAAGAGAGTTAAAATCTTTTCCACTTATTTAATCCATTGTATTAGTCAAGCTTCTCTAGGGAAACAGAAACAATAAAATAAATGTATATTAAAGGGGGTTATCAGAGTTATCAGACTGGTTTACACAATGCCCTTTGGGTGGTTCAACAATGTCTGTCTTCCCACTGGAGAAACTAAGGACCAGTAGCTTCTCAGTCCATGAGGCTTGATATCTCCACAGACCTGATATGGTGCTGAAGGGTGGGAGGATTTCTGGAGAACCACTGGTCTTCAGTTCACATGAGAAGGATGAAGAAGATGGGCCCTGATGTCAGTGGAGGAAGCAACAGCAGCAGCAGCAGAAATGAGAGGGTAAATTAACTCAGAAGAAGGGTCAGCTGTGAAGCCATGTGGACAGAAAGCAAAAGCTTATTGTCCTTGGACATCCTTATAACTGGGCCAAGACTGTCAGAAGTTCCACCCATATTCAGGGTGGGTCTTCCCACTTCACTTTATGTAATCAAGAAAATACTTCACAAGCATGTCCAGACATTAATCTAATGGAGATAACTCTTTTTCTTTACAGGTGTTCCCAGAGGCTTGTTTCCTGTGTGGTTCTAGTCCTGATCAATATTAGCCATCACACTCATTATTTGTCAGACATACTCAGTCTTCTACCCCTTTCCCCAAAACCACTATTAGTATTTCATATTGTCTAGGATGTGCTATACCAGGACATCTTGCCTTGGAATTTTCTGTTTGCATTTTGCTCCTTGAAATCTTATAGCTCTTTAACACCATTCATGTTTATTCCTTGACCTGTGTACATGTCTGAGGACATTAATTGAAATAGAAAGATCCTTTGACTAAAGTAGCATTATGCCCTAGGCAAGGGGATACCTTCTCCACAAGAGTGGAGAAAGAGTGTAATCCTATGTCCATTCATTCATTCTACTCTGCTTCTTGACCACAATGTAACCAGCTATCTTGAGTTCCTGTTGCTGCTACCTGTAGTGATGGAGTATAATCTGGAAATATAAGCTGAAATAAATTCTCTCTAGCCTGAGTTGCTTTCTAATGATATATTTTATCATAGCAATAGAGATGAAAGAAAGACAGAAGCTGATACCAAGAAGTGGCATCATTATGATCAATTTGACCACCTGGCTTTTAGGTCTTTGGAACTGTTTGTAGGAGGAATGTGCAAGGGTGTAAAACTCTGGGCTAAGGGGCTGGAGAGATGGCTCAGTGGTTAAGAGCACTGACTGCTCTTCCAGAGGACCTGGGTTCAATTCCCAGCACCCACATGGCAGCTCACAACTATCTGTAACTCCAGTTGCAGGGGATCTGACACCTTCACACCAGTGCACATAAAATAAATTTAGCCGGGCGGTGGTGGCGCATGCCTTTAATCCCAGCACTCGGGAGGCAGAGCCAAGCAGATCTCTGTGAGTTCGAGGCCAGCCTGGGCTACCAAGTGAGTTCCAGGAAAGGCGCAAGGCTACACAGAGAAACCCTGTCTTGAAAAATCAAAAAAAAAAAAAAAAAAAAAACCAAAAAGAAAAACCTCTGAGCTAGAAAAGCTGTTGAATTCTATTAGTAGAAGCTTAACTGGATACTCTAGTGAGTTACTTGGAGTATAAGAATGCTGAGGAAAAACAGATGTGGAGGCCTGGCTCATGACGTTTCAGGGATAGACAAGGACTAGATCAGAAACTGAGTCAGGGGTCAGTCACATGAGGTTTTGGCGAAGAATATGGCCTCCTTCTACTCATGTCCTTGAGTAGCTGAGTGAAATTGAATTTAGAGATAATGAACTGATTTGTTTGGCAGAGAACATTTCAAGGTGGTATGATATCAGGCTGTGCCGAAGAAGCACAATTAAATAGAGACCAGCACAATTGTAGAGCCACCTTTCTACACTACACCGGGGCAGAAGGAAAGACTCTTGAAGGAAAAGCTCCAACTTTTGTAGGCTCCATATATGGAATCCAAATTAATTTAAAAGAAGAAAGCCTGAGAGTGTGTCTCCAAGGTGAGTACACAGAACCTGACTCAGTTGTGGTCCAAAGGGTCCAGGCTTACATCTCAAGCTGGCAACAGCATTTGGGAATGTTGTGTTTCCTGTGTAGCAATGATTTTGACAAGGTACTGGGTTGTGATGAATCGGTTTTAGTTTTTGCTTTTTGTTTTGTTTTGGTTTTTCAAATTTAACTTTTTATCAATTCTTTGTGGATTTCACACCACGCATCCCAATTCCACTCATCTCTCTGTCCCTTCCCTTCAGCCCTCTACCCTTGCAAGCCCTGTCCCAGGATAAAACAAGATAAAATTTAAAAGAAAGGAGAAAAAAAGAAGGGCTGGAGAGATGGCTCAGGGCTTAAGAACACTGGCTGTTCTTCCAGAGGTCCTGAGTTCAATTCCCAGCACCCACATGGTGGCTCACAACCATCTGTAATGAGATCTGGCTCCCTCTTCTGGCCTGCAGGGATATGTGCAAACAGAACACTGTATACATAATAACTCAATAAATCTTTTTTTAAAAGAGAGAAAAAAAGAAAAGAAAAGAATCTCATTGTGGAAGCTTCAGTGTGACGTAGTGAGCCACACAATCCTTTAGTCCATATATTGTTACTTGCAAGCGTTCATCGCCTTGAGTTGTTGGTCTGGTTTGAGGTCTCTGGTTTTTGCTACATCATCAATACTGGGTCCTCATTGGGGCTCCTCTTGATTATCCTGTGTCATGGAGGTCCTGTAACTTTGAGTTTGCAAGACCAGCTCCTTCACATGCGACAGCAGATCATAGATAGGGTGGATGATGGAGTGAGCCAACTCATAGCTCTGGTTGCTGAGCTCGTCAGCCTACTAGCTCTCCTTCATCCTCAACACCAGGATAAGCTCTCCAGTAACTGCCTTGGCTAGCTCACCCTTATGTAGTAAGTAGCAAGGGGTGTGCCGATTCACCTACTCTCATGTCCTCAGGGTCAGCTTACTCACACCTATACCACCAGAACCAACTCTACTGTGTTGCCTAGTGGAAGTGCAGGGGCTACTCTGCCTAGTGCTACAACTGGGAAGAGGCAGGGCCAGCCCTCTCCCTCTAATAACCTCAGGGACAACTCTCCTACCTACCACAGGCCTCAAGAGGTCTGGGGGGGGATTGCTTCTCTCCCTTGCCCACACCGCCATACGGCAGATGAGGAGAGGGACTCAGTCTCTCACCCTCACGTTCTTGGGGCCAACTCACCCACATCCCTGTCAACAGAGTCAGCTCCATTGTGCTGCCTAGGCAACGTGCAGGACCTGCTCTCCCTATTGCTGTAGTTGGTGAGGGGTTAGGTCAGCTTTCTAGCCTATCACAGCTGGCGAGCAGCAAGGCATGGGAGGCATCTTTCATTTGCCCTCATCAGTACATGGCAGACCAAGGGAGGAGGGGGACCAGCCTACCCACACCTCCACCAGCAGGGTCAGCTTTGTCATACTGCCCAGGTGATGTGCAGGACCCACCCTCTCTCTCTATCCAGTACTGCAGCCAGTGAGGGGTGGATCCAACTCCTGAGTATCCCTATCCTCTCGGCCTTCAGTGGTAACAGGAGCCATGGGCACCAACATAGATCATGGCTGCAGCGGGGCCGTAGGTGCAGATATGGCCCTTGGCACAACTCAGGCCTGAACACCACCTCGGCCCCAGGTGGCAAGTCAGCCGCCCACATCAGCCCACTTCTCACTGCCTTCACCTCATCTGATCTGCCTCTCTCCACAGGTCGTGAACCATTCTATCTCTCTACCATACCACACCATGTATTTGCTCATCAGAGAGCCCTGGACCAGTGTGTGGGTCTTTGCTGCCCATTCAGTCTTACTGGTGCTGTACAGGTTCCTGTCTTCTCTTCAGGACCACAGTCTGCAGCTTCAAACAAAAGTCATTTACCCAGATATCTGTGCTGCGGGATGTCTTTTTGTACTCTGTAAATATGTGTTGTGATGATTGGTTGATAAACAAAGCTGTTTTGGTCTATGGCAAGGCAGCTTAGAGGCAGGTGGGAAATCCAAGGAGCGAGACAGGAAAGAGAAAGGCAGAGTCTGGAGAGATGCCAGCCTGCCATACAAGGAGCAACATGCCAGCAGACCGGTAAAGCCATGGAACACATAGCAAAACATAGATTAATAGACATGGGTTAATTTGAGATATAAGAGCTAGCTAGCAAGAGGCCTGCCATAGGCCAGTTTGTAAATAATATTAAGCCTCTGAGTGATTATGTTATAAGTGTCTGTAGGCCCACAGGGCTGGGCAGGACCAGAGAAAATTTTTGACTACATATCTGGACTGGTGAGGTGATTCTGATGAAAGAGCATAATGATGCCTTACAGCCCAACCTCAAAGGCACCTGGCAGGCTCATGGGTGAATTCTTCCTACCCCAAGTGTAAGAACCTGGGGTGGAACTGACTTGTCCTCTGGAGGCTGCCAGGCTCAGAAAACCAATGAATAGATTTTGTTTGTTTGTTTGTTTGGGAGGTTGTTTTTGTTTTGTTTTGTTTGAGACAGGGTTTCTTTGTGTAGCTTTGGAGCTTGTCCAGGAATTCACTCTGTAAACCAGGCTGGCCATGAACTCACAGAGATCCTCCTGACTCTGCTTCCCAAATGCTTGGATCAAAGTTGTGCGGCACCACAGTCCACCCAATGAATAGGTGTTTTTAAAAGTATTTATGTTTAACTGTGTCTGCCTGAGTGCATATCTGTGCACTATGCAGGGGACCTTGGAGGTGAGATGCAGCATTGAATTCCCTATAACTGAGGTTACAGATGGTAGTGAGCCACTGTGTAGGTGCTGGGAATAGAACCCAGGTCTTCCATAAGAGCAGCCTGTGCTCTTAACTGCAGAGCCATCACTCCAGGCTCTCTGATGCTTAGCTTTAATTGTCAACTCGACACAATCTTAATTGCCTAGAAGAGACTCTAATCAAAGGACTGCCTAGATCAGGTTGACCTGTTGCCATGCCTGTGGAGGACTGTCTTGAATACCTTAACTGAAGGAGAATGACCCTCTTCCTGTAGATGACACTATTCTCTGAACTCTGTGAGATCAGAGAAATCAAGCTAAGCACAAGCATGCATGCATTCATTTGTTCCTCTCTGCTTTTTCGATATGAATGCAACATGACCAGTTGTCTCAAGCTGCTGCTGCTGCTGTGAGGGTTTGTAACCTGGAACTATGAACTAAGGTAAAAAATTTCTCTTCTGAAGAACTTTTACCCGGTTATTTTATCACAGCAACAGAAATGAATCGAAGACAGCTGGCTGTGTTCATTGAAATTAAGTGATGGGTAGTGTGGTGGTTTAAATGAGAATAGCTCTCACAGGCTCACGTGTTTGACTGCTTGATCCCCAGTTAGTGGAACTGTTTGGGAAGGATCAGGAGGTCTGGCTTTGATGCAGGAGGCACATCACTGGGGAAGGAAGGGTTTTGATGTTTCAAAATACCACACCTTTCTCAATTATCTCCCCCCCACACCCCACCCCCTGTTCATGCTTATGGATTAAGATGTAATTTCTTATCTACTGCTCCAGAGCCATGCCTGCTTGCCTGCTGCCATGCTCCCCACCATGACGGTCAAGGACTCTCATTCTCTGGAACCATGAGCACCAAATTAAACCCTTTCTTTATAAGTTGCCTTGGTCAATGTCCTTATCACAGCAATGGAAAATTAAGAGAAACAGTACCTATTTCTTTTCCCCAAAGAGCCTACAGTCTACTAAGGAAGGGAATGATAAGTAGCAGCCAATTCCAGCACAGTATTAAGAAGTCGTGATAAGCATCGAGACCAAGTACTTAGACAAAAAGAGGCACATAGTGATTCACACTGAAAAAGTCATAGTATGATATCCTGAAGTGGTACCTACTTGAGTTTGGAAAAATAAATATATGTGAGCTATTGGATCTGGGAACGCTATTCTAGAGAGATGAGACATGTGCTGGTAACCTGAAAAGGAAGAGGTGGTGATGAAGGAGCTGCATGGAGCTCAGATGATTTCAGTTTACAATTACAATTCAGAAATTATAGTGAGTGTTAAGGAAGGATGGAAAAGAAAAGAATATGTCAGAAGTCATATTTCTTTCTGTGTTGTTTTGTTATTGAGACAGGGTTTCTCTATGTAGTCTGGACTGGCATCAAATTATTGATCATCATCCTGCTTCAGAGTTTTGAGGGCTGTAATAACAAATGTGAGTCACCATGCCCTTCTTCTAAAAACATTTCTTATGCTAAAATTTAGACTTCATTTTGAAAAACATAGGAAGCTATTGTATAGCACCACAAATAGCTTAATCAAATGTTATTCAGAAAGATAGTATTAACATGTGAGGTGAACGTGGGGCAGTATGACTATTATTAACCTTTTGCAGTACACTGCTGGGAATATGAACTAGAGCAATCTGAGCTATAGTGGAGAAAGTAAGTATGAAGTCTCATGGTCAGAATTCAGTGATCAACAGGATATCAGGATGAGGTGAATCAAGTGTGGAGAGTGGAACAATGCAAGAAATCAACAAATATTTACAGTGCTCCTTGAACATGTCAGCAAGTGAAGACCCCAGTAAACAAGCTATTATCAATTTTCTAGGATTGAGTCAGAAAATAAAGCAAGGACAAAATACTTGGTAGCTATTTCTGTAGGTTTAGACATCACTCCATATTGCATCAGATTTGTTATACAAATAAATTAATATTAACAATTAGTGACATTTTAATATTCTTTCTGTACTCGACAATTGTCAGTGTGTCCTTTTTAGGATCCAGGTTAACAAAATCTATTTACAGTTCTTGTAACTAAATTATAATGTTCCAAGTTTTTTCAGT
The DNA here is from genome assembly GCF_049852395.1 of Peromyscus maniculatus bairdii. NCBI lineage: Eukaryota > Metazoa > Chordata > Mammalia > Rodentia > Cricetidae > Peromyscus > Peromyscus maniculatus. Next base: position 47,916,189 of record NC_134867.1, on the reverse strand, counting down.
TCTGAATTTATTATTATGCTTTCCTCTGTCAATATGAAAATTAACCTGAATAAAAACATCTATTAATTTAATCATCTGAGACTTTTAATAACCTGTCAGTTTTATAAAAATTTCAAGTTCACACACTAACTTATTAAAAAAGATCTACAAATAAGGTCATGTAACACAAGTGAAGCTACATAAAAATTTAACACACTCTACAGATTAATATTGGTGTTGGCTGAGATACAGAGAATGATTCATCTCAGTATCTGTCATAAAATTTAGTCAATAAATATGAATCATAAAAATCACAGAAAGAAGGCATAAAAAGATTGAATAAACTGATTTCATTTATCAAGTGCATTACTTGACTGAATTCCATCTATTTACTAAAAGTAAGTATGATTTGGATGAATTTTATTTAGATTAGGAGAGACATTGCACCAAAAGATCTGAATGTAATATACTCAAAGATGGCAGTCTGAAAATCCATTTGTCTTTTGCTGGTATTTTATGTGCCAAAAAATAAACAAATCTGCATAGCTATAAATGCTTAAGATAAGTATGTACTAAATATCTAATGTCTTAAGGTAATTTGATAGATGACAATGATTCACAGATAGAATACAGGGATGATGGTAATGATGTAAGTGTGTGTGTGTGTGTGTGTGTGTGTGTGTGTGTGTGTGTGTGTGTGTGTGTGTGTGTATACGCGCGCGCACACGCGCGAGTGCAAATGCATACCCATGTGGGGCATGTGGCAGCTAGAGGATGACATCTTGTGTCTACCTCTATCACTGCCCACCTTATTTCTTTGAAAGAGGATTTCTCCCTGAACCTGGAGCTTGCTAGTTTGGGGATAGGCTATGGCTAGTAAGGCACAGAAATCCCCCTGTCTCTGCTCACTAATAACTCACACACCCACCCTCCCTAATGCCCTTAGTGATGGACTTAGAGGAATACATGACTGCACTCAGCTTGCTTTTACATTGGTCATGAGGGATCTGAATTCAAGTCTTCACACTTAGGAAGGAAGCACTCTTACCTACCAAGTCATCACCCCAGCCTACTTTCCTAACAGAGATAAAAATTGTGCCCTGGTATCTAGGAAGATTGATTATTGTATTGTGAAGTCTAATTGGTCTTAATTGCTCGGATTTCCCACCTGGCTCTATCCTGCCCTGCCATAGGCCAAAGCAAGCTTCATTTATTAATCAATGGGAGCAACATATTCACAGTGTACAGAAAGACATCCCATATCAGATTGGTGTCAAAATTGTGGTGTGAGGCTTGCTGCTGGTGTTTCACAGGTAGCGAGTAGGGATGCTCCAAATTGTGTTGCAGTGCCCAGAACAGCTCCTTGCAACCAACTGTTTTACCTTAGATGTCAATAATACTAGGTTGAAAAGTACTGATCAATAGACATAGCATCTTTTTAATTTCTCAGTTGTGAAAAATGTTATGCTTTATGTTATAATTGAATGTGTACATGGTGCATAATACTTTTAGAGTGTGTATATTATTTTAAAACTGTGGTTAATAGAGATGAAAGCATTGCCCAAGGACACACAGCTTGTGTGTGTTGGAAGTGTCGGGTTAAGATTTCACCTTCTGTAGTCTGATTCATTTCACTATCCATTTAAGAAATGTGCCCTTGGCTAGGAAATACCCATCAAGTATTATAGACAGATAGCATTTTTGTTTTCTCCAATTAAATTTCCAGGTGTTAGACAAGAGGTCATTTCTGTATCCCTTATCCAGGTGCAAGAAAAAAAGAGCCATAATGATGACACAGCTGAGGAAATTACTTTGACTTCTACTACTCCAACTCATTTTCACTTCTTTAACTCGTTTCCAGCCCCTGCATTTACAGAAACCACAGAGAAAGCAAGGAGGGGAATACAGGAACACAATCTTTTTTAAAGGTTATTTACTGTTATTGTTATTATCATTACTTGGGAAAACAGTGGTACCCTGCTTGACTCCTCCAGAAAGCCAGATCCCATCAGTTGTACCAGGCTGCCTCTCTGTGACTGCACCACATGCCCAGTTTAACACAACTTACTGATACCCTTCTTTCTCTGCCACAGTTGAATTCATTTGGAAATGATATTTAATTTCTTGGGTTTTTTTCTTGACTATATTCTTTTTCTTTCCTCTAACAGAAATATTGCTTCAAAAATCAGTATTTCTTTCTCTGTTTTATGGATAAAGATGACTTTTAGGTAGTGAGAAGCACATTGACAAATTCATAATTGAAAGAATGATGCAGCTGAGGATGTTTCCTCTGTGGTTGTTAATAGGCGACAAAGTGGAAAATTCCATAATAGCTCTATTTACAAAAGACTAAAGCTTTAAAGATAATTAATTCAGATGCTTTATGCACTATCATTTCCTAGTAATTTCCATATGAACTTCATATTTTATGCATTTATGTCTGAACACATTAAAAATAATCTACCTTTGTAGTGAGGGTGGTGATATCATATGACTAGTACAGAATCTCTGTGATGTATGTAAAAAGGATATTATTAACCTCGTTTCTCAGAAGAAAAAAGCAATTGTAAGAGTAAATGATTTGTACAAGGTCCTATAGTTAATGAAAACACAGAGCTGGAACTTAAGCTGAGTTCTTCTTGTTGGGGTAATGAAAGAAAGACACTGGGGGCACTGTCACTGTTTGTGGAGCTGCTGTTTTCCTGTTGTGTTGTTGTGCAAGCTTTACCAATGTAGAGCTCACCAGCACAGCCGCATGTGGAACTCTCTTGCTAACACCCCCTCCACCATCCTGGAAACTAAATCCATGACTGTTTCACAGTTACAACCAATGGAGCCAACGGCCACCGGTGTCCAGTAGAGATTCAGTAACCCCTACATTAATGCATTTGTCTTAGGAAATCATTGTGTTATGATACCAAGGATGGAGCCACTCTCTCGTTAGTACTTAGCATTGGTTATCTTCCAAAGGCTTTGGGCAATAGATGGTGACTGATATTCCTTAAATGTCACTATTACATCTTCTGGTAATTTATTTGAAGAGGTTTGTTGTTGTTGTTGTTTTAAAGAAGATCGTCATTTTTAGGGAAATTATCAAAGCAGAAACACTTCATTTTTTTTAACTTCTTTTAACCAGTCTAGATACTTTGGGCCTTTTGGTCAATTCTGAATAAAAGCTCAGAATACCAGTTATGGCATAACTTTCTGAGAGTTTGTTTACTATACTTAAAAATATATGCTTATAAAGCATTGTATATGAGCCCCCAGAGGATCATATAATTCAACACCTGGTCCCCAATTGGTGGCACTGATTGAGGAGGTCATGGAATCTTTAGAAGGTGGAGCCCTGATGAAGGAAACACATCACTGTGGGTGGACTTTATAGCCTTGCCCTACTTCCTGCTCACTCTCTACTTCATAAGTATGAATGAAATATGGTCAGCCAGCTCCTGGACCTGGGCCATGCCTTCCCCACCACAATGGATTCTTGACATCTGGAACCAAACTCCCTTAAGTTGTTTTTGGTCATGTTGTTTCTCACAGCAACAGAAAATTAACTATAGTCTATTTTCTTTTCTATGTATTTTTGTACTGATTTTGGCATGTCAAGGGTATATGTTAATTTTAAGGAATGGAGCTTTCATTTATGCCTTATGGCTATTGGAAATAAAGATATGACTTATGCAAGTGTGTTGGTAGGCTTCATAGGACTGTGGCAAAAATGCCTGAGATACATTAGAAAGAAGAATGGTGTAGTTTTGACTCACAGTTCCAAAGCTTTTGGCCTGTAATCTCTAAACCTCATTGCTTTGGGCTTCTGACACAATACAACACAAACAGAACATAGCAGAAGGGGTTGGTGGAAGTGACTTACTACATCACAGTCACCAGAAAGCAAGCAGGAAGGAGTTGGGATTCCAAAACCCCTTTCAAGGGCATGTCTCCAATAACCTAACTTCCTTCCAGTAGGTCTTACCTTCTGAAGCTACTACCACCTCCTGAGAGCAACAATTGAGGATCAGGCCTTTAACACGCAGGCCTTAGGGAAATATTTAAGATGCAAACCATAGCAACAAGCTTGCTTTTTCAGCCATTCCAGAATCAATTAGAATATAAATAGGAGATTATCTGCCCAAGTGATTCCCAGCATTTGTCTCTGAATTATTTTCAGTAGAATTACCTTGGATAATTGGATGGTTGATTTATTTTTATTTCATCACTGTCAATCAATAAATAGCAAGGTGGGTATTCAGAGGTGCTGGGAAGGAGCTACACTAGCTTCACTGTCTTGTGAGAGGCAGACATCTGCTGTGAAGAATCTATTGAGGTGTGAAGGTAAATCTGTACCCCGTCTGCAAACAGTTCTAGAATCATGATGTGACCACACATGAGTCCTTGTACACATGCATTCAGCTAGCAGTGGGGCACTTCTGCCAATCTTCAGAAATACCTGATTGGTGCCTCAGATCACTATAATGATAAAGGCTACTACAATGAGGTGACTGTGAGTTTTATAGATATTTTATTTTATTTTATTTTATTTTTATTTTATTTTTGGTTTTTTAAGACAGGGTTTCTCTGTGTAGTGACATTTTATTTTTTAAATGATACATATTTATGGGTGGTATTTCCATATGAGCATACATTGTACAATGTTTAAATCAGGTGAACTATCTAGTTCCTCAGAACATTCAGAGCCCTTTCTTCCAGATCCTTCACATACATAAAACATTATTATCTGCAGATCTGCGGTTGCCTTTCTATGCAACAGCACACCAGAGATTTCTGCACTTATCTAAAGATAACTTAGTATCCACCAATTCACTGCCTCTCAATCTCACTTTCTCTCATCTTCCCTGGACACGTAAGAAGTGCTGCTTTACTCTTAGATTCCATGAGATCAACTTTTTATATTCTATTTGACATGTAAGTGAGATCATGCAATGCTTATCATTCTGTGCCTGACTTAGTTCATTTAACGATGGTCTCTGGTTCTGTCCATGCTGTTATAGATGACGAGGCTTTTCTTTTTATGCCTGAATATTATTTCAGTGTAATTTGCTTTATGTACTCATTGATTCATGGCACCCATGCTATTCCCGATTCTTGACTTCTTGAATAATGCTTCAATGAACATAGGAGTACAGATGTCTTTTCAACATAATGACTTCATTTCCTTTCAGTACATAGTATATACTGCATAGTGGTACTGCTGGGTCACATGTGTTAGATTTTTAATACTTTTTAAAATATCAACTGATCTGATTTACATTCTCTTGAATGGGATACAAGTTATTTTTTCCCCACATCCTCAAAAGTACTTACTAAATTTTAAAATTTTTAAAAAGTAGTCATTTTGTTATTTATAACCAAATTATATTACTGAGAGTTTGGTTTTCATTTATTGAATGATTTGTAATGTTGACCAGTTATTGTTTTTAATTTTTTGTGTGTATGTGTGTCTGACTGTGGGTTTGTGCATGTGAGTGTCATGCCCACAGAACCCAGTTGTGAGCCACTCCGTGTGGGTGCTGGGAGCAGAACCAGGGGTCCTCTACAAGAGAAGTTCATGATTTTAACTGCTGAGTCAGCTCTCCTGCTCCTTGGATGTTTTTGTTGTTTTTTAATATACTATATTTCATAATATACTGCCTAATCATACAGCTTCTTTTGTAAAATATACCTTTAGACTTAATACATGTTTGAAAACTGGGTAAGAGTTTTTGCTGTTTTGGTGGTTTCTGTTTTTTCTTGCTTGGTTTTTGTAGGAGAGTCATGAGTTTTAGTCTAGTCCGAGTGCCATGGTGAGAGCATGTCTTTTTTTTTTTTTAAGCATTTTTTTTTTAACATTTGTTTATTGCATGTGTCTTCAGGTGCGTATGTCACAGCATTTGTGTGACAGTCTGTTGATAATGTGAGGGAGTCAGCTCTTTCCTTCTACCATGTGTATTTCCAAGTCAGTTTGTCAGGCTTGGCAGCAAAGGCCTGTACCCACTGAGCAGCCCTGAGAGCCTAAAAAAGAAAAAGAAAGGAAAGAAAGGAGGGAGGGAGAGAGAGAGGGAGAAAGAAAGAGAGAGAGAGAGAGAGAGAGAGAGAGAGAGAGAGAGAGAGAGAGAGAGAGAGAGAAACAAACTATGATGAACCTCCTCTACACAGCCATCATCTGGTTTTAACAGTTAATGCCACTGTTCAATTTTTCAGTTATCTCCTAAATTTGGTGGACTCTTTCAAAATAATGTTATGCTTTGAAATTATACCATTAACCCCTTTCATTTCCTCCCTCCAACCCCTCCCATTTACCCCTTTCTCCTTTTCAAACTGATGGCCTCTTTTTTCTTTAATTGTTGTTACAAAATGTGTGTGTATGTGTGTATTCCTAAGTATAACCTGCTCAGTCTGTACTGAATTTGTATGAATTTTTTTAAGACTGATCATTTGGTATTAGATAAAGAATTGGTGTCCTCTTCCCTGGGGAAGACTCTTTCTCCTCCTCTTAACATTCCTTAGTTACCTGCAGTTCTTTATTTAGTTCAGGAGCTTTCCTCCATCCATGTTAACATGTCTATTGGTGTTGTCCTTTTTTTAGCTCATGTTTAGGCAGTCACATAGTTAAGACTTTATAGATGTAGTGTCTAACATTTCTAGGAGACACAATCTCACAGCAAACTTTCTTCCTCTGGCTTTTACAATCTTTTGGCTCCCTCTTCTAAAATGGTTACTGAGGTTCCAGTACAGGGGTTGTGTTGTAATGTATCAGTTAGGACTGGGAGCTACAACTCTGTATTTTTATTGGTTATGGTTTTCAGTAAAGGTCTCTGTCTTTTGCAATAACAAGTTTCCTTAATGAGGGATAGAACTACACTTAGCTGTGTGTATAAGGACAAATATCTATAATGTAGTTAGGGATTATACTGGTTTAGTCAAGTGGCAGTTGCAGGTTCTCTTTTAAGATCCATTACTTCATTAGCCCTGGGCAGTTGACTAGGTTTCCAGAACCACGCCTGATTTCCCTCTTGTTGTAGAAGGGAGAAGGGAGTGTCTTAAGTCCAATTATAGAGCTATCGATTACCACCAAGGTATGTGTGCCACTATTGGACCCTTGGGATTACTGTGACATGCTGGTCATTATTGTGGCTCACAGTTGTCATAGCTGGTAAGACTGTGAGTTGCTGCCCTCTTTTGGAACCTTGAATGGCACCTTTTCTCACCATGAGAATTAGTTTTCGGGAAGGAGGTTTTGGGGTCAGTTTCAGCTCGGGAGCTTCTGGACCCTGTTTCTGAAGGGCATGGTGTCTTCAACAATAGGGACTTACCTTCCACATCTTAGGAGCAACCAAGAGTAACAGCAGTAACCTATAAAGTTTTGGGAGTCTCCAGGACAACCTTGACCAACAACTCAAGAGAGGGCTTTTCATGCCTGGTGTCAGGGTTTTATTAGATTGTAACTAGAGTTTTCCTGCCTTGCCCACAGTCAGGACAAATCTCTCTCACCCGCCAGTCCCACAGCTGCTCAGACCCAACCAAGTAAACACAGAGACTTATATTGCTTACAAACTGTTTGGCCGTGGCAGGCTTCTTGCTGTTCTTATATCTTAAATTAATCCATCTCCATAAATCTATACCTTGCCACGTGGCTCGTGGCTTACTGGTGTCTTCACATGCTACTTGTCATGGCTGCAGCTGGCAGTGACTCCTCTCGCCTTCCTGTTCTTTCTTTTCTCCTCTCTGTTAGTCCCACCTATACTTCCTGCCTAGCCACTGGCCAATCAGTGTTTTATTTATTGACCAGAGCAATTTGACATACAGACCATCCCATAGCATTAGATGGTCTTTGGCTCTTGGAGAGAGTAATGTTAGCCCAGATGAGAAAATTTCATATAATCTACATATGTATATTTATACATAGACTTACATGCCTTGTAGGTATTCTTTAGGTAGATAATAGTATGATTCCTTATGACCTTTTTAGATATCCTTACTGTTATTTTATCTTCCTCTATCTTCTCTATTTTTCACCCTCATACTCCATAGTTACAGCCACCTCTTTCCCCATTTCCTTTTTCAGATCACATATACCCTGTTATTCCCTTCTCTATAGCTCCCCCTCCCCCCAAATAGTCCACTTTTACCCTCCTGGTTTCTACAGTTACTCCAGTATATGTATTCACGTCCGAAGATTTGGAGCTAGGAGCCTCTGATGAGAGAGAACATGTAGCATATGTCTTTCCAGGTCCTAGTTACCTCACTCAATGTATTTCTAGTTCCATTCATTCACCTGCAACTTTCATCATTTCCTTTTTCTTTACAGATGAATAGTATTCCATACTGTATATGTGACACATTTCCATTTTCTATTCATCACTTGAAGGACATTTAGGTGGTTTCCATTTCTAGCTATTGTGACTAAAGCAGGAATGAACATGGCTGCACAAGTATCTGTGAGGTGGGATGTTGAGTCTTTTGGGCGTATGCCAAGGAGTGGTATAGCTGGGTCATGTGAGGGATTCATTTTAAGCCTTTGGAGTGTTCTCTACCCTGATTTCCAAAGTGGCTGCACCATCTGCAATTCCACCAACAGAGAATGAGAGTTCCCTCCTCGCCCACATCCTTGCTGACTTTGCAATTTTGAATGGGGTAAAAGAAAATCAAAAGTTGTTTTGATTTACATTTCTTTAATTGCTAGTGATGGTGAACTTTTTTTTTGAGATATTTCTTAGCCAAGTTTTTGTTGTCTTATAAATTCTGTTGAGAACTCTGTTCAGGTCCCAGGCCGGTTATTTTGAATGGGCTATTTTGGGGGGACTTTTGGGGAGGTTGTTTTGCTTTAACTCCATTTTTTTTAATTCTTCATATATTCTGGAAATTAATTCTCTGTCAGATGTATAGCTGGCAAAGATTTTCACCCATGCTGTGGGCATCCTCTTCACTCAAATGGTTGTTTCCTTTGCCGTACAGAAGCTTTTTGTTTGATAAAGTTCCACTTGTTAATTGTTGGCCTTCATTCTTGGCAAATGGAGTTCTATTCAGAAAGTAGTTTCTTACATATATACACACCTATATCCTATAGGCTAATGCCTGTTTTCATCTAGCAATGTCAGTGTATCAGGTTTCATACTTACGTCTTTGATTTACTTGGCATTAGTTTTCATGCAAGGTGATAGATCTGGGTCTAAGCTCATTCTTCTGTGTGTGCATGTCTAATTTTCCTGGCAGATTGTTGAAGATGCTTTGTTCATTGTTTGGTTTTTGTTGTTGAGTTATTTTTATTTCCTTACACATTCTGGGAATTAACCTATTGTCAGAGTCATAGTTGACAATTATTTTTTCCTATGTTTCTTGCTCTATTGGTTGTTTCATTTTGTTGTGCAGAGATTTTTTTAATTTAATGTAATCTCACTGGTCTACTTATACTTTTATTTCTTATGTTTTGGGGGTCTTGCTTAGAAAAAAACAACCTTGCCTATTTTAATGTATTGAAGTGCTTCCCCTGTATTTTCTCCTGGTAGTTTCATAGTTTTTCAATTTTGTTTAAAATCAACCCTCAGGAGCTTAGATCTAAGATGGGGTATTATGGTATACAGATGAGCTTAGATCCAAGATAGGTTGTTATGGTATGCGGATGAGCTTAGATCCAAGATGGGTGTTATAGTATGCAGATGAGCTTAGATCCAAGATGGGTGTTATGGTATGCAGATGAGCTTAGATTCAATATGGGGTGTTATAGCATGCAGATATAATAGGTAATCAAACACTACTGTTGTGTACTCTTTAAGGATGTTAGGTATTTAATCTAATTTAAGAACCTAGTGAGGAGACCAGAAACTTGGCAGAAGTGAAACAGAGCTAATACTTAATTTTGCTATTGCCTGAGGAACGGACTTAACAGCACACCAGTACTAAAGTCAGCACACACTGTTAGCCAACTGAACGGTAGCTTTGGAAAGGCTCTTCATTTGCTGGCAGGCACCAGTTTCTGACAACACAACCATTACAAAGCTTCTTTGAGGTTTTATATTCACTCTGAAAGTGTTATAACATTACTTTTATAATTATAAATGTCATGCTTGAGACCTTTAGAGTAGATTAACAATACTTTACTTGTAGCTCTCAAATTGGCATAAGAAATATTATTCGTTCATAGGCATAAAACACTTATCTACAATATTCCTATTGCTTAGTTCTGAGATAGTTGGGAGAATATGATGACTTAGAGGGGAAAGTAATGGTTGGACATGGAGGGTCAGAAATTGCAAATGCAGTGCGTAGTTCATTTACCTTTGCTGACAAGCACTGAATATAATCCCACTTTCTTTTTTATTTATTTATTTATTTTTTTTAAAGATTTTATTTATTTATCATGTATACAGTGAGTGTTCAGCCTGCCTGCCAGAAGAGGGCACCATATCTAATTGTAGATGGTTGTGAGCCACCATGTGGTTGCTGGGAATTGAACTTAGGACCTCTGGAAGAGCAGCCAGTGCTCTTAACCTCTGAGCCCTAATCCCACTTTCATTACACTCTTTTCTTACATAACAAACTCCTTCAATCTTCTCTTTGCTTTTACCTAATGTAAAAGCATTGCTTTGTACACTCAAAACTAATGCAATAAATGATATATTATTCATGTGCCATGAACATGTCCAATGCAGCATTTTATATACAAATTACAAAAATTGCTTTAGAAGTAATGACAAGCAGAAGGAACACACTACTCAAGGTTTAGTTTTCAGGCTGAACTTGCAACAGGAAAGAGGGGGAGGGGCACAGACTTTGAAATAAATGTGACCTACAGATCACCAAGAGAAAAAAAAAGTTAAAATTTAAACCTATGTAGGCTTATCCTAAGGAAAAAATATGTGTGTAGCTAGAGTTTTCCTGCCTTGCCCACAGTCAGGACAAATCTCCCTCACCCGCCAGTCCCACAGCTGCTCAGACCCAACCAAGTAAACACAGAGACTTATATTGCTTACAAACTGTATGGCCGTGGCAGGCTTCTTGCTAACTCTTCTTATAGCTTAAATTAATCCATTTCTATAAATCTATACCTTGCCATGTGGCTCGTGGCTGACCAGCATCTTCACATGCTGTTTGTCATGGCTGCGGCTGGCAGTGACTCCTCTCGCCTTCCTGTTCTTTCTTTTCTCCTCTCTGTTAGTCCCGCCTATACTTCCTGCCTAGCCACTGGCCAATCAGTGTTTTATTTATTGACCAATCAGAGTAATTTGACATACAGACCATCCCACAGCATATGTGAAGTTTTGAACATGAAGATTTTGTTCATATACCTCTTGACCCATATTAGAAGTATAGCTGACCCTTGATACCACTGTGATTATTTAACTGACCTACTACCAGTCTTTTTGACAGAGCTGACGACCCCCTGTAGGCACCAATTTTTTAAGAGCTTATTTCCTCATCACACTCTCTGTTAGTAATATCCACAGTTTTACAGTGGATTTGGGTATTGTGATTCACCCAGGAACAGTGACATTGACCCTAGAACTTTCATTCTATCTGGAGAACAAAAAGCAATTCTAAGACAAGTTGGTAGTGGAAAAATTGGCAACAAGGAGTCATCTTTGGCAACTGTCAATCATGCTGGGCAGCCACCTACTGCACTCCTAGAGAATAAGAAAAGGCAAGAATGTGGAATAAATTTTGCTAACATGTTTTTTTCTGTTGAGAAGGAAGGATAACTGGTCTAGTGTTACTCTTGCTGAAATACACAGCTCAGAGTCATCAAAGAATTACATATTTTGCCGGGCGGTGGTGGCGCACGCCTTTAGCCCCAGCACTCGGGAGGCAGAGGCAAGCGGATCTCTGTGAGTTCGAGGCCAGCCTGGTCTACCAAGTGAGTTCCAGGAAAGGCGCAAAACTGCACAGAGAAACCCTGTCTCGAAAAACCAAAAAAAAAAAAAAAAGAATTACATATCTTGTGCTTGCTTTTTGCCTGCACTAACTTACCAGGTTTAGTGGATAACTGTTTAACAGTAGTAAACTACATGGTTCAGTAATAAGGCAACAGCTTATGCAGAGTGGTCAAGCAACACTCTAGATTAATGGTTCTCAGCTTGTGGGTTGCGACCCCTTTGGGGTCAAACAGCCCTTTCACAGGGGTCACATATTAGCTATCCTGTGTGGGATATCTGTACACTGTGTGAAGATGTATTGTGATTGGTGTAATAAAAAGGTGAATGGCCAATAGCTAGGCAGGAGGTAGAGGCCAGACTTTCAGGCAGAGAGAGAACCCTGGGAATAATAAAGGCAGAGTCACCAGCCAGAGAGTAAACAGGAGGTGCAAGATGGAAGAGAGGTAATGCCATGTGGCAGAATTAATAAAAATGGCTTAATTTAAGTTATAAGAGCTGGTTAAGACAAGCCTAAGCTAAAGGCCAAGGCTTCATAATTAACAAGAAGTCTCATGCCATTATTAGAGAGCTGGCTAGAGGCTGGTGGAACACAGACTCATTACAATCCTGCATATCAACTATTTACATTACTATTTATAACAGTAGTAAAATTACAGTTATGAAGTAGCAATAAAATACTTTTATGGTTGGGGGTCACCTGAACATAAGGAACTGTATTAAAGGGTCAAAGCAGTAGGGAGTTGAGAACCACTGGTCTAGATCTTCTTGTTCATAGAGCTAAATTATGGAAAATCAACCAATTACTTTGAATCTCAGATGGTTCTTCAGTGCAGTGAAAAGTGAACAATAGTTCATATTACTGGGAACTTCATAGAAAAACCAACATGAAAGGTCTTTGCAGAATCAAAAGCTGTACATATATACTTGACACTATTCTATTCTGGGCCCCAAAGGAAGATAAAATTGTGTATACTTACATAACAGCCTTTTAAGGATTGTTACTTTCAAAGATTGAGTCTTTCTCTCTGAGAAGAACTTAAATCATTCATTTGCACAAAAGATGTCCAGAGTTAGGACTACCATGACAATGAAAATGCCTTAGTATTCTCAAAAGGAAATAGACTTGTCATTACTTTAGCCATTGAGAGGAAATGAGGGAGCATGTGGTCTGACTGCCTTCACATTTACAGGCATACTTCATCTTACCCCACTATTGTATTTGTTTACAAATGAAAGACTTGTGGCAACCTTGTATTCAGCAAGTCTACTGATGCTGTTTTCCTAACAGTATATTGGCACTTTGTATTCATGTCGAACACAAATATTGGTTATTCTCATGCCATTTCAAACTTTTATGTTATGATACTCTGTTTAGTAATCTTTTATGTTAGTGTGGTAATTGTTTTGAGACACCACACACCATCTCTATACATAAAAATGACTTTAATAAAAGTATGTGATCTGACTATATCACCAACCAGACTGTTTTCCCATCTCTTTCCCTCTCTTGAGCCACTTCATTATTTGAAACAACACTCTTGAGATTAGGATAACTAGAAAGCATGTCCCATGTCTCGCACTTTCAATTAAAAGCTTGAAATAATTAAGTTTAACTTGTGATAGGCTGAAAGCGAGGCCTCTTGCAACAAGTGATCCACGTAAAGGAAAAAGTCTTGAAGAAAATTAAATGGGCATTTGATGACAAAAACTGCAAAAAAATAATTATTTCTGTAAACACAAGAAATTATTAATACAGAAATCTGATAGATCAAACCAACCACATTTTCCTAAGCCAAACCCTAATGCAGAGCAAAATCCTGACTCAGTTCTCCTCTATAAAGGCTGAGAGACATGGAGTTTGAAGCTTGCAGAGCAGTTTGTTCATGAAGCTTACGGGAAAAGGGGAATCCTTATAACACAAAGGTGCAAACCGAAGTAGCAGATGACGGAGAAGAAACTATAGAGATTTATCAAGGAAAAAATGTAACTAACATTGATGGGGTGGGAATGGCAAGCAGTGTAGACTAAACAGATCTCTGGTGAAAGAACATGCCATCTAGGCCTTTCATAGCTAAAGAGAAATCAGTGAGTAGCTTCAAAGTTTAATTACAGGAGACTTTCTCTTCAGGACAATAATTCAGCTGGTGACTTTAGGTTGGAGTTAAATATTCGTTCATTGCTCAAAGTCCTAGGGCACTTAAGAATGTTATTAAAACCCTGGATGGCAGATTATCTGCTTACTAAATATTTTTACTGAAGATTTTAAGCTCATTGTTAAAATATACTGCTCAGAAATGTAAAATATATATTGAGAGAGAGAGAGAGAGAAACGTGTACTGAGATTGATACACTTTTATGCCTGCTAACACAACATCAGGCTTTCAGCCCATGGAGGAGTCATTCTGACTTTCAAATCTTATTATTTAAGTAATACATTTTGGTGTGCTGGAGAGATAGCTTAGGGGTTGAGTATATTCTGCTCTTGCATAAGACTTGAGTTCAGTTATGAGCACCCATGTCCAGCGGCTCAGAGTTTTACCTTGTTCAGATGGAGTGGCGGTCTCTTTCTTTGCCACCCTGAATTTATTTCTAATTTTGATAAATTTCTATAGTGCCTCATCCTCTACCAGCCACCAATTTGAGTTAGCAACCATCAGCTTCAAAGAAAATCCTACATCAGGAAAAAGATGACGTGCTGAAAATTCGGAAGGACACTAGCATTTTTTTAGCACTAAAATATTTAAAATTTTTGATATTTATACTCTTTTTTGTTTGTTTGTTGTTTGTTTTTTCAAGACAGGGTTTCTCCGTGTAGTTTTGGTGCCTGTCCTGGATCTCGCTCTGTAGACCACACTGGCCTCAAACTCATAGAGATCCACCTGGCTCTGCCTCCTTCCTCCTGAGTGCTGGGATTAAAGGCCAGTGCCACCACCGCCTAGCTATATTTATTCTCTCTTTAGACATGTTATTGTATACTTACTGAAACCACAGCATAAAGTAAACGTAACTTTTTACATACATAGGGAAAGCAGAAAATTTATGAAACACTATTGCAATATTTACCTTATTGTGATAGGCTGGATCTAAATGTAGATTAGACATAACACAATATACATGGATTGTTTCAAAACAAGTTAGTTGAGCTATATGCAAACTAGGAATTCACTGGTAAGATCTGGGTGTGCCAGTAAGTTGATTCTCCCGTGTTTACTCTCATTAGATTACTTACCATCTACTAGGTGTTAGGACTCAGTATTTTCATGAACAGTTGTCGCTCAGCAGGGGACTTCCACAAAGCCAAATAACAAGAGAACCTTTTTTTTTCTCTCCTGGAATTAGCTCTGGTGATTACAAAATTGAAAGAAAAAACAAACAAACAAACACCTCCTCCCCCCTCAAAAAAACAAAAAACAAAAAACATTACCTCGCAGAGAAAAATTTCAAAGGATATACAAAGCATTTGTTAAACACACTACTGAAATATTCAGAAGGGAGAATTTTGTGTCTACAGAAGGTGGAATTCTCCCTTCTGAAAAGAGACTGGGAAGGTAGCTTCAGCACAGCACGTATAATTTCTCTTACGCTGTTTAAACATGTAAAGCCTTAACATTTTTCTTGGCCAGAATAAATTTCATTCGGATTTCATTATTAGTTTATTCTGCGATGCCTCTGGAGACATCTTCTCCGCATTTCGTTTTTGTTTGTTTGTTTTGTTAAATCAAATTCTTTTGGTTCAGTAGTTTTATCCCTCACTTGTAGATTTGTTCGGGTATTATCACTGCTCAACATCGTGATTTTAGTTTTACATAAGTGTCTGCCTGTGTATTAAAACCACAACTCACACCATCCCGCCCCGTCTGGGGAGGAGCCCCGCCCCCTGCTTTGGACCTAAACGTAGATTAGACGTGATACAATATACCTGGACGGTTTCAAAACAAGGTAGCTGAGCTATATATAAGCAAACTGGGGACTCACTAGCAAGAGCTGGGCGTGCCAGCAAGTGGATTCTCCTGTGTTTACTCTCATTAGCTTACCCCGCCCATCCTACAATTGCTAAGAGATGGGACCAACCATCGCGAGACTTCAACGGTCTTCTCACGGGGCCGGGGGGTGGGGCTTCAGGGGCGGCGCTTGCGCAGAAGCACCTTTTGAAGCCAGCGTGGGAGAAAGGGGGCGGGGCGTCCCCGGGCGTCCTGCGCAGTCGCTGGGGACCCGACGCCTGTCAGCCGGCGCCGTGGTTTCCGGCCTGGGCGCCGCGCGGCGCGTGCGCAGCTCCGTCAGGTGTGTGTGTGTGAGTGTGTAAGTGTGTGTGTGTGTTTGGCGAATGTCGGCCTGGGGTGGTCCGCAGTGTGTGAGGAAGGCCCGGCCTGGGGACGACGGGCGCTTGGGTACCGGCTGAGGTAGGCCGTGGTGGCTGTGGAGTCAGAGGTTAGAGGTCGCGGGGGGACCCGTCGGCTCCGGGCCACCACCAGGAAATAGCGAAGGCTCCGGCGGAGCCCCGGGGTCCGGCCCTGCGGGTTCCCCCCGCGGCGACTTCGCCCCAGCCCCGGGGCGTGGGCCGCGCCCTGCTCGCGTGGGGACCGGGTGCTTTGCCGCCCGCGCCCGCGCGCTGAGGCCCCTGCCGCGCGCCGGCCCCGGGAGCTGGGGCAGGAGGATGGCTTGGGAGGGGGGACCCGCCTGGGACTGCAGGTAGCTGGAAGGGAGGCCGAGGCGGGGAAGGTAGGCTGCCCGGTGCTCGTGTGCCGGTGGCGTTCGCTTTCCGAGCCACCCTGGCTCCTGGGGGGCGCATTGTGCGCTTTGGCTCTGCCGTAGCACTGGGTTTCATGAATGAAGATGGGGATTTAAGGTTGAGGGACCCCCCGTCTGAGGTCCAGTATTGGACTTTAAACCCTGGCCATTTAAACTCGGTGCCTTTTAATCCAAATGGCCTGAATTTATCATGCGAAGTCTTTTTTTTTTTTTTTTTCCTTTTTCTACTACGTGTTCTGTCTTCTTTGCGCCTGTATTTGCCCACGTCCCGTGGGTAAATTTGTCCCCACCTCATTCTTGTTTAAGCTGCCCCTCTTATTCTTTTTAATCTGTTAATCCATAAAAAACATTGTGTGTGTTAGGATTTTTCTCCCATTTTTTCTTTCTCTTTAAGAAAGGCATTTCTAAGCGATTTTAAACTATATAAGGGTCGATCGAAGTTGAATGCTTTGGGATTGTCAAGCACGTTGGAATTATTCAGCAGTGGCCTGAGTTTAAATCAACTGACACATGAGACAGGCTTTTGTTTCCAGCTTTGTGAGAGGTTTGTCTTACTAGTTTTCACCAGCCAAGTGTAGTTTTATAATTTGTTTCCTTTTGTACAATTGATTCTCTTAACTAAATGTTTGCCACTGAAGATGAGTGAAACTGTTACAGCCTATTTGATACATGCGATCATGGTTAATGTGTTCCTCACCTGTTAGTTTTCTCCTTGAGGTGACCAAATACCAGAGAAGAAAAAAACTTCGGGGGTGGGGGGTGGGGGGGTGTTGTTTCAGGGAACAGTCCATCCTGATGGGGAAGACACAGTGAGGGTGAGAATGGGGCTTGGTGGCGGCAGGATGGTGAGGTTGCTTCCTCACATCTGGGTAGGTAAGAAAACAAAACAGACAGGACAGGAAATGAGGCTGGTCCTCCAGGCTCAGCAACCGACATTGCACTCCCTAGCCTAGGCCCCATCCAAAGTTTCCAGAATCCCCCAAAACAAGAATCCACCAGCCAGGGGCCAGTTCTAACACATAAGTCTGTGGGAGTTTTTACAGCCAAACCATAGCAACTATTACTTGATTTAAGTTTTCTTCAAAATTTACCCTTTTCTATTTATCTTTCTGAAGATTACATGTTATATAACAGATTTTATGTTGTGTTTAAGGGCCGCTAGGGAATGTGCTTGATGTCACGGTTATTGTTAAGATAAAGAATTGGATTAGGTCCCAGGAAATGATATTTCCACTGTGAATGGAAGTCATAGTCTTGTTTGTGAGATTCCTAGAAAATATCCAGGAGAGGAGTAAGGCCCTACCCAAGGTGCACATTGGAGCTGCAAGCATGAATATTGCATGCAGTGTTACTGTTTTTTGTTTGAAAATATTTCTTCATAAAAGATACATTATCTCTATGTTGGTAACCTTCCTAGCAAATGTATGTTGTTAATTGTGCTGGAATTTGGATTTGCAACAGGTCAGAGATGTTAACCAGACTCCATCGTGTTGGGTGTTCTTTTCCTGTGTTGCCACCGTTTTCCAGTCTTTCTGTCTCATGTCCACTGTTCCATTTGTCATTTAGAATTCACATTCACTGACCAAGAAAGTGTGAAGATGAGCAGCCGAAGGAAACGTGCTCCCCCAGTGAAGGTGGATGAGGAAAGGCAGCAGCAGCTTCACTGGAACATGCATGAAGAGCTGAGGAATGAACCGCTCCCCTTGACTGTTGAGGAGCAGTCCTGCTCGGGTGCAGACTCCTCTTCTGATTGCATCCTCATAGATGATGACCCTCCTGAAGATGTGGTTCACAGAGATAAGAAGAGGCGGTCAGAGGCTGTGGGCACCTCAGAATCCACTGAAAAAGAGACCCCTTTGTCTGTCAAGTTGAATGTTACCATTTCTCCCTATCATGACGATCAGTCTTGGAAAGCATTGCTGGGAGATTTTGCTCTTCAGCTTCTCCATGAAGAGAGTTCAGTTGAACATTTTTCTGAAAGGAGTTTTACATTGATGAGTTCAGAGTCAAGCAATCAGTTCCTGATCTATGTCCATTCAGAATGTAAAGATGAGGAAAAACAAGAAAGTGTGCTTAAAGAATCGGCTGATAGTTATGGCAAGGGTCTTCGAGTGGAATCGTCCTTCAGTAGTGACATGTTACAGGATTTGGCCTGGCTGCAGAAGAAAAGAGGAATAAAACTTTATCAGCGACCTGAAGGGAATCATACGATCAAGGTACTCAGTTTCTGTGGTGTCTTGTAAGGTTCTACATCGAAGTTAACTTAGAAAGTATCAAGACCCATCAGTAAGCTTCTCATTATTGTTTCAAAGAATACTTTATATGGGGCTTTAAGTAACAGCAAGACTGTGTCTTCCTGCCAATCATTTCTAGCACTTTCCTGAGGGGATTCCCCTGAGTTTTACTTCCTGCCTCTGTGCTCAGTTACTTGCTTTGGTCCTCACCTTGACCTTGTATTTTCAAATCTTTGTCTACATTGTTTCAGAAATGGTGTGATAGGAGTTAGTTTCCTGATTGTAGAACTGAAGTGTAGCCTTCCTGCTCTGACATACACCTTTCTGTCACATGTCCCTGACCCTTCTTACCCTTTGTCACTGTGCTTTTTCGTCTGGCTCCAGAAATTCCGAATTAATTTGTTTTCCGCACAGATGCTGTCTTTCTGTCTCTGCTTTTCTGGCTTCCCTCTGCCTAGGTTATTTCTTCCCCTCCTCTACTATGTCGTTCTCTGGTAGTCTGTTCAGAAAGACTCACACGCATGGAGAACTTCTCTTAAGCCCAACCCAGAATATTTGATACATAGTTTGGTTTTTGTTGTTTATTTTATTTCCTTCCTTCCTTCCTTCCTTCCTTTCTTCCTTCCTTCCTTCCTTCCTTTCTTCCTTCCTTCCTTCCTTCTTTCCCCCTTTTTTTCCTACTTGAATTGCATTTACATCTTAGATCCTTCTTGCTTGCTAAACTGTGAGGTCTTTATCTTTACTGCCTATTTAAAGTGCCTGCTACCTAACGTTTGTAATTCATTTCAAGATGTGCATTCAGTAAGTTGTGTAAATATATGAGAATCACTCAAATGTTCTGATATCAACTTTTCTATATGAACTGTAAACCATACCTATCCTTTAATGATAAATTTTTCTAAAGTCAGGTGAGATAATGTAAGTTGGTGTACTCTGTAAAGAGATTATATGCCTTATGCTAAAGGCTGAAAGAAAATTTTAAGATGTTTCATCTTTGTGTCACATTTCTTAAATTAAAAGCAATTGTATTGGCAGGTCTAATTATTATTTCTGGAGCGATCTGGTGTGTTCAGGGTGGAATGGCCATGGACTTACTTAAAAATAACCTAAAGAATAGAGAACATTTGGAAGCATTATACAGAAGTTAACTTTCCCTGGATGGACACTGAAACTCATAACCATGCAATTCCTTGTCTATTCATTTTGAGAACCAGTATTTTGCAGAGTGATAGCAGGAATGTAAGAATTCATGGCTGGTGTGTCTGTATTCTACCCTTAAAATCAAATCTTAATCTCTTCTACTTTCCATGACCTTGATTTTTATAAAAATGTAAATATTTATCTGTCGCTGCCATGGTAAGCCATCCCCAGGTGAACAAAAGGCAAACTCATGCAGTCCTGAAATGTAACTCACTTGTTACTCTGTAGTGTTACTGGATTCTTACATTTCAGCAGAAGACATGAAGGAGTTCAGTTGTTAGGGAGTTTGGCCCCAGGATAGCTGGAGAAATGAAAAAAAGAATTGTCTGCTGTTATAAACCTTAAAAATTAAACTATTTGGGCTGCTTCATGTGGACTTCCATTTTAAAAAAGGAGAACATTTTAATCTAAACAAAACTTATATTTCCTAAATTTCCTTTAGTCCTAAATATCATTGCCTGTACTCAGATCTGAGTATTTCAGCTCTTAACATTCATGAGCTGCATTGTTTTACTTAGCATTAGTCAAGGTCTGTTTTCTTCCACCTTTTATTTCATATTTGATCCAATGATAAGGATTCCCAAACTTAACCACAAAAGAGTGATCGTGTGTGTTTAGTTTTCTAGGAAATGCTTCCTTGTAATGAGCTTCACTGATTATTCAAGTGTTCATTAGGTTTAGAAATGGTGACATGGTTGGTTGAATTGAGGTTTTCATAACGTTCTCCTGTGTTTTGTCCCCATTAAGGAAGTCTTTTTGTTTTCATTTTTTCAGATAAATAATGCATCATAGACATTTACAGAGTGAATTTATGAAATTAAATCTCGTGCCTATGGTGTAGACATTGTTAAAGCCTTTAAAAACAGTGAATCTGGGGACTGGAGAAATGGCTCAGTGGTTAAGAGCACTGGCTGCTCTTGCAGAGGCCCTGGGTTTGGTTCCCAGCACCCACATGCCAGCTAACGGCCATCTGTAACTCCTGTCCCCAGGGATTCACTGTCCTCTCTTGGCCTCTAGGGGTACTGCTGCACGTGTGGTGCATAAACATACATGCAGACAAAACACCCATATACTTTTTTTTTTTCATCTCAAAGTTCTGTTTTTTAGAAATAGTGACTCTCTCAAGGGTTTTCTTGTGTCCAAATGAAGAATAATATATTCTTAGTAAAACTTTAATTCTCTTTAGGTTGGAATTTATATCTTGGAAGCCGGCCTAGCAAGACTAGACTTTATGAGTGATGCAAGTTCAAGAATGAAAAAGTTCAATCAGCTCATGAAGAGAGTAATGGAAAAGTTACATAATTTTATTATTCCAGGTAATTATTAAAGTGAACTTTAAAACTGCATTTTGGGATTGTCAGTTTTTCTTCAGCTTGTACACGTAACATGTTGTTTGTTCTTTGGTCTTTTTTGTGGGGGCCTGCCACCCAGCTCCCTAATTAATTACACACAGAGACTTATTATTACTTATGAATGCCTGGTCTTAGCTTGGCTTAGTTTCTAACCAGCTTTCCTTAACTTATCCCATCTACTTTTTACCTCTAGGCTCTTCCTTTTTCTATTCCTGTATACCTTTCTTTGTTTCTTACTCCGTGGCTTGCTGTGTAGCTGAGTTGCTGGTCCCTGGAGTCCTCCTTCTCTGGCTCCTAAATCTCCTCACTCCTCCATCTTTTTCTTCCCCCAGTTTTCTCTTTCTATATATCCTCTCGACCTGCCAGCCCCATCTATTCAGTTCTTTATTAGACCATCAGGTGTTTTAGACAGGCGCAGTAATACAGCTTCACAGAGTTAAACAAATGCAGCATAAACAAAAGTATCACACCTTAAAATAATCTACATAACAACTTGAAAAATAAATAATAAATATGAAGGAACTTAAATGATCTTCATACAGTACTGTATAACAATCTTATCTGGAATGCCCTCACTAATACGACTTTTTTCACTGTACTTGCTTAGCATTGTGCCCAGCATTCAAGAAATGTTTACAAAATCAATATACAAAGTCAAAAGGCAGTCAGAACACATCTGAACTGGTTGGGTCCCTTCTTTCCTTCCTTCCTTCTCTGCAAAATTCCATAGTAGCCAGAGATTGTCGCTGGCCTTTGTCTACCTCACTTTTGCGGTCTGACAGAGAATCTCAGGAGGCAGGTTGTTGGTTGGTGGGACAGGGAATCCTTACTTAGAACTGCAGCTAAGGACTGTGAATATCAGAGACTGTAGCTCAGTGGTAGAGAGAAGCAGACGCAGAAAGCACTGCTGGTCCAGGACTGTGCCACTGGTAGACACGGGACTGGCTGGGTGCACCCCAGCTCTGCTGCTGGAGAAACAGCTTGGAGTCGCCAAGTTACGGTGGAGAACTTAGTGTGTCTGGTGTTTTGGTGCAGTTTTTAGGATATTCTATCTCCCTATTACTTTCCTTTGTTTTTTCTTTTTCCTTTATGTGCTAGGTGTCAAACCTAGAACTGCACAGATGCTGAGCAGGTGCTGTATTTCTGAACTATAGCTCTGGCCCTATGGAACATTTTCATTTTAGAATGTTTTGGAAATCTGGTTTTGAACATAGTGTGTAAATTGAAGCCTTAACTCATTCTTTCAAAACTTCACAATACTAATAATAGTAAGTTATTTTGCAAGTTAGAGAGTTACAGGGAAGAAAATACCTTGATTCAGAATTAGAAATGCTATCAAATACATCTAGAATTTTTTAGTTAAAAGAATTTTAGCCAGCTATGGAGAAGTACACCTAAACTACCAGTGCTTGGGAAGGAAAACTTCAAGCTTAGATATCAGTACTTGATTACATTTATTATTTTGTGGTAATGATATGAAACAAATGCATAACTAAACACTGTGGTTGTGAAAATCCTATATGATATTTTGTATTGAATAACTTGTAGATTATTCCATATACTTTTTGTAATTGATCATATTAGGTATGTTCTATAAAACCATGTAGTTTTGTCATGTGCTCTTTGAGAACAATTTGGAAATAAAAATGGTTCATTTCTTCACATTGAAAGAATAATGCAAGTGTGTTTAGGGTTTTTATTTTGTTCAAGGTACAGTGTGAGTCTTCTACTGGACAGTTGTGTTCATCTGGTGAAATGTGACAGCTGGATACGCATTAATGGTTTTAGCATTATTTAGCATATTTCTTCAATAGCTGCTGCTGCTACCAAAGGCCCACTTTTTCATCTTAGCCTGAAAAATTAATGAGAACCCTTGCTTTAATAAGCATAAAAAATAAGGATTTTTTATGTTAAGGTATAAAGTAAAATAAGTTAATTTATAAGTCACAGGTGAAAATACTTAGGAGAACAGAGCATGTCAGTTTCTCTGAGGAGCTGTGACAAGTACATATAGGAGATTGAGAAAGGAGATAGATTACAACACGTAGTTAAAGCCAAAGCATAAAATAGCACATGAATACCAAGGACAACATTGATACCATGCATCATTTGAACTATTTTAAAGAAAGCGTAGGTAGATATTTTGGGGGAGGGATTTCTAGTCATAGAACACACAGAGCAGGATTATGGAGATAATAGGTGCTTGGGAGTTTCCTGCAATAAGGACTAGTGGTTAGAAGGCCTTATAACACATGCACCTAAATTCCCAGCCCTCAGAAGACTGAGACATGAGGATTTTGGATATGAGGCTAATCCAGAGAGTACTGTGAAATGTTGTCTAAAACAGAGTGGGAGGGGATGGGTTTAAATAGAAAAATATTGCTTGTGGCTTACAATGCAGATCCTGTTATGAGTACCTTTGTTGGATATACAGATGTGCCAGAAGAAGATGAGGATGATTCAGATAGTGAGCCAGAGGGCCAGGACATTGATGAGCTCTATCACTTTGTGAAGCAAACACACCAGCAAGAAACACAGTCAGTTCAAGTGGATGTCCAACATCCTGCACTGATCCCAGTACTGAGACCGTACCAGAGAGAGGCCGTCAACTGGATGCTACAACAAGAGCATTTCAGAAGCGTTCCTGCTGGTGGCAAGTATAAGATGTTTAAAGAAGGGCTTGTTGATTGGAGGCAAGATGTTGAAGATAGTCAGTAATGGGACATGTGCTAGGGTAATGGCAAGTAATAATACTGAAAAGAGAATAGTTTTCTAAAAAGTCTTTCAAATAGAAATCTAGAAAAATATGTGACTTTCCTTATTTGTATAAGTTTAAAATGCTTTTTCCTTCAGCCTTAATGGGAATGTATGAAAAGTAGGAAATAAGTTTAAATCATGGTCCCTACATGTAATCTCAGTTTGGGAGGTAGTAGCAAGAAGATGAGAAATTCAAGTCATTCCAGGCCACAATGTGAATTTCAGGCCAGCCATTCTGGGCTGTGTGCCATGCTATCTCAAAAAAAAAAAAAAGAGGAAAAAAGTCCCAACTTGTCAAAGGGGGTTGTTGCTTTTAGAACTTGATTAGTTATGAGTAAGAATCTAAATGTTAGCAACAGAGCAGATTTGCAAATGTGACTAATTTTCCTAGTTTAAATTTTTTTGGTTACCCCACAAAATAAATAAAACCAAGGAATTTATTGGAAGGGTGTGCTCTATTAATATTTTTGTTTGTTTGCTTTAAGACAGGGTGTTTGTGTAGCCCCTGGCTGTCCTAGAACTCACCGTTTAGACCAGGCTAGCCTTAAACTCTAATGAGAATTCATGTTTCTGCCTCCTGAGCACTGGGCTTAAAAGTGCACACCACCATGCCAGCACTGTTTTTAAGTGAGTAGACAGATTTTGAGATTTTCATACAATTCTTTAAAAATGAGTTATTCACTAGTTCTACTTCTTCCTGTAAAGATTTACTCAGTTAGTGGTAGATGATATTACTTATTTATCCCAAGTATTCCTATTTTTTTTTTTTTTATGTTTTCATTTTGGACAGTATCAGTTTATAGGCAATATTATTTCTCCTTACTCCTGATCCTTTCAAATATCAGTAAATTTGTCTTCTTCCAAAACTACTTTCCTTGTCTCTATTTTCCTGTCTCCTACATTCTCATTCATTCATAGTCTTTCATTCTCCCATCCTGCCCTGAAACAAACATTCAACTCTGGAGCTGGATGCTCTTGGTCAAGTTTCATAATCTGTATGTTTCACTGCCGATCTCTCATTCAGTATTTTCCTCTCAATTATTTGTTTGGGAAATTGTTAGTTCTTTAAAGTCCCACAAAGGTCGTATTACTTTTTCTCTAAAATGAAATAATTTTCTTTAGATACATAACTACAGAAAGGTATAATTTATACACAACAAAATGCTTTGAAATTAAAGCTTGATGCATTTAACAAATCTATATCCTTAGAGTCAGCAAACAGTTTTTGTCAGCCCTCTACCACAGCGACAGAGTATCTGAAAATCATCTCCAGGGTTGAGAAAATCACAGAGTGAGAGGTTTCAGTGCAAGAGTGACTGGCCTCATTGCTTTGGACCTGAGGAGAGATTAGATATTTACAGGGAAGAAAATACCTTGTTTCAGAATTAGAAGAATGCAATCAAATACATCTAGAATTTTTTTTAATTATAAGAATTTTAGCCAGCTTTGGTGTAGTATACCTGAGTTGCCAGTGCTTAGAAAGGAAAGCTTCAAGTTTACATATACTTGATTATATAGTTATTGAGTTGTAATGGTATGAAATAAGTGCACAATTACACACTGTGGTTGTGAAAATCCTGTATGATATTTTGTACTGAAAATATAAATTATTCAGTACAGTCTTAGTCATTGAGCATATTAGGTGTGTTTACAATGTTTGCATCATTACAGTGACATGTGGCTGAAGAGCTCTTCATCTCTTTGTAGCCTGGAAGCAAAGAACATGTTATGAAAGGACCAGGACTAGATACATCCCCCAAGGACAGTCCCAGTCAGGACCAACTGACTCCCTTTAACTGGGTCTTATTGCTAAAGTTTCTGCTAGTTCCAAGTAAGCCCTCAAATTAATAAACCTACTAATAAAGTAGTCCATTTATGAAGCTAGCGCTATGATATCCAGTCACTTCCCTTAAGCCCCCACCTCCAAGCATTGCTTCAGTGGCAACAATAAGAGTGTTCAACATAAGAGTCATCGGAGAACAAATCAGAGCCAAACCATAGCACCATATAACAGAATTAGACCCATGCCAAAGTAAGTACTAGCTCCATATGGTTCTTGAGAGTTGAAAAATTGAAATATGCTGTGAGTTTACAATACACACTGGATTTCATGTAGTACTGTAAAAAGGAAACAATGTAAAACCCCTTAATTTTTGTATTGGTTACATATTAAATAATATTTTAGTTATCAGGGTAAAGTAGACTGTTAAAATTATTTCACTTATTTCTTATTTTATAATAAGAACTGCAAATTAAAGGTTATATATGGGACTCATTATATTTTATACAGTAGTACTGGTGCAGAAAATTCCACTGCCTTAAGACATTTGCTTATGGCCCAGTCAGCTCTGGTTCTACCTTCAAGAGGCAGCCATTGCCACCATCACTTGGCCTGTTTGGGGAAAATGAACCATTTACATCTGCACACAGTTTGAGCAAAGATTTCATTTTTTTATATGACATTTTTGAAGTGTGTCTATACTTTGCATATCAGGAACTCATTTTTTTAATCTATAGACTAGATTTTCTAAATTAAATCTCCATGTGACACATAGCTGTTCCTCTGCTCTGTGTGGTTTTCTCTGAATTGCATTTTTCCATTTATAAATACCGTATGTTTTCCTATGTCATCTTTACTTCCTTAGAATTTAGTTTCATTTTATTGATAGAGACTGATTTCCTATTTGGTAAATTAAAAGATTAAAGAGAAAGACCAAAGAAGGTTGAGATAAATGCAATACTTAAATATTACAGTTTGAGCTTTCTTTTTCCTAAGTGAAGTGAATCTTTCTTTTCACTCTCTGCTCCATATGGCAGGTTGGTTACAGTTAAGATAAATCTTGGAGCTAAGTAGCATAGGTCTGTTGAGTTATTTTAAAGTTGCCTGTGATCTTCCTGCTTCCACTTCCTGTAGCAAATATGACTGGCATGAGCCACCTCAATCCTGCTAAATGATAAGCCACACAACGTGGGACTTGAACCCCATGACCCTGAGATTAAGAGTCACATGCTCTACCAACTGAGCTAGCTGGGCTTCCCTAACCCAGAATCTTTCTGAATTGTGCAAATGAAAAATTAGTTTTCTCCAGCAGAGTCTCACTAGGTATACAAACCATTGTTACTGGCAAGCCCCATGCCTAGCAGTAGGTGATAAATATAAAATGAACTCTGACATTTTTGGAGGTTCTTTGTGTCATAATGCATATAATGCTGCTGTCAAGCTTTCCCCGCCCCCCCTTTACAGGTCCTTTTCATATATAGTATGGTTTCTGGTATTGTGCTTTTATGGAATTTCTGTGTGTACCAAGTGCAAGCATGTGTATGTGTGTCTAAATGTGCTTATTGTACTTTTTCTTTGGCTCTTTTTCTTCTGCTTGTTTTTATCTAATTTTTGTTATTTATTTATTTTTTAGATGTTTGTATTATAATGAGAGAAAGAAAGGGTGTAGATCTGGGTAGGTGGGAAAGAGCTGGAAGGAGTTTGGGGAGGGGAAATCTAAATCAATATATTGTATGAGAAAAAAAATTTATCGTCAGAGAGAGAGTGAGAAAGGAAGAAAGAAAGAAAGAAGTTGCCCACTTCTTGGGTGCTTTGTTAAAGGTAACCAACCCTTCAGGTTGAGTTGGTGTGTTAGTTTTCCTAGTGACCCTCAGCAGTTTGTTGTGCTTCCCTTTTCTGTGTTATTACTTGCTTATATGGATGTGTACCAAAGCAAAGGAAGCTGGCAAATAGTAGAATATTTTTTAAAAAGAACTGGAGAAAACCGTGGCCTTTTACCCATGTGCTAAGTGAGAGGCAAATATGTAGCTTTTCCTGAGTGAGCTTTTCAAGGACATGGGTCTCCTGAGTCAGCATCCCATACCATTCTGTTTGTTTTATTTTAGTATCAATATGTGATAGAAAACAAAACAAAACAAAAACTCTTATGTGGTTATACTTTATTTTAGACAACTCCCTGCACTTCTTGTGGCGAGAAATTGTTACACCTGATGGTTTGAAACTCTACTATAATCCATATACAGGCTGGTAAGGCAAAATCTTATATGCTGATTTTTAAAATACACGCAGTAAAATCTATGAGATTTTTAACACATGTTCACGGTCTTGAGGAATGCTAAATTACTGTGTATTTCTGTAGCTAGGATAGACTCAGAAATAAAAGCCCTTGTCATTTTTCATGCTGAGTTATCAAGACTGACAAAATCTTGTCATGGCTGGACATGGTGAGCCATGTGCTTTAATCCCAGCACCTGGGGAGGCATGGGCAGGCAAATCTTGGAGTTGGAGGCCAGTTTGGTCTACATAGAGAGTTCCAGGCCAGCCAGGGCAATATAGTGAAACCCTACCTCTGAGAGGGAAAGAATAAAGGAGAGAGGAGATTTATATCTCAGGTACTAATGTTATTTTGTTTATAAAAGACCAACTTTTACAATTTTCATTAAATTTATCAGTTTATAGATTAAAAAAATATAAGATTCTTTAATCATAATAAATAAATCAATATTTATTGTCTTCTATATTTTTAATTACGTGTCCATAAGGACCTAAAAGGAAAAAGTGCTTCCTTCTAAAATGTATAAAATGACATATATTTATTTATTCTGTGGCCAGGGAAGGAAAGGTGCTATGGCGTACCTGTGAAGGAAGAGGACAACTTGCAGGAGACTCTTCTTTCATGTTTGTCATAAGGCTTGGTGGCAAGCACCTTCTCCTGCTGAGCCATGTTGCCAGCCTGCATAACATTTCTTTTTATAGAATAGACAAAATGCTCATTATGTACTACACCATTCTTATTTCTGCACTTAGTTGTCTGCTAGGTTATTGTTATTATTTCACTCATGTTACCTATGATTTGTAATTTGAATTGTTGTCTCCTAAATGAAGTTTCAATAAACTTTAAGTTTTTTGCATTCTTCTGTTCTCTTTTTGGGAATACTAATAAAGGACAGCATAACTTTTATTTAAATTCTTGGACTGTCTTTTCTCTTAGCATCATTCGTGATTTCCCACATGCTGGACCACAGTTGCTTGGTGGAATCTTAGCAGATGAGATGGGTCTCGGAAAGACAGTGGAAGTTCTGGCTCTGATTCTGACACATACTCGACAAGACATCAGACAAGATGGTCTCACTCTTCCTGAGGTACAAAGAAATACTGCACTGCTCCGGAGGACGGGAACATGGGGTGTTAAGAGACCTTACAGTGAACATTGACCATTTACTTGGCCCTCAGGTTAACCCCTTCTGTGCATTATATGGCAATGGCTTGTGTTCATGTTTGATTACCTTCAAGTGACTGCAGAGAGTGGGACGTTGGCTTCCTAGCAGGTTTTTCTTTTTTTTTGGTTTTTCAAGACAGGGTTTCTCTGTGTAGCTTTGTGCCTTTCCTGGGACTCACTTGGTAGCCCAGGCTGGCCTCGAACTCACAGAGATCCGCCTGGCTCTGCCTCCCAAGTGCTGGGATTAAAGGCATGCGCCACCACCGCCCGGCGCAGGTTTTTCTTGAGTGATGCAGACCAGTTAACAGAATATGTAGTAAGTTACCAGTCTCCCAACTAGTTAGCAAAGAACTGTTTTATAATAAATCCTACTGGTACTTCAGATATCTTGTCAACACTATAAGGTCCAGATTGCCACTGAATGTTTTAAGAACTATTTAATTACAAACCTCAGATTCTGGTAAGTAGAAATTATTGGTTGACTGATAGCTTAATAGTAATAGATTGTTAGATGGAATAGATTTTATTTAAATATATGAATTTTAGAGTTTACAAAAAATAACTTCCTATATCTCCCAGTAGTGAAACCTGAAGCCAGCACATTAAGCCCTGCTGACTTTAGCCCACTAATCAAAGGTAGAACCACTTAAGAACCTTCAGGAGCCACAGGCCCACAATCTTAGTATGTATGTAATCTGTTGGAAAGTCCACATATACAAAGTAAACCTTAGAGATTTCAATAGTAAATGGAAAAGAAAAATTTATTTTTATAAATTTATATATATTTACATATATATGATGGGGGCAGGTCTGGAGAGATGATTCAGCAGCTAGGAACTCTGAGCTCTGGCTGTTCTTCTAGAGGACCTAGGTTGGATTTCCAGCACCCACCAACTGAGCAACTAACCAGCCATCTATAACTCTAGCTCCAGGTGATGCCCCTCCCTCTTCTGGCCTTTTTAGACACTGCATGCATGTCGTACACAGACATATATACAAGCAAAATACCATTATACACAAAACAAAAATAAGTCTTTAAAAAAGACATTGTGAAGTATTAATAACTTCTTTCTGAGATGTTAAGCTCATTACATATTTTATTTCCAAATTAATGTTTATTATTATAAATATTTCAATTCTGTTTTAAAATGTGTCTTTAAGTTTCTTTCAGAAATTCCCTATGTTTAGTTAATTTAAATAGTATACACAAATAAAAAAATGATGGCTAGTTGCAAGCTTCCAAAGTAAAAAAAAAAAAAAAAAAGTTTATATAATGAATGACATTTACTTATCTCCTTTTATAGTTGTATATGACTATTTTCCATTTCTTTAATAGAAGAAGGGTTAATTATAATACTCAAAATATTGAATACCAAATATTTCAACTACCAAATGTCATGTATTTCAGGGGAAAGTGGTGAATTATTTCATCCCATCTCACTGTCCCAAAGGAAAATTAAAAAATAGAGAAATCCAGGATACAGAATATGAACCAAAAGAAAAAGTGCACTGCCCCCGTAAGTGTGGTTTCTTCAAGTAGTGTCTTTTACGTGATTTTTACTGCACTCTGTACTGTCCTCAGAAAGGTTTAATAATCACAACTGGTTTTTATTTAAATTGTTTGTGTTTAACATAAGAGCATGGTTACAAGTTACATTAACAAAAATAAAGAGTTGCTCCCAGTACTACTAGTTCTGTCTGTTATACTTAAGTTTCTTCAATTTTGTTTATTTTCAAGTGTAGCTACTATGATTTCTATTAACAGATTAATTTTCCTTAGCAATGGTAGCATAGAATATACTAGGACATTCAGGAGATTTTGCTTTATAATTTGAATGATTGTTGTTTTGTCAGACAAATTAGCCTGAATAATTATTTGCTAAATTATTTCTATTACAGTAATTTTTTCTTAATTTAAGGCCAATTTTTATTATATATTCTTTGGAATGGTACTAGAGTGCACTACATCTTTTATTTATTTTCTTAACCCAGTCCCTAATGCAGATTGACATTTTATCTTAGTTATTTTGGGTAATTAGCATGTCCTTTTGTTTATCACCTTGTACATTTAGCTACACGTGTGATGATCCTAACAGCTGTGAAAGAAATGAATGGGAAAAAAGGAGTTTCTATTCTTTCTATCTATAAGTATGTCAGCTCCATATACAAATACGATGTTCAGCGGAACCGGAGTCTTTTGAAGCGGATGCTAAAATGTTTAATCTTGGAAGGTCTTGTGAAACAGATCAAAGGCCATGGTTTCTCTGGGACTTTTACACTGGGGAAGAATTACAAGGAAGAAGATATATGTGATAAAACAAAGAAGCAGGTAACAGCATTTATTAAGTAAATATACTTGTAAAAGGATTTTTCTTTGGGCCACCAGCTCACAAAAAATGACATAGTGACTTATTAATTATGAAAGTTCAGCATATAGCTTAGGCTTTTCCCACTATCTCTTATAACTTAAATTAACCCATTTCTATTCATCTATTTGTTGCCACATGACTCGTGGCTTTTACCTCTCCTCCTGCATATCTGATCCCTCTGTATCTGGCTGGCGACTCCTTTCTTCTTCCCAGAGCTCTCTTTGTCCAGAAGCCCTGTCTATACCTCCTGCCTAGCTGTTGGCTTTTAAGCTTTATTTTAAAACCAATCACAGTGACACATCTTTAAAACAGTGTAAAGAAATATTCCACAACATTTCTCCCTTTTTGTCTAAATAAAAAAGAAAGATTTTAACTCTTACACACTAAAACTATATACATTATCAAATAGCAGGTAAGAATTCTATTTACAGTGTTCGATCTGTTTGTATTTGGCAAATTTAGAGAAAATATTCCATTATCTGTCCTCTCTTGATGAGCCCAAAGTGTTATACCTAAACCATTTTCTATCATAACTTGTATTATAATCTTAAAACTATCTTTTTAGACCTCAAAACATTTTTTACATAAACAATTTAAGCCTTATGGGTCTCTCAAACTTACAAACTTTACATCTTTTATGTAAGTTTCTTTTCTGAATTTGGTAACAAGGAAAACTGTAAAACTATAACAATCTAGTCTTCAATCTCCATCAGAGACCCAAGAAGGATAAAATATTACCTGAGGAAACAGGAAGTGCAAAATAAACAACTTGTAAAACTAAGAAATGATAGATATCAGGCTGTCTGGACAGTCACCCCAACATGCCTCTGTAACATTGAAGCATCCATCTTCAGCCTGTGGGCCTAAAATATCTGACATTTTCTGTGAAGCAGGATTTTTGAAGGACTGTCCTACCACGTCTTGGCAAACCTTGGCAATCTCTTTCTTTTGTGTCTTGCTTGTCCAATTTGGCCAACACACTGTCAGCAGTCAAGGCAAGAGCAGTTTCTTACCCAAATGGCTGGCTTTTGCCACAAAGAAAGCAAACTCCATATGGAGGTTCTTTGCCCATCATTTCTTTTTGAAGTAAATTGGTACTGCCAGCAGCAGACAGGTCTTACTGTCATGAAAAGCCTATGTTATTAAAAACTTTAAATACCATATTCTTTAGATCTTTGAAGTGTTTGAAGATCACCTGTCTATCTAAAATGTATCTCTGTATGTCTTGAAAACATACCTAACATGACTATTAAGTTTGATAGTTTTAGATGACTAACCATTAACATGTATTTCTTTATTATCCTAAATAGCTTTCATGAACTAAAAACTTTATATTTTTAAATGAGCTGTGTAGGTATAATACTTTAAACAAAAATAGAAACATATACATGGTATAAAAATAGCTTTAAATTTGTATCAATATACTAAAATCCATACCAATGCAAAATATTTGAGAGTAGTGGTTATGTAAACAACTCAACAGTCCACCCTTTTATACCGTCATTTCTATACTATATCCCCCATTTTCTCTTCAGAAAGAGATCCCTAAATCTAACTTCCTTTGTTTAGTTTTATTGTTTTGACCATGACCAATAACAACTTGTAACCAACTCCCCTAAATGAAGTCAAACACCCATAACCCACCAAATAACCAAAAACCACCCACCCCACCTCTTGCCATACAGAATAAATAGGTAGAT
The DNA here is from genome assembly GCF_049852395.1 of Peromyscus maniculatus bairdii. NCBI lineage: Eukaryota > Metazoa > Chordata > Mammalia > Rodentia > Cricetidae > Peromyscus > Peromyscus maniculatus. The sequence goes on along the minus strand of NC_134867.1, from coordinate 47,882,760 downwards.
CCTACCTTGACACTAAAGCTTTTAAAGTTTGCAGACAAAAATCAAAAACAAGTAAGGAAAAACCTTATCCCAGTGACTTATGTTTTCTACTTTCTGAATGTAAATGTCACAAAAGTAGTAACTATTTTAGTTACATTTGAATCCAGAGAAATGTGGTTTACTCATTAAAAATACTCAATGAGATGAACTCTAAAATTAGTTGTTTTCATATGCCTTAGAGTTTAAGATAACTTGTCTATTGTTATGATACTGTCTGCAATTACAAACTTTGCTCCCAGCTTTAGCAATGTTAATGCCTCAAATTTATATATATCTATTGATATATATTTTAAGTCTCTTTATATAAAATTATAGTGTTCCCAATGCCATCATCCTATAAACATTTTATATTTTGTTATAAAACTGTTTTCATTGGGCCAGTAATTTTAATTTGCTTTTAGAAATATAATCACAATACATGTAAACATTATCGAGGAACAACTACTGACAACAAATCAAATTATGAAAGCCTTTTCTTTGGAGACACACACAGTGCACACACATACACACACACACACACACACACTCCCTCTTCATCTTTTGGAAAAGGTAATATCCACCTTGTGCCCAAGCAACACAAAAGACTGCAGTGAGCTGTGCTTTTGTAATCCCTCTGCCACATGGGGAAATCTCCAACCAGTGCATTGTTTCTGTGTTAGTCGCCTGGCTCTTGTATTTGCCCTTAGTTCTGACACCTTTTTCCCAGAGCTGTTCCTATCACCTACCTGTTTGTCACACTCCACTTGTGTTCCGTGCCCTTTGTAGGCATTTCTATAGCTCACTTTTTGCTTTGACTATTCAGAGAGCTGTTGAGACAGATACCAAATGTACTTCTTTTTTATACCCTAGTACCTAAGACAATGCCTGGCCCAGAACTGACATTCAAACCATGGGTGGCAGGAGGCACACATGGAAAGGGCAAAGATAGGAGTTTGTTTACTGATTGCAGTAAATAGTAGATTAACTTCCACGGTTTTTGTACTTGATGACTTGGTATTATATGTACTCTAAATTTCTGTTATTTGATTGATTTAAGCAGACTTTAAATCATAAATCATTAAGAACAATGAGGTAATCTCCCTTTATCTTTCTGATCTGTATCTCAAAGCAAAACTCTATAGGGATGAAGTAGAGCCTTTGCTTTTCTGAGGATTACGGAAAGATGTCTTTCAGAGAGTAAATTAGAGAACATTTGTCAGGAACAATTCTCCTTGGGTAAAGACTGTTGAATTTGTTTGTAAATATATAAAGTTTAGAGTTTAGTTTCCAGGTTATAACTTGATTGACACGTGTTAATTAAACAATTCTTTTTCATAGGTGGTGGGGAGTCCAAGGAAAATTCAGAAGGAGTTAAGGAAATCAGTGAACAAGGACACAGACTCTGAATACCTGCCATCAAACACTTCTGATGATGATGATGATCCTTATTATTATTACTATAAGGCCAGAAAAAGCCATAGTAAATTGAAGAAAAAACCTGTGTTCCTCCCTAAGAAGGAAAAGAGACAGCCTATCAGTCCAGATCCCCAAATTCACTCTCCAGCTGCTGGTGACGCTGCAAGTGCTGATGCTGATGTGTCGGGAAGGGCACCTGCCTCTGAGGACAAGAGAGACCCAGAAGCACAAGACCGTGCTGGCTCTCCAAAGCCCGCTGATGAGGAGTTGGCACATTCTAACACTGTGAGTCCCTTTGAGTCCTCTGATTACCGCTTTGAGTGCATATGTGGTGAATTTGACCAGATTGGCCGAAAGCCGAGAGTTCAGTGTCTGAAGTGTCACCTGTGGCAGCATGCAAAGTGTGTGAATTACGAGGAGAAGAATCTGAAGGTGAAGCCTTTTTACTGCCCCCACTGCCTTGTTGCAATGGAGCCAGTGTCAACAAGAGCAACGCTGATCATCTCTCCAAGTTCCATTTGCCATCAGTGGGTGGATGAAATCAACCGGCATGTGAGATCATCATCTCTTCGAGTTTTGGTAAGGCACTGAGCTAAAGAGGGAGAGAAACATGTAAATAAATGTGTGTTTCTTCATGATAGTTTTCATTGTGCTTTTAATTTGTTTGCATTTATTTTTAATATTGTTTATTATTTTACTTATTTGGAGGGAGAGTTGGGGCAGGATTTCACATAGCCCAGTATAGCTTCAAGGATGACATTGGACTCTGATCCTCTACCTCTCAAGTGCTCGTATTACAGGCATCTGTATCTAATTTTGATTATGTATTATTTTACTTTTCTATATGCTTTTGTTTTCCAGAGTTTTTTGTCAATGTTTTTATACTTTTTTTTCAATAAATTGAACCCAAGACCTTACAGATGTTAGACAAGCACTCTAGCACTGAGCCACGTCACCGTCATGTTTGTATATTTCTAAAATTATTAGTTATGACACTAATACTAGCTGTTCCAGAGCTTTAAGAGGATATTGAAAGAAGAAACAGAACAGTAGACTATATATCCTTTTCTGACTCCTGAATTTTAGAAGTTGAGAATATGTTGATATGAAGACTTTTGTAAAATTCTTGATTATCAAGATGAAAATGAGTTGTTACAGGCATTTGTGATTTGAGAGAGAGATACAGTTCCAGGATAGCATAGTGTAGTTGCAGATGCTCATTCCAACCTGTCACCTTGTAGATACATAATTCTCTCTGGAGTCTCAATTACCTCATTAGTAAAATTAAAAAAAAAAAAAAAACTGATTCAGCAGATATTTATTTGGTACATATCCTTTCCAGGAACTATACTGAATTCCTAAAACAGCCTCACACAGGCTTGCTGTGTAGATGAAAGGTGTTACTGTTGGCCACATTTCTTTTCTTCTTCCTCCCATGCAAATAGTGTAGATTTTCCATAGTCAGCCATTGTCGTGGACATGGGGACTGTAACAATAAATAAAGCATGTTTTTTGCCACTAAGAAGCTCTATTCTGTGTGGATGGGACTTTCAGACTTGGGTCCTTCAGTTTTGAGCAGGTCATTGTTTCCTCTTTTGGGGAAAGGAGTAATAATACCTAACAGTATTGATGTTGAAGTTTGGAGACAGTGTTTCGCACGGTATCTAAAACAAGAACGATACTGCATGAATAATAGCTGTGATTGCTCTACTTTCCCAACCACTGTATTCTCACACCTCTATCAAATCTGTCAGCCTTGCCCACATTCTTTCCTCTTTTTCCACTATATGCTCACACCCCTATTGAGTCCATTTAACAACAAGTTGTTTATGTCACGTGGCTCCCACAGTAGACCATAACATTTCTCTAGACAGCTTACAATCTGTCTATAGTGTGTGTGTCCAAATACAAATTTAGAAAGGGCTCAGTTCAGTAGGGATATAATAAGTGAATGTTTCTATGGCCTTTGTCAAGGTTTTCTATAATAACTGTTGGTTCTGATTATTTCCCAGGTATATCAAGGAGTGAAGAAAGATGGCTTTTTACAGCCTCATTTTTTGGCAGAACAAGATATAGTTATCATTACCTATGATGTCCTTCGTTCAGAACTAAACTATGTTGATATCCCACATAGCAATAGTGAGGATGGGCGTCGCCTGAGGAACCAGAAACGCTATATGGCTATTCCCAGCCCCCTGGTAGCGGTGGAGTGGTGGAGAATCTGTCTTGATGAAGCCCAGATGGTTGAATGTCCTACAGTAAAAGTAAGAATCTCCACAACATCCTTTGAGTGCTGATGAAGGAAGAACGTGAATAATTCAGTAGTTGAAATTTAGTTAACCCACACTAGTGATATTGTTTGAACATTTTTTTGCTAAACATTCTTTTTTTTTTTTTTTTTTTTTTTTTTTGGTTTTTCGAGACAGGGTTTCTCTGTGTAGCTTTGCGCCTTTCCTGGAGCTCACTTGGTAGCCCAGGCTGGCCTCGAACTCACAGAGATCCGCCTGGCTCTGCCTCCCGAGTGCTGGGATTAAAGGCGTGCGCCACCAACGCCCGGCTTTGCTAAACATTCTTATGTTATGAACTACATAATCCTTTGAAATTAACTCTAATTCTCTGAATGATACTTCTCTATGGAATACTTGGAGACTTGGTTGTCAATGTGTGTATGACAGTTCAAAGCAAACTATGTTTAGGGACTTCTAAATCATTTAAGCCAACCTGAAGGTTATGTTCTTAGTATGTTCTTAGTAGCCTTAATCCAAGGTTGACTTTGGCAGATGACTTCAGAAAATAAACTTTATGGTATAGAATTTTATTACATCTATCTCTGTGTGTATGTGTATCTCGGGTCTTCTTCTGTGACTCTCCACACTATTGTTTAAGATGGTCTCTCTAGACCTAGAACTTGCTCATTTAGCTCCACTGGCTGGCCTGCCAGCCCCAGGGATCATCCTGCTCTTTTTCCGACGCTCGGATTCAACCACGGTGCACGTTGCTTCCTTCTTCAGTCCTGGGGATCCAACCTAAGGTCCTAGATTGTAGCGAGTGTTTTACTGCCTGAGCTATCTCCCCGGTGTCATATTATTTATCTTTATTCTGTCTGCATTGACCTGTCTACAACCTGAACTGAATTGGTGAATCATATCTCATCATACAGAAGCTTACCTCTATAGGAAGGAGTGGTGAAGGGGGTGTATTCATTCAGGATATTTTTTCCTTCTCTGCATTCTTGAACTATCCCTACATCTCAGGGTGGCTCGCAGTGAGCTCCTACTAATGAGAACCACTATATTGGGTACTGGCTTATTAAGTATGACATTCAGCAGTGAGTGTGATAACTATTAAATAAAAACAGATGTATCTTAATGGAAATGCAGCTGTTAGTGGCTGTTTTCATGAGGAAATGTATGACTGATTTCTATGTTTTATTTCATACTTTCCTTTCATTAGGCTGCAGAAATGGCCCAGCGTTTGAGCGGGATTAATCGGTGGTGTATCAGTGGCACTCCAGTACAGAGAGGATTGGAGGGTAATACAGACTTTCCACAGTCACCAGACTTAATGAGCTTACTTGTTTGGGGGGCAAATACAGCAATGCTTAATTTTTGTCAAAATCTTTATTTATTTAAGTATATGTGTACTTAAAGTTTGTTCCTAATAATTTAAAGCATTTATCTTTGTAAATAGAATTTGGGTGATATCTTCAGATACATGAGGACAAATACATAGTGAGCATTCCCATTGCTTTACATTGGTCAAATATTGTACCCCTTCCACAGTATAGATACAGGTCTCAAGTCAACCGGAATTCCAGAAGATTTAGAACCTGAGAAGAAAGGAAAGCATGAGACAGAAAATCAAACTTCCTAGTAAGGGAGGCTGAGGAGAGTGACGGCCAAGTTGAGATTTTCAGTGCTGTGAAGTGACTAGGAGAGGAAAGGAGTCTCTGTGATAGAGGAACCAGGCAGCTGAAGGTGATGTGGCGGCAGAGCCCTCAGAAGAGTGTCAGTATGACAGAAGTACAGAGAAACCATGTGCATGCCGGGACTGAGTAGACAGGTATAGAGAAAGCCAAAAGGGACCTTTTAGACCACAGTACAGTGTTTTTGTTATTCTCTTAGGAAAAATTGGGAGCTCTCAGAAGAATTTAGACAAAATGATTTATACTCATCTTGTAGATTAATTTATATTTCAAAAGATGACTCATTGTAACATGGAAAATGATTTAGCAGAGAACAGAGTATATACTAGGATATCAGCTGATTGGCTCCAAGGATTGACGGAGGCAAGCGATGTGAGCATCATGGATCTGGACTAGGGTTATCTTTGAAAAACAGAAAAGTTAGATGAGGAAAGTTAACAAGATATGTTGTGTTGATACATTTCTAACTCATACATTTCTCTGTAAATAATACTAGAGGAAAAACATCTTTGGGTAAGAAGATTGTTAATTTGTCATAGGCAGATATAAATTTGAGGTTTTTAAAACCTCAGTGAAGTAGAACATAAACAGTTGGACTGATGTGATCTGAACTATAAATCTGTGATTCCTACAGATAAGCATATGTTACTAATGCCCATGTGCTATCAGAATCACTTAATTCAGCTACATAACAAGGCCCTGTCTAAAAAATAAGTAATTTCAACCTAAAATGTCAGTCATCTTCAAAGGATGTTCTAGGTAGTTATGATTTTTACATTTTTATTAGTTCCTTTTAGTCTTATAACCATGTGTCTTGATCATATTCGAATACCTGCCTTCCCTAATTCTTCCCCAGTTCACTCACCAGACCAGTTTGTGCTGCCCAAATATTTTGGGAGAGTGGCTAATTTGTTTTTGTTTTTGTTTTTGTTTTTCGAGATAGGGTTTCTCTGTGTAGCTTTGCGCCTTTCCTGGAACTCACTCTGTAGCCCAGGCTGGCCTCGAACTCACAGAGATCCACCTGCCTCTGCCTCCCAAGTGCTGGGATTAAAGGCGTGCGCCACCACCGCCCGGCTGAGAGTGGCTGATTTACCAGTAGCTGTACTATTAAAGAAAACTCTCTCCCTTTCCCAGCACCTAACAGTTGCCAATAGCTCCAGGGCTTAGGGCGGAACTTTCCTCTCCATGTTGGGAACTTCATCTGGCTTGGAATTATGGAATTTTAAAAATAATTCTTACTCCTTTTGAAGAGACCATATACTGTATTTTTTTTTCAACTAATGATACTTTTATGTATCATAAAATTATACTCAGAGCTGAAGAAATGGCTCAGTAGTTAAGAGTAGTGATTCACTAAATAAGTTTTGTGTCTAATTTCATTTTTGTCTTAGGCTAGTTCCCCAGAAATTTAATTAGTAGATCATTAGGGATGTTAGGTCAGAGTATATTCTCTGTATCGCATGAGATTACATCATACTTTTTCTTCATATTTTTCTCAAAGTCTTGCTTTGATACATGCGTCTTAGCAAATCCACTAAGGAAGTTTTCACTGCCGGGCTTTTGGATTCAGTGCAAGCTTTGTGTGGTAGTGTTACATTGTAAGTGTCTCAGGAGTTAGAGCAGAGCCTGGAGCACAGGAGATCTTAGAAGTGTAAATTGATCCGGAATTAAATGTTCAGATTCCAGAGGCTACAAGATGCATTCTACTTTCTGACGAGTTCTGTGTGTGCTTTGTGGGTCTGTGGGTGATCTTATGCAAAAGAGCAATAAAGAAATCCAGAAACAGTTGTCCCTGATGTCCTGTGCTTTCCCTTTGCAGATCTTTTTGGGCTGGTGGTCTTTCTTGGGATTGAACCTTACTGTGTCAAACACTGGTGGATTCGACTTCTCTATCGCCCATACTGCAAGAAGAATCCTCAGCATCTCTACAGTTTTATTGCCAAGATACTGTGGAGGTCTGCAAAGAAAGATGTCATTGACCAAGTCAGTGTGCCAACCTTTTACTGACTAAGGATATTACAAGGAAACAAAGCTGGGGTGAAAAGTTAAAATTTCAGGTTAAATTGTTCTGTTTCCAACTTCCCGTTACAGATCCAGATTCCACCTCAGACTGAGGAAACGCACTGGCTCCACTTTTCCCCTGTGGAGAGGCATTTCTATCACCGTCAGCATGAGGTGTGCTGCCAGGATGCCGTGGTGAAGCTCAGGAAGATCTCCGACTGGGCCCTGAGACTGAGCAGCTTGGACAGAAGGACTGTCACCTCCATCCTGTACCCTCTGCTGCGGCTCAGACAGGCCTGCTGCCATCCACAGGCTGTTCGCGGGGAGTTCTTGCCACTCCAGAAGAGGTTTCCCTCAGTTTCCTTCCCTATGGGGTTTATATTTCAGTAGTATTTAAACACTTTTGACTCCCAGTTTTACTCAGGGACTTTGGCTAGGTATCAGGGAATTTTTTGGGGTGTTTTTTTGTTTGTTTGTTTGTTTGTTTCATGGTTTTCTCTGTATGGAGCCTCATTTGTGAAAGAGTGATAACAAAAGTTTTTTTCATGGTTTTGAACATTTCTTTTAAAATAAGAGTAATTATAACAGGTTTTTGTGGTTGCATTTTTGGTTTGGAGAGATTTTATTTGTCTGTACTTTTGTCTGTCCCACTGCCCCACTTCTACCCCCCAACCCTGTGTGTGCGCTTTTCAAGACAGGGTTTCTCTCTGCAGCCCTGGCTGGCCTGGAACTCGTTCTGTAGACCAGGCTGGCCTGAAACTCAGGGATTTTCCCGTCTCTGCCTCCTAAGAACTTAAAGATATGCACCACCATACCTGGCTACATTTTTTGTTCTTAATATACTTCTAGTTCCCCACATGAGGGAGCAGCTAGATTACCACTAAGTATTATCTTTATAATTGTGCTAGTTATGTTCTTTGATATGTTTTATTGTTCCAGAATTTTTTTTGCAGATTGGACTGCACCTCAAAAACTGGTCTATTCATAGTACCTGATATTATAATAAACTCTTAGCTGTCAAAGAGTTATAAAGAGGATTATTTTGGGGGTTTACCTTTGAGTGGATTATAGGCAGCTAGAAATAGCAAAGATGATAAATTCATACAATATAAGCTGAACTGATAAGTTTTAAGAATTACAGATTGCTATGGAAACAGTTTCTATTTAAATAGAGGTTTATGACATCCTTCTAATGGAAATGACATTTGACCATTGTAGCATCTCTTACTTTTTATTTTTTAAACTGAAAATTAAATTTACAGTAAAGCGTAAATTTAAATAATTTGTAGTGAGGGGATTGATTCAGACCCAGTCTTACATTGCGATCCCTGTACTATTTCAAATGGATTGTATTGTAGTTTGTACTTAAGAGAGATTTTTCTAGTTCCTTCGTCTTTTGAATAAAGTGTGAAAACTTAAAAGAAGGCAGACCAGATACAATATTTGCTGGATTAGTAACAAGTAATATTAGAAACTGTAAAACTGAAGGTGAAGGGACCGGAAATAGTTCAGCAGTTCAAAGTTCTTGCGACTCCTCCAAAGGACTGAGTGTGGTTCTCATTACCCATGTCAGGCAGCTCACAACAGCCTGGAACTCCAGTTTCAGGTGGCCCTCTCCTGGCCTCAGTGGGCGGGCATACACACACACACACACACACACACACACACACACACACACACACACACACACACACACACATACATCATACCCAGACAGACACACACACGTACTCAGAAGTAAAAAAAAAAAATGGTGAAAACTGCTGTAGATTTGTGCAGTTTTCTGTAAAACACTGTAAGAGTCCTGTACCCTTCACCAAGCACAGTGTGACTTTCCTGCTGTGATAGTCCTTGGAGGTTTCATTCTGGTTTTGAAAGATGTCTCTTCTTTTAGCACCATGACAATGGAAGAATTGCTCACGTCTTTGCAGAAGAAATGTGGAACTGAATGTGAAGAGGCCCATCGGCAACTAGTTTGTGCCCTCAACGGCTTAGCAGGCATCCATATCATTAAAGGTAGAAGGTGATTACTTTGTTATATCTGATTCTTGCAGTTCTTTTTAAGGAAGGTTAATTACAGAGTGATGTTCTCGCACACTATTGATATGAGTTAAATAGGTTGGATTACACAGAGAACCTTACACAGAACATGTCAAGAACAGTCAGTGTACATGGACCTTAAGCAAACACTTCAGGAAGTTTTAGAGATTAGAAAATTTTAGGAAATTACAATATGAAAAAAGATTTTATCATAAGATATTTATTTCAGTCTCTTTTTTTTTTTTTTTTTTTTTTTGGTTTTTTGAGACAGGGTTTCTCTGTGTAGCTTTGCGCCTTTCCTGGGACTCACTTGGTAGCCCAGGCTGGCCTCGAACTCACAGAGATCCACCTGCCTCTGCCTCCCGAGTGCTGGGATTAAAGGCGTGCGCCACCACTGCCCGGCTATTTAAGTCTCTTATAGTGAAAAATCAGACCATTTAGAAATAGAAAAATGATTAAATTTTAACACATTCCTGGAAATATTGTTCAATGATTCTTTTTTAAAATAATGGTACTATAAGTTCTTTTTTTTTTTTTTTTTTTCATATCATGGTATATGCCAGGGTGATGTAGAAAGGAAGATGCAAAATAAAATCTTGGATCTTGCATATACAACTAAAACCACTGTTTCCAAATAAATACAACAAAAATTGATAGACCTGTTATGAGAGTAGACAGATCTGTAATTGTAGTAGGAAGTGTCAGTACCCCCTCAGTTATAGAACAAGCAGATAACACCGTGTCAGCACTTAGCCACTAGAACAGACTTGACTGAAGCGGCCTGGTAGGCATTTACTGAACACTGTAGCCAGCCACAGAAGAATATAGACTCTGTTCAGGTACATATCTAGGGTATAAAGCAAGTCAATAACATAAAAATTCAAGTCCTCCACAGTGGAATTGAATTTGCTATCAAGGACTGGTGAGGGGCCTCATTGGGTAAAGGTACCTGCTGCTAAGTTTGATGACCTGAGTTCAATTCCTAAGACCCACATTTTGAAAGAAAAGAACCCATAAGTTGTTCTCTACCTCCAATGTTCACTGTGGCATGCATCTCCTCCTGACTCATAAATACGTAATTAAAAAATAGATATCAATAAAACATAACTAGAAATAATTAAGATATTTTAGGGGGGAAATAACACTAAGTATAAAGGAGATTCAAAAAAGAAGCTGGGAAGTGTTTATGAGAACAAAATACCAAGATGTGTGAGGTGCAGCACATCAATAATTACAGGGAAATTTGAGGCACAAAATATTCAAAAATGTATTTATAGTTCTATTACATTAATCTCTTTTATACATTAAACTTTACCATAAGAATATGTGCCTAAGAAAAAACTGTATACACAGGTCTCAGTACTGCACACTGTCAAACATTCACTGGGGGTGTCTTGGTATATAGCCCCTGCTGATGAGGGGAGATCTGCTTCATAGTGTTAGAGGTAGATAAGGAACCATCTCCTGATAAATAGCATTTCCTTCAGTCCTCCACCGTAACCCTCTTGTGCACCATCAAGTACCATGTTGGTTGCTAGTATACCAATGCTCTACATTGGTGCATGGTCATGAGGAGATTTTGCAGCTGTTCTCATTTACTGGTAACAACTTAAAACATCACTTAAAAGGGGGCTTGAGTGGTAGCTAGGTGAAGCTCCTTGCCTTGCAAGCATGAAGATCTGAGTTTGATTCTCTAGAACACGTGTTTAAAAGAATCGATCTGGCGCACTCTTATAATCCAGCACTGGAGAGACAGACAGGCCATCCAGCCTAGCCATGAAGAGACCTTGTCTCCAAAAGCAAAGTAGACAGTACCTGAGCAGGAGCAGCCACTCCATATTGTCTCTGGCCTCCACACACAATTGCACACACATGCATGTGCATCCCACACGCACATTTACCTGCACACATACATACACCAAAAGAAAATTATTTATTTAGAGAAATAAGTACTTTCTGGAGAGTACAAAATAGTGTTCTGAGCCTTGAATTAGGTTGCTTTATCTGTTCTTTGGCATTGCAGAGTCATACTAGGAAGTGTCTCTTCCTTTCCCATACAAGCTGGGTACAAGTAGTTCACTCAGAACATCTGTGTCACAGTCCATTAGATCACAGTACAGAGTAACCCTTGCTTGCCTCCCCAAGAAAGTGTCATTCTTGTAGGAGGCAGAGAAACACTGAAAACTTGGGAACCAAATCTTCCTTGTGTTATAGGTTATAGAATGAAATTAAACCAGATTCTTAGTAATTTCACCTTGTTTACAATGTAAATTTTATTTGGCAATAATTAATAATAGGGCAAAAATTTTAGGTTATGTCTGATAAATTTTCCAAATATGGCACCTACATATTTGGTGAAAAATCCTTATTTTGGAACATTGCGAGGCTTTTTTAGCTAATAGTATTTATGAATTTATATTTCATCTATTTTTAAGCATCATAGCATCATTTTGCTAAGCATGCCCTGACTGTAGTAGTCTAGGAATCAGCCTAAACTCTAAAATACCTGGGCCTTACAGTTCATAAAAATAATACTAAATAGATAAACACTATATTGAACTTAGTTTTATACCAGCTTGGACAGAAAAGGGAAAATTGGGAAAATATATATCATCTAATAGCAGCTTTTTACAGTGCCAACTTAATTGAATAGAGTAATTGTGATTAGAGTTTGTAGATTACTTGACTATTATAAGTGAAAAATATTAATGCTTGACCTTGAAAATGTATGAATAATGAATGTAATATTTAAAATACTTTGGGGTCATTGAAATGTAGCATCCTATCTGAGAAATGGTCATCCTCTAACCCGTAAAATAGGTTTCTGTATAATTAATTCAGTCAGGTGGCTGTATGGCCTTGGCTTAGCTCAAACTTTGTATTCCTCTTTCCTCAGTCTCCTGAAGCAAGTTGAGGTTACAGCTAGAAATGATCTTTTCCTCCTCCCCCTCCCCCTCCTCCTCCCCCTCCTCCTCCCCCTCTCCCTCCTCCTCCCTCTCCTCCCCCTCCCCCCTCCTTTTCTTCTCCTCCTCCTCCTTTTCTCCTCCTTTTTTCCTTCTTTTCTCCTCCTTTTCTCCTTCTCCTCCTTTTTTTGAGACAGGGTTTCTCTGTGTAGCAGCCCTGGCTACTTTGTATCAGTCCTAGAACTCACTTTGTAGACCAGGCTGGCCTGGAACTCACAGAGATCCACCTGCCTCTGCCTCCCGAGTGCTGGGATTAAAGGCATTCAGCATCACACCTAGTTCAAAATGATCTTTTTCTAAATACATTTTATATTATACATAACAGTTTCTTTTCTATATACTATTTTATTCACATAATTGCTTGGTGGTTGGGGTGTTACCCATTTTGCTTAAGGAAACACATTCATATGGGTTTAGTTGCTTTCTCAGGATCATGCTAATGCCTGACATGGTGCACATGCCTGTTATCCTACCTAGCACTTGGGAGTCAAAAGCAAGATATCTGCCACAAATTTGAGATCAGCCTAGTTTATATGGTGTTTTCTAGTTCTGGGTTACAGACATGTACCATCCCACCTGGCTCTCTTCATTTTATGCTGTTATAACAAGATTAGATGATGAGTAGATTTCCCTCTTTTAACTTTTATCCTGTGTCCCTCTCTGATTGTTTCCTTTCCCTGCCCTGATGTTAGGATTGGGGTAAAACATCTCATCCGCTCTTTCTCAAGCAGCCTTACTTTGGCAGAGTGAATGTGTATAAGCTCCTATATAAGAGTCCAGTGCTGCTACCAAACAAGCTGCACACCTACTCTTTGCAGGTGATTTTCACTGCATCCCTACTGTAGTTTCTTGTGTGTAGGCAGAATTACAGTAGCTAATGCTGTTTAGACTCTGATTATACAGAGATCAGTCAGTAAAGATTGAAATTTTAAAAGAAATCTACACTTTCAAATTCTAGAAATACTTGTTGATATTATGGAAATGTGTGATATGTAATGAATACTTTCAGATCCTCGGTGACTATGGTATTAAACACGTAGTATTACGAATTTAAGCAACATGCTTCCTACACATAGATACTCTTTGGAAAAAAGGAGCTTGGAATCATTCAGTCTAGTACAGTAACTTGGAAATATTTTTGCCATCAAGTGGCTGAGAATGTGAATTTCCAAATTTGGCTTTGTCTTAAATTTGTAAAATTTGTTGAATATACATATTTTGTGTTTTCCTCAGATAATGTATTTCTAATAAAAATGAACCAGGTACTATAATGAATCATATTTAATCAGCTGCTTAGATTATGGTCTAAGTCACGATACTTCCATAAATGAGAACTTACTAGATGATTGTCCCTTATAAATGGTAGTATCGATACTAATTGTGTCCCTATACCAATTGAGTGGCATTTCAATCTCAGCACTAGGAAGGCTGAAGCAGGAAAATTGGAAGTTCAAAGTCAATTGAGGCTATATAAGGGAAATCCTACTTGAAAAAGAAAAAAACTCAAAGAATTTGCTGCATGAAGAAAATTGAATATTACTCTTCATTATATCAGGTGATCTTGTTTTTATGAAAATAATCTCCTTTATACTGAATAGAAATTAGCTGAGTCCTCAGTATTATGAAAGTGTATGTTTTAGAATGCTTTATATTTTGTGTATGTATATGGGCATGTGTGTATATGCATACATACATATACATGGACATATATATGAGTTTAAAAAGGGGGAAAGGAGGGAGAACAAAAAGTCAAATTTACAGAAGTGTGCATATCTATATAGAAAATTTATTGTGGTTACAAATATAACTCCAAATATTAATAAAACTACTTTAAAGTTGTTTTTATTTTTGGGAAAGAGGAACATACTTTCTTGGCAAAGAAACAGCAGCATCTTTACAATGCTTTTATATTCTTTTGTGGCATTCAATTTAAATTTAATTTGTAATTTACTAGTTTTGAGATTTTCCTCAGGCAACAAATAAAAGTAGATGCTATTATTTAAGCCACTAAACTTGACTCTTCTCGCCTTTGCTTCGGCATCTTCACCCTGTTGTAATAAGCCAGAGAGGACCATGTAGGCTGTGTGAGACATCCACTCAGCCCTGTTTCTGTAGCACACAGGCAGCTATGGACAGCACAGGAGTGAGCAGAGCTGGGCTCCAATGAGACTGTGTGAGGTGGTATTGTGTTCCCCAAAATATTGTGCACCCTAATAAACTTATCTGGGGTCAGAGACAGAACAGCCACAATATTAAACATAGAGGATAGGCAGTGGTGGCACACGCCTTTAATCCTAGCATTCCAGAGGCAGAAATCCATCTGTTCAAGGATACAGCCAAGCATGGTGACTCTCGCCTTTAATCCCAGAAAGGGAGCCGTTAATCCCAGGGAGTGATGGCAGAAGGCAGAAAGATATATAAGGCGTGAGGACCAGAAACTAGCAGCATTTGGCTGGTTAAGCATTTGACTGGTTAAGCTTTCAGGCTTCTAGCAGCACAGTTCAGCTGAGAACCATTCGGATATGAGGACACAGAGGCTTCCAGTCTGAGGAAACAAGATCAGCTGAGAACTTGGCCAGGTGAGATTAGCTGTGGCTTGTTCTGTCTCTCTGATCTTCCAGTGTTCACCCCAATACCTGGCTCCAGGTTTGATTTTATTAATAAGAACTTTTAAGATTCCTACTACAACTGTGGTCATTGTAGCTTTCATGTCATGAAATGCTGTCTTGACGTTCTTTCCACTGTTCAAATGTAGAATTCGGCTCGGCATGGAGCTCAGTGGCACTTTGTTCACTTGCTTGACATACACAGAGCCTGACTTTGATCCCAGCACCACAGAAAATAAAAATATAAAGCCATTCTTCACTGAGAAATTATGAAAAAATGCAGGTCAGACTTAACTCAGTCCATTGTTTGTCAGGCTGTGCTTCAGTAGATGCTTTCTGAAGTGTTTGCTGTGAAGAAGCTGCTAATTATAAACAGAGGAAACAGCATAAGCACAAACTGGTGATGATGGGTGTGACTAGAAGTGGAAGGATTGCTGAGATTGTCTCTGGCTTCTGCACATTTTCTCTTGTTTTGTTCTAGTCCAGGTGGCCTTGGGCTTGCTGTGAGGTGTAGTAGAGTTTGCTGTGAGGTGCAGACTGACCTCAGAGGCCCCATCCTCTTCCCTCCTAGTGCTAACATTACAGACAGCTCTTGGTTTTTGAAGTGTTGTTTTAATTATTTTTCTCATTTTTGAGATTATTACATAGTTACACCATTTCCCCCTCCCTTTAAACCCACCCTTGTATATTCCTTCTAGCTTACTTTCAAAATCATGGCCTCATTGTTGTTACATGCATATATGTTTATATACAAATATATTCTTAAATATAACATAGTCTGTGTATAATGTTACTTGTATGTGATATATGTTTTCAGGGCTGACCATCTGGTACTGGGTAACCAATTGGTGTGTTCTTCCCTGGGGAGGACTTTCTCCCACTCTCAACATTATACTTAGTTGCCTGTAGTTCTTTGTGTAGGGATGAAGCCTCCTAGTCTTTCCTCCCCCAGTCTAATTTGGTGTGTGTGTTGTTATTGTTCTGTTCAGCTCATGGTTTTAATTGAAAATTATGTATGCTTTATACTAGGAATGAGTAATATATATCAAGAAAAGTTTGGTTTTTTTTCTGAGAATTAGGTGGATTGGTCAGAATGTTATGAATACTTGTTTATCACTATTGATGTCCCAAGTTTGTCTTTAATTTTAAACTATAATGAATGCTAATTGGCAACCTTTACCCCTAAGAAGAGGAATTATTATTTTTTATACTTAATCATTTTGCTGTATAATTTTAAGGCATTATAAATATATTTTATTTTAAATATATCTCAATACAATTTGAAACAATAAAATACCCTGTGGAGTAAAAGAATGATAATCACCTTTAAAGAAAAAAAGCTGGAATAATCCTAATTCAATGTCAGATTCTTTTTTTTTTTTTTTTGGTTTTTTTTCGAGACAGGGTTTCTCTGTGTAGCTTTGCGCCTTTTTCCTGGAACTCACTTGGTAGCCCAGGCTGGCCTCGAACTCACAGAGATCCACCTGCCTCTGCCTCCCGAGTGCTGGGATTAAAGGCGTGCGCCACCACTGCCCGGCCAATGTCAGATTCTTTAACCTACAAAAAGATGAGTTACAGGCTTGGGATGCTAGCTTGGTAGTAGGGCAGTTGTCAGCATGTACAAAACCCCGAGTTTATCTACAACACTGGAAAATCAGTAATAATAGCCATAATAAGAATTAGAATTGTTCTTTTTCTGGTACAGCTTTTTAGATTAAAGATAACTGGATAACACTTGAGAGTGATGTGACTTGTGTCCTTTCACTGCATTTTAATTCCTCAGGTGAGTATGCCTTGGCAGCAGAGCTATACAGAGAAGTACTGCGCTCCTCTGAGGAGCACAAAGGAAAACTCAAAACGGATTCACTTCAAGTAAGTGCAGCCTGAAAAGTGTCAAGTATGCATTCAAGTTATTTCAAATAATGACTTTTTAAAATGTTGAAATAAAGGGTATCAGTGAACTAAGTCATAATAACTAGAGATAAAATCTGGGATTCATTCTTTTTAATATGCCCCTGGATTGATTTGTGTATATGATAAAGTTTGAGAATCACCATTGTTCTCTATGCAGGCCTACACTGGAAGATAGTTTTAATTATTTGTAACTCAGAGAGTAGGCTAATTTTATAATTTTCCCCTTGCACATCAACATGTTTATTCAAATAGCTTTCATCAAAAAGAAAATGAGCTAAACTAAGAGAGTGAAGCTGAATAAAATAAACGTGACCCGTGTCTTATACTTTCAACTTTTAGAGGTCTTTTAGGAGGATTTGCATATTTGAATTATAACACTAACTGCTCTTTCCCAGCCAATCATAGATAAGATTCTAGCTAATTGAGAAGTAAAGACGAATTTATTAATCTTAGCAAGCTTGGGTTTGATACCTAGGTAAGTTGACTTTGTCATTCACAATAAAGACTTTAGGACTTAGGTATTAATGTGATACAGTGGACATTTGGAAAAGTGTATAAGAGGGGGCAGGGATGAGGCAAAGGTCAACCAAAGATGTACTTATATTCTACAAAGAATAACAAGGGAGGACGTGGACCATAAACACGTGTGTACCTCATGGGGAAAGATGTCTTTTTCTTCAAGAAAGGAAATAAAAATAGAAGAGGTGCAAGAAGACAGTTTGAGTTCCGAATTTATGAATTCAAAATTGAAAGATAAGCGATCAGCTTGGTTCTTGTTTTTCCTTAGTTTATGTCTGCTCCCTGAATCCTTACTCTGACCAGTCAGGGCACCAATGCTGTTGTGCTTGGACAAATGCTACACCTGTCTTCCCTTCTGACTCTCGCACAAAAGCTAATAGGTCATTTTCCACAGCCCACACAGAGAAGATCAAACACGGATCTCTAGTATCATTTGCACCTGTTTGCTATGAAATCTGCTAGTACTACTCACTGTGTGGCTTAAGGAGCCATGTTGAAAAGACCTAAGATATTTGAGGTAACGTATACTCCACAGAGACTTATGCTACAGCTGGTAACCTATGCCCAGATAAAATGAGACCTGAAAGTCTCATTTCACTGGCACCAAATCGTATTACCAGAACTCTATCCTAATCATCTTTTAGCCTAGCATCTTCCCAGGTAAAGTGGTAAATTAGCAGTTAAACCACTGTGGTCTTACTTTAGTTCTGCTCATTACCTCTAACCTCTAGCCAGTTGCTGACTCAGTATCAAAGTGGGAAGTAAATTATACATAATACCGAAATCCTTCCTCTAATTTCTTCAACACCAGTGTTTTCCCCTTTTCATTCTTTAAGCTCAGTGTGTTCAGATACCAACTGTTTTCATTATCTTTGTTTTTGTCATAATTCTGTGTGACTCATTCAGACTGATTTTCTAGAAAAATAATCAATACAGTCAACCTTTTTGCATTACTGTGTGGCTTTGAATTTCCTTTAATTCCCTGAGTATACTATTGCATGTACAATAGAAATAATATGGCCAGGCAGCAGTAGTGCACACCTTTGATCCCAGCACTTAGGAGGCAGAGCCGGGCGAATCTCTGAGTTCAAGGCCAGCCTGGTCTACAGAGCAAGATCCATGACAGGCACCAAAACTACACAGAGAAACTCTGTCTCAAAAAAACAAAAACAAAAAGAAATAGTATACCATATACTCTGTACTCTACTGAGTACATAGCCATGCTGCAGGAAAATGTATATTGTTAATTGAAGAAGATTCATTATGATTTAAGACCTTTGCCATTCATTTTCCTCTTGGGGGGGAAAAGTTACTCATTTTCAGAGGAAAAGTGTTCAGCAATAGAAACTCATGCTCCATGTGCCACACAGTAGATGATGTGGTGTCCACTGCATTGCATCATCGCTTCACCTTTTGTGTGTTTATAGAGACTTCATGCCACACATAACTTAATGGAGCTGTTGGCAGCCAAACACCCAGGGATCCCTCCCACCTTAAGAGATGGCAGACTTGAAGAAGAGGTAATTGTTATTCTTTTCATTCTATTTATAAAAGTTTACATTTTCAAACTTTATACTTCATTTAGTTGTTATTTCTGGTGTATAACATCTAAGTAAATGTAGCCAGTCATGTTTTCCTGTTATTTTGATGTTCTAAACTTTGCACTGGTGACGTGGAGTGGCAGAGAATATTGGACTCCATATTATTTTGATTGTCTGGTGATGTATTTACCAATATGTTACAAGACTTATATATACTGTGTTAATGATTAACAAATGAAAAGAAGATTCTGATTTCATGATAGGACTATAAAGAGTGTAGTTCAGTCAACAGAAGAGTTACAGACATTCTCTTTCTATATTTTAAGAGAGCACAGGAACTCAAAATTTCGGCAGCATTTCTCTCTAGAACAGTGGTTCTCAAGTTTCCCAGTACTGAGACCTTTTAATACAGTTCCTCATGTTGTGACTCCCACCATAAAATTATTTTCATTGATACCTCATAACTAAATTTGTAACTGTTATGAATTATAATGTAAACATTTGTTTTCTGATGGACTTAGGCAACACCTATGAAAGTGTCCTTTGGCTCCCCTCCATGGGTCATGACCCACAGGTTGAGAACCACAGCTCTAAAAGGTTCCTTTTATTGAAAGGAATGATACTGTAAGTTATTTTACTAGAAATTCCGAATAATTTGCTATACTAATTTTCCCAAGGACTTTTGCCTTTTTTAAGATCGAAGAGGAAGAACATGACTAAAATCAAAAGAGTAGAGATAGTTGAAATATATTGAACTTCAAAGGAGAGTTTTTATAGGTATTAGCAAGATAGAAAATTGGAATTTTATAAGTACATTTATCCCTTTTATATTTGTTAAAAAAGAGTTTTTTTATTGACAGAATTGCATAAATTTATAGAATACAAAATGGTGTTTTGATATATGCAGATATTGTGGAGTGTCTCATTCAACATAAATAATCTATCACCATTACTTCATATACTTAACTTTCATAGTGAAAATATTTAAAATCTCTCAATAGTATAGTGTGGCTATAGTCATTGCTGTATAGTCCTTTGACCAGTATTCCCTTCAATCTTCAGCCACTAGCAACCACCACTCTCTCCATTTGTAAGTTTTGCTTTTTAAATCCCACATCAAAGTGAAGTCGTGCAGCATTTATCTTTTAGTGCATTGGTTGTTTTATTTAGTGTAATGTCTGTGTTTATCTTTGTTGTTACAAATAACAGGAAATTTTCTAAAGAATGTAGCATTGTGTGTGTCTGTGTGTTTATTACTTTTCTTTTCATCTGTATATGTGTGTGGTGTGCATGTATGTGTGCATGCTCTCATTTGTGGGTACATGTGTGTGCATGAAGACCTAAGATTGAAATCAGGAGTCATTCTTGACTGCTCTTCTGTCTGGTTCTTTGAGGCAGAGTCAGTCAAACACAGAGATCACTAGTAGAACAAGTAGTGCCAGCCATCTTGCCCAGGAGATCCCTCCTGTCCCCCTTCCAAGACTGGAAATAAAGGCAAGCTGCCATGCCCACCTGGCATGTGTGTGGGTTCTGGGGATCTGAGCTCTGATCTTACTGCTTGTGAGGCATGCACTGTAACCACTGAGCCATCTCTCTGGCTTCATATATCATATTTGTTTATGAATTCTTTGATCACTATTCTTTAAAAAGGTGGAAAAGTAGTAAGAATAATTTTATTCCTGGTAGTATTATTAGTCCACTAGGACTTTCATAACAGAATACTACACACTGGAGGCTTAAAGAATAAATATTTCTTACAGTTCTAGAGTTTGAAGTCCAGAATCAAGGTGTATGTCCTCAAAGCTATGGGTTTAATTTCTCCTTCAGCTCCTCTCTTTGATTTAGGTACTGCTGTCTTCTTATGTGGCCTTCGTTTCATGCTTGTACATCCCTGGTGTTTCTGTTCTCATAAGGACTCTACTAAGGCATTACCCATATGCCCTTTAACCTTAGTTACCTTCTTACAGGCCCCATCTCCAAGTGCGGTCACACTAAGGGTCAGGACTTCTACATACAAATTGTACAGGAACAGGTTCAGTTTCTAACACCTTTGTTACTGTGTATCTCAAGAGTTATTTTTAAACTACAGCAGTTCTTAAAGGCAACAACTAATCAGAGAAGTAATTCTGTAAGGTATCTCTTGCCTCACTGGTGAAATATTAATGTCTTTTTTGATCCTATAAGGGACAAATCTTTAGGATTTTAAAATGTTTATGGCTTGGACATACCAATTTTGTTCTTTTCATTGTGTATCTTAGAAGTTTCTAGAACGACTATATATTTTACACTATGGAATTTTATGTTTAAGTCAAGGAACTTTACATGTATGGAGTGACCACATTGGTACTAAAACATGATACTAAATTATGTTCCAACCCTCAAGTAAAAGTTTATATTGACTTTCTGTTTCAACACAGGCCAAGCAGCTTCGAGAGCACTATATGAGCAAGTGTAACACAGAAGTGGCTGAAGCCCAGCAAGCCTTGCAGCCTGTGCAGCAGTCCATACGGGAGCTCCAAAGGAAGGTACTGATGTGTGGGCTTTCTTGTGCTTGTCCCCAGGTAACAGTTGGGATTGATTCTGCTTGCGGGAAATCTTGAACTTTTTTTTCCCTTTTGAAATCTTAGCACCTGTGAGTGCTTCTATCATAACACAGATGTCTTCGTTACTTTTCTACAGTTTATCAAAACACCATGACCAAGGCAACTTATGGGGGGGAAAAACTGTTTAATTGGGCTTATGGTTTCAGAGGTTAAGGAGTCCATGATGGCAGAGCAAAGGCCAAACAGCTCATGTCTTGATCCACAAGCGTAAGGTAGAGAGAGAGAGAGAGTATACTGGAAATGGAGTAAGTCCTTTGAAACTCAGAGTCTTCCCCTTGTGATGTACCTCCTCCAACAAAGCCATACCTCCTAGTCCTTAACAAACACTTCTACCAACTGGGAACAAGAGTTCAAACATAATAGCCTGTGGGGGCATTCTCATTAAAAACCACTACAATAAGTTTATTTACAATTAGTAGTGTCTGTTCTGGAGTGGGCAGGTAGGTAGTTGAGTCAACTATGTTGAAGTTCAGTTTTATTCCTTTTAAACTGTAGTAGATTCCTTTTGATGTTGGGTAAATAACAGTTTGTCCTTTGGAGAAAGTCTATAATCCACTTTTGATATTCGCTATGTCCCTCCCCACATTTAGAAGCACAGGTTTTATCCTTAAAGACTAGATGCCATTTGTCCTTTCTAAATTTCTTTTTTATGACACCAGAGCAAAATCTAAGATGAGGCAGCACAATACATTGTCTTTTACTTAGAATTTTTATTAGTTGTTCCATGTATTACACTTCCTAATTCATTAATTGTTTAGTATCTAGTCATAATTTTGTTTTTATTCAGTGGAATCCAGTTCGATATTCATTGATTAGATCTACTTTCTTGAGTGTTGGCCTTTACACTTAGACAGAACTGAGTTTTCTTTTTGCTAAAACACATTTTAATGCAGCTTTCATACACAAGTTTTATATAAAGTCTCATTCATCCAGAGTATTCCAAAGAGCGACTCTCCTGTTATGAATACAAAAGAGATATTTGCCCAATATATACAGAGGTTGTGTGTCTTTCTGTGTGATGTAGATAATGTAAATACAGTATACACACATTTATATGTTATCCTTTGAGAACAGAACTTATCAATATTTTTCAGTTTTTCACATCACCTTTCTTGGTGAATGCTAAATATATTTACTAATTGATTAATTTTGGCCTTTTCCCCAGATTCATTCTAATTCTCCTTGGTGGCTGAATGTAATCC
This sequence comes from Peromyscus maniculatus bairdii, assembly GCF_049852395.1. Taxonomy (NCBI): domain Eukaryota; kingdom Metazoa; phylum Chordata; class Mammalia; order Rodentia; family Cricetidae; genus Peromyscus; species Peromyscus maniculatus. The sequence goes on along the minus strand of NC_134867.1, from coordinate 47,860,012 downwards.
ACAGAGCAATGGAGTTTTCTGTTGATGAGGAACTTGTTCAGCGGGTGCGAAATGAAATAAGCAGTAACTACAAGCAACAAACTGACAAGCTTTCTATGTCAGAGAAGTAAGAAAATAACACAACACAGAATCACTGTGTAATTACCAGTGTCTAGATCATTTGGTATCAGGAGGTGCAGGTCATTGTCCCAACATATACTTAGGAACATGTAGGTTTTCAAATTTTGTTGAGTATTTCTTTTTGGTTTTTCGAGACAGGGTTTCTCTATGTAGCTTTGGAGCCTGTCCTATAGCTCACTCTCTAGACCAGGCTGGCCTCGAACTCACAGAGATCCGCCTGCTTCTGCCTCCTGAGTGCTGGGATTAAAGGTGTGAGCCACCACTGCCCGGCTTTGTTGAGTATTTCAAACAAAAAAATCTAAAACAGAGACTTTTTTTCCTTAGAGTAACCATTTGAAGTATTCTGTTAGAACCTTTAGGGTCTGTTCTTGGTTGCTGTTGTTGTTTCATACTTATTCTTTTTGATGGTTTGAGACAGAGCCTCTCAAAGTAGCCCTGCCCCGAACTCATTATATTATTCTCTCCAACTTGAAGACCCACCTGCCTCTGCCTGCCTGTGCTGGGATTAAAAGCTTATACCACTACACCTGGCTTAATTACATTTTTATAAATATGCATCATTTTTCTTCTCAATTTTGTTTTCTTCTCAGTTTTGTTTTAATCTGTAGTCTACGTTCTCCTAATAGGGAAAGACTATCAGAAGATAAAGTCTATAGTGATTCAGCCTTTAAAAGTTTGAATGTGTTAGTCCTGATCCTTGAAAGATACTGTATGCTCTTTTTTAGTTCCCAAGAATAGAATTGTTAAACTCTTTGGCATCTTTTTGTAATAGGCAATGCATTGTATTAAACCTTGAGTACTGGTAGGTACCATTGGGTACTCGGAAAGGAAGTCTCAGTGAGTGTATTAATTTGACAGTTTAACAGTATGATTGACAAACATTTTCTTGTTACCTTCTTTGTCTGGTGTGTTGTGCTGGTGATGGGAATAAGGTTCCGTGACTGCAGAGGTCTTCAGTTCTTACTTACAACACAAATGGAAGAGCTCACTAAGGTCCAGAAGTTAGTGAGAGAGGCTGTGAAGAAGCTGGAGAGACCTCCATCCCGTGATGTGATTGAGTCTGCAACAGTCTGCCACCTGCGACCAGCTAGACTCCCTCTGAACTGGTGGGTGGCAGGGAAGTCATGCAGGGTACAGTGTTTTCTAGGAGGACACATTTGATCTGATCTGAGGCAAGAAATAGTTGTTCATAAGTTGAACCATTTTCTCTTAATTCAGACAGATGTAGAAATGTATTTTTAAAATAAAGCAAATCAAGGATTATATGCTTGACAACCATGTTATTTTTATTTTTTTTCTTAAGTTCTCATTTGTTAGAAAAATAAAAGACAATATGCTAAGCTTTTTTTTTAGAAATTATCTTATTACTTCTTATTGCTGTTAATATTTGTGAATATTTCTGTTTCAGCTGCGTCTTTTGTAAAGCTGATGAATTGTTCACAGAGTATGAATCAAAGCTATTTTCTAACACGTAAGTTCACTGATTATTACCCATGAGGGAAAAAAAAGCATTTCAAAGGATTGAATGATTATGTGACTCTATTTTCTGTTATGACCTCGGTTATATTTTTTCCTGTATTAAATCAATTTAATGACTGTTTGGCATCTAACGTGCCCCATTTTTTCATTAGAAGTTACCCCTAAATGTTCATGAGGGACAGTCTGTAATTATGGTAATGAAGAGCAGTTGAGATTAGTTGTAAGATCCCAGGCTCAATAGTCTGATGGATTTGAACTCAAATCCCTGTCCACTGACAAGGGCAAATCGCCTCTCTGACCCCTTGAAGTGAAGGTGGTGACGTTACCCTACATTTTCTTAAGTACTAAATAAGAAAATACGTATAAACTATTTAGCAAAATGCTTAATGCATAGTAAGTAACCAGTAAGAAAACAGCAGCACTTGTTATTGTCTTCATCAGAGACCTTATCCATGTGTTGAGATTGCTGTACTTAGGGTGTGTAGACATGGCTGTGTTCGGATTGTGGCCTGTGCTCTGTGCCACTTTGTCTTTTCTTCTGTTTTTTAATGACTGGTAATGGTTGTGGCTCAGCATTCTCAGAATGTGATTTAGAATGAGCTAAGAGATTTATTTATTTTTGTTGGGTGTTTTTGTGTGTGTGTTTTGTTTTTGTTGTTATTATCCTGAATTGTGCTCATGAAACACTAGGCAAAACACATACACCTGTAATCTTAACCTTTGAAAGTTAAAGGGAGGGCATTCAGGAGTTCAGGGTCAGCTTCTGCTATGTAGTGAATGTGAGCCTCGTCTGAACTACAAGAGACCCTGTCTCGAAAATATAAAACGAAACAAAAAAGCACAAGACAATTTTCAGAATTGCTGTTGTTTTTTCAGAGACCTACAAGTATTACCTTATTGATGTGAAAATTGCCACAGAGCTACTGAACTTGCTTCTCTTTTGTCCTGATGGCATCCCTCTGCTAGTTACTGGCAGCAGTTCGAATTGTTTGGTTCTGGTATCTTTTCAGAGTCAAAGGCCAGACTGCAATCTTTGAAGAAATGATAGAAGATGAAGAAGGACTTGTGGATGATCGAGTACCTACTACTACCCGGGGCCTGTGGGCAATAAGTGAGACAGAGCGGTCTATGAAAGCAATATTGTCATTTGCAAGATCACATAGGTTCGATGTTGAATATGTAGATGAAGGGAGTGTTTCAATGGATCTCTTCGAGGCATGGAAGAAGGAGTATAAGGTACAGTTATTATAATAAAGGATAATGATACTTGGCCAATTCTTTTTATTAAATTAGATAAATTTTATTAAAAACAAAAATTATTAAACTGACACTTGGAGTTAATCATAAACCTTTGTGTAATTATGTGTTTTATTCTATTATTAGCTGGATCTTAACAGCTGGTTTTTTTTGGGTTTTTTTTTTTTTTTTATATGCACTGATGTGAAGGTGTCAGATCTTATGGAACTGGAGTTACAGACAGTTGTGAGCTGCCATGTGGGTGCTGGGAATTGAACTCAGGTCTTCTGGAGGAGCAGCTAGTGCTCTTAACCGCTGAGACATCTCTCCAGCCCCCTTAACAGCTGTTTTATGAAGTAAACATATGGCTTTATTTCATTTTTGCATGGGGAATAACAACCAAACATCAGTACTAACTTTGAATATTATGGAAGATAGTAAGTACTTTTCAAGATGGAAATATGGAAACCATTGCAATGGATACAGCGTAAGTTAGTCTTTAGTTTTTTACTTCACTAATTCCATTGCTCTATAACTATCTGAGATGTGCTTCTGGGATTTTTTGATAATAATTTTTCATACTAAATTATCTTTGATCTTCGGATGTGAGATGGGTAAGGGGAGAGAAAGTATTTTTAAATTATAATGTTATGTTTCCATGTTACTACTTTTGTAATATTTTAAGGCAAAATAAAAAATTTTGTGTCAAATAAGAGAAGATATATTGTCTAAAATGTCAGTTCATACATTTGATAAATTGAGGAATGATACTTTTATAAAGTTGAAATCATTAGCTCATAGTATTTGCTATTATAAATATAAAGCACATGAACACAAGCCATTACATATACCATGGAGGAAAACATTGTTCTTACAGTGCCCTGTCATTCTTGTATTGTTTTCTATAGCATAGTCTTGTCGCCATGTGCGCTGTGTCTAGATGAGTGCTTAGCACACCTCTCTCCATCATTGTACAATTTTCCTTTATAAATGAAAAACGAATGAGATACTGCTAGATCCATCAACTAGTATCTACTTCAAAATGTTAGTGAAGAAGGCTTATCAAAGTATTTATAGTGATTGATAACATTTTTATAAATTTTGGAGAAGTTGTATAAGTACAGTATTTTTCTAATGAAAGGTGGGATTAATACTAATTACTAGTAATTAATAAATAATAATGAACAGTGATAAATAATAGTAGTTAATAGAAATTGCCTCTTTGGCTTTGAAAGAGGAAATATAAGGAGATAATGATACTATTAAGACTTTCTAAGGAATTTGTCTGATTAACTCTTGAGTTCAATGGTGTAATGGTGTGTGCTCAATCATTTACTTCAGTAATCTCATTACCACATGTACAAATTATTTTGAATATGTGAATATAATATAAAAATATTTTAAGACAAAAACAGTGGTGATCACATAAATCTAGTATCAGTTTATGTAGACCTTTATCTCACCACAAAATCTTTAGGTATTCTGTTCCTGAAAAACTGCAGCAGCAGCATCCTACAGGGTTATTTTCTCCTATGTCCTCATCCTGAATTAGCCTAAGGAATTAAATTTCCTTGAACATTTAATACAAAAATGTAGGCCTCATCGAAGCCTTTTGCTCAAGGTACATCTCGGTGATTTTGAACAATTTGAATTCTGTGTCCTGCCACTGTCTTTATCTTTCCCTTCAGTTACTCCATGAATACTGGATGACGCTGAGAAATCGTGTGTCAGCTGTTGACGAACTTGCAATGGCTACAGAGCGACTAAGAGTGCGCCATCCCAAGGAACCAAAGCCAAACCCACCTGTCCATCACATCATTGAACCACATGAGGTAGTTGAGAGTAGATCACAAAAAAGGCCACAGCAAAATCAAAGATGCACAGGAGACATAAAGTCAAAGCAGTGATGTCTTCTAGAAATAGTTACTGCTATAAGTATGAGCCATATGAAACAGTTTTTATAGGTCAGAAATGAGCAGTTTCGTTCATATGTGATACATGTTTTGTGTCCACTGTTGGGGTACGTTTTGTTTGCACATTCATCTGTTTTTTAACACTTTCTATGCCTCAAATCTAATATATTCTTGGCCACTTTTAAAAGTTTTTTTTTTTTTTTTTTCTTTTGATTTTTGATTTGTGTAGCCCTGGCTGTCCTGGAACTCACTCTGAGACCAGGCTGGCCTTAAACGCAGAGATTCTCCAGCCTCTGCCTCCCAAGTGTTGGGATTAAAGGTGTACAACACCTCTGCCTGGCTTAGAGATGGAGAGAAGTATTTTATACAGCCTCAGTTTTACCAGAATTGGAAAACATGTTTTTCAAAAGACACCAGAAGTTTTTATTCTGTAGGTTCTTCCTCTTTCTAATAGAAGGTGTTTACAATGTGAACTCTGATAATCCCCATTTGTATCAGGATTCAGTCAGAACTCTACCACTTTCCTGTTCCATAACATAAATTTTATTTTTATCCTCTAGGAGAGTTTAATACTTTACATGGATCTCTTTTTGTAAAGCATTTAGACTGTAATTTTGAAAAAGTTTAAGATAATTTATTATGTTTTATACTGTTAAGTATGAATTCTCAGTGATGTTTTTCTTCTAATGTGTGTTTCAGGCTAAATTTACAGCACTACAAATGAAATAAACAATGAGGAAAATCCCTCTCATTTAATTCTCTTTTCTTTCTGGTGTACTCCAGAAGGGGAAGAAGAAAAGTCAGGGATAGTCTTCCTGGATGTCATAAACCACTTTCAACAAACAGTGTATCATGTCATTATTATCATTCCATATATGAATTATTGAGAAGTGGCACAGAAATAGAACTCAGATTGATTTTTATCCAATTTTCCTTTACATCATGATGCTTCCATTTAAAAGAACTTGATGGAATTATTTCATCTGTAAAACGAAGTCCTTTCAAAGTGTTTTCAGTAGTAATTTTGTAAAATTGAATTTTAATGTATAAATGGATTTTTATAAGAGAAGACGTGACTTTGCATTCAGAATTATACATGTTTAACATAGTTGAGAGAGAGAATAAGCTTTTTGTTTGTTTGCTTCTAGGTTGAACAGAACCGTATAAAACTGGTCAATGATAAAGCTGTTGCTACATCACAACTTCAGAAAAAACTTGGACAGCTTCTTTACTTGACAAATTTGGAGAAGGTATTGCTTTTCTTAGTGCCCCTTCCCCATATTATATTTCAAGAACCACTTTAGTGATAGTTTCCACTTAAAGTCCTGTGGGGCTGGAGAGATGGCTCAGAGGTGAAGAGCACTGGCTCTTCTTCCACAGGTCCTGAGTTCAATTCCCAGCACCCACATGGTGGCTCACAACCATCTATAATGAGATCTGATGCCTTCTTCTGGCCTGCAGACATACATGCAGGCAGATCACTGTATACATAATGAATAAATAAATATTTTTTAAAAAATGAAAAAAAATTTTAAAAAATTATCAGTCCTGTTATTAATAGTACAGACATTTTGCTTGTGTTATTCGGAGTCAAAAGTAGTTCTGTCTACAATGACTCTACAGACCCTCTGCCCCATCTTCTGCCTAGCTAGTCATGAACTGTTGTGTCTCCAGGAGCATCCTGTCCCTATCAGTCCAACCCATCCCAGAAAGTACCCAGGTGACCTGTAGAATTGTGAGAAATATATGGTGAATTACTTTAAGCCACCATGTTGTAGGTGATCTGTTTTATGTGATCTAAAACAGATCAATATTAAGATTAAATAATTTACTCAACTCTTTTAAATGCCTGTATAAACTAATTTTTGGGTCTTTATAGTTACTGAGCTTAAATACATTTCAGAGTTTTATTTTATTTTTCTATTACCACTTAGCTGTTAAAGGTTTTTGTTTTGTTTTGCTTTTAATGTTTGAATATTTGGTTAGTGAAACCAGAAAGAAAATTTTTAGTGATCTTTTATTCAATTTACCATTATATTGTCTTAGCTTTAAAGCTTGTCCACCTGGCTGACTTTCTGAAACTTGAAAATTTTATAAGAATTTTAAGGAGGTGTTTAAAATCTTTTACAGTTTGATAGGATTTTTAGGCACAGAGGTCTCAAGTCAAGTATTTACTGCTCTCCAGTTATTTGCTTAGTGAGATTCAAACAGAGATGCTTAGAAGCAGCAATATTAATACAGAGCTGTGCTAAATCACAGCCTCTTCTCACACCTGTCTTTGTATTGTATATGCATTATAGCACACACACTTCTACATGTGCATTATAGCACACACACTTCTACATATGCATTATAGTGCACACTTCTACATGTGCATTATAGTGCACACTTCTACATGTGCATTATAGTGCACACTTCTACATGTGCATTATGAGTGTACACTTCTACATATGCATTATAGCACACACACTTCTACATATGCATTATAGCACACACACTTCTACATGTGCATTATAGTGCACACTTCTACATGTGCATTATGAGTGTACACTTCTGTGACATTTAAGGAGCCTTTTATTTAAGATGAGAAATAGATGGTCTTATGTAACCAGAGCTTCATCACGATACCTTGAATACCTAATTCTGTTTCCCAAGTGCTAGGATTAAAGTTGTGTGTCACCATAGCAGTTAATAATTCATATTTCTTTATGATAAAATGTAGTCTGAGGATAAAATTACAAAGATTTAGCTATTTGTATTTTGATTTTAATTTTGCTTTCAATTGTAATCACAAATATAGTACTATAATACTTTAAGGTATGGTAGAATAAAATGGTTTCCTTTCTTTAATTGTGTCCTGAATGAATTATAGAAATAATAGTATTAAGCAATACATAAAATATTAGCTCATCTCACTAATTAGATAATTCAGATTGAAATTACCAACACATACTTGTACAAATGAATTTCAAAGCATGCATCAAGTTCTGAATATAATGACATGGCTAACATGTTTTGGGATTCTTCCTTTTTCCCCTAGTCTCAAGACAAAACATCAGGCGGTGTTAACCCAGAGCCTTGTCCCATCTGTGCTCGACAGCTGGGAAAACAGGTAAAATTATGTCAAGTGTCACGTGGTCATAGAGCACCTCACAGGGTATAAGGCTTCTGCACTAGTCGGCCGTTCTCTGTTTCCTCATGCATGTGCGCGCACACACACACACACACACACACACACACACACACGCACACATGCTTTCTCATAACTGAAAGAGGAGTATTGAGTTCTCATCTCAGAGATAGGGCCAGGGCTCAGTTGACAAGCTTAAGGCTACAAATGCTTAAACCATCTTTTTCCTGTCTTTTCCATTAAAGATTCATAGTTGGGAATGTATTTCCAGATAAGACATTGTTTCTAAGTAACTTAATTTTGCCACATTCACGTATTTGGTAATTGAACAAAGTATAAATAATATAACACAAGTTTAGTGGGAAAGGTAGTACAGAGGCATAGTGGTATAGCTTTTAACAGTAGTAAAGTCTCAGGTCGATCCCAGCTCTAAAGGATGGATAGCTTCTCCTAGCAGAATTTACATGTGTTTCTGTTGTTGTTGTTCTTGTTTTGGTTTTTTTGTTTATTTGTTTGGGTCTTTGGAGATGCTTTGGAGGAATTAAGCACAGTCACTTGTGCATGTTCGTGTAAAAATGCCTGCAGACATGACAGCACCATTTTAGTTCCCCAAGAATTCATATTTCTGTCCTACTACTGACTTATTCCTGCTTTGTAAATCAGCATAAACAGTATCAGAATTTGAGTTACTTTGGAACATTTGAAAGATAAGCCTACTCTTAAACAATAGATTTTTCTCTGTGGAAATAAGTGTTGTTAAATGTATCATTTTTATGTTCTGATCAACAATAAATTGAGAATAAAGAACCTTTTAATCCAACATTTACAGAGAAAATTTCTCAAAAGACACTTTGTAAATGAAAACAATATGTTCTTAAGTAAGGGGTAAGGCCTTGGAGGTTGTTTTGTGATAGTGAATGTGCCTACCTTGCAGTTGGCTCTGGGTTCAAGTTTTCACATCAAAAGAAGCAGAAAGGTGGAGTTGGAGCGGGTCAAAATAGTGTCTTTAAATTTTAGCTTTAGTGAAATTCAGTTGTCTCTGAAATTTTATTTTGTCTTCTGACAGTTTTTTAAGTTTTTTTCATATACATTATTTTATCCAATTCTAATATTACCATGGTTTCCTGAACTTAAAATTGAATTACGAAAATAGTGATGAATCTCTAGCCCCGTGCTGGAGGGACTCTGTGTCCCACATCCCTGCTGATACTGTTAGAGATGTTGCCATTTGTTCTCAGAGCCAATTTAGTGACTGTCCTGTTATTCCTACTCTGCTCAGGTGACTCAGTGATTTCTTCCTGTTACGAAAGAAGGTGGACCTATCTTGCTCTGTACCTTATCAGTTGAATTTCTGTGAGTCACAAAAGTCCTATCTGTCTTATAAATATCCTAAATTTCCAGTGTCACTTGAGGTCCACGGGGTACTGAATAGTGCTGCAGTGGGAAGCAAGCCTGTATAAGGCAGGTCTGAGGATTCTGGGTCAAGCCCTTGAGAGCATACATGAAACTAGGGAGAAAGAAATGTGTTACCCAACTGAAACAAGTTGAACTTCTTTTTCAGGAACTACTTCAAAATCATGCTCTTTATCCCAGTTTGTTCTTTCCCTGGTATGGATTGCTTTCCTAGGAGATTCCTGGACCCCTTTCAAAGTACTGTCTGGCCCTTTCAGTACAAATACAGACATGTCCAAATCCTGGACAGACCACCACAGCTGAGAGTCTAAGACCCCGTTGCCATAGAGCAGTGAGTGTCCCCCAAAAGTTCCAGTTCCTGTGTCATTCAAAACAAGTCTGAAGCATTAACCATCTCATTTTCTATATAATTGTGTTAGCAATTCAATCTAAATAAATTGAGTGGCAGTGAGTGTATTATCTCCAAATCGATGTTGCTCTCAGTTCTTCATTATCTGCTGTTAGAGTGCTAATGGGGTAATCTGAAATGAGAAGGCTAGCTTCTTATAATGGTTGACTAGTTAAGGTAAGTGAAGCTGAGAATTATGAAAATATATTTTCTTAGAGTAAAATTCATCTGAAAGCATATTTTACATGAAATACTGGGGAATTGTAGTTGTAAGCCATCTCCCCTGTTTATGTGTCTGTGGAGAGGAAGGACTCATCGACCACCTTCTCACCAAGACTTGTCATGTGTGTTTTCTTCTCAGTGGGCAGTGCTGACCTGTGGACACTGCTTCTGTAATGAATGCACGTCTATTATAATTGAACAGTACAGTGTGGGGTCTCATCGAAGCTCCATCAAGTGTGCTATCTGCCGCCAGACCACATCACACAAAGATGTCTCCTATGTCTTTACCTCAGAGAAAGCAAACCAAGAAGATGACATCCCTGTAAAGGTAAAGTAGGTCAAACACACACACAGTCAAAGCAGTGCCACAGCAGTTAGTATCTGATGAAGGGAAGCATTAAATAACCTTGACACAGTGAGTCTTAGAAACCACTGTTCACTGTACACACTGCCGGGAGGCTGCAGCTTTATCACCAGCTTTCCCCTTGTGGGAGAGCTCAGCACTCACTCACCAACATGACTAACTGCAGTCATGCCCACTAAGAGCTAAAGAATGCACTTCCCTGTCATTTATGTGATTTCTCTTCATTATAAAGTTTTTTTGTTTTGTTTTGTTTTTAAAAAAAAAAAAAAAGCTTTCTTCTTATTTAGTCCCAACTGAAAAAAAGTGGATGGGCTCCTGGCATTAGTTGATTGTCACAGGATGACACAGTATGCTATAAAACACTGTGGACTAATACTTCAGAATACAGCTGAATTTGAGTTTATATTCCTTACTTTCCCGGGTTTCATTCAGACTCTTAAAAAACTACTAATTCAGTGTACAAACAAGATCCACTGGACTTTCTACCCAAAGTGTGTTCATTTATTAAAAAACACTTATTAGGTGTTTCTGTTGCTTATTTTTCTTACATGTGCTTTTTGAATTTTTTTTCTAATAACTTGGTCAAAAGGCAAACCAGTCTGTAAATGTGATAGGCATCGGTGGCCGGCTGAGCAGAGTGGACAATAGTGGAGCTGATGACAATAGGAAGCTGCCGACTCCTCATTCATTCCTTCTTCTGAGCGCTTGATGCTTATTTTTTAGGAATGTGTTTTCTGAGTAGAATTGGAGGCAAGTTAAAGTTACTGACAGAATTAAGTGTTCTATAGAGTGTTCTTCCTCCCAAGAAACTTGCAGTTCAATTAAAGAATTGGTCCTTGCTTTTTTCCCCTCTGATATTTGAGTAAAGTTTAAAGTGTCAGTCTCATTGCTCTCTGGTGTGTTCAGTTGGAACAAATTTCCATTCATTCTTTCCATGCATATTTGTTAGGTGTATCCTGTGCCCCAGGCAGTATTCTAGACCTTGGAGATGCAATACATAGTCAACATGTGGTTTCTATTCTCATGAGTTTTACAGTTTTGTGGTGGGAATGTGGAGAAGGAATTTGAGTTACAGCAAGAAATACAGACATTAAACAAAAGATTTTTTTTATAATTATGATAAATACTACAAAATAAAAGCCATCCTGAGCTTTTCTGAAAGAATGACTATTAAGCATACAGGATCTAAATGATGAGGGGATTAACCAGCATGGGAAAAGGATGGAACTGATCTGTGGAGAGGAGATTCCCAGATAGAAAAAGAACACCCAGTATGTGAAAAGACCAAGACAGAAATGACTCAGACGAAAGTGAGTGGCTGCAGAGCAGTGGGCGAAACTGAACGTACAATAGAAGGGCTGGTGGGATGGGCACTCGGGCTTTAAAGCTTCACGGTCTTTCTTGCTACAGCCTAGAAAAATCAGTTAGCAGGAATAGAAAAGAAGAAAAGAAAAAATTTAGATGAGTTTAGGAGGCCACAGCCATTGTCTACTTCAGAAACTTTAGGTTGATGGCAGCGGAGACGGGAAGAGGTGGGTATATTCCAGTACAACAGAATGTTGGAGGTATAGCATTGGAGATCCCCCAGATTAGGTATCATTGCTGCTACAGAGGACAAGTTTGAAAGGGAGTACATTTCAATATTTATTTGGTGTTTTTAATGCAAAGTTAGAGATACGAAATTCAGTCACTAGTATAAATGATCTTTGACGCCACAGGCTGAATAAGACAACCTAAGGAAGAAATCAGAGGTTATGTTCAGGTCAAGCCCTATATCCATAACTTTTAAATGGTGACTGAAGGGACAGTGAAGGCTGGAAGAGGAGACTGAGAAGGAACTAAAGACCTGGCAGGCTGGGAGAACACACTGTCAGCCAAGGCCACTGGGACAGTTCTTCAGCAAGGAATGCTTTCCCGGCTGTGGCTAATGGAGATGACTTCAGAAGGAACTTCTTCAGTGCAGTGAGTGCAAAGGAAATAACAGAATAGGAAATCAAGGAGTGCATAGGAGCTGAATAAATAAAGAGTGAAAATGACCAACTGTTGATAAACTTAGAAATAGAAAACCAAGAACTGTTACCAGACACAAGTGTAGAAAGTCAATTCTTGGTGTTCAAAATTAAAGATTTTTAAGCATGTTTAAGATCCAGTAAAAGGGTACACAGGAGTCGGTAAGACGGTTTCCAAATGTGACAACTCAATTCCACGCTGAGACCCACAAAGTAGAAGGAAAGCAGATTCCCCAAGTTGTCCTCTGACCACATGTGGCATGCATGTGTGCATGTGAACACTCACAAAATAAAAAGGATAAACTGAAAATACAGAGAAGAAAGCTAATCTGTAGTATTAGACCCTTGAAAAGATAGAGTAATAGTTTATAAAAAGTAGAGATCTCATTGAATTCAAATACCTACAGGTTGGGCTGTTGAGCAAACAAACTGTAAAAGTGTGTCTATCTGGAGTGGTATAAGTGAGGTGAAGGAGAATAATGCTAAAAGAGGTGAGACTTGAATATCTACATATAATGTCTAAATCTGAGGTATATAGCAATTGTAAATTATATACCCAGGTGTTTAACAAACAAAAGATAGTGTTTAGTAAATGATAGCAAAGAATAGAATTAGAGGGTAACTGAGTTTCCTGAGGATCATGAGAATGCAAATTTATTTGTATTAGGGACCAAAGAGAGTAATACTGATGCTCAAATGCAAAGCACAGAAAAATAAGCATTTTCTATTTAAGAGTCAAAAGACAAAAGAACAATGCTTCCACAAATCTAAAAAATTAATATATCTGTGTGTGTGTGTCTGTCTGTGTGTCTGTGTCTGTGTCTTTATGGTGGTGATGATGATGATGATGGTCTAAAAGTACTTATTCTGCCAGTAAAACAACCAAGAGTATAAGCAGGTAACTGGAAGGGTGAATACACAGTGCAGTTTGGGAAGGATAAGTGAGGAGAGAGACATCATGACCTAAGGATCCTCTAGTCTATCTCTGAATCCTTTGGATGAATGTGTTTTTAAAGCATGGGTGCAGAGGTTGTAAAATAAAGTAGGTAATTGGAGCATTCTAGTGGCCAGCCCTGAGGCTTTGGTGGCCACTGACCTACTCCTAAACTATTGTCCTTCCCTGTCCCTCCTACTCTCCATGCTCCTTTATTTCTCTCTCCTTCTCCTAAAGAGATAGGAGAAATACTATCTTTTTTTTCTTCTTTTAGCTGCAGGTATGCCAACAGCCACAAGTGGCATTGCTGGGTAAGAGGAGGCAGCTCATCTTTACACAGGGAAAACATTAATCACGGCACCAGGAACCAGCGTGAGGCAGAACTGCTGTCCTGCTTTGTACAGGAGGTTTAGGAAGAGGTTGGTCTAGCGACCAGTAAACTGCACAGCTGTGGCACTGAGTCACTGAACCCATCAGACCCAACACCTGTTCATGGATGGCAGCTTTCCTACACCCAGGACAGTTACGTTTGTTGCCCTGTTGGGAAAGGGATGTCAGTGTTGAAATACTACTGTGTACTCTTGCTTCTGCTTGTCTTTCATGGGCATTGGTGAACACATGAGTTAAACTATCTTATTTAGAAAAGATTAGAGAGTTTAGTTAAGGCAGTTTCTTCCTGCCATTGACACAGATATGCTTACTTTTTTTTTCTCACTAAACATGACTAAATATTTTACATATTACATAAACCAATCTCATCCCTCTTCCACTTTCTCACTTTACTTCTTACCACATTTTGCTTGTTTCTCTGCTTTTTCTGTCACCATTTGTGTCTGCCACATCTGCCTTCTGTTATTTGTCACCTCTTTGACTCTGTCCCATTTATACCCTATTGTGTCTGTCACTTGCTCTTTCAAGCATCTGCCATGTGTTTTCAGAGTCTGCCTTCCTCTCTTACTTGGTTCATACTACTTCTAGACCCAGAAGTTCTTGTCTTTTATATTACTATCAAGTTTTTGGTACTTAACAACATCATAAATAGGTTAATTTCTATAACCTTAACGTTTTTGTTTATTTCAATCTTAAGTATTCATGATAAGACTTTTGTATAACAGTGTACATAGTGCTTAATCATATAACTTGAGATCATATAAAAGATATTTAGAGAATGCAAAAATAGTAATATATAGTCTTTGGCATTTTGTTTCTAATGATATCTTTGGAAATTGGAGATTTCAAAGTATAAGGTATCTTGTGGGTTAAACATAGAAATAAGATATTGAGATTACCAGTATCCCTTTGGTGTATGCACTTAAATAAAAACTGTATCATCCATAGCAACAGTGTGACAGTATTCCTAAGTAACCTTGGAACCTACTGGGCATTTCACAAAGTAAACAAAATTCCCCTTGCAAGTTCTGACAACTGCAAGGCATTTTGGATGTGATGAAGTAGGCCTCCTGGCAGAACATAGCCCCATGTGACTTGTTCCCCATGTCCTGTGTTTGGCTAGGTTTCATACAAAGCACTTTTGCTGGTATAAAACCAGCCTCTATACTGATTAGGATTCTTAGTTTCTAAGTTTCTATTCACTGCAAAACATTATGCAAAGATATAACCACAGTAAAACAACATCCATCCCAACTACACACTATTATTTCATCATCTTAGTTCAGCCAGTGTGCCTTTAGTAATAGGCTGTTCAGGCTCTATCTCAATGAGTTTTTATTTACTACAGATAGGATATGATCCAGGATCTTTGGTTTTAACAAGTACATCTACTAACCTTAGAGGTGTCTTATGGAACTTTATAGAGAAAAGACTGCATATACATTCTAATTCCAAGATAGTCAGTACAGTAATAAGATGTATTTATTAATAAACAATAAGATGTATATGAATTCTGGTGTTTGTTTTGTTTTGCTTTTCCAGTTATCAAAAGTTTGGCTTGGCCATACTTTCCAAAATGTAATTAAATATCTGGGTAGAAAGGCTAATTTTATAATTCTGAGTAAGTTTAAAATAAGCATACAATAACTTGGTAAATAAAACCTACACATAACTGTATTTATGTATATGTCTCAAAATCCATATATGAGCTATCAGATATGTTATACATCAGTGTTAACTGATAAAATGAAAATGATATTGATGTTTTTGTTAAAAATGAGCTTAAGTAGATATAATTCTGATTGACAAAAGAGAAAAGAAAGTTTCTATTCAGTGGCTCCATTAACAATTATAGTTCTGAATTGTTAATCATGCTGAAAGTCAGCCATGCCATATGATAAATTGAACACACAACAGAGACTTTGAAGATATAAAGTGTAAATTATCTTTATCTCTGAAAAACAGTCCTTTTTGGCTATGTTTTTCATTAACTCCATTAGAATGAGTTGAGACATGTGATTCTCTACTGTATCCTAATCATCTAGCATGATATCTAGCATGCAATAGGCACTCAATAAATGTCTAGATAGATTGTTATAAAATATCCCTTTGATCCATACATGATTTTTAACTTTTTTACAGCTAGTAATTTGGGTCTGGAATAATTCTGCAAATTATCTTAAAAAATGGAGAATAATTTTGAGGCCTAAGCATATAAGATTGCCCACAGCCTAGAGAAAGTTTCTGTTGTGCTTTGTACAGTAACACATGAATAGTGAAGAGCCCAGCACTCATTCCTGGCATATGCTTGAGGAGCATTCCTGCTTCGTGAGGTCAGTCAGACGAGCTTCAAAACTGGACTGTGCTGTGCGTGTCGCAGCAGCATGGGGTTCCACCCTGGTGAACGGGTGCGAATGGAAACAACACAGCAGCTTGGCACTAGGGAAGAGCTAGCCTTATTCCAAAAGGAAAAGGACAGGATGAAAGTCAGAAAATACCAAAATAGTAACTGACTTTCTACTGGACAATCGCAGGAGCCTTTGAACGTTCTTATATAATTACAGACCTCTAAGGAAACCTGTAGAAAAATCTGTTACCACCCAGTACCATTCCAGTTGTTCATACTGCTCACTAGAGAACACCCCTTTCTTTATTAGAAGCAGAGTAAACTAAGCTGAGTGGCTATGTCATCTTTGAAATTACATTTCTCAGAGGAAATTTTCTAAAAGAAAGTCGCAATCTTATGTCATTCAATTCTCATAGTATGTGTACAAGTTTTAAAAAGTTACTCCAAGTAATGACTACAAGAATAAAGTATTACTGTGCTGTTTCAGATGTGTCTGTCCCACATCTGGCATAGATGGACTTAGTGGCAGGTGCAGGTTGGGCATCCATGGGCAGTAGGTACAGTAGCCTGTAGCAAGGGATGGTGATATGATTCAGAGGCAGCTCATTTGGTAAATAAATACCTGATTATATCACTGGGGTAATGCATGAGAAGTCCTAGAATTATAGACCTCCCACTT
The DNA here is from genome assembly GCF_049852395.1 of Peromyscus maniculatus bairdii. Lineage (NCBI taxonomy): Eukaryota > Metazoa > Chordata > Mammalia > Rodentia > Cricetidae > Peromyscus > Peromyscus maniculatus. The sequence continues at coordinate 47,843,388 of NC_134867.1, read as the reverse complement.
CTTCCCTTAAGACTCAGTTTAGAGGTGATAAAAATAGGAAATAGAAAATGGTTCTTATAATATTTAGTAAAAATAATTAATAAAATAAAGGAAAAATATATAATTTCAAAATATCACACAGTGAAAACTGGTGTTTACCTCCATTCTCTTTTTACTCTACTACTGTGAATGGTTTCAGATTTTAGTTCTGTGGATAGCCTGTATGATTTCCAATACATATAAATTTTTCTTTAGTACTAGCAGTGGTCAGAATCCCCTGGCCATTCTTTGTAAAATATGAAGAAATTAGTGCAGCTATACCTCCTCCCTCCTTCCTCTGTAGTGTGTTTGATTTTTATTGTATGACTATATCATAATATATATGGTAACCATACTTTATTTTGCAATTATATACACAGCTATATCCAGGGGAAAAAATAGCCCGTAGCATGTGTAGTATTACAATGTAATTTTTTTAACCATAGAATCAAGTAGAATAATTAAAGTTATACAGCAAAGAGTATCTTCCTAATCGTCTGTCACTGGGCTTTGCACTTCAGATAAGTTCTTTTAGCTATTTGTTTGTTTGATTAATTGGTTTTGGTTTTGGTTTGTTTTGTTTTGTTTTTTGGTTTTTTGAGACAGGGTTTCTCAGTGTAGGCCTAGTGGTTCTGGAACTCCCTCTGTAGACCAGGCTGACCTTGAACTCACAGAGATCCGCCTGCCTCTGCCTCCTGAGTACTGGGATTAAAGGCGTGTGCCACCACCGTTCAGCCAGTTTGGTTAAATTTTATTAAGATGTATTAAGTGTATAATGGGATTCATTACCACATTTTTCATAGGAATATATAACGCATTTTGGTCACTATCAACCCCAGTTCCCTCTTGTCTTACTCCTATTCATCCCCTTGCAATGAATTTTCTAAGTACCCAAAGCAATTTTTTTCCTAATCATCTTCCTTTTTTTCTAAAGCAACTTGGTATTTATCTATCCCTAAAATCTTTATTAAGATCCTTCATTCTCTGTGTTAGACAGCTTCAAGAAATTTTGCTGAAAAATATGAATGACCAGTTTAGAGTTCCCAGTGCTTCTTACCATGAGTTCATTTTGTATTTACTCTTGAGTGATGAGTAGTATTTCCCCTACTATAGAACTTGATTGGATATGTTTCATGTATACTACACTGTTAATTTCTTTCACATGCATAAAATATACATTAATGTATAATAGATATAAAATCTCTGAAAATATGGCTTATTTATTTATGTAGGTAGTCTAAACATAAATGTCCTTTCTTCTGTTTGTTAGCAATTAGACCAGGTTGGCTTTCTCTGGTGTGCTATAGGACTTTAACCTATAATTCTGCAAGTGGAACCATTGGAATCCCCAGGAAAAAGACTGAATAGAATACACATACACTCTCCCTGACTCTCTGTCTACTGATGTTGTGAACAGAAATAGGCTGGGTACCAAGGGACATAATAGGCAATGTTTAGCATAATGGATTGGTATACCTTGCTTCCATCTATGACCCCGCACATTATTTACTTTTATTAGAAGTTATTAAAAATACAAGGCAATGGTATTTTTCTGGTAATTTTATTTATTCAAATCAAGTCAAGTAGTCTATTGCTACTGCAGCAGGAAGATCTTATATATCTCCTACTTCCTGTCTCTCTTTTTCAATAAAGGATCTCAGCAGATAGGAACAGATGTGAAGGAAATAGTTAAGCCAACTATGATGTGTCTGTCTGTCTCCTGCATAAAGATTTGTACTATCCTTGCACTCTCTTCTCCACAGACCACATTATCCCAGAATTGCATTAATATAGCAGTTTTATTCTAGATGGGCAAGGATAGCCAAATTTCTAAGTCAGATACTACATGTTTGCTTTATTATAATAATTCTTTTAGTCCACTAAACATATGGCAAGAGACTCTCTTCTTTCCATCCTTTCAACACAAATGAAAATGTTTAACTCAAAATTTAAATTTTATAATTTTTGCAGCAAGAGCACATCACCACTCTGTTTTAATCTGATTAAAATAAATTAGTCACACCTATTAGAGTGAGAATCCACATGGCATTTCTGATTTTGCCTTATGCTACTGCATGACATCTAGGCCAAATTTCATAAGAAATACCCTTTGTTGGCCTTGTTGCTGATATATTTCTACTATTTTTTAAAGTGTTGACTTCCAAAACTCTAGTTTATTCTATATTGTACTCAAGAGAAAGGTTTGAGTTCATTTCTTTATTAACTATTTTAGTAATTGCCTGCTGACTTCATCTCTTGGGTGGGAAAACAGTAGAAACAATAGCTATATGAGCAGTGTTAAAATTTTTATCTCTTTTTTTTTAAAGATTTATTTATTTATTATGCATACAATGTTCTGCCTGCATGTATGCCTGCAGGCCAGAAGAGGGTGCCAGATCTCATTACAGATAGTTGTGAGCCAACATGTGGTTGCTGAGAATTGAACTCAGGACCTCTGGAAGAGCAGCCAGTGTTGTTAACCTCTGAGCCATCTCTCCAGCCCAAAATTTTTATCTCTTGTCCCAGTTCCTTGAAGCATTATTCATTCACAGTACTCAAGAAATAGAATTAACCCAAGTATGCACAAACTCACAACTGGATTAAGAAAATATGGTGTGCAGTCCTGGGGACATGGCTCAGGGGTTCAGTACATATCACACATAAGGACCATGGCTAGAACGCCAGAACATACATGTATGTCAGGTGGGCATGGCAGCTTGTCTCTAATTCCAGCTTTAGAAGGTGGAGAAAGGAATCCCCTGAGCAAGCTGGCTGGCAACACTAGCTTTATCAGTGAGCTCGAGTCTGACTGAGACTCGCATACACACTTGCAGAGATCGTGTGTTCCTACTTTTTCACTTCAGAAATCCTTTGTTGTCTAGAGCATTTTCTTTTCACTTAACAAATGATGGCTTTTTATCAAGATAGGTTCACAGAGGCAATGAATTTTTAACATAGCATCTTATAGTGTGAGGCAAAGGGCTTAGCTGTGTGGCTTATAAGTAGAGTGTGGTTAGCAAGCACATGCCCTTGGTTTAGTCCCCAGCAGTACTGTGAAAACAGCAGTTGCTCTAGAGCCAAAGATTCCAGTCCTAGTTGTGTGACTAAGACAATGGAAAGCATGTACCCATTAGAGTACCATGATAATTTATAAGTGAGCCCTATGTTTTGTTTTGAGAGCCACCAAAATTTGATACCAGGAAAATGTGCTAAATCCTTCTGGAGTTAGCACCCTATTTGGAATGTTACTTAAAGAATTCTGTTTTCTCTTGAACTTTTAGTAAGAAACAGCTCAGTAGATTGAAGGGAATATATTTCTTGTGTGTGTTGACATGAATGTGCATGTGGAGGTTAAGAGGACACTTGCAGGGTTTGCTTCTCTCCGTCTACCATGGAGGCTCGAAGGATAGAACTCAGGTCATCGGGCTTGGCAACAGGTACTGAAGCATATCAAGTGAAATGGTTTCAAAAGTAGCACATTGCAGGGGATGGGAGTGGTTCTATCTAAAGGCCCAAATTATCACTTTCTGTTTATTTCCTGTTTGTAATTCTCTTTGTTATTTTAAATCAGTAGACTGAGATAAGATGGTTCTCTTTTTTTTTTTTTTGGTTTTTCGAGACAGGGTTTCTCTGCGTAGCTTTGCGCCTTTCCTGGAGCTCACTTGGTAGCCCAGGCTGGCCTCGAACTCACAGAGATCCGCCTGGCTCTGCCTCCCGAGTGCTGGGATTAAAGGCGTGCGCCACCACCGCCCGGCGATGGTTCTCTTTTTTAACCTTGTATGTATAATTGAGAGTCTGTATATCTAAAGAAGGAAATATAAGTTCTTTATTTTAGTGGGAAGATTTTTAAACTTTTTTTCATAATCTTGTCTTGATATTAAATTAGGACAACTTCTTTGTTTATTTGGTTCCCTTTCTATCCTTTCATGTGCAAATAAATGAACTGAGAGCATCAAGGGTAGAGGACTAATGCTGCTGTGGAAATACTGTTGCATTTTGGTTTGTCAGGCCCCTTCCCCACACGTTAATTTAGGGCATTATGATGTTCATATTTAAGGTCTGAAAAACCAGTTACTGATTGTTTATTTACCACACTGATTACAGGTTCATCATTTGTTTATTCTTCAGGTTTTAAACCACTTTTCCATTTCCATATTCCTTTGATAGAATAGTTCTGAAAGATTAAAAAAAAAAAAAAAAAAAACCACTCTTGTAAAGTGAGTCTACCTGTGTGTTAGATGACATCATTTGGTGTCTGTCATTGTCCATGGCCATGCCATTACAAGAAGTTTTATTCATTGGTTGAAGACATCATTTTGCAAAGTGCTTTGAGTTTTGGCTCTTTGTATTCTTGCATTTCTATATGAAAGAAATGAGAGTAATGAGGAAGGTTATTGAATACATATTCTGCTTCTTTGCTGTAACAAAATTTAATAACTAAAAAATCCAAGTAAAATGTGTTTAGTATCATTACCTTATGACTTTCTAGTATGCCTTTCTGTTCAATTAACTATCTGTAAATTCTTTTAAGAAATGCTTTTTCTTACATTTGGAGGACAGGGAGCATGTGAATGACATGGCACATTGTGTGCAGTCAGAGGACATGTAAATGTTGGCTTTCTCTACCATGTGAGCTCTGGGAATCAAATTCAGATCATCAGGCTCATACCAAAGATGCTTACCCACTGAGCTGTCTCTTACACATCTTGGACATAAACTCATTCAGTTGTGCAATTAGAGACTAAAGAAAATTCTCAGCAAACACAAAACAAAAAGACTAAGCACATAGATACTTGTTAAGTGTCTCTGTTATATATATTTGAATGAAGTGTTTTATACCGATTTCTTTCCTTTCTTAACCAGGTTTTATTTGATATTAATGCATTTTCCCCTTTGTGTTCAAAGGGTAGCCATTCTACAAAAGTGGAAGCTGTGGTCAGAACTCTGATGAAAATACAGCTTAGAGATCCAGGGGCCAAAGCACTCGTCTTCTCAACGGTATAATCAAGACTTTCTGCTTCAGTCCAGCTGGTTTTCTGCCTCTACTTAGTATTTATCTGAGAACTATTTTTAAATGCTTGCTGAAGTATAGTTAAGATTCAGGATGCTTTCAGCTTTTTTTTTTTTTTCCTATGTCCTTCTGTTTAGAGGAATGTGATGATACTTTATAAAGGCAGTTCCTGTAACATTTTATATTGATTTCAATAAGAGATTTTTATTTCAGTACTTTAAAAATTGGAATCTATAACCTTGACTCATTCACAAATGAATTTGACTATTAAGGGAAAAGTTAATGAACTACAAAGTATTATTTATAATGTAAATATAGTAAAAACCCTAGTTTTCCATTTAGAAAGATAAGAAACTATATCTATTAAATATGCCATTGTTTTGCATTATGGATTTTAATTATTTTCAGTGATGCTTATATTTTATTATGCTACCTTTCAGCCAGTATTTATTTGATAGGGGAAAATGGTATTTCCCAACAGAGCTAACTAGTGTTGTAGGTACTCTATCTGAGAGTTTGGATTTGATTTTGTTCATTTAACTGTTAGTGTGGTTTAGTTATTATTTCTTCCCTTCTCAAATCCTCTTTGGTCAAAAGCTGTGTGTAAACACTATTTTTCTCACTTTTATCTTCTAGTGGCAAGATGTATTAGATATTATTTCAAAAGCTCTCACCGACAACAACATGGAATTTACACAAATCAGTCGCATTAAGACATTCCAGGTGTGTCAAGTTTTCCTTATGTTTTTAACAGATCAGATGCTAACTGAAACTGCTGTTCACTAGCTGACTTGGTTTATCTTCTGTCCTGTACCCTGAAGGAGGGTTTGAGTTCTTGATTATCTATGAAATTAACATTTTAAAGCAAAGTAGAAAAACTGCAGGTATTTTTGATCTATTCAATTATACCTAAAAAGAGAGTCTTTAAAAAAAAAAATGTTTTTGACTTGAGATCCTTTTCCTTATCTAGAAAAAATAGCCTTGCAGTATCTCTTTTGAAGGGGTCCCTGTATCCTGGGATTGTATTCTACACACATACACACACACAAAACACACACACACACACACACACACACGCATATAATCAGGAAAAGGTACATATGGTTAAATTTTCCTTTATATCACATTCAGTACTGTGGAATAATCCTCTTGTATACTGTAAAAGTTTGTCACTTGAATTGGTTTAATAAAACACTGATTGGCCAGTAGCTGGACAGGAAGTTAGTTGGCAAAGCCAAACTGAGAATGCTGGAAAGGGAGGTGGAGTCAGGAGTCACCAGCCAGACCCAGAGGAAGCAAAATGAGAAAGCCGTGTTGAGAAAAGGTACCAAGCCACATGGCTAAACATAAATAAGAATTATGGGTTAATTTAAGTGTAAGAGCTAGTTGATAATAAGCCTGAGCCACCGGCTGAGCACTTACAAGTAATGTTAAGCCTCGGAGTCAATTATGTAAGAAGTGGCTGCCAGGGATTTGGGAACAGGCAGGTAAGAGAGAAACTTCCACCTACAGTCACACCCTCGTAATCTGAGACACACTGCACATGAGAACAACTAAATGTAGTAGATTCCTGTCTTACCTCACATTAACTCTGACATATTTTTCCTTCCTCTCATTTTCCTCTACATTCATATAGTTCAGTTTTCATGTATCCCATATCTATGATATGATTTTTACTATATGCTATAAAAGCAAAAGTGTTTGTATGATTCTCTTCTTCAAAATCAAGGAAAACAACATTCTAGTTTCTAAAATTGGTGGATTAGCATTTAATTTTCACTACCATATTCAACTTGAACTGTAACAAACTGCTCTTATTTTAATCAGTCCAGCTAATATTAAAATGTATCTTTCTTTTTTAGGAGAACCTTTCAGCTTTTAAACATGATCCTCAAGTCAATATTTTGCTGCTGCCCCTGCACACAGGCTCTAATGGACTAACTATCATCGAAGCCACTCATGTCCTCTTGGTGGAGCCTATACTGAACCCTGCCCATGAGCTTCAGGCCATTGGGAGGGTGCACCGGATCGGACAGACAAAGTAAGGACTAAAATTAGCATCAACCACTTACTAACTCAGCACTTAAATTATTTATGTTCATCATGGCCTGTTTGTTTTTAAGTACAGGTTCTGTCTCCCTCACCTGAAATGATTTAGAGTTTGTTTTGTTTTGCCTTCAGATTCTAGATTATATACATATCTTTAATGAGATACCTTGAGGAAAAAGTCTTAGTCTAACTGTGAAATTGATTTATGTTTCACTTTATGCATACATAGTCTAACCCCTCACATGAAGTCAGATGTGAAATTTCCACTTTGTCACATACCTGCATGGGCTCCCTGGCACTTGAATGCACGTGCACACATACAGTGAATGAACCAGTAAGTCAGTGTAAATAAAAGATAATTAGATTTAGTGTAGTACTAAAGTAATAGTGATTATTATGTGATAAGTACTTCCTTTATTCAAATGATAGATTATATGGGTATCTGTAACACAACTTCCTAGTTCTATTACCTCATGAATGTTAGAGACCTTGAGTGTTTGATGACATACACATACACTTACTAAGCACACACTAATTACTCATTTAGTAAGTGTTACTGAACACCTAAAGTATGTCAGGCATTATGCTACACACTGAAGATTCTAATCATGTAAGACATAATCCATTCCCATCTAGCAATATACACAGAAAGCTACTATGTAGCACAAGAAAAAGATGATTTAAAGTTATATGAACAAAAATGGTATGCTTTGTGCCCTAAGAATAAAGGAAGACAGTAGGCTGAAGGACTGATTAAAGTTGGACTAGAAAGCAGTCATGGAGAGTTGCATATGTAGAAATAAGTAGGAGATAAACTGACATTTCTGAGGATTGTGAGGTGTTTGGAACTGCTGTCGTAAAGCATGAGAAAAGGAATAGTAAATGAACTTGGCATGTGAGAATCAGAAATACAGATTGTTGCATAAAGAGCTTTGATAACCTTTAATTTTAAGTGGGAAAGAAATAGGCTCTGTTTTTAATTGCTTTTCTCATTGCTGTGTCCAACACTAAACAAAAGCAGCCAAGGTAAGGAAGGATTTGTTTGGGCTCACAGTTTTATTAGTAGAGTGGGAAATTCAAAGTAGCAGAAAAAGGACATGGCTGGTCATACTGCAACCACAATTAGGGAACACTGGCAGATGAGTGCTGATTCTTAGCTTACTTTGTCCTCATTCAGTCTTGATCCCATGGTATGCTACTGCCCTTATTCATGGTGGGTCTCTTTTCTTCACATAAGTCTTAAGCCTTTTTGGAAGTACCCATACAGATGCACCGAGAGTTGTGTTTCCATGGTAATTCTAAATCTCATCAAATGGATTTGTACTCTTTAAAAAAAAAAAAAAAAAAAAAAAACTTAACAAAATATAGCAAAGTAGTAGAACCATAATGCACAATTGTTCTAAAGTACTTCCAAATGCCATTTAGAGTACAGTTAAATTTAGTGTATGTGTAAGTACCGGTGTCCACATACCATGTTGTGAATTTGGAGGTCAAAGGACAACTTCCAGAAGTCAATTCTTGCCTTCCATTTCCATTTTGTTGAGGCAATCTTACTTGCTTTTCTGCTGGTTGGCATACTTTCTAGGCTAACTGGCCTATGCACACAGCATCTAACTTTTTTAAGAAAAGGGAGTTCTAGGGATCAAACTCAGGTTCTTCGGCTTACCAAGTACTTTTACTAAGTTAAAGCCATTTTGCCAGCCCTAAACACTGACTTCTTGTTCTAAAACATAGATAGGACTTGTCTCTGATTTAAAAGCCTAAGTCCATTAAGGCCATTACTTCCCATTAAATAGATTTTCCTCCTTTAAAAGACTACCTGAACCTTTGTATCCTCCTTCCCAGTGACAGTTGTGCCTCATAGAGTTTGAAGTTTTTATCTTTCTTTCTGTTATCTACGTAATAGTTGGTGTTCATCACTCTCCACACACTTCTTTCAGTAGACTTCTGTTGAGCACTTTCTATGTGCCATGCATAATTTTAGCATTTGAGATGTCCTCATGCAACTTGTAAGCAGGTTGGTCTAGCAACAGTTATTATGCAACAGATGTAGGTAAAGGATATGTCATGTTAGGACCTGGAAATGTCGAACAGGATGGGGAAGATAAAAGAACACAAATGACTTGGAATCCAACCTTACTGAGAGGTAACATCTGGGCAAAGCTTGAAAGAGACTGGGTAGTTAGTCATGCTAATATCTTAAGAAAGAATGATTAAGCAGACAATAAAGTCAGTGTGACATCTGTAAGTCAGGAGTGTTCCTGGTTTTGCAAAAAAATAAAAATTAAAAAAATAGCAAGGAACTACAGTTTCTCGACTGAAACAGGTAGGAAATGAAGTCAGGGATCATCCTGAGGATCATATTAGACCCTAATTGGGAAGCTGCAAGCAGAGGAAGAACTCAGTCTAACTTCAGCTTTGAAACAGTCATTCTGAGAGCTGTGTTCAGTCCTGGGAGTAAGGGGAGCATGGGAGGCCATGTGGTCTTGATGAAAGTGGAAGGTAGCTTGACTGGTGGTAGTTCACCTGCTAGTAGTGGTCAGGTTCTGGATTGTTCTGGAAGTAGAACTAACAGTATCTGTAGGCATAATGGAGATTGGGTCTGGGCCATGGGCTTTATCCTAGACAGCTAGGAGGATAAAAAATCTTTAGCTGAGTAGAGGAAGACTATTAGAACAGATTGAGTAGGAAGAACAAAAATCTACTTCAGATATGTTTGAGATTTTATTAGCTATCTAAGATATTTAAGTTCAGAGACTGGGAGAGAAGCCAGACCTAGAAGCACAAACTTAGATATCAGTAGCATGTGATGTGTTTTATAAACCATGAGCATGAATAGAATTATTAAAGCAGAGAAAGATAAGTGATGGGCCACAAACTAAACTCTGGCACACCTAAATTAAAAGGCTCTGGGAAAGGGTAGGACACCTACATGGTTAACTGTCATTTGCTGCAAAATGTCAGGAAAGGAATCTTACTATTGGAGCTGTGACCATTAGTTTTACTTAGCAGCATGTTCAAAAGCAGTTTAAATGGAGCAGTGTAAGCAACTGCCTGTAAGATTTTCTTGTTCAGCTCTAGCCCAGCCATCCCAAACAGAAGGATTGCGTAGCTTGTGTGGTGACACAGCAAGGAGAACAGTGCAGGTGCACCTGCTGCCTCCCTGGCCCAGGCTTTAACCACGGCTCATTCTGTTACTGTGCAGCTCATAGGAGGAGGAGGGGTTTGAGAGATTTTGTGCAGAGTAAAAGAAGAGAATAGAATTAAAAATTATGTCCTTTTCCTTTCAATGAAAAATGAAGTACAGAATGATTCATTAGAAATAGGAAAACAAGGGCTGGAGAGATGGCTCACTGGTTAAAAGCACTGGCTGTTCTTCCAGAGGTTCTGAGTTCAGTTCCCAGCAACCACATGGTGGCTCACAACCATCTGTAATGAGATCTGGTGCCCTCTTCTGGCATGCAGGCATACATGCAGGCAGAGCACGGTACACATAATAAATACATAAATCTTTAAAGAAAGAAAGAGAGAGAGAGAGAGAGAGAGAGAGAGAGAGAGAGAGAGAGAGAGAGAGAGAGAGAGAGAAAGAAAGAAAGAAAGAAAGAAAGAAAGAAAGAAAGAAAGAAAGAAAGAAAGAAAGAAAGAAAGAAAGAAAGAAAGAAAGAAAGAAAGAAAGAGGAAAACAAGATGGATAGAACACTGGACATTTTCCATGATTGGGCAAGATGGTATAGGATCTAATACTGATTGGTTTCAGGCAAGAGTATGGCTCAGGTAATGGTCAGGAAGGTATAGTGTTTGTCCCCCCTTTATTAAAGTGGAAGATGTGTCCTTTTTTTTCCACCCCATTTGTCTTAAATCCTACCTCTTCTCCTATTCTCAGGAGCCTTCCTCTTGTAATACATCACATAAACATGTCTGAATGTCATCATTTTTAAACTGACACTCCTTTACAGTCCGCCTCTACCTCCTTGATCTCCCATTCTGTTAGCCTTCCTATTTTGGTAGCTGTCCCGTGAATAATACTACTAAAATGAGGCTTAGCGTGTAATTGATGGTCTACTTCTTGCCAGTGGTCCAGTGGCCCTTTTTATCTACTCTCTCTAGTTCACCCAGTGCCATAGTATTAAGTAGAATGTATACGTGGGTGAGTTTCACATGTATATCCCTCAACCCAGAAATTACCAGCTTTATAGATTTAGTCAATATCTGAACACGTATATAGGAACTTCACAGCTCTCCCAGGATATAGACTAGGTAAAACAAACTGCATTCTGACTACTCTCAGCTAGCCCAAGCTTTCCTCATATTTTAATGTGACTCTTATCATCTATACTTGCTCAGACAAATCTAGGATTCTCCTGTATATCTCTTTTTAATGTCTTATATTCAAATTATTTCAGTCTTGACTTCTGTATATCAAAGATATTCCTCATCTTCTGACTACTTCTTACCCACTGACACAAAGCACGATCCACCTCCTCTTGCTGAGAGGACTATGAATTTCATCTCTTCTCTGCCTCCACAATAGCCAGAGGCATTTCCAAAGTACAGTGTGAATCCAATTATACATAACCACTGGAACATATTCCTTTATAATAACCACAGAACCCAGTTCCTGATCGGGCCCTGCAAAACCACAATGTATGGTCTGAACCCTGCCCACCTCTAACCTTGTGTTCATCTGTTTCGCTACAACACACTTATGTTATTTTGTTGACCCCTGAAACATTTCTAGCTTTTCCCGTGTGTGCTCATCCCAGTAATGTTCATGAACATGCTTTGTCTTCTGTTGCCTGCTCTTCCCGCTGCTTCTGTCCTTAGTAACTAGTTCCCATCTCTCATTTCAACTCCTTATGGCATTATCTGTACATAGGCCTGATTTTTCATGTGTATACTATCTTTCTCCCTCATGAGAGTATTAATTAGTTCATGAAGATCACATTGGCAGTATTCACTTCTGGCCTGTCCCTCAGCATTCTTATGTACCAGCCACAGGTGGGCACCCATGGACTAACAAATGCAGCATGTGTATGTAAAGTCAGGTTCTACTCATTTGTCTTAAGATGATTTTTAAGCTTACAATTCTGATTTATCTTCTAGACCTACTATTGTACATAGATTCTTAATTAAAGCAACAATAGAAGAGCGAATGCAGGCAATGCTGAAAACTGCTGAGAGGAGGTAGGTAACATTCCCTATCATTTGAGTTTTAGATCACCTTCACTTGGATGATAGCAAATGATATAAACACTAATACTTTTTATAAAGCAGAGAATAGCATTTTATCCAAAGCAGTTCCCAACTAATGCTTTGTACAGTCTATATTTGATTTAAGGTAATTTACTAGGTTGTAATATGCAAAATTAGCTGACTTTTCTTTGCCACATGACACTTATTTTTAAATGTGTTGCTCTGTCTTACCTAGGCCTTTGTCCAGTGTGTGTGAAACTAAACATGAACTGCTGTTCATAGTTGACCCTTGCCCATCACAGATTGATAGGAATGTCTGAATTTGCAGTCTTGGCTGGTGAATTGTGTCAAATTCACAAGCATCAGAGGAGCAAAACAGTTTGACCTTTTAAACGTGGTCTTGCAGTCATCAAACTTCCTAATATATGCACAGTAATTTTCCTTTTAAGGTCATCTTAAAATAAACTAGTACCTCTGGACCTCCCTGTGAGATGGGATGTGTTGGAAGTTGCTCATGGAAGAGATGATAGCTTTTTAGAAGGGGTTGCATCTCCAGGGGTACTTGGAGTAACACAGAAACCTTTTCAAATCCGAGATTCCCATACTTTGCTGATGTACAAGGAAAAAAGCCAGCCGTCCCACAGGCTTTACATCTTCAGGCTTCAGTGATTCTTATTTTCAGTTACTTAAAATACTAAAAGAGCCACTGAACCTCTCACTCAGTAAGTGGAAAAAAGTAAATGGTGAATTTAGAGCGTTCTTGGCAACAATTGTCAGATGTCTTTTGCTGGTTTTTGTTTGTTTTGAATTTTTATTAATTGTTCATAGAAAACATTTTCTGACAAAGCCTCAGAAGTATTTCAGCATTTTCACTGATTTTCATGAGATGTAACATTCATTATCTACTTCCAAAGAGATCCCCATGGCTCAGTTACAACAGTATAGGAGCAGATTTGTGTTCTCCGTGTGTTGTTGTGCATGCAGTCACTAGCTCCTGGCCTTCCTTTCTCACTGTGTTTCTTGAAATCTTGCAGTCATACAAGCTCACCCGGGAAGCACTCTGAAGCCTCTGTTTTGACTGTGGCTGACTTAGCAGACCTGTTTACCAAAGAAACTGAAGAGCTTGAATGAAGTGTTGTGAAATCATCCCACAGACTTTAATATAGGACTTAATTTTCATAGTTGTAAAGCAAAAAACTATTAATTAAAAACAAAAGATCGGTAAATATTAGTAAATACTATTTCAAATTGGATGAATTTTTTTTTTTGTTACATACTAGCCTAGTAATAATTGGCAATTGGTTCCTTTTCCATATACTAATTTCAAAACATGTACAATGAATTTTAATTTTACATTCCTACTGAAACACTTTTTGCTTCAATGAATATCTGTAACTAATAAGGCAGGGGAATTAAGAAAGGTATTGAAGACTTTTCTTGTAATGGATAGATATTTGTAATAACAAGTCAGAATATATAAGAGAGAAAGTAAACTAGTCTAGTTTTGTATGAGTTGATATATCCAATCAATGTAGACCACATTTTTGAAAGGGCCTTCATCATCTTTAGCATATGATTCACCATTATCTTCTCAGTAATATTTTAAGAAAGTACTGAACTGTAATAACTAGTTACTTGCATGAGTTTAAACTATAGCACTGTCATTGGAACTTAAAAGTAAGTAGTACAACTCCTAATGCTAAATCATTAGGCAGTTATTTTGCTTTTTATGTTTTGCTACTAAAAGTTAAAATACAGAAAAATTCATTTTTCTATTATGTGTTAAAGTGGTATCATTGTTAGTGTGGTTTTACGTGTTACTAATATTTACAATGATCTGTTTAATTCTCTTAGTAAGTTTTTTTAAATGTGTTTGAAGATGGATGCATCTGTAAATACTGAAATTTTATGATTTGGGGTCTTACTATAGCATAGGAACATGGCTTTTTTTTTTTTTAAATCATCATTGTACTGATGTCTTAGATGGTATTCCCTTCCTATGTTCCTATAACTAGTCATTTTAGCTACTAGTATCTAAATTTACAATAGAGTTTATTCATTTCAGTTACTCTGCCCTTAGCGACTAGTGTTTGACCTTACTGCAGGAGAGTGCTGTGTTCACACATGCATATAACTGTAAGTGATGAAACTGTCCCTTCTTCTGTGAAGAATTAATAGGTGACCTTGAAATCACAAAATAAGAAGTAGCTTCTTTCCCAGCCCTGTGATGGACTATAAATGTTCTTGTTTTCTTTCTTTTAAGCTTTTGGAATTTTGAGTGACCCTCAGGATTCATTAGCTCCTACCTAACTGCCCAGAAACCTGTCCCTGGGTCTCCTTCATCAGTGAGCCTTGGTGCTTGGCTAAGGTGCATTCCTACTCCAGGTTTACAGTGACAGTTCAACTGAAGAAGACATTGTGGGTGCTCAGTCTTCAGTTGAAGGGAGATATGCATTGATTCTTTTATATGAAATGAAACTATTTTTACAGCTCTTTTACATATCATGAAGAGCTTTTATGTGTATTCATGTAGTTAATATTCCCAACAGTCCTGTGAAGTAGCTATAACTAATATCATCCCTGTTTTGAAGGTAAAGAACTAATGCTTAGGAATACTAAGAAACTTGCCTATGACATGGAGCAATTAGACAATGGGGCCCAGGCCCTCTGGCTTCACATCTGCTGTTCTTCCACCAAATCCTATGCCATGCTGAGATTCAGGAGACGTGTGGCTATAACTTAATAGTGAGATTGGTTAAGTACTTATTTTTGTTTCCAGTATTACTTTATATTCTAGGAAAAACAATTTGATGTGTTTCAATTAAAAAATGATATATTGATAACTATACTTACCAGTATTAGAGGAAAACTACTCTTATTTATTTCAGTAAGATACCTCAAATAAATATTTTAGTGGAAAATGAAATTGTAGATTGTTTCTTTCTTTTTCTTTTTCCTTTTTTTTTTTTTGGCTTTTTGAGACAGAGTTTCTCTGTGTAGTTTTGGTGCCTGTCCTGGAACTCGCTCTGTAGACCAGGCTGGCCTCGAACTCACAGAAATCTGCCTGGCTCTGCCTCCCAAGTGCTGGGATTAAAGGCATGCACCACCACCGCCTGGTGATTGTTTCATTTCTAAGCTATAGATCATATGAACTTTGGTTTTTAGTGACTTAACAAATATCAAATTGCCAATTATACAGTATTCCATATTTCATTTGTTTTTTTATTAAAAACTATTGTGGCCGGGCGTTGGTGGCGCACGCCTTTAATCCCAGCACTCGGGAGGCAGAGCCAGGCGGATCTCTGTGAGTTCGAGGCCAGCCTGGGCTACCAAGTGAGCTCCAGGAAAGGCGCAAAGCTACACAGAGAAACCCTGTCTCGAAAAACCAAAAAAAAAAAAAAAAAAAAAAAAAAAAAAAAACTATTGTGGTAATCCTCTAAGTGGTTCAGAACTCACCAGTACCCATATAATCCCCATATATTGGCTGCAAACCAAAGAAAGTTTAATTTCCCTTTTCAGTCATTTTTTGTTTTCTGAAATACTTTTACTTTTTCCAGTATGGGCACTGTACTAGCAAACTGCTGAGAAAAAGTGAAATTGCCCAATCCTTACATTTTAAATGCATTTATATCTAGGGAATTGTTTTTCAAGTAATTCCAGATAAATTTACTAGGACTGAAGATTTATCTATGTAAATTATAAATATCATGTTACCTAATTCCACAGACTTGGCTTCAAACCCAAATAGCTTTACTGTGTTTATTGCAACATCAACTTTCTCTTTGTATGTAATCTTAAGGTAATGAACTATGTATTTATTTTTAGAAATTGCTCCTTTTGGGGAGTATAACTCAGTCATGTTATATGTTGAATATGCACAAATCTCTGCATTTTGAGATACTCCCCCCAAAAAAATCCCTTTCACATCATTAATAACATTAAAAATCTTAACAATGATTCAACATGGAACTACTAACATTTAATAAGCAATATTAGTGTATAACAACAACTCCTTATCAAAATATTTAACAGGACTTGACTTATCGTTGGCTTAAGACCTCTTCAAGGGGACACAAGCCAAAATGCCTTTCAACTCTTCTGCTCTCAGTTGCTAACCCTCCCAAAATTAGTATGATTGAGTCGTCTGTATTTATTAACATAGGATAACTTCTTGGAAATGCAGAAACTACCTGTGTTAACATGACCAAAATGCTACTTAATAGAAGACATTTTCAGTTTGTGTAGAATTTAGTCAAACAAAATCCCACAATAATATGCCGTTTTGTATTTGTAATTACTGTGCTGTGTCTGGGAAGTTTTCTTATAGTAATCTACTGCCTCTGACTCTTACACTCTTTTCACCCCCACTTCCTGGATCCCTGAACACTGGGGGGCGGGCAGTGAAAAATGTCCTATTTAGGGCTGAGCATTCTGCAGTCTCTTGTTCTCTGGACCTTGACCAGTTGTGAGTCTTTGTGTTAATCATCACCTACTGTACAAAGAAGGTTCTCTGATGAGAGTTGAGATGCATTAATCGATGAATATAAAGGTTAAGTCATTAGGTGTTGGTTTAATATTATGTTCATGTAGTAGAATAGTAGTAGTAGGTTCTTTCCTAGGTGATAGTTCTGTGAGATACCACAGACTAACAAAAAGCCCAATACCAGGAATTGGTTCTCTCTCTCGGAATTTTGGCCATTAGAGAGCCTTCATATACACCCTAACATTACAGGCCATTGCCAGTGCTCCTGGTTACCCTGTAGAACTTGACAGTGAGACACTATTGCTGAAGACACTGCATGCTTGAGTCATAAAGCGTTGTTCATCAAGCTGCCACTGACCTGGAAGCTTCACCCTACTGTGATGGAAGGTAGTGCATGCTACCAAATGAGGAAAGTAATTGTTGATGTCCCAGCTGTGAACCTGTGATCATTAGCCTTTTTAATTCACTTAGGGGAATCCTCACCTCCATCCTACCCCTCCATGTTCAAATCTCCCAGATTGATGGCCTCCTCTTCTTTAACCATTGTTGATACAAATACATCCATAATGAATAAACATGAATATAACCTGCTGAGTGCATTCATGTTCCCCTCCTGTGCATGTTTCTAGGGCTGACTGCATGGTTTGGGATAACCATTTAGGGGCTTGTCTCTCAGGAAGATTAATTCTTCCTCTCAGCAGTTCTTCATCACTTGTAGTTCTTCATCTAAGGGTGAAACCCCATGAAATTTCCCCCATCTAAGTTGGGGTGTTAACTCTAGTTGGAATTGTTCAGGTTTTGTTTTCTATTATAATCTTACCATTTGCTCTCTTGGATCAAAGTTATACAAAAAAAAATGTAGACAAGTTGTGCTGAATAAAATATTTCTTCCCTGTATTATTAGATGATAAGTTCATTCCAAAAGTGTTTGAAATAACTAATTTATTCCTAATTATGGATGATTTATTCCCTTATAGTTTTTCTAATAGGCTTCTCAAGATGACTCTTATAACACAAGGGGAGGGAATCTGACAATAAATATTGCATTTTTAGAAACTCAGTTTTGTGCTCTCCCTTTCTGTTAAGCTAATTCTATGAAGAAGACAACTGCCTCCTCAGTGTGTCCTCTCAAGATCTCTCTGTGCTTACTCGCCTCTGGTGTTCTTTTATATGGACCAGTCATGTTGTATAGGGGCCCCTTAGGTTATAGGTTATCCTCTTTTTAACTTAATCATTTAATACCTTCTCTCTAGGTCTGGAATATAGCTCAATTGGTAAAGTGCTTGCCCAGATGCGCAAAGCCCTGGGTTAATCCCCAACACATAAATCTGCCATGGTTACCCGTGTTTATAACCCAAGCACTCAGGAGGTGGAGGCAGAAGGATCAGAAGTTCAAGGTCATCCTCAGCCATGTAGTGAGTTAGAAACCAGCCTGGCATATATGACACTGTCTCAAAACAAGGTCTCTCTAAATAAAAAGCTGTTTCTAAATTGGGAATTACAAACTCAACACATGTTCAGAGAATTGGTAAAATACATTTCAGTTACAATAGTACTCAAGAAAAAGAAATACATACTTCCAGTAGAATATTTGAACATTAAGAACTAATACTGCAAAATGAGAAACCTTGAAAACATGCTCAGTGAAATTTCACAAGTGACTGTACTTCTATTTACATGAAATGACTAGGCAAATATTTAGCAATAGTAGTATGTCACTGTTGCTGGTCGCCTGAGTCTACAAGAGGTACAGCATGACTGCTGATAGATAACAGGGTTTCATTATGGAATGAGGAAGATGTTCCAAACTCAAGTTGCACTAGTAGTTATACATCTCTGAATATACCAAAAATCTTTAATTATTACATTTTAAATAGCTATTTTCTTATGTGTCAATTATAACTCAATTTTTTTGAAATATTTTAATATTGCATAGGTTTGTTTGCTTGCTTGTTTGCTTTTTACAAAAACCATTAGGCATGTAAACATTTTGGCACAACTTGTTGGAGATGAAAATAAGACAGATGGTCATCAGAATTTGAGGCACCTGTTTTAGAGAATATTGTACCTGAGGACTCTGAGTTAATAACTGGCAGCCATGGTTACTAATGCTGCTATGTCTAGAATTGCTAATGGTCACAGTCAATTCGATTAAATAGCATGTCATATAGCTAAAATGACCAGGCAGTGCTCAAATGAAATTCTTAGACATGAGATAAATCAGATAATTACCTTTTAAGCACTCTCATTAACTCTCTAGATGTCTGGCACTTGTCAGTTTCTAAAGAAAGAATTGAACAGCCTTCCAACTCCAAGAGTGGTGAACAACAAGGCGTACATCCTCAGAGGGACTTTGTCTTATCCCAGAAATACAACCCTACAGTGCTGATCTTCCTTCAGCGTGCCAATATTGAGTTGACAGGCAAATTGTAAGGTTCCAGTGGAGAACATATTGTGGAATGTGCATTGGGTTAGATAATTCCTGTGCACTGTTGTACATTATTATAAAATGTTGAGCAGTACCCAGGGTCTCTTTCCACTAGATTTCACTTGTAATTACCATGCCCAGTTCACACCAAATAAAAATGTTCCCTGATATCTCTAGGGTAGAGGCAGGCAGGATTGAGAGATTTTTCATCACTGATAATGAAATATTCAGAATACTATGTAAAAGCAGTTTGGTTGATCATAACAAGTTTAAGTGACTTATGGCTTGAATATAAACTGCCCCCAACTCCCAGGCTCATGTGTTTGAATAGTTGGTTCTCAGATGGTAACAATAATTTGGGACATTGTAGACCATTAGAGCCATGGCCCAGTATCACAAATGGACCACTGAGGGCAGGCTTTTGAAAGTGGTATCTGCTTCTGGCCATGATGGACTGTTCACTCTGAACTGAGCATCTGGTATTTGGTCATAGCAACAAGGAAAGGAACTAGTACAATGACCATTTGGAAGATTTTAAGTTTGGCTTTAAAGTTTGTACCCAATACTGAAATTGCAGCTTGGAGCTGTAGACACAATGGTTTGTGTTCTATTTCAAACTTGCACTGTTCACTTGTAAATGAAAAACTTTCAAAGGATGAAAGCATGACTTTAGAACTAGTTTTGCCTGTGCAAAAGATTTGCTAAAACAAGCTATGAAGTGATGGATGTGTTGATTAGTTTGATTGTGGAAATTATTTCATAATGTGTATTTATGTATATCAAACCATTACCCTGAACTTTTTAGATATCATTTATCAGGTAGATGTGTGTGTGTGTGTGTGTGTGTGTGTGTGTGTGTGTGTGTGTGTGAGAGAGAGAGAGACAGAGACAGAGACAGAGACAGAGAGACAGAGAGAGATTTGCTTTCCATTGATAGAGTTAGCTAGGGAATCTTTAACTATTGCCCAGACTGGTCACAAATGTTTATGTTCAGTTTTTATGCCTTAGCAGCTGCACAAGTAGCTGGGACTACACATCCATGGTACTGTACACTAACAGTTTTAAAGTTCAATTCAGTGACCTTCAGATTAAAGACACCAGCCAGCATAACAAAAGCCTATTCTTTAGCCTATCAGCCAAATCCTCCTAAGAATAAAAATGTCAATGTTCTGTCCCTGTGTACTTCAAGGGCTCTACATGTGAATTTAATGCATTCTGAAACTGGAGGTGACATCCACAAGCACAATAGGACATGTAGTAACACTAAAATATACCTTTACAGAATTAATATTGTAGCACTGGAAGGTCTCCATCTTCATCAAGAGGACCAAGTAGTCCTTACATCTCTGCCTTCTAAGGCTAGCGTTAAGTGGTTGTAAACTTTTTTCTTTCTTTCCCTTCCTCTCCTTTCCTCCTTCATCCTTGAACAAGCATTGAGACAGTAAAGCTGACATCTCCCACACACATACCATTCACAACATGCTGCCAGGGAGCATGGCATGCTTCCCTCTCCTAGAATGAGGAACAAAAAGCTTTACCAAGCAATCTCTCTGGAGTTCATGTCTACATTATTCACTACAGATGCCATTAAAGTGGTATAAAATCATAAGCAATAAAGTTTTCCCTCTGAGCTTTTAGTAAATAAAATGGACTTGTTTATCAGTTGTATTAGTTACTAGTATTAGAATAAAGCACCTGGCTATATTATGTATCTTAGTAAATGTCACCACATCCTCCCCTTACTCAAGCCCATAACTCTGGAATTGTCCTGATAACTTTTTCTTCTCTCATCCTTCACATCCGTCTATCAGTCAAGTTAGCCTTCAAACTACAACTGTACCCCAAATAATTGTCATCATCTTCCCAACTACCATTGTCCTTGACACCATAATTGTTCACTGGGTTGTGATGGCTTCCTACAGTCTTTCCAGAACAGTCAGTCATCAGTGATCCTTTTAAGACACATGACAGATAATCAGATAATGTCATACCTCTGTACAAAATTCTCCTACTCACTAAAGAAACCTAAACTCTTGTAAGAGCTACAAGGCCCTACATGCTCCATCCCTCCATTGCCTGATTCTACTTGTCTTCTCGCACCTATCCCCCTGTATGTTCCATCCTCGGAATGTATGTTATTGTGTCACACACATGCCCAGTGTACTTCCTCGGGGCCTTTTACCTGGATGGTCCCTCTGCCTGTAACTCTCCCCAGCACATGCTGTGCCTGTTGCCCAGCTTCCTTCAGGTCTCTGTACATCATCAGCTTAGTAAGGCCATTTCAGTCATAGTGCACAAACCTGCATTCGTGATCCTCCGACTGTCACCCGAAAGCCTCTTAGTGGTTGGTTCTAATTCTACTGCAGTCTGATATCCTCTTTTTATAAATCCTTCCCATTTCTTACAGAAATTCTGAAAGCTAGAATCTTGGCCTCTGCTATAGTGCATCACAGGGTGCACAGTAGAGGCTCCACAGATAAAGGTTGGGCAATATTATTATGGTTGGAGGGAGGATTACTAATGTCCCAAAGACTTTCCATAGATACTTACTGCTCAAATATCCTTTATATTAAAACATAATATCTCATTTTTCTATATATTTTATGCACTTATTAAGTCAAATTACTTACACAAGTTTCTAATTAAGGCTTTGTGTATAATCAAAACTTCAGTTTCTGTTAATGATTTACAGTGCAGCTCATTGTCATCTACCTCTTATTTTTCCTGCCCCAAACTTAGACCTTAATTTCTAATGCTTTTGAATATATCCAGCAACACCTGTTTACATTAAGAACACCTAAGCTCTGACTTTATTAGCAATCTGGGTCTTGTTGAACAGGTCACTTGTGTCACTTGACCTCCTCATACGTAAAATAAGAGTTAGGTTACATGAGCAACTCAACAAACTATTATCATGCTTCAATCATTGAGGGAAAGAGTTCAAATGAGACAAGAACTATGCTCAACCAAAGCCTTTTCCGTACTCTCAACAGACCTTCAGAAGAACTGAGGAAGCTAATGTGAGAAAGAGGGAAGATTTCAATTTAAATAGCAATTTTTCAACAGACACTTATGGATACAATTAGAATTCATGTAAGGGTGAGAAATAATGAGTTTCATAACAAAAAGTCTGAGTTGTGGATGAAAGGGAAGGTCAGAGGACCCTGTCATTTCTCCCCTGACCTTGGGCATAACCAATAGCTACTCCATTTGCTTTTCCATGTATTGGGGGGCAGGGACGGTGTTCTTATTGTTAGTTTACTTTTGACATTTTATGGTGCTGCACATTAAAACTGCATATACATAGCTTTTTAGCAGGTCATTATTTTTACTACCCCAAGCAGAAGCCCTGAGTTTTGACATAGAAAATAATTCCATGTAGTTCAGTAATTATTTATTATGGGTCTTAAATCTTTACTAATTTAATTCTGGCTTTTTAAGTCTTAGGTGTCTGATTATGTAAGTAATAGAATGTCATTATGTAGAAGGTAAAAAAAATAATGCGTGTGCACATAGATAAGCACTGGAGAAGCCAGGAAAGTTAAACTCATAGGCGTCCTTCAAAGGAAAGAGGTTTTTAACCTCTCCTCCTCCTGGAATGCTGGGAATGGATATAGTTTACAACCTTGTGATATTTTGCTGTCTGATGAGCCAGGCTCTGCCCATATCCTCCAGAATTGATGTTTTATGTATCGTAGACCTTTTTCCCCCTAAAACTTCGAGCATTACTTCTAGGCTATAAAACTCATCCTTGTGAGAGATATCATTTGTAGTTTACAAGACCCAAATGACTTCTGTGTTATCATATTTACTTTATTAAGTTTATTAAGGTACACAATATTTTGGGGAACACAATACCACACATTTCCTCTCTTTTTGTCTAAAATTAAAGAAAGCTTATAACTAATCTTCTGAATGAAACCATATTTACTTTGTAAAGAGCTTCAATATAAACGTGTCAAGCTCATGGGGCTGAGTTAGTTGTTATCTGAAAACGTTTTTCCAAAATGGTGCTATGCATAAATATGACAAAAATATACAAACTGGGGGCTGGAGAGATGGCTCAGAGGTTAAGAGCACTGACTGCTCTTCCAGAGGTCCTGAGTTCAATTCCCAGCACCCACATAGTGTCTCACAACCATCTGTAATGAGATCTGGTGCCCTCTTCTGGCCTGCAGTCATACATGCTGTATACATAATAAATAAATAAAATCTTAAAAATATATATATATATATATAAGCTGATGTCAGACTGTAGACGTCTTGGCCCAACACTAGTACCTAAAAAATTGGGCTGAACTGAGTTAGTCATTTCTAATAGTTGTACAGGTGTTACTGATGCTGCTAGTCCAGAGAACATTCGTGCATGTGTGTATGTGTACCTGTCTGGTGTTTGTGTACATGCAAGTGGAGGTCAGAGACTGAGGCCAAAGTTTGATGTCTTCCTCTGTCACTCTCAGACTTAGTTTTTGGACAAGGACTTTTATTGAACCTGGAGCTCATCAACTTAGCAAGCCACAGGGATCCTCCTGTCTCTAGCTCCGCAGAACTCAATCTCTGATATGTACCATTTTGCCTGGCTATTTCTTGAGTTCTGGGGCTCTGACCTCAGGTCATCATGGTTGTGTGACAAAAAGTACTTTTACTAACTGAAACATCCCAGCCCTCAGAGGACACACTAAGAATTCCTTTTCTGTAAATAAATCTCTATAATGGTTTGTTTACTCCTAGTTGTAAGTGCCCGAGGTGGGGCAGAAATGTGATATGTCCACATTGTAGTACTCAGCGAGGTTATGTGACGTTGAAATAAACACAAAAGTTACATTTGCTTGCCAAGCATTTAAAGGATCAGTACATTCATTCATCTTTCATTGCCATCAAAATAAATACAACTTCAAAGTGTGCAAGTACTCAGCTTCAAACAGGGCATAATAGAGGACAGACAGTAAGATCAACAACAAAGGCAAACACGCTTTCAAGTCAAGCAAAGTTTCCCTGAGAAATCTGGGTTAGTCCACTTACAGAGCTTAATTCAAATTCCCTCACAGCCCAGTGTTTTAAAAATAGTTAAAAGAAGCAATTTAGGTATAACCTCCCATGGACAGACCCTGAACCAACAGGATGGCTGTGCTTAAAAAAGAGGTCAGGGTGCAAACAGGTACAGAGGGAAGACCATGGGAAGGCTCAGAGAGGATAGCCATCTACAAACTAGAGAGAAACCATAAACAAAACCAATGTGGCTGACCTTGATCTAGAGCTACTTGCCTCTGATATGTAAGTCAATTCTGTGGCTTAACCACACAGTTCTCAACACCCCATAATGGAGGCACAAGTAATCTTACACATTTGGCAAAGTTATCCTTTTATTTTTAGAAAGCAGAAGCAGCTTTTCTGTGGAATGACCTATATTTGATTGTTGTGTCTGCTGTAACAAGTGATCATGGAAGGAATAGCAGTTGACTGTATCATGTTCTCAAAGCCAGAATTCTGATGTTTCACTTGGGTCAAAACAAGGTGCTAGCAGGCCTCCAGTTCTCCTATAAGCTCTGTAGCAAAGTCTCTTCCTTTGTCTCCCCCAGAGTCTTGTGCTACTGGAATTCTTAGCTTTGAGCCTTATCACACCAACCAGGGTCTGTTCTCACAGTGCCTTTTCCTGTTTATGTCTGAGCTCCCTCCATTGCCCTGTAACAGTGGCATTTGTGCATGCATTCAGGTCAGGGCCTCCCAAATTCATCCCAAGATACCTTTTCATCTCCATCTTTCACTTAATCTCTTTCATATGACCCTCTTTATATATAACAATTAAAGGTTCCAAGACTAAAACCTTATAATAGTTTATGTCTGCCATGTGTTAAGGGCTAAATTTTGGGCTTGGTTCATTTGGAAGGTAACAAAGACTTTGACCTAGTAGGGGGTCTTGGGTCCCTAGGATTTTGCACCAGAAGGATCTAGTAGAATATAGTTCCTCCTCTTCCCATACAGTGCCTGACACCCATGAGTTGTACATTTTGCTCTACCATGGCCCTACCATGATCTAACTCTTTGCCACAGGCCCAAAAGTAACAGGCCAGCCATGGACTAAAGGCTCCAAATCTGTGAACTAAATAAACCTTTCCAACCCTTATAGGTTGATTTATCTCAAATATTTGTTAGAATCATGGAAATCTAGTTGTATTACTTTTTTTGTCACTATGGAAAAAAAAAACCTGAGAGAAGCAATTTATGAGAAGACACATTTAATTTGGCTCTCTGTCCAGAGAGAACATTCCACTATGGCAGAGAAGGCATGGCTGCTGGAGTGGGTGAGCCCAGGACAGAAGGGTTCGTAGCAGCAGCTTTGATATGGTACCAAATAAGAACAGAGAGCCAGGGCCAAAGCAGGGCCAGCTTGAAACCCTCAAAGGCCTTTCTCCAGTAGCATACCTCAAGGCTAGCCATACCTTCAACCCCAAAGGTTCTGCTACCACCTAGAATTGTACCCCTGCCCCAATCTGGAGACAAGTATTCATACACTTGGGCCTGAGGGATTACATTTCATATACAGCCTGGTATCTCTGGGGTTATACATCCCACTACACTGTGATGGGTGAATGATTTCAGATATGGTTGCTGAAACACTCTGATTTAGCAATGTTTTATGTTTAAAATACCTGTTCATTTTAACAGTAGGGAAAGACAGAGTAGAAAAGTAAAGCTAAGCGTGTGGCGCGAAAAGCCACCACAGAGTATTGTACGATGACCTCAATTTGGAATTTTAGCTTCCTGTTTTTTAAAGTTGGGTTTTATATTTGGGAACTGAAATAAGTGTTTTGACGCTAAAAAGTAGAATACAGGTTTGGTTAATCAGAGTAGGTAGTTGAAGTGCTTTAACAAATGGTGATATTCTCTGTAAGATTTTACATCCTAGAAATGCTACTCTCTACCTGCCTCTTTCTATCTTCTTACTTTAGCCAGCACAAAGGCTAAGCCCAAGTGGCAAGTTGACTGTGTGTTAGACAAGCTAATGTTTGTGTGGAGAAAGCACCTTTGATCTCTAAATCCCTGGTGGCACAGGGCCTACAAAGAAAGAGGCAACTTCTGGAGTCTCCTTTAGCCTTTCTCTTCTACAAGAGGCCTCCTCCCTGGAATCAAAAACCAGGGCCCAGTGTTCATGTCCCCATTTGCCCAGCATGTGACTTCTGTACCTTTGGCTCTTCAAAAATGCTACCTAAAGTGAACCCTTTAGCCATTTTGAAGTGAGGTCAGAGGTTGTGGTTCTTGTGTTATCAGTAAGGTTTGATAGTAATTAGAATAACTCCGAGTAGTCTAGTATTTAATAATAAAAGCACCATGATACATAATTCAATGTATTAAGAATGTATTAAGAATGTATTAAGAACACAAAAGTAAATAAGACAGTCCTTAAGTATGAGCTCATGTAATCTTTAAAGTATAGGGAGGAAATAAGATGGGGGAATTGTTGTTATCCCCATGTCTGATTGAGGAAGTTAAGTGTTAAAAGATAATATTCAGAAAAAGTGTAAAAACATGGCATTAAAAATGAACACATGACAAAGATTTTGTTTCAAGGGAAACATGTCAAAGAAGAAGTATAGATGCTCAAATATATATGGTGTGTAAAGGAATGTTGATGTTAATGGGAAGTGGAAGTAGTTCCCCACAGCTTAGAAGTCAGAGAGCCTACAGCAGAGAAGACACAATCAATCCTCATCAGTGGATACAAGTCAGTGCAAGTCAGTGTAATACAGCTGCCGGGCAATCAGATAATCTGAGGAAGGATGTATAAACAACATTGTAGTAGAATGTTATTTTAAGGTGTATTACTTTTGTTTATGTTGCATTTGTTTAACTCTGAAGCTGTGTTACTGTGCCTGTCTGAAACACCTGATGGTTTAATAAAGAACTGAATGGCCAATAAAGAGGCAGGAGAAAGGATAAGCGGGGCTAGCAGACAGAGAGAAGATATAGAAAGAAAAAAAAAGAGAGATGGAGGAGTGAAGAAAGAAGTAGCCAGAAGCCGGGTGGTGGTGTCGCACGCCTTTAATCCCAGCACTCGGGAGGCAGAGCCAGGCGGATCTCTGTGAGTTCAAGGCCAGCCTGGGCTACCAAGTGAGTTCCAGGAAAGGCACAAAGCTACACAGAGAAACCGTCTCGGAAAAAAAAAAAAAAAAAAGGTAGCCAGAGAGGAAGAAGGACTTCAGCTGCCAGCCACCCAGTTACACAGCAAGCCATGGAGTAAGATTTACAGAAGTAAGAGAATGGGAAAAACCCAGAGACAAGATAGACGAGATAATTTAAGTTAAGAAAAGCTGGCAAGAAACTAAGTCAAGCTAAGGCTGGGCATTCATAAGTAATAAGCCTCCATGTGTAGATTTATTTGGGAGCTGGGTGGTGGGCCCCCCAAAAAGGCCAAAAGAGCAAAAACAAACAACACAACACAATCTGGCACCCAATTGTCCAACTCTATCATATTCAATGACACAGCTTCTGAGTAAAGTTTTCTTATCTCCTTGATTATATCAAATAGAGTTAAAAAAAAAAAAAGAAAAAATCATAAACAGAAAGCAGAAGTGTGCAGCTACCCACAGAAAGTTCTTTTTGCCTTGTCTTGAAATGATCACTGAGGTTAACAGAAAATGTTTAAGCTGAGCCCAGCTCTGAAGTCACTCCTCAGACCTACACTCACCCTGAGGCCCAACTCCTGAAATGACCTAGCCTCAGACCTTGTTCGGATGCACCTGGCTTCTCGCTGCTTTTGGAATGGCAGTTTGGATTAGGGAAAACCTCTGATTTTACAGGGATCACATTAGCAGGTAGCCAATCACAATGGCATTTAGCTCCACCTGTCACAGCATGTACCACAAACTGGAAGGCTTTATTTATAGGAATGTATTTGTCATAGTTCTAGAGGCTGGAAGTTCAAGGTCAGGGTCTAGCAGAGTTGTGTTCTAGAGAATACCCACACTGTTTCACCTTCTCATGTTACCCGCCCGCCATGGGAAGGAGAAAATGAAAGTACTTTATATCTCTTCTGAGGCACTGAACCTGTCAGAAAGCTCTGCCTTCACCACCTGTTCAAAACCAGCCACCCAAAGAACCCTGTCTTCAAAGACCTTGACACCATGAATGAAAGGCTTCAATGTGTGAGTTGTAAGGGCCCATAACTCATTCCACAGCACCACCAATATATGAACCCAATCAAGCGAGAACACCCGGAGCCTGAGATGGCCACAGCTTTGGAGAAGAAAATAATTAAGCCAGAAAAGTAATGTTGTAAACTATAGCAGTTTATAAACTTGTGACAGTTTGTGATCCTGAATGCTCTGCACTAGAAATAAAGAAAGGCACTAGTCTCACATGGTCCATGTTTTAAGTTTTATTTTATAGGTTAGATTTACTGGCTGAAGAAAGGACATTAATAGTATGGTAACATTAACAAATTTATCTACAGCTAGTGGCCTACAAATGTGACAGCTCAAAAGAAATAATTGTTTCAGTGTAGGCTGTCCCAAAAATCTAGGTCATCATCCAGTCTTGAGCCTCTTAGGCTTTTTACTTGAAAAAAATAATATGGGGGGTGGGGTGGTAAATCTTGACATTATTCTCAAAACATTTTCAAATCCTGCTAATGAGCTGTATCTTATTCTTAAACTGAGTGACTTACAAAACTACTCTCTTCTTTGCGAGCGTCACCAAGAAGTGAAGTACACTTTTTATTCAGAATCTTTTTTCAATGGGCTTGACCCAAATATAACTGGGGCTTATTAGATAAAAATGTCCCTAAAGTATAAATGTGAAGATCCCAAAATTAAGGCCTAAAGCAAATCAAGGGGAAAAATGGGGTAAGACCACAGATGATAATCCGAAAGGGCTTATCTAGAGTTGCAGTACACAGGAAGGTGAAAAAAGTTCGTCCCAGAGTACAAAATACTCTGACAAAAGCAACTACCAGGAGAAAGGCTATGTCTTAGCTCACGGTTTAAGGCACATCCTACCATGATCAGGAAATGAAGGCAAGAAGCTGGCCACACTGTACTCAGCCAAAACGCAGATGCATGTAAACTACTTAGTTTCCTTTCTCCTTTTATACAGTTCAAGACCACCTGCCCAGGGAAATGGGACCCACTTGTAGTTAAGATGCATCTTCCCACAGCGAGTAACAAGAGAATTCTCCACAGGCATGCCCAGCAACCTATCTCTCTGGTGATTGTAGATCCTGTTTACAGTTAACACTAAACATCACAGAAATGACCTAATTTGTCAACAAAATGAAAGAATGACTCATGCACATAAAGACACATAAATAAGTCTCAACATAAATACCACCTTGTCTCTCTACCTGTTTTCTTACAATCATTTATCCTTTGGTTACAGCACTTAATAAAGGTCAAGCTCTTTCAAGCTAGATAAAGATTTGCATCTTAATAGCTCAGCACTAACATAAAGCATCATACATTGTTGTTGTCAATATCTAAACTGCAATTCAATGAAACTCTACATTACGTGAGAGCTTGCTGTTATTCATCCAATTATTCTTTCATCTAACATTATGTAAGCAACTACTGTATGCCAGACTTCAGGAAAATAGACACCAAAACAGCACAGTGTCTGCTTACTGATGAGATTTAGGAAAAGGGAACAATCTTATAACTTAATTTTTCAGTCTTATACAGATAATGTCACTTCTCATTTAAAAAAAAAAAACAAAACACTGTTAGAGAAGGAAGCAGCTCATATGTTTGGAGCCCAGTTTGATAACTGAAACACAAAAGTAAATGGTCAATACTACCAAGTAACTGGCAAAATACCTACAAATAAGCACACATAATTTTTGTTGTTTCTTTGTGGCTTTGGTTGTTTGAGACAGGGTCTCTATGTAGCTTTGGCTGTCCTAGAACTCCCTTTGTAGACCAGGCTAGTCTCAAACTCAGAGATCTGCCTGCCTCAGCCTCCCAAGTCCTAGGATTAAAGGTGTGTGCCAGCACCACCTGGCAAGTATACATATTTTTTAGTGTGTGTGTGTGTGTGTGTGTGTGTGTGTGTGTGTGTGTGTGTGTATGTTGTATACCCACTAAACCATCATCACATCATAAAAATTATTCAATTAATTCCTCCAAAGTTCCTGTCTTTTTTAGTTTTTTTAATTCCTCCCATTTTTATTAGTCATTGAGAATTTCATGCAATGTAGATTTTAAATATATTTTTATTCTTTGAAATTATAATCACATCATTTCTCCCTTCCCTTTCTTCCCTCCAAATTCTCCCATGTACCTTCCACTATTCTTATTCAAATTTATGACCTCTATTTCTTTAATTGCATATACATACATACACGCAAACAGATATGTATATATATATGTATATATATTCCTAAATCTATAAATACAACCTGCTTAGTCTGTATAATATTTTGTATGCCTGTCTTTGCAGGGATGACCATTTAATATTGGAGAGCCACTGGTGTGCTCTTCCCTGGGGAAGACTATCCCTCCCACCCAGCATTTCTAGTTGCCTGTAGTTGGCTATAGTTACAGCTTTGTAAGCTTTTCCCCTTTCAGGTTAGCATGTCTACTGATGTCATCCTTGTTTAAGGACAATGCACTTTGATCATATTCACTTTTCCTTACCCAGTTGTTCCCACACCTTACCCTACCCACCCAACATTATGCCTTCTCTATTTATTTTTAAGCCAATCAAGTCCAATTTGTATTTCTCATATATTCTGGGTTGTGTGGTCATCCACTGACACTTGGTCAACCTATCAGGGGTGACACTCTTAAAGGAAGACTGACTCCCTCTCCCAGCAGCTCTCATTAGCCAATAGCCCCTCAGCTAGGAGTGGGACTTTGTGCCCACCAGTCCTCTCCATGATGAAATTGTTTTTCTAGCCTGAGTTTGCATGGGTCTTCTGCATGATGTCACAACTGTTGCGAGTTTATATGTGCAACTGCCCTGCTGTGTCCAGAAAACACTGTTTCATTATAGTCACCCACCATCTCTGGCTCTTCAGGTCTTTCTGCCCCCTCTTCCTCAATGAACCCTGAGATAGAGTGTGATAAAGATAGTGTTGGCTTAGTAGCCTCCAGATTCTTCCATATTATTACAAATGGTAAGATTTTATTGCATTCATATACTTGTATAATATTCTATTATATAAACAAGTTCCTTCACTCATCCAAGAGACATTTAATTATTTTCATATCTACAATGAACCAAGGAGTACAGATCTCTCTTTAATACACTTAAGTCCCTCTGGCTTTATACCCAGAGATAGAACTGTTGGGCCAAAAAGTAATTTTACCTTTAATTTTTTGAGGAAACTTCGCATCATTTGCCCTAGTGGCTTCACCAATTCATATTCCCACCATTGGAGTATATCCTCACTAAAACTCAGGTTTTTTTAGTGTCCCTGGTCATTTTTATAGTACTCATCCTAATTGGAATGAGGCAATAACTCATTATTGTAGTGGGTAGCCATTCCAGCTTTGGTCTGGAAGTTCCAACCCCCATTGAGGTTTTGGTAACTATCACGCCCATAAGGCGGGGCCAAGGGAGGTACTGAAGACCGGAAATGGGGATGTGCTGCGCTCTCTTGCTGCTGCTGCTGGGAGCCCAGATGCTAGAGGTGGATGGAGAAGAGTTCTCCAGAGAACATCGTCGGACTACTGCTGCGTCTTTCCCAGAACCCTCAACCTACCTATTCCTTCATTTGTAAGTTATGCCATTAAATAAATCTCCTTTTAACTATGTGGTGTGGCCTTAATAATTTCACCAATACATTATAATTTTGATTTGTCTTTCCCTAATAACTAGTAATGTGTTAACTACTGTTAAGTCTTTGGAGAAATACCTATCCCTGTCATGTGTCTATTTTTAATCAGGCTATTTGTTTTAAAGTTTTGTTACTTAAATTATATCTATCCTTATTTTTTATATTAATTCCTCAATACCAACCATTTTATGGGCTATCTTTTCATTTTGTTACAATTTATATGCAGCAAATTTAAATTGTACAGAATCCCACCCATCTATTGTCTTGATTTTTTCTTTTTAATGTTTATGTGGAAGAAAGGGATGTATATTTGTATGTATGTAGTTGTATGCACTTTTGTGTATGTGTGTGCATGCACATGTGTGTGTGCATATGTGTGTGTGTGTGTGTGTGTGTGTGTGTGTGTGTGTGTGTGTGTGTGTGTGTAGGCCTGAGATTGCTTTCAGGAATCTTTTTCAATGGCTCATCCACCCTATTTTTTAAAGTAAGTTCTTCCCATCAAACCCAGAGCTTGCCAATACGGTTCATCTTTCTAGCCAGCTTGCTCCAGGAATCTCAGTCTCTCCTCAGGCTGGAAGTGCAGTTGAGCTGCCATGCCTATCTGGGGATCGAGTCTTCTCACTTGCCTGACAAGCACTTGACCCACCCGGCCATCTCCCTGGTCCTATATTCTGGATTCCTTTCATTTTGCAGTGAGGGGAGGGGTGGTCCATACTTTTGATGTCATAGCTAAGAAATTACGGCCCAGACCAATGTTATGGAGCCCCTCTGCCATATTTTCCTCTAGCCATTTAACAGTTGCCCATACTTAAGTCTCTACTGGGTTTTGAATTGATTTTTGTACACAGTATAAAATAGTGACCTGGTTTCATTCTTTTGCATGTGGATATTCCATCTTCCTAGCATTATTTATTGAATAGATGATTTTTTTTTCCCCTCATAGTGTGCTCTGGGCACTCTTGCTGAAGATAAATTGACCATGTATATATGGATTTATTTTTAGACTTTCTATCCTATATCATTGGTCTATATCAGTATTATGACAGTATTGAATTGTTTTGATTACTATCTTGAAGTCATGAAGTTTACCCTCTCAATCATTTCTCTTTGCTCATAATTGCATTGGTATTTAGAATATTTTGCGAGTTCCCTCCAAATTTTAGAAATTTTTTCTATATTTGAAAAATGTCATTGGGATTTGTATAGGTGTTACATTGAATCTGTAAGTCACATTGGGAAGTTTGAATATTTGAATAATATTAATTCTTTTAACACATGAACATGGAAAGTCCTTTCTTTTACTTTCATCTTCTAAAATTTCTTTCATCAGCACTTCATTTTTAAGTACTTTAGTCTTTTTGATACTATGATAAGTGGAATTTTCAAGCCAGACATGGTAGTGCACACCTTTAATCTCAGCACTTAGGAGATAAATGCAAGGGATCTCTGAGTCTGAGGACAGTGAGGGTTACACAGCAAGACCCTGTTTCAAAACAAAACAAAACAAGAAACAAAATAGTTAAAAGTTTCTTAACTTCCTTTTGAGATAGGTCATTGCTAGTGTATAGAAATGCACCTAACTCTTAGATGTTAGGGTCATGTAAGGAGAGATGGGTTTACTTAATTGTTTTCAATGTGGATGTCACTTAGTTGTGTTTCTTTCCTAATCACTCCAGGTAAGACTTCTCCTACCATGTTGAATAGAAGTGGTACATGTGGGTATCCTCACCCTTCTCATGTTTTTACTACCAAGTATAATGTTAATGTTGGGAAGTACACCTTTAATATGCTAATCATAAATTCCTGTTTCAGAGGTAATATCAGAAGAATAGAGAGCTATAGTCACACAGAATTTAAATTTCATTTATAAAAGGATGGTTATTGTTTAAAGATTAACATTAGTTACACAAAAAGCTACTTAGCTGAGCTGATAACCACTAGCTCCTGTGGGAGGCCAGCTGGGAGACCGGCTCCCACATTTTACCCCAAGGTGCTCCTGAGGAGTGAGGAATAAGAGATTTAGATAGAAGGATAAAAGAGAGAGAAACAGATAGCAATACGGGATAACCTGGGGGGGGGGGCAGATCCTTATCCCAGGCCCTGTTTGTCTCTTCTAAAGGGCTATTTATAGGAATGCCAAGGGGTGGAGCAAAAGACCTCCCCCAGCTCAGCCAAGTGCAGATCCTTTCCAATCACCTGGTAACCACACAAGCAATCCTCTAACGCAGCTCTGCTGGGTAAGGCAAGCTCAGATCTCACTAGGAAACCTTTGTGGGCCTCCACAAGCTCTAAAGCCTTCAGAAGCCCTGATGGCTCCCATCTGAAGCCTAGGCATGGCCTCCTAATGGTTATCTCTTCCTAAGCAGACCTGCTCTCTGGTCAGTCTTTGTGCCAGAGTCTCCTGGTTAGGCCAGTATTTCTCTACTTGGAGTCTCTGAGGCTGTTCCTACTTAATCCTTCTCCCTTGTCTGGTCTCCTTTCACAGGGAGAGACCTGAAGCATGGTCTGCACCTTTCTCCTTATTCTCATTCCCTTCCATTACATTTTTTGGTTCTGTTTTGTTTTGTTTTTTTCTTTCACTGACATTAGTCCCAATATACTTATTCTATTGTGGTGCCTTTTCCTTGGAGTACCTGAACTGAGGAAATTACATACAAATTTAGAAGCAGGAATCAGGCCCATGTAAGCATAGGACTTATCTCCACTCTGTCTCCATTCACCATTAAACAGAAACAATATACTAAATATAAATGTATTTTGTCTACTATTTTCCATTTATTTTTAGTAAAAACATTTGTTTTACATGGAACTATTTTCTGGAAACAGAGGTAAACTCAGTTACTGCCAACTATTCTCTCTGACCCCACTAACACCAAGAAGTAAGATACATGCTAGGTTATGCTCCATTATTATAACAAGCAAAGTATGACTGTCTAGTTCCATGCTAATGAGAACAACCAGGGCTTTTGTTTTGCAAAAATGGGAAGAATAAAGGAAAACCCACATAAATATGAGAAATATTTGTGATTCTGTCTTGTAATATATGCTTTCACTTAATGAAACACTGATTTGGATAAGGAAAACTATTCTGGAATTGGTCTTTAAAAAGAAGCTATCTGAATTATTTATGCTTGGGTTCAACTTAAGAATAAATCTAATTTCATCTTCTGCTCTGGGATGGTCTGTATGTCAAATTACTCTGATTGGTCAGTAAATAAAACACTGATTGGCCAGTGGTTAGGCAGGAAGTATAGGCGGGACTAACAGAGGAGAAAAGAAAGAACAGGAAGGCAGAAGGAGACACTGCCAGCCGCCACCAAGACAAGCAGCATGTGAAGACACCGGTAAGCCACACGCCATGTGGCAAGGTATAGATTTATAGAAATAGATTAATTTAAGATATAAGAACAGTTAGCAAGAAACCTGCCACGGTCATACAGTTTGTAAGCAATATAAGTCTCTGTGTTTATTTGGTTGGGTCTGAGCAGCTGTGGGACTGGCAGGTGAGAGAGATTTGTCCTGACTGTGGGCCAGGCAGGAAAACTCTAGCTACAATTTTCCAATGCAATTTTCTCTAAAATTATTTTGCTAGTTATAGGCACAACACAAGAATTCTGGTATTTAAAGTTTGACTTCAGTTAGATCTAATCAATCCATGGAAGTCTGAATTTTACTTAGTATTAAACCATAACACTCTGAAGGCATTATAAGCTGTATGTGGCTAAATGAGATTCTTTCCATATGTTAAAATAAGTAAGACTGCACTAGCACTGGAGAATTAAGTTTCCAGTGCCAAGCATTGTTTCCCTCTTGTTGAATGGGTCTCAAGTTCACTTAGAGCAATTACCAACAAGGGATGCATGCCATTGCTGCTCCCTTAGGGTTAATATGCCATGCTAGGCATTGATGCGGCTCATAGGCATCATAGCTGGGTAAGATGATTGAATGTCTCCCTCCCTTGGAAGTTTGCACAGTGCCTTCTAGTACCATGGAAACAACTCCTCAGGGAGTAGGCATTCGGTACAGCTCAAGGGTCTCGGGGCCCTATTTCTGAAGTGCATGGTATCTTCAGCAATAGGAATTTACCTTCTACCTCTGGATGGCAGCAGCCAAGTGCAACAGCAATAGGCTGAATGTTTGGGGAGTCCCTTGGATAGCCCTCCCCAAGAACTCAAAAGATGGCTTTTCATGTTTAGTATTAAAAAGTTAATATACATACATATATATGAAAGTTAAAGTTAAAATCTTTTCAAAGTTTTTTTAAAAAAAGAAAATTGTCTGCCTTGTTACTGTTGTTGGTTACTTCTTACTCTTTAGGGCGGGCCCACCACCCAGCTCCCAAATAAATCACATATGGAGGCTTATTCTTACTTATAAATGCCCAGCCTTAGCTTGGCTTATTTCTATCCAGCTTTTCTTAATTTCAAATAATCTCATCTATCTTTGCCTCTGGGCTTTTCCTTTTCTATTCCTATGTACCTTTCTTTGTTTCTTACTCCGTGGCTTGCTTTGTAGCTGGGTAGCTGACCCCTGGGTCCTCCTCCTTCTCTGGCTACTCCTTTTTCCCTCCCAGATTTCTCCTTCTATTTATTTACTCTGCCTGCCAGCCCCACCTATCTCTCTCTCCTGCCTTGCTATTGGCCGTTCAGCTCTTTATTAGACTAGTCAGGTGTTTTAAACAGGCAAAGTAACACAGCCTCACAAAGTTAAACAAATGCAACATAAACAAAAATAACACCCTGCTGTGGAATGTCATTCTGTACGCTGTGAATATATGTATTGCTCGCACTGGCTAATAAATAAAGCAGCTTTGGCCTATGGCAAGGTAGATTAGAGGCAGGCAGGAAATCCAAGCAGAGATAAAGAGAGAAGAAGGGCAGAGTGGGGGGAGATGCCAGCCCGCCATCCAAGGAGCAGCAAGGACACAGATTGTAGATGTAACCAACCGTCTTATTAAATAAGAAACACAGAATCAATTTAAAAGAGAAAGCCAAGAGGTCAGAGCTCAGAGTTAAAATCTTACCCTTCCCCCTGCGGTGCTCCTAGCTCCCCAAAAGAGAGCTACTTCCTGTGTGTATGTCTTTTTATAGTCTTTTTGTTCTGCCTTCTCATTGGTTGTAAACCCAAACACGTGACTGCCTCGTCACTGCCTGTATGTACAGCCCCCCAGGTCTTAAAGGCATATGTCTCCAATGCTGACTGTATCCCTGAACACACAGAGATCTACCTAGCTCTTCTACCAAGTGCTGGGATTAAAGGTGTGTGCCACCACCGCCACACTCTTGCTATAGCTCTAATAGCTCTGACCCCCAGGCAACTTTATTTATTAACATACAATCAAAATCACATTTCAGTACAATTAGAATACCACCACAACAGATAAAGCCACGGAACACATGGTGATACATAGATTAATGAAAATGGGTTGAGTAAAGTTATAAGTTAGCTAACAAGAAGCTTGAGCCATAAGCCATAGAGTTTGTAATTAATATTAAGCCTCTGAATGATTATTTTATAAGCGGCTATGGGACTGCACATAGGAGAGATTCCTCCAGACTGTGGGGCTGGGCAGGACCAGAGAAACCTCCGGCTACAACACACCTTAAAATAATATTCTACAACATGTTAGACCTTCTCTTTTGTATATTTAGAGAGCGTTATTAACCCACTATCAATACTGATTTCATTGTTTTAAACCTATTCCTACTAAGGAATTAATTGAGAGAAAAAACCCACTATCCAAATTCTGCACCAGTTAACTCCAAATTACTCCATTTATAGAAGTAAAATGCGTGCTCTAAGAACAGGCATTAATCATGGTTATCCTTCTAACCACTGAAAAGTTATGGGTAAGTACTATCCAGTTGTAAGCCTTGTTGATGGTGAACTAGGCAAATGTAACCCAGAGATAGACAGGGAACACATACTGCATCACAAGTGACCAAAATCAAAAGATGAAAGATCAAAAGCAAAAAAAGGGGGACTGGGGAAAGGCACCAGGAACCTGTGTGCTCAACCTACCTCTGCTACCTTGGAGGAGTTCCTTGTGTCTCTGGACCTCATTTTGTCTATGCCTATTGTGAGAGGAAAAGCCTTGAGGGTGTCCACATCCCTTTCCCGAACTAACAAAGCTACCTCCCTGTGTTGTTAGAGCCAGAGATGGTGATAAATCCTTCAACGGTGCAAAGTGGCAGCATAAAAAGAAACCACATGGATGAGGCATGGAACTTGCATTGTTGCTACATACTACGGTCCATGGTAGAGAGAAGCTGAACAAACACGGGATTTGTGCCCTTTAATTTGACCCTTAATATACTGGCTTTAGGGCTTCCACCAAAGGGTCATCAAAGACTTGAAAGTTACAATAGCTTTTACTAAGAAGAGTCTTAATTTTATCCATTATGTTTTTATACATGTTGGCCAAATACATTTAATGTATGTGACTTGTCAGAACTTTTGTTTTTGGAATTATTATTTTAAACACATAAGATAGAAAATTTCAAATCCTAAAGTCATATAATCTAGTGTCCTCTTTTTAATCTGGAAAACATGTTACTTTTATGATTGATACGGCATCTGCTCAGGTATGTTCCTGATCTTCAAGGTAAATCTGTATTCAAGTCATAACATATGAAGGAAGTGAAGATATAAAGTTCTAAGGATATAGAATGTTATTTCTTTTGAGAGAACCAAGACAAATTTTCCCTTGTAGTCCCATGTGATGCCTAGAATAACCCAATCTGACAAGTGTTGCGTCATCTCTCTCGTGATGCCAGGTTTAATGTGCTGTGTGAAGCCACGCCAGTGAGTGGGAGGTGGTAAGGACAGTAAGGCAACATAGCATGTGAAATTCTGTGACAGAGGAAGTGCCACATCTAGGTGCATGTGATTAAGATAGCAGAATATGATCTGGAACCCTAACAAGGAGCCAGAATTAGATGTCAGGGGACAAGGGACACTAAGTCAGAGGGAAGAACCTTCCAAAAAGCTCCCAGAGGCAAGAAAGATCAAATAGTATGTAAGGTTAAGTATAAAGTTTGGGGTGAATGAGAACAAATAATTGAGAAAGGCATAATTTGACAGGTGAATGGAACCATATCATGAGGTAAAGACACATCCATTGAACCTTAATTTCCAAACACTTTCCACATATATTCCAAATCTTCATTTTTATCTGCACAGATAATATCCTGTCTAGTTATATGTCACCTTGACACATGCTAGAGTCACCAGAAAGGAGGGAGGTTCAATTGAGAAAATGCTTCCAAAGGGGCAGGCTGTCGACAAACCTGTAGGGCATTTTATTAATGTGATTGATGGAGGAGCAGCTCATTGTGGGTGGGGACATCCTTTGGCGAGTGGCCCTGGGTTCTAAAAGAAAGCAGGCTGAGCAAGCTAGTAAGCAGCACTCCTCCCATGGCCTTGGCATCAGCTCCTGCTTCCTAGTTCCTGCCCTATTTTGAGTTCCTGTCTTGACTTACTTCAATGATGAAAAGTAATATGGAAGCCTAGGCCAAATAAATGCTTTCTTCCCCGACTTGGTTTTGGTCATAGTATAGTAATCCTAACTAAGACAGATGTGTGCTCATAGGCAACTGATAATCTCAGCTTTAATTAGAGAAGCTCCTCTTTGCAATGAACCATGGTGAATGCAGAGATTCACAGTTGTTTAAGGTGCTGAGAATAAATGACAGTTAAGTATTCGGTCCTAAACAGAATGTTAGTATCAAGGAACTGAGGGAAAAGGAGTGAAGAGATAGAAAAGGGAGCTGCAAAATACCATTTTCTGGGCATGATACAGTCATTGCAATAATGATCTCACAGCAGCGTGGTTATCTGCCTTGGGCCTGCACAAGATGACCTGAGAAGTCAATCACAGAAAATGGAGGGCATCACAGGCAGGGCACTATCCCTCACCTGAACTAATGGCTTTTGTTAGGTTCTGGAAGTAGGGCAATTGTTGCTTTCTGTTGTATGAGCTCACCAGGCTCTGAGGAATAGTTCCAAACCCATGTTTACATAGATGGCCCTGGTTAAACTCAGTGGGTCACAAAACCAAAACCAAAAGACATGAGTGTATAAGGCCTTGTGGGGAGGAGGCAAAGGTGTGAGGTGTGAGAGAGGATGGATGGGGAGGTGAGAGTAATCACAATGGATGGTATACAGGTATGACACCATCAAAGAACAAATTTAGTGAGTTATAAAAAAATGTTAGAGGCATATTGTCATTCCTGTGAAAATGAAACAGAGGCTTATGATAAAGGGATTTGCTAGTATTTCTTAATTGTGCTCTGTCTGTTCTTAAGACTGTCCCCTTAGGGCTAAAGTGCTCTGGTGGTTGGCAAGCAATGGGCAGCAAGACAACTCACAAGCTGCTCCTAAACCACAGATTTCCACGCCCTTCTGCATAACCCATTAGGAAATTCATCTGTGGCTCTTATAGGATTTAAGCCTTCGCCTTGTTCCCCTGGGGTCACTGGCAAAAATAAGAAGTGACTCATTTGACAGAATTAGGATCCTGGGATTTTTGCTTCTATTTTTAAAGATATTAGATCCAGAGAATTTAAGTTATTAATGACAAACTTCTGGGTACGTTAACGAAGTAAGAATGCCAAACCACAGTTTCTCTGGAATAAATTGCACAAAGTTTGGCCAGGTTAGGAGCAAAGTGTATGTAACAGTTCAGTAAGGTTAGTGAGCTATCCAGCCTCTCCACAAAGGAGACTGGGCATGCAGTATGGCATGTGCTAAGTTAACTCTAAATTTAAGAAGCTTTTAAGTAACATAAACCAATGTTGTACTTTAATGCTTTGTCAAAGGAGCCTTGTTACAGATATATAAAAGTGTGCTTTGGACCCTGTATGTGTTGACCTTGGGAGCCTACCCAAGTTCTGATCTGATAAAGTCAATGATAAATTCCTTCTTGCCATCTTTGTGTTGGGAAACATACCTGCTTCTGAAAATAATGAGGGAGGAGACAAATCTACAAAACAAAGCAGACACTCAGCTGTATTGATCTCCTGTAGTGATCAAAACTCCATGGTGTGGTTCAAACGTATCACTGTTCTGCTACTGACAAGCTGATAAGCTTCCCATCTAGGCATAAAGTTGAGGTTGAGGTGCAGAAGGAAATAGAATTATATTCTACATTAGAACAAAGAAGACTGTGTGGTAGTACATTTCAGTGTAATGGGAGTAGGCATTTTAGAACTTTCTCAAAGCAGGTCTCAAAATCTCTTAAATCAACTTACGCAAACACATATATAAATGAGGGAGTGTATCACCCTAAATACCCAGTGTGTGGGGGCCAGCAGGAACTGATGGAAGACAATATGCACTGTCATTAAGCCCTTGTCTCTATGTCCTGGCCTGCTGGTCCTTGCCTTTTCTTCATGATATTTTTCTCTAGGCACCATTGCCTTAGAGTTGCAGATTTCAGTAAGAGCAAGCACCTTCTCTTTCTTTCCCATCTCTCCACCACATATTTGTTCATCATAGTGGCACCTGCCATCCCAGGCCATGGGGCTGGGGTGGGCACTTGGGTATCTTCTGGCCACCCTGGGCCACAGGGGTGGGGCATGTGCTTAGTAAGCATGAGTTTAGATAGATAGATAGATAGATAGATAGATAGATAGATAGATAGATAGATAGATAGATAAATAGATACATACATACATACATACATACATACATACATAATT
Source organism: Peromyscus maniculatus bairdii (assembly GCF_049852395.1). Lineage (NCBI taxonomy): Eukaryota > Metazoa > Chordata > Mammalia > Rodentia > Cricetidae > Peromyscus > Peromyscus maniculatus. The sequence goes on along the minus strand of NC_134867.1, from coordinate 47,801,733 downwards.
AGCAATATCTTCATAGGAAAATAAAAAAATGAAAGAAAGTCTTTTTTGGCAGTCTTTAAAATATTTTTTCCAAGAGGCTATCCACTTGAGAGTGGGGAAGTATGGGAGGGATTTGATGGGGAGTAGCCGGGAGCAGCTGGAAGGAGGAAAGGGAGAGTGAGAAATGATGGGATTCTATTCCAGTTAAAAACACTGAAACTAAATTTAAAAGACAATGTGATAACATAAGGTGGAGAGCAATAAAGGAAGACACTCATTGTTAACCTCTGACCTCTACATACACAGTCACGCATGTAAGCATGAGCATGGAAGCAAGGAAAAAGCATGTGTGCATGCATACACACACACACACACACACACACACACACACGTGCACACACAGAGAACACTTTTTCAATCCCTAGTATTCAGTTCTAAAATCATGTATATACTAGCAACAGTAAATAGACTCAATAAGTTTTGTGTGTGTATGTGTGTGAAAATGTGTGTAACAATAATAATTATGCCAAAAGAGGTCATCAATGAGAGTAGTTGGAAAGAAAAGAACAGAAATGATATAAATGCAGTAAAATCACTTATGAAATTCTCAAAATAATTTTTACATGCTAAAAAATAATTTCAATACTTTCACACATTTGAGGAATGCATTATAATGCTACTAGAAGGAAATGGCTTATTTGTCTCTTTTCTACCAAAAAGAGAGAGAGAGAGAGAGATTATTTTAAAATCATACAAGATTTTCTCTGCAACCGTAAGTAGTAAAGTACTCGTTTCTAGTGAGTTTTCTCTAAACACAAGGGACTATGGGTTAATATAGGGGCTATAGGAACAGAAGCGCTTACTCAGCTTAGCTGACTAACACAGCTCCCAAAGCCAATATTAATCAGCAAGAGACAGACTAACATTGAGAACTAACTCAGTTCAAAAGCAGATTCCTGTTCTTTAATGAAAATTATATGACCCCAAACTCTTGGGTTTATTGCTGAAAATTCCTAGACTCTTTCAAAACTTTCTGCTTAATAGATATTCTTAACAAAGGGCTGAAAAACATGTCCTTATATCCAACACAGAGGATGATAGAGCTATCTCATTATCATTAAATAAACAGATGTTTGATCTGTTGTTCTTGTAGCTGACTGTGAGAGTACAAGCCAGGAAAAAGCAGGAGATGGAGGAGGGAACAGAGGCTATTGAGATGGGAACAGCCAGTATTTCATGTCAGGACTTTCAAAAAAAAAAAAAAAAAGGAAAGGAATTCATGGAAGCTGGCACAGTATCAGGCTATAAACAAAATGATTTCCCAAGCAGATTATATAAAAGGCAGCTTGCAAGTTAAACACTCCCCTGGTCCTAATGAAAGAGAGCAAAGACTGAAAAAGGAGACAATCCCTCTCGTTGCCCTTGTTTCTCCACTGGTAACAAAGATTCCCAACACCTCCCAGTAGCCTCTCTTCCTCTGGCCCCATTACTTCTGGATGGATGATATACCATTGACTTCTGAGGAAATTGTTTAAAACACACCTTGATGTTGACTGAATTTTCTGCAGGGGGCTCTCTCCTTACACAAAGGAATTTCCTGGGGCTGGACATTGGACAGGTGCTTGGAGAGAAGCTAACTCCTTCATGGTGGATTTCCCTACCACCCTCCCCTGTGTAGACATAACTGTGTTGAAATGTTGCTTCCTCTATTTGAATTTATTTCACTAAAGACTACCTCCTGGATCAGAAATCCAGCCTGGCCTGTGCATGCCACTACTTCCTCCTGAGGTATGCTGCATAGGTAGGCTTTGATGGTGCATTTTTGTCTTTGTCTTATGAACAAATGATAGATACTTAGATGTAAAACAGCACAGGACCCTTTTACTCAGAGAGCCACTTATGAGAAATTAGGCTAACAGTAGAGGAAAAAGTGCCTCATAAGTAGGTATCTGTATATTACAGTTGCTGTGGTAATTATTAAGTGTGTTTCTTCTCACTTGTAGTACTAGTGTAGATGATGAAATATCTGAGCACTCTATAAATAACCTGTGTTTCTACAGATACCATTGCATACACACAAAAGAAAAGATCAACATAATGGCAACTTATTTAAAGCCCGAAAACTATTAAATAATTGATGAATTGATAATCCATTGTGTTTTTGGCAACGATTTATACCAACCAGTGGACCTGGAAAAATATCAGCTCCTAGGAAGGAACTCAGGTTTTGGTAAATGTAAATAGTGATGGATGAGAAGAGGTAAAAGAGAACCAGAAGATGTCTTGACTCTACTGCCAGTGGGAGGGGAAGTTAAAGCATTTGAACCGTTTCATGCCATCTAAGAGGTAAAAAACTACCTGACATTATGCCAATGACGTCACACCAATGACATCACACCAAAATCAGTTTCCCTTCTACTTCTGCTCTTCCTGGGATAGACCAGTAACTTCAGGGCAGGGGTGCAGACAAAGTTCCTGGGACACAAGAGATGCCTTACTTTAGTAATAAATGAACATGATTCCTATATGCAATGGTTTGGATATGTTTTACCTGTAAAATTCACACTGAAACTTAACCCTCAATGTGATAGTGTTAAGGGTTGGAGGCTTGGGAAGGTGATTAGAGCCGCAGGTCTCTGCCCTCAGAACCTGATTGTTGCTCCTACAAAGGGGCACTTTAATGTTTCTTTTCTTTCCAGCTCTTTTTTTTTTTTTTTTTTTTTTTTTTTTTTTTTTTTTTTTTTGGTTTTTCGAGACAGGGTTTCTCTGTGTAGCTTTGCGCCTTTCCTGGAACTCGCTTTGGAGACCACGCTGGCCTCGAACTCACAGAGATCCGCCTGGCTCTGCCTCCCAAGTGCTGGGATTAAAGGCGTGTGCCACCAACGCCCGGCCTTTCCAGCTCTTATATCATGTAATGACAATATTTGTCTCCTTTCCTCTCCCTTCTTCCGTGTTGAGGACACAACAGGGGTAGCATCTTGAAGTACTGAGCACCTCTTACTGGACAACAAATCTGCAGCGTCTTGATGTTGTTCCATAGAGGCACATAAAGGATAGTTTAAACATTAATTGAATAACATCAGCAAGCAGTAATGAGCAATATGGGTAAACACCTTTCTGCTACACCTGCGAGGAACACGAAAACACAGTCCAAGAACAATACCGTGTTTTGAAGAAACTGAGGTGGTTTTCTTGGAGTTTTCTCACAAGCACTCAGAATTCTCCTCACATGGCTTCGTTCTTGGACTGTGTTCAGACACAGTGGGATAGAACCAACTATATGTTTGTTTGTATGTATGTATTTGGAGCAACAGAGACAGATTTATAGTATATGATTAGAAGGTGGGAGGTCGGAAAGCTGCAGGAGGCCTGGCAACTGTAGACCCAAAAAAGTGCTCATATTGCAGTCTGAGTTCTAAGGCCATGAGCTGCCAGAATTCCCTCTGTGGAGGTCAGTCATTCTCTTATTAAAGGCCGTCAGCTGACTGAATGATTCTCATCTCCACTGTGGTAGGTAATCTGCTTCATTCAAAGCTCACCTATTTCACTCTTACTCTCAACTAAAACAACACTTCCACAGAAACATCTAGAATGACATTTGACCAAGTATCTGAGTGGCGTGACTTTGCATAAAATTAATCATCACAGTCGATGTTAACAGTACAATGTTACATTAGTCTTGTTTCTACCTTTGAAACTCAATTTACAATACTGAGAGGCCAGTAAATACTTGATGTTAGGAAAAATACATTTATAATGTAAATCAAAGCAAAACACCTGTGAAGTGTTAACTGAAACTTGTAGGGCACAGTAGGGTTCTGTCCTAAAATACTAGAAAGTAATTAATTGCTGTAAATTAATTTCCCCGGGTTCCCTGGTCTATGCTATCAAGGATATCACTTCATACCCACTCCTTCCTTGAAAGGAAGCCCTAAAACGATGAGGTGGAGATATGTAATGTAGGCAGAGATTCCACAAACTAACTCAAACTTGCTGATCCTGACTTAAATAAGAAAATATGTGGTTCGTTTCTTTCAGAAAATAGTCATTGGAATTTGAAAATGTAACTTCTTTAAATATTGTACTTGAATGAATGGGGAATATGTTTCCCCTCTAGAATCAACTTTCTATTTTTGTACGAGGGTGAGTGCCCAATGATCAGTGATGCACCTCAGAAGGTGGCCTGGGAGTCGGATGGACACCGGACAGCAACTGTCCAAGGAGCGTCTAGGGCTTGGCATATTGGAACCCTAGATAGAAACTCTTGCTCTGGCATATAGTTTGACAGGTAACAGAATATTTTGTGTAGCAAATTAAAATCTAATTTCCTAGAAAACCTTCCCAAATTTTATTTCTCCACCAAAGGCATGTCCAGGTGTGTCAGAGCATTTACAATGTTTAAAAAAAAAATCTTATATACATTCTGTACCCTTCTCATTGCAATACTCTGCACTAGACTAAATTTTTTTTTTTTTTTTTTTTTTTTTTTTTTTTTTTTTTGGTTTTCAAGACAGGGTTTCTCTGTGTAGCTTTGCGCCTTTCCTGGAACTCACTTGGTAGCCCAAGCTGGCCTCGAACTCACAGAGATCCCCCTGCCTCTGCCTCCCAAGTGCTGGAATTAAAGGCGTGCGCCACCACCGCCCGGCAAGACTGAATATTCTTTACAAAAGGAATAAATCTGGTTTCCAGAATGAGAACAAAATGCCATTGTGATACATTGTTTCTACTTATACTTCATTCCTGGGGACAAATAATTACCTCTATACATTTTGTCTCTTAAGCTCTACATCAATAAAATACATGGTGTAATTAATAGTTGTTTCACCTTGCTATCCTGAAAAATGTTCTCTAAATAAAGAACAGTGATGTTTTTTATTCCTTCAATATTCTGAAAACTATGTACCACTTTGTAGGATATACTGCACAGTTGGAGAGGACGAAGACAGAGCTTCTACCTCAAGGACTTCTTGTCCCAGGAAGGGAAGAGGATAGTCCTATTTTTCCTACCCTCAAACTCATGTGGAAACGTAATCTCAACGTTAACATATTTTTAAGAGTTCATTAGGTAGTGACTGCGTCATGAGGACTCTACCCTCATTGGTGGGAAGAGTTAGTTTCCCCTTTTAAACGGGCTTGATTCTACAGAGCTGCAGCAGATTGCCCAAAAAGTGACAGACAAAGGATGTGCCACCCCATGCTTCTGGATCAACCATTCTCCATTTGACAGTTTATGAAATAGTGTCATCTATTTTTTAATTGTAGTTATTATTCACACTCTACTGCACAGTTAGAAATAATTTGGGAATAATTTCTTAATTGTATATTTACAACATAATCATTGAAAGAATACGTAGGCAGTGGGTAGATAATTGACCTGGTTGTATGCAAGTGAGCATTGAGTTTTTTAGTTCGATTTTCACTACTGATCAAAGTCTTAAAGATAGACAAAGGGAAGGAAGGAAGAGAGGGAAGAAAACAGGAGTGAGGAACAGAAGGACAGAGGAATAAGATGAGTTCATGTCAGGTTGAAAAAACAAATTCAGAAATTTTTTTTCTTCCTTTTGGGCAAATCCCAAAGAATATATTGTAAGGATATTTCCTCACATCATTAAGGGTGATGGGATAATTGATGGTTATACAAAGGATGCAGATAGAGCTTACGTGTTTGTATATTTAAGGGGATATGGATTCTGAATGAAAGCTAAAAGCAAATTTCTGATTTTGGAAAGGTCTTTCCATAGGAAGATACATAATGGCAATGGCTCCTACTTATTATAGGTTGGTTTTCTCTTATTTAGGATGACAGATGTTTGCATTTATTATTGTTTTTCAGATTTTGGAATATTTACACATATATAGTAAGGTATCTTGGAGATGGAACCAAAGTTTAAACATGATGTGTTTCATCTATACCTTATATAAATAACCTGAGGTATTCTGGTTTCTGAGACAGCATCTTGTTATGCAGCCCTGGTTGGAACCAGGCTTGCTTTCATTTCTTATCACTCCTGCCTCTGAATCCCAAGTGCTGGGATTATGGTGTGTGCTAGCAAGCATAGTCTGAGGATAACTTTATGCAAGACTTTTAGCCTGCCTGTGCTTTGATTCTGCTCAATCACATGAAATACGGTGAGGAATTCCACTTATGGCATCATGTCACAGTCAAAAGTTTCCAAATTTAGAGCATTTTTGTGTTTGAGGTTAGAGACTCTCAACCTACTCTATGTACATGATGCCACTGTCCCCGGGCTTTACACTTACTTTCTGCAACAGCATGGTGAGGTGGATGCTATTGTTTTTACAAGATACCTAGGATGGCACAGGGAGAGATGGAGGAACTTGGTCTACTTATAAACCAAGAAGATCTCAAGCTGTTTGACCTCAAACTATGTTCTTTTCACTGCGCCTACTCAGGAAGGGGCTTTCTGCTTATTTGATATAGACCTCGTGGTGATCTGCATGATGTCCCCCGTCTCAGGCATTTGAATATTCGGTCTCCAGTTGTTGGCTGTTTGGGGAGCTGAGGAGGTGTGGCTTTGCTGGAGGAAGTTTATTTCTGGGGACAGGCTTTGAGGTTTCAAAAGCCAAACACCAATCTCTCAACTTCTTGCTTGTGGTCAAGAATCCAGCCTTCAGCTTCTCCTCCTGCCACCATGCCTTTGCTCTGCCATCATGGGCGCTCACCCTCCAGAACCATAAATCCACTGAGCCCTTCTTCTGTAGGATAGTTCAGTCATGGTGCTTTATCACAGCAATAGAAAAGTAATTAGTATAGACAGAGAGATCAAAACAATGTGGACAATGCTAACTACCGAGTTTCTAAATCTCTAGTTCCATTGCCTGAGTCCAACATTTGACTCACCCAAGAGAACAAAAATTTGAATTTGATGTTCCTGACAAATGTCTATAAAACTGGCATTCAAAATAATGCTCAAATGGTTAATATGAGAGGCCTATAACAGGCAACAGTGATTTCCTTTAAATAAAAATTGAAGGCCGATATAGTCTTCCCAAGAGGAAGATTAATTCTCATCTTTACAATCTAGGAGCTGATGAGGTCTGGGACCAAAGCTCTGTGAAGGAAGTCATGTTACACTTGAGGTTCTGCACAACAAAGCTTAAAATCAGCATATCTCAGTAAGGACCTGAAAGTACAGACATCCAAGCTGCACCCACATAGAAAAAGGAAGCAAATTTATCTTACATCTGAAGAAGAAGATAATCATCTAAAACAGTGGTTCTCAACCTGTGGGTCCAGACCCTTCTGGGGGCCCATAGCAGATATTCTACTTATCAGATATTTTTACATTATGATTTCTGTAACAATAGCATAATTTTATGGTTAGGGGTCACCACAACATGAGGAACTGTATTAAAGGGTCACAGCATTAGGAAGGTTGAGAACCACTGCTCTAAAGCATCAGAAAGGCAACATCAGTGTTGGTTCTCAAGAACAAATAATACCAGTTCCTTGAGTATGCCAGATCTCTTTCTCATTTTTTCCCTTTATTTGCTGTCTCTGTTTAGGACCAACTTTTTCTCAAACTAAGCCAGGATCTTTCCATCTGGCAGGAATATGATCACTGACAGTTGTTAAGATTCACGTCTCAATTTCATCAGGAGAAGACTGCCCCTTTACTACACCCTTCTCAAATCAATGAACAGCCCAAGGAGCACCTCCAGGGACAACGATCAGAACAACTTGCCTGTTAATCCTGGAGTACTCCGTATTTCCCATAGATAGAGAATACATGGATAAAGGAAAAGTTTCCAGGGAAACAGTTTTCCTTCCTCAGAATAAAGGAAGAAGTAGTTGGAGAACAAACAGTAACTATTCTCCACAATGCTATTTTTTCCTCAGTGTCCTTCAAAGCCAGAAATGACAACAGTTAAAGTTTATACACAATGAAGTTAACATTTTGCTAATTGACTAATAAAAATCTGTATTTATTACATCTGATGGGAAAAGACCCTTCAGATAATTAAAAGGATTTATAAAGCACACCAACAAGCTATCAAAAAAGTGCCAACAGATCATTCACTACAGATTACGTCAGAGCAGAGAAACAAAGCACGTGGTAAAAACTAGCACAGAAATGAGCTCAATGAAAACTGCAAGATCACATCACAACTTGAGTTAAAGTTTTACTCTATGCAGGACAACAGAATGTGGGTAAACATAATTCATGGTATCCATAAAAATAAAAACAAGCCGGGCAGAGGTGGCACACGCCTTTCATCCCAGCACTCCGGAGGCAGAGCCAGGCGGATCTCTGTGAGTTCGAGACCAGCCTAGTCTACAGAGCGAGATACAGGACAGACACCAAAACTACACAGAGAAACTCTGTCTCGAAAAAGCAATAAATAAATAAATGCCAGTGTCTCAAGTAATTCTATTTTTTGGTAAACTAGCATCAGAAGAAAAAGGTTGACACACTTCAGAAAGATAAGGGAATACTTCTTGATTGCATATGATTTTATATGTCATTCCCTGTCTCAAAACTGCAGTGACCTCACGAGAAAAACAGAAAAATAGAGATGACCAGTCTGTCCAATAAGTTGTCTAGAATGTCATTTAAAATATGATAAATTAAAATTTCAAGAACGAGAAATATTTCATTATAGCGTTTGTTGCTTAAATAAAAATATCAATAGCCATCATCCTCAGTGGCTGCTAATATTCCCCAAAGTCTGATTATCAGACATTATGGCCTCTAGCTGAGGAAACCTATGGAATATTTTTGCTAATAAGTAATTTTCATTAAGTCTCTAGGACTAATTCCCAATTTTCAGCAAATACATGCATGATAGGTATTGGAGGCCATTTTTAGGTTTCCTAGTGGCCTTACGCAGCAGGTCTGCATAAAGAGGGTGACCAGACCACGGGCCTGAGTGCAGGTGTCTGAGATGGTCTGCACTTGCCTGTGCAGACCTCCTCTTTTGTGCCACCCCATGGCATTCCTTTAAATACCCTAGGGCAGAGACAGTCAGAGCCTGATGGATTAGGACCCAGGCCCTCTTGAGGCTATCCTGCATTTTCTATCTTTTTCTCCCTCCTCTGTCCTTCTAACTAATATTTCCTGCTGCTTCTACTCAAGAGCACTCTGGGGAAATGTGGGGGTGAGCGATGCCCCTCCCCCACAGATAGGCAACCAGAATTCTATTAAGGGAGACTCTGTTAGACTAACAACCTAGTTATATGTTCATTTATATATGTGTGCATACAGTGTGTGCACACCGTATGGCTGCAAGATCTTTACTGAGCCGGCAGTCACGTTAGCACAGTTGGATTATTTTAATAAAATTTTTAAAGCGATTAAAAAGAAGAAAGGGAGAAGAGGAATCTAGAGATTTGTAGAAACTTAGAGACACATCAACAAACTGCAATGTGTACTATGCAATTTGGTTTCTTCAATAAATGTATTTTAAGGAATTCTTTTAAAAAAGAAAACCCAGAGATTAAATTGAACTTCATCAAAACTAAAAACTTTAGCTTCTCATAAATCCTTATTAAGAAAATGAAAAACTGCCGGGCGTTGGTGGCGCACGCATTTAATCCCAGCACTCGGGAGGCAGAGCCAGGCAGATCTCTGTGAGTTCGAGGCCACCATGGGCTACCAAGTGAGCTCCAGGAAAGGCGCAAAGCTACACAGAAAAACCCTGTCTCCGGAAAAAAAAAAGAAAATGAAAAACTAACTATAGACTAGAAGTAAAATTTCAAAACACATCTAATGAATGCCTTTCATCCAGAATATATGAATCTCAAAACTGACCCACAAAAAATGAGAAAGCTAAAAATGAAATGACTTCACCAAAAAAAGATATGAACACCAGATAAGAACATGTAATAATTCATTGTTACTTATTAGAATAATTTGAATTAAAATCAAATTGAGATAGCATTACCCCCATATTATGTTTAATGTCAAAAAAAAAAAAAGAAAGAAAAAGAAACATCTAACAGTGTCTAATCCTGGCAGTGGAGAATTACTGACATTTTCATGTTTCTGTGAGAAGACACAGTACTACATTGTAGAATCATACTTTAGTTGCTTCTGATAATGCTGAACGCTTGCCATGTAATCCAGAAATCATGTCCTTGGATACTTCCTTCCATCTATGAGAAAATATATAAAGAAAAAAAAAAACAATTCCAAAAGAGGCAAGGCAAACATGGAAATCCATGGCACCTGAGGAGTTTGTCAAGTTGCAGAATTTAGGGCCAGTCTGTGGGCACCTTGGCTGGGAATTCAACCTCACACTCCAGACACTGACCACTCAGTTACTTCTCACCTGGTAGTATGGTGTCCTGAGAACTGAGTCATACTATTAGCTTGAGTTCACTAAAGAATCCAATGATAACTTTAGAAATGGAGTTTGCTAAAAACTTTGATATATCTTTCATTTCTTTCCCCTTATGTTTGAAATTAATGTCTAGCATATGAATTTTTCATTAAACATTTTGTGTGTATTTTGCCTGGATTTATTTATGTGCCCAGTGTGTGTGCCAGGTACCTATGGAGGTCAGAAGAGGGCATTAAATTCCCTGAAACTGAATTTATAGTTGTCATGTTGGACAGCAGCAAGTGTTCCTAAGTGCTGATCCATCTCTCCGGTTTCCAGTATGTGAATTTTATTTCATGCACTCTTGCTTCAAATTTTGGAAAATACAATTGTATCCAAATTGGAAACTTGTATATATCTATGTAAGATCTTTCCTTTAGAGGACTTAATAATCTTATGCTCCGATTATTTTTTTTTAATTCTCCAAATGGGTTCCTTTTAATTATTATTTTGCTTGTTTGTTTTGAGACAGGGCTTCATCCTGTAACCCAATTTCTAGGCTGGCCTAGAAATTACTTTGTAAGTAGACTAGCTTTAATGACCCAACAGTTCCCCTGCTTTCGGAGTATTAGAATTACAGGCATGAGAACCACCATATGCAGCCAGCAGGCCTTCAGAGCCTTTCAGCATGCCTCTCTTCCTCACTGACAGTCAGGAAGGACAAGAGTGAGAGCAGGCCTGTGAGACAGAGGCTCACAACTAATGAGGCGGACCAGGGCCAGCCTGGCCCAGACCAGTGCAGGAGGCAGCCAGCAGAACCATGCCCAAAGGAGCTGGGCCAAGAACATAGGTCACACAGCCAGAGGCAAACAGGTTGGGGGAGGTCAGAGAAATGTGTGGTGTCTACAGTCAGCACAGGACTGTGTGATCCCCTGTGACAGTGCGTTCTCAAACTGCTTGTATTCCAGTGGCTGACTCCAACTGCATTGCGTGTTCATTCCCCAGTGTTTCTGCATTACAGTACAATCCACAGCTTTTTGTCTCATCAGCAGGTCATTATGGCGATTGTTTAATATTAATGAGGTGTTAATGTATATTCATTAGGGAAAATTAGAGCCCATTATCTGTAAAAATCATATACTGTATGGACTCTTGTAGTAAACAAGGAAAATGTTTTAAAGCTTAAATGGGATTTTAATATTTAATATTCTCAGGGACTTTCTGTGGTGGGAAACTATGTTTATTTGTTAGGAGGTTTGTTAGAACTCTGTTGTAGCATGATTTGTTACTTAAATGAACTTGTGTATCGAATGGCACAAATAAGGTCTTCATCCCCTAAGTCGCAAATTCAGCAAAATACTATCAGAATACAAGTAACTCTTAAAAAGATTACTCTTAATGATGTGTGTAGGTGTGTTCTGCTGGGTGGGGTGGGGATCATGCATGTCAATGAAGTGACAGAGAAGGCCAGGAGAGGATCTTGAATCCCCTGAGGTTGGGGCTAAGAGCTGCCTTATGATGACAGTTTGGGTTTTTGGACCTATGCTGAGTCACTTTGTACAGCCTTGGTGCAGGGAGGTGGGGACTGGACCTGCCTCAACTGAATCTACCAGGCTGGGCTGACTCCCTAAGGGAGACCTTGCCTTGGAGAAGGTGGGAATTGGAGGGGCGGGTGGATTGGGGAGGAAGGCTGGGGGTGGGAGGAGGGAGGACAGGGGAATTTGTGGTTGATCTATAAAATGACTAGAAAATCTCTTATATAAAATTTAAAAAAGAGCTGCCTTATGTGGGCACTCGGTCTTCTGAAAGCGCAGGAAGAGCTCTTAAGGGCTGAACTCTCTCTCTGGACCCACAGATGACTTTCAGAGGTAACTGTCCGTAACATTAAAAACTGTCTTTCTAGTCTACCAGTCAGCACCGCTGTAAATGGGAAGACAGTGTCTTGGTTTCTGTCTCCTCATCTAGGATTGAAAGACCCTAACCCTTCAGGCTTACACCCCTAAGCCCCAGGAAATGAGAAACTAAAAATCTAGTTCCAAGGGCAAGCTGACTCAATCATTATTCAACCACCCCTGTAACAATGTAACAATGTAAAAAGATTTGTGTTAGGAGATGCGCTCAACTGTGACTGGGATAGTTGCAAGTGTTCCAGGAAGGACCACTGTGACCTTTGTGTAAACTCCACTCCCACCCTGATACCCCTCCTTGAGGTTTCAGGAAGAATGTACATGTGGACGTGACTGTACCCACTCTGTGATCAGCCCATGATCTTGTGAAACGAAATTGTATAGGAATTGTAATCTTATGGCTTTTGTGGGTTTTTCCTTTAAAAGCCCCCATGGGGCTACAGTAAGATGCGACTCTTGCTCTCTGGAGCTGAGTTTGCCTGTCTGTACAGCCGCATTAATAAATACCTCTTGCTGTTGCATCAGCTGGACTGGAGTCTGGGTTCTTGGGGCGCCCACTTAAGACCCTAGATTTTGGGGTCTAACAGGATCTATTTGTCCCCACCGTCAACACTGGTGTCCTTCCGATTGCACAAAACATACGTATCATGTGGGCTTCCCAGAATGACAACTTGCTTCATAAAAATGATAAAGGGGGGGGGAGTCAATCTTTTGAATCAAGGGGGTACTGACCTTTGACATATCCATCCTATTGGTAAGATTACAATGTGCAAATTACAGGGCCTAGAGGTATCAAGGTGAGGTTAGACAAATGTGTAACTACTAGGAGGCACGGGTCACAGCAGTCTTAGAGTTTGTCATACAGCAGGGTATTTCCCAAGGGACTGAGAGCTAATTAACAAGTCAGCCATTCAGCACAGGAAATCCATTTTAGAGGAAAGTGACACTCCAGTGGTTTAAGAACCAGGCTATTCCTAGAAATAAGTACAAACTTCTATTTTATTATCTTTTGTATGGCTCACTAAAAAGACATTTGTTGTGGTGACTGATTCCCTCCCACCCCCAGCCATGCACACATGGGGTTTTTGAAAATTCAAAAGCATCATATGGCTTTCTTGGAATTAGCTGGATTTTCAGGATCAGAAGACAAGGAGCTACTCTTTCCTCTCCTGTCATGTGCAATGGAGGCTGACTAGAACAACTTGGTAACAGGGCTTGTCTGCCACCAACAGCTCTCTGAGTTCACTTGTTATACCATGGCACTAGCTGGTGGCATCTGTCTTTGCTACCACTCCAACGGAGGGCAGGAGGGCTGAAAATTGAATCGAGTTCACTTATGGGCTGTTAAAATTGGCTTCTCCTAGCTATTTAATGCATATCATTTTTTTTCTAAGTGAAAAGTGTATACTCAGAAATTAAATACTACTTCCCTACCAAGCACTGATAGTGTAAAGTTACACGGATATTTTAGATGGATGAGAAAAAGAATGACTTTATCATTTCCATTTGAGTCCGCCTGTTTATATCCTCATCCTCCCCCACCCCAGACACTGAGTACCACCAAATGCTAGCCACCTGACCTGCAACCCTTTGCAGGCTCAGCTTTGGGAGAGGGGCAGAGCAATTCATTTATTGAATAAATATATAGTCTGTATACTAGGCACTGTATTAATAAGTATAATCTTATTAACTCAAAACATTGAGCCCTGAGATACATGTTTATTTTTACACTATGGTTTAAGAGATCTGAGGTACATATGGATTAAAACCTGAGTCTTCTTCTATTTTCCAACATTTCAGGTGGATTTAAATTCCTTTGATTACTTATTTAAAGCTTGGAGCTATAACGTTTGTCCTTGGGAGGTTTCTTTTAAATTATCATACAATTCGATGCTATCCTATTTTTCATATTTCAGATGAATCTGTATTGGAAATGTAATTACAGCTGTTAAATTTTAGATATTGGTATTAGGTGATTCAAACTGGCTTGTGAAGAATGGCATTTCCTACCACAGTCCCAGTTGGTAATTCCGATTGTCTCATGACTTCACAGCTGCAAATCTGCCCCTACCCACTCACACTTGTCTCTGGCCAATGACGCTTTCCTTAATTAGCACATGACCTAAACTTTAGTCTTGACTTTTGAACTGCTTTGGCCGTGGGCTACCCAAATCCGGGCTGGTGGTCTAACGGGGGCAAGGAAACCTGTTTAAATTTCGGTGCTATTAGCCTTGACACTGAACTATTTGTCAGGATTTGTTTGGCCAACTCAGTTTTCTCTGAAAACTTCTCTTTCAATCTAGCCTTGGGTGCAGGCTTCATGACTGTGGTGTTATTATAGCTAGTTTTTGTGTAGGTGTGTGGAGCCAAGGGTCAACCTTGGGTGCCATTCCTCAGGAACCATCTACCTTATTTTTTGAGTGGGCCTCTCACTGCTAGTGAGCTGCCTACCCAGTGCTGGAATGAAATACTCATACCACTAGACCTGACTTTTCACATGGGTGCTGGGAATGAAACGCAGGTTCTGCTGCTTGCTCAGCAAAAACTTTACGGAGTTTCCTTCCCGGTCCCCTAGTTGTCATCATTTTTATCGAACGAGAATGACCTCTAGAAAAATAGGACATGTACTTTTCTTAAGTTGATGGGAGTGTAATTGAAGAACAGGGAAAGGCTCCTCTCTTAAAGAGAGTAGACAGGTCAGACCTGCTACTGCTTATTTATTGTTTTTATTGCTTTAAATTTTAACGTACCTGTTGCTTCCCTGGGTGGCTAGGCCACATAAATGGTAGCTTTGCTCGACAAGTCTAGACCAAATTCCATGTATACTACGACAGAGGGCAGATTTGAAGAAATGTGGTTTTTTGGAGGAAATTTGAGTCTCTGGTTACCACTTACGGAAGGGCAGAGAGGTTCCTGGCTTGCACTGACTCCCACTCAGCTTGAGGCGGGAAGACGGTGACCAAGTGTCAACTAGGTGATTTAGGAAAGCAGAAAGCCTCAAAGTACAATTAATACAGCCATTTCATTCTGGGATGTTCAAGCTGCAGAGGGCCTTTGGAATTACCTGCTGCAGCCCCCTTAGTTTATAGAAGGGGATGTAATGGAAGGGTGTGTGACTCAATTGTGACCATGGGCAGAGTAGACCCCTTAGTTTATAGAAAGGGGATGTAATGGAAGGGTGTGTGACTCAATTGTGACCATGGGCAGAGTAGAAGCAAGACTTTCTCCATTTCACCTGCCCGCTTCACTTTTCTTACCCTGGCCCCTTTGGTTCTCACACTTTGGGCTGAGGACAAGAGCCTGCCTATAGCCAAACCATACAAAAAAAGAAAGAAAAGAAAAAAACTAAAGGGGTGGGGGGAGAGCAATACACAATTTCTTATGCACCCCACACAAACGCACTGAACGTTCCATAAACTCTAAATTTCATTTAAAAAAAAAAAAAAGGACCTTTACAGTGTGATTAGTCCAAGTTCCCCCAGAGTTTTGTGTTGCTGTGGTTATTTGAGTGTGGAAAGGTCTGAGAGTCAGGTTGGTGAATCGCGTGAGCCATCCTTTCCAGCAGCTGGGGTAAAAACGCCGTCCGCAGAAGGACCACACAACAGGCTTTTCTCCCCTCTGCCCCGGCCCCATTTCCTTCCAGATGGTTTGGAGACGCGAGTGGGCCAGAGGCCTGCAGACGGGGTGGGCGTGGGTGACATCACTGTCCCTCCGCCTCCCACCCGGGGGGCCTGGCGGTAGTAACGGGGAGGCCTACAGACGGCGAGGGGTAGCCCAGGGTGACCGCGCTTTTCGTCCCCGAGCTATTTCCCAGACGCCGCGTGGGTCGCCCACGGAAGCCGTCCTCCGCGGGGCCGACGGGACAAACACAGCCCTCCCCTACAAGGGGAAACGAGTCACAGCGCCGAGCGGTCACCGAGTCACAGGGCTCGGGCACGTGAGGTGGTGGTGGCCGTTACCCTAGACAGCCGGGAGCTGACCTATTTATTTCCTGCCGAGTGCCGCGAGCCGCGCGGGGCGAGCGTGGAGGAGGAGGAGGAGGAAGGAGGAGGAGGAGGAGGACGGACGGGTCGCGCTCCTCGGGAGCCTGCGCTCTGCACAGGGCCACCGGTCTTCTGGGATCCCCTTCCAGAAAAGCAAGGTCCGAAAAGCCGACCGGGGCTGGGAGCACAGTGGGAGCCGTGCCGGAGCCCCGCCGGGAGAGGCGGGGGACGCGCCTGACAA
The DNA here is from genome assembly GCF_049852395.1 of Peromyscus maniculatus bairdii. NCBI lineage: Eukaryota > Metazoa > Chordata > Mammalia > Rodentia > Cricetidae > Peromyscus > Peromyscus maniculatus. The sequence continues at coordinate 47,785,339 of NC_134867.1, read as the reverse complement.
CGGCGCTGCAGAAAGCGAGTGCCCCGGGTCCGCCCTCCGCCAACCCCGGGTCGCGCGCGGTCCCCGGCAGAGGGCAGCGTGCGCGCGCGCCCCCGCCGGCCGTGCGTGCGCGGGCCCGCCCGCCTGCCTGCCCGCCCGCCCGCGGCCCGGCTGGGGTGGGCGGGGCTCCGTGGAGGGGCGGGGCTCCGTGGGGGCGGGGCGGGGCGCGCGAGGAGGGCGGTGGCGGTTGGAGGCCGAGGAGAAAAGGCGGCGGTCCGGCCCCGGCGGCGGCGGAGCGGAGCGGAGGGATCGGACGGGCGGATCTCCGTCCTCGGTTCGTTTCGGTTCGGAGACGGTGCGCGGAGCCGCCGGGCGCGACGGCCAGGGCAGCCCGGGGCCTGAGCGGCGCTGCGGGCGCGCGGGCCGGTGAGTGTAGCGAGGGCCCGCGGGGGCGCGGGCGAACGGGGCTAGCGCCTCCGGGTCAGCGGCCCCGGGCGGCGCGGGCTCGAGGGGGCGGCGGGCCCGGTTGGAGTCGGCACCGCCCTGGGCCTGTGGTGCTCGGCCGGGACCGCGGGACCGGCGCGCCCGGGGCCGCCTGGGTGTGTGTGTGTGTGTGTGTCCCTCCCTTGAGGCGTCCGGCCAATGGCGCCCCGACCCCCGGGGACACAGACCCGGGTGAGGTCCCCTTCACTGGGTGCGCGGAGGTCCCCGGGAAGCTAGGCTCGCCCCCTCTCGGGCTTGTAGGAAGTGAACTTTGGGTGGTTTGGGCACCCACGGGTTAAAAGGACCGAGAGGCATCTCCAAACTGTCTCCACGGGATGAGCGAACTTGGTAACTTTTCCATTCATGGAAGTGAGAGGCGCCGAGGCTTACTTAGCCTTGGCCCTTGTTAAAGGGAAACTTAGGGATCCCCCGCCTCCCCCCACCAAGTTACTGGGTCCTGCTCATGGAGTCCCAGATGGGAAGCAGGACATGGAACGCACGGTGGATGCAGAGTCACCCGGGAATACTTTTTTTTTTTTTACCTCGATGGCGGCCCGTGTTTACTGTGGTTCTCCTGCGGTAAATCCCGGATAAAAGATGCTTGGGAAGGAGTTGACCTTTTCTCCCATGATTGCTTTGTTGACTCTGATCCAAGATGAAGTTATTTTAGGGGCATTCTGGTAGCAATGAGGGTTAAAATTCTTACTCCGAAGGCTCCGAGTTTTCATTTGCTGGTTGCTAAATTTCAGACACAGTAAGTTACATTAGCACGCTTTGCACGTTTTTGTATCAAAGTTTTCCAGAACAATCCCATGTTGGCTGGCAAAGAGAAAAGAATAGCATGAAGTGTTCCCGTTGGGTTTTTCTAAAGCGTACCCGCTCCCAGTACGGTTTCGTTGAATCACACTTCTTTATGCTTAGTCACTGTTTTTTTGCTGTAGGAGTTTAGTTGGGGACAACATGGTGTTTTGCTAACTTCTTAGATTGCCAGTTTGTCCCTGATACTTAATATAGTGACATAAGCTTTTGTGTGTATGTGATTCTAGAAATAGTAGGTGTTTTATGAATGGTATAAGAAACTGAAGTTTGCCTATGTAGTATCCGTTTAATTTCAGTCCAGTGTTTTTAAAAGTTTTGATTCAGGTTTGGGGTGGGTTTTTTTTTTGTATATTTTCTGTTTTAAAATATAAGTAAAATATGCTTTAAAAAGTAATACTGCATAAAAGAATTGTTGACCCTTCGTGTATGGATGGAAAGGTACTTTAAGGTCACTCAAACCGGCTTTAGTTAATGTGTTTATTATTTGATATAGCATGTTTCTAAAGTGTGACTGTTAGATAATCTTTTAAATAAGTTCCTAAGACTGTGTTTACTTTTATAAAAGGAATTATTCTTGCTGGACATGGTCTTGGAGAATGTCATTATGTTTATACATTATATTTATTGGTAAAACTTTTAAGTTAAAAGGACTGAGTAAATATTAAATTTCATATTAATTGTGATGGCTAGGAGAGATTCAAGTTGAAGTAGTTGCTTGTATATTGTGCATACTGAAAGCATTAAACACAAATATACCTCAGTTATAGAATATACCTCAGTTAAAACTTAGTTGGTTTTTTCTAATCAAAAAGATGTCTTTTTTTCTGTTTTAAAGAATGGTTAATGTTAGCACTGGGTAGAGTCATAGTCCTGCATTTAGTAAGCTTTATGAATTTAAGTAATATTTAAAAGTAGTTGACTATAAATCTGGCAGTTGTGTAAAGCAGAGTACATCCATTTGGGGTAACTATGTTTATATACTCTTGGGCACAGAAATAACTAATCAACCTTTCAGAAGTTCTGGATTGTTTCAAAGAGTAATTGCCTCAGGCTGGAAAGCCGAGGCTCCATAGAAGCCCACTCTCTCTTGCTGTCTGGGTAGACCTGTTTGTATCATGTATTAACCCAAATAGGTTCTGGTCTGAGTATTAAATGTTTTCTAACATTTTAATTTCTGATCTAAGTCTATGATTATTTCATTTGTTTATTTAGTGGAGAAAATTGTGAATAGTTAGAACTTTCATTTAAAAATTTTTAACCATGACCAGGTTGGAAATGACAGATAAATGTTTTGATTATAGTACATCTGGAGGGATGAGTAAGAACATGAAAATAAATATTTAATCATTAGTTCATTTTTCTGTAAAACCAGAAGTAAAGTTTAATGAAATAAATAGAAAATGTAACTTATTTATCCATTTGCCTTGGTTAGTCTCAGTTGTGAACTTGACAAACCCTAGAGTCATCTGAGAGAAACCTCATTGAGGGGTTACCTAGCCCACTCTGGCCTGGGAGGATGTTATGCTGGATTGTCTATTATTAATTGATGTGGGGGGGTCCAGCCCTCTGTGAGCACTACCAATCCCTAGGCTGATAGGTGGTCCTGGACTATATAAGAAAGCCAGCTGAGCATCAGACAGTGAGCAAGCCAAAAAGCAGCATTCCACCATGGTTTCTGCTTGAGTTCCTGCCCTGACTTCATCGGATAAACTGTGACCCGGCAGTGTGAGCTGAAACAACCCTTTTCCTCCCTGTAGTTGCTTTTGACCCAGGTGTTTTATGTGTTACCACAGCAGTTTAATGAAACTAGAACACCTTTGGATTGGGGGTATGTGCTGTGAGTTGGGAATTGAGTAGTAATCTAATTTTCATCACGTGTAGCTATCTACACCACCACCATGGCTTTCATGGCTTTAAGTCTTTTATGGGGTGTGTGTGTGTGTGTGTGTGTGTGTGTGTGTGTGTGTGTGTGTGTGTGTGTGTGTTTTTACTGTGTTCAAAACAGAATCCAAGCACTTGGACCTGCTAGACAAGTGCTTTACTGCTGAGCTACCTGGATACCACCTCCACCCTTTAAAAGCAGATAAAATGACTGAGGTATAGATTTGTTATCTTCAGAACTAAATGCACCTATTTTATTAGTGGGTCATTCAATGTTTCTTCTTACTATGTACTAGTACCTCTGACTATACAAAAGGTAAGATTTCCTACAGACACTTAGAACTGATAGCTAAATTGTTGATTTTTGCAACGGACTTCCTTATCATTAGACAAGACTGGTTCCACAATCAGCCTTATATTAAAACGTGTTTTGTTTAGTAGAAGTCTGTTTCATCTAATATATAAATATAATACTAAGCAGTAGAATAGGCTGATGCCACTTCATCTTTTGAGCTGATTTTTCCTTTGTGTCCTGCTCACCTGTACATGTACAGATAACAATTATTGTCTTTCCTTTTTAAACCTGGCTCAGTATTCAGTTTTCTAAGATTTTAAAAAGAAAAAAAATTGAAGTTACCTTTTGATATATCTTTCCCATTGATTTGCTTTTTTTTTTTAGGTTTAGTCTTCATATAAGATGCCTGGGACACATTAGCTAGGTGCTTAGGAAGTGTTTGAGCTAAATGGATACTAGATATAAAGCAAAGGATAACCAGACTACAACCCACAGCTCCAGAGAAGCTAGCTAACAAGGAGAACTCTAAAAGGGACACATAGATCTCCCTGTGAAGGGGAAATAGATGAGATCCACATGAGCAAACTGGGGTTTTTTTTTGGGGGGGGGGGGGAAACTAGGGGATGGGAGATGAGAACATAAGGGAACAGGATGTTTGAGCTGGAACAGGGACAGAGTGGGAGAGCAAGGAACGAGATACTAAGGAAAGATGGAGACATCATGAGGATAGGGAGAGACAGGGTGCTAGGGAAGTTCCCAGGAATCCACAAGGATGACCCTAACTTAGACTACTAGCAATAGTGGAGAGGGTACCTGAACTGGCCTACTCTAGTAATCAGATTGGTGAATACCCTGTTATCATAGAGCCCTCATCCAGTAACTAATGGAAACAAATGTAGAGATCCATAGCTGGGCACCAGGCAGAGCTCCAGGGGTCCAGTTGATGAGAGAGAGGAGGGATTCTGTGAGCAAGGGACATTGAGATCATGATGGGGAAACGTACAGAGACAAACAAATCAAACTAATGGGAACTCAAACTGTGGACCAATAGCTGTGGAGCCCCCATGGTACTGGACTAGGCCCTCTGGATATTAAGCGAGACAGTTGCTTAGTTTGAACTGTTTAGGGGACCCCTGGCAGTGGGGTCGGGATCCGTCCCTGGTGCATGAGTGGGCTTTTTGGAGCCTAGTGCCTATGGTGGGACACCTTGCGCAGCCTTGATACAGGGGGTGGGGCTGGGACCTGCCTCAACTGAATATACCAGACTCTGCTGTCTCCCCATGGGAGGCCTTGCCTTGGAGGAGGTGGGAATGGGGCATGTGTTTGGGGGAAAACTCGGGGACAGGAGGAGGGAGGACAGGGGAATCTGGTTGGTGTGTAAAATGAATAGAAAAAATTCTTAATAATAAAAGAAAAAAATTTTTAAAAGGAAGTGTTTGAGCACCACCATTATGTATAGCTGGTTGAGGTATTTTGTTTTAAACTAATTTTTTAAAGTTAGATCTGTAAGTTTTTATCGTGGTCATTTTTTTCCCATGAAATTAATAATGTCTGGGAATTCATTTTCTTGTATTCTTTCATTCATGTATTTACACAAATGAATCTCAAGTTGGAGCACAATTTTGAATTCAGGGAACATAAAGATGTATGAGACAGAGATAGTTTTGATGTTCTTGGCGATTATAGTTTTCCTATAGAACTAGTTATTAAAAAGAACAGTGATTTATTTTTAGTTGTCCCTAGTAATGCCCTAAAGTGCAGCATGTAATAAGCATGTGTTTTGTAAGGGCTCCATGTCTTGCCTTGGGCTCTAGGGGAGGGTCACAAGCTGAAACTAGAGTTGAAACACATGGCGTATGAGGAGGGAGAGGTGTGTGTATCTGTGTGTGTTTCTTAGAAACTGGTAAACATTGGAAGTAGCCCTAAGAGGTGTGAAACAACTTTTCTTAGCATATTTTAAAATTGTGCTAGTTTATGATTATATTATCTCCTGAATATATTTCAGTGAATGTTGAGAAACAGTTGGGGGCACTGACTCTGTGCCTTAAAAGGCAAGCTCTCATTTCATTGTATGAGAAAATGCCATGTCTTAAAACTATTTTTAAGGATTGCTAGTCAGCCACAGAGTATGAGTTGCCAACCAACTTCTGTTAGAGAAAACAGAAACTATTGTAAAAGATTCCATCATTTACAAGTAAGTTTTAGTCTAATGAAACTTTTCCAGTAGTTCTTTCGAGTATAGCTTAATAGAAATTGATTTTAGCATGGTTTTAAAAACCCATTAAGTTTAATGAAGCTCATCTTGAACTTGAAGCCATAATTTAGCAACATGTTTTCTACCAGGCTTGCTGTGTCATTGTTCAACTGATAAGTCAAGAACTGAAGTTTTAAAACCTGTTTCACAGAGTTCATGAGCAGTTTGACATACTCTATGTATGGTGGCATTTTAAATTTTATAATAATAATCTTGATTAGAAAGAGGATGGATCTGGAAGAGCTTTAAAGTTTGAAGCCAAGTCTCTCTCCTTGGAAAGACTATTACTGTATTTTCTTTTTTCTTTGTATATTTAACTATAAAATGGACTTGACCTAGTTTGTATAGATATGTTGAGAATGGTTAAATTCACACTGCTTCATATGTTCCTATTTAAAACGTGGTCAAAGCGAAGTAATGTGCTTTAATAATGATAAAGAATGAAAAGATTTTTGACCACCAAGAGTGATTAAGTGTTAGAATAAACTACAAGCAAAATTGTGTAATCTTCATTCCTCAAATAACATCTTAAAATTAAGTCATCAGTTGTTAAAGAGCTATTTTCTTAGCTGTTTATCAGTAAACATGTCTGCCACTCCACGTGAATATTGATAAGATGTACATGTCCCACCTCGTCTCTTAACTAGATAGATGACTTTGGGCAAGTCACTTACTACTTCTGAACACTATTTTTCTCTGTGTTGTAGGAAATTGACTTGGTATTTGTTAAGAAGGATAGAGTAGGTAATACAATTAATATTACTCCTTTTTTGTAAGTCTACTTCAAAAAGTAATAAAATACCACAGATATGTTGCTGTGGCTGTATTTTTTATTGAGAGAGGAGAAATGTGGAAGAGGCTACCTATTTTGAAACTTGAGAGCCTTCTCCTGCCTTTGCAAGTTGTTACTGTTTTTGAATGTTAGTCAGAATTGCAGTGGTCATTATTTTAAACACCTTTGAATTAGTACCTTTAAATGTGCTCTGCCTGATGTGATTGTGTGATGGTGTGTACAATAACATAAAGTGCTCACACAAGTCCTAAAAGTGGCAGTCACTGTTGAAACTGCTTGTATTTTTAGGTTTCTCTCTTAGCAACAGTCAAGTTTAACCTCTAGCATGTGAGATAAACTCAGTCTTGTTATTGCAAAATAAGAAAGCTCCAGCTGTTTTCACAATCTAATCCCTCAGCAAGGTTTGTCTTAAATCTTATTAAACATTTTCATTACTTTAATTATAAGTATTTGCCATAATTAATCTCTCATTCCCTTTCTTGTTCGTTTAGTACAACTAGTTTAAAGAGTCAACTCTTGCCTATGGAATTGTGAGAAAACATTTTGAAAGTATTCAACTCATTCTGCTACTTTAAAGCAATTTAAAAATGATCTGGTGTTGAATGTGTGCATTTTTCATGGCATTGTTGACCAGCACAATATCAACTTGGGACTTTGTCCTAATAAAGCTCTTAATAACAGCTGGGCGTTTATTATTCCTGTTTGAGGAATAATAGTCTTCAACCAAGAAAAATGTTGTAACAATTTGTGGAGTGATTACCCACCTAAAACCAAGCTAGAAATTTATGGAAATACACGTCAGAGAGTTAACAACCATATGAATCCAATGAAGAAAATAGGCTACAAATCTTTTTATTTACAAAATTATACTGTACAGTGTAATTTATTGTAGAAAACACTGAGTTGAATTGTCTCTGCGATATACAGGTAGAAATATAGCTGAAGAGGTCTGGTGTTTGGAAGATTTGTAGGCGTGATGTATAGATGAATTTTCTACCTACAGATGGTAAATGAAAGTTGGAAAAAGGGCTGGAGAGATGGCTTAGTGGTTAAGACCAGTTTCTGCTCTGGCAGAAGATCCGTGGTCAGTTCCTAGCTCCATGGTGCCATATGGCAGTTCACAACCATCTGTAACTCCAGTTCCAGTAGATCATAAGCCCTGTTCTGGCCTCTGTGGGTGCCAGGCATGCTCATGGCACACATACATGCAGGCAAAACACTCATGTATAAAATAAAAATAAAATAAATAATTAAATAATTTGTTTAAAAAAAAGAAAGAAAGTTGGAAAAACCTAGCATACCCAGGAGGATGCATAGTGTGAACAAGAATGGCATGAAATCCTGAAGAAAAGTTGTTGCTGTTTGTTTCTGCTCTTTTGGGGGGCCTGCCACCCATCTCCCAAATAAATCACACATGGAGGCATATTCTTAATTATGAATGCCTGGCCTTAGCTTGGCTTGTTGCTTGCCAGCTTTTCTTACCTTGAATTAACCCGTCTGTCTGTCTTTTGCCTCTGGGCTTTTACCTTTCTCTACTTTTGTATACCTTCCTTTCTTACTCCATTGCTGGTTGTGTAGCTGGGTGGCTGGCCCCTTGAGTCCACCTCCTTCTCTCCTAGATGTCCCCCCCACCCCAGATTTCTCCTGCTACCTGCCAACCCCACCTATCCTTTCTCCTGCCTTGCCATTGGCCGTACAACTCTTTATTAGACCATCAGGTGTTTAGACAGGCACAGTAACACAGCTTCACAGAGTTTAAAAAATGCAACATCAACAAAAGTATCACACTTTAAAATATATATTCCCCAACAAAAAGTAATATTTAAGAGAAGACTAGCCAGAGAGGTAGGAGGGAACTTGGTTAAGTGTACTAACACGGTAAGGGAGGGTTAACAGTCCAGAAGGAGGAGTTGGTAATCTTGATGATACAGCAGAGGAGAAAAGAAGAGCCCTTTAGATTGGTGAGGATCTTTGTAGAGCAGTCTTAATGTGGGGTAGGAATAATAAAGACAATGAGAGAGCTACTGAGTAGATAACTAGGAAACTACAAGATTTTAGTTTTTGTTTGTCTTCAGATTTGACTAGGAAATAAGAGTGATAGCAAAAGACAGATATTATTTAAAACTTTTCACCACTGACAAAAACCAATGAAGCAGTTAAAGATTTTAGAAAAAAAATCTATTGAATAAGCTTAGTTACAATTAAATTGGCAGATTTTGTTTACACTTTCTCTTATTTTTGGTATAAACTTTGATGAAATGTTAAAAAAAAAATCAGTTTTAAAATGAGAGGGTAAGGGCTGGCAAGATGGCTCAGAGGTTAAGAGCACTGGCTGCTCTTTCAGAGGTCCTGAGTTTAATTCCCAGAAACCACATGGTGGCTCACAACCATCTGTAATGAGATCTGGTGCCCTCTTCTGGCATTCTGCATGTATGCAGGCAGAACACCGTATACATAATAAATAAATTAAAAAAAAAAAAAAAATGAGAGGGTGTCCGGGAGAGCAGGCCGACCAAACCTCGCCTGGGCAGCACAATAGAGCCAGCTCTTGGTGGAGGTGGAGGTGAGCCAGCCCCGAAGTAGCATAGGAGAGCTGTCCCACTACTCATCTGTCAGGTTCTGTCAGGTCTGGCATGGGCAGAGAAGAGTCATCGTGGGGGGTGTGTGTGTGTGTGTGTGTGTGTGTGTGTGTGTGTGTGTGTTCCCCCCCTCCCCCCATAAACTCCTGAGGCAGGTGGAAGAGCTGGCCCTGAGGTCATAAGAGCTGGAGTGCTGTCCCTGCCTCTCATCAACTGCAGCACTTGGGCAACACAGTAGAGCTGGTCCTCAAGGTGTAGGTGTGAGAGAACCAACCCTGAGGATGGGCCAAAGTAGGAGAAATGGCTCTACCCCTTGCTCAAAGCTGCAAAGAGTGAACTTTCCGGGGGTGAGAGGGCGGGGGAGCTAGCAGGCAGACCAACCCTGCAACTATCCAGGGTTACGTGCTGGCCCACCCCAACATCCATCCCATCTGTGATCTCCTGGAGCATGGGGTGGGGGTTGGTCCTGCAGACCCAGGGCTGCAAGATCTCAATGGCATAGGGAAGGTAGCAACAGAATGTCCAGGAGGATTCCCAGTGAGGGCCCAGTGTCAGTGGTATAGCAGAGACCAGGGACCTCGAACCAGACCAATGATTCTTTGGGATGAACACCTGCATGTAAAAATCTATGGATAGAGAGATTTGCTGCGTGACTTACTGTGTCACATTGCAGCTTCCATGATGATATTCTCCCTTTCTTCCTTTTTTTTCTCTCCTTCTCTTTGTTTGTTTGTTTGATTTTCGAGACAGGGTTTCTCTGTGTAGCTTTGCGCCTTTCCTGGAACTCTGTAGCCCAGGCTGGCCTCGAACTCACAGAGATCTGCCTGCCTCTGCCTCCCAAGTGCTGGGATTAAAAGTGTGTGCTGCCACCTCCCGGCTCTCCTTTTTTTTCTTAAATTTTATTTTGTTTTATTTAGGGGGAGCAGGGGAGGGAGATGAGTGAAATCTAGAGAAGTGATGTGGAGACATAATGTGAAAGACACAAAGAATAAATAAAAAGAAAGTTTTTTTAAAAAAAGTGGGAGTATCAGTAATCCCTCATATTATTTCATAGATACTGTTTCTCTACCCTGAAAATTATCAGTGACTTTCAGTTACTAAAAGACTGAATCCATAGACTAACATATAAAATTCATGCTTGGCCCAATTCCCTTTTGGCCTTATTTTTTATGACTTTCTTGCATTTCACCATAATCCATTAATATTAGGAAGACGGAACATATTTTGTCAGTTCATTTGCTGTTACTTCAGAAATGAATTTCTCTTTCTTACTGGTTTACCCTGCCTAACCCTTTTCTATGCTAATCATCTTTGCTGTGCTACTATTTTTTTCCTATTGTGTTGATCCACATAGCGTGATTGAGTTTTGTCTTCTGCCTCCCTTGTAATTCCTTTAAGATGAGATGCTAATTCACCTGTATATTGCCAGAGGGGATACATTGCCTGGTACCTAGTAATTAGCAAGAAATTCAAATTTAGTAAAGTGAATGAGAGCTGGCCTTCAGAAGTAATGTATGTACATATGTATCCTCAACGATAAAATGAGGGGTTTGCAATGAGGCATATCAGAATCAAGCTAATTGAAATTTAAAAGCTAAAATCTATAGTAGTCTCTGAAATTCGGGTGTTTTTAAAATAGCACTTTTATTATAATTTATTTTATACAGTACTATATTTCGAATATTTTATATGGAAGCCACAATATGCCTGTTATGCATATTGTTTCCTAGTATGTAAATGTGAAACTTTGACATTTCAAAATACCAGATTGTTACTAAAAGTGCTTAAGTGCCTTTAAAATATATTAATTATGTGTCAAAGTAACCACTTAAATGTTTGTATGTTGTATGTATGGATTTTATATATTTCATTCTCAAGAATAACCTAGAACATATCGGTGATTTGATTTACTATACAGTTTTTGTCTAATGGCATTACCTTTTTCTATTTCAAAAATTAGAGCTGGACTGGCCATTATGGAAGAAGAGGTACAGCAGCACCCACACTGTGTGAACTGTGTCAGTAGACGGTGTATGACCAGACCAGAGCCTGGGATTTCCTGTGACCTGATTGGTTGTCCATTGGTCTGTGGAGCAGTTTTCCATTCTTGTAAAGCTGATGAACATCGACTCTTGTGTCCCTTTGAACGAGTACCTTGCTTAAATAGTAACTTTGGATGTCCATTTACCATGGCACGAAATAAAGTTGCTGAACATCTAGAAATGTGTCCTGCAAGTGTGGTGTGCTGTACTATGGAATGGAACCGATGGCCAGTTAGTTACGCAGACCGGAAATCATATGAAAATCTAAGCAGAGATGTTGATGAAGTGGCACAATTAGACATGGCCTTGGCTCTTCAAGATCAAAGAATGCTTTTGGAATCTCTCAAAGTTGCCACCATGATGTCAAAAGCAACTGATAAAATATCTGAACCTAGAGAACAAATTTCAGTGAAATCAAGTGTTCAGGAAATGCCATGTACTAATGGGTTGGTATCTGTTGATGAAGAATCATATGGTGCACTTTATCAAGCTACTGTAGAAACAACCAGAAGTTTGGCTGCTGCTTTAGATATCCTGAATTCTGCCACAAGAGACATTGGCATGTTAAATACAAGTCTTCATGCTACCACAAATGAAGTGGATGAGAATAACAGAGAAAGTTTCCAGGAAAGAAACTTAAAAGACCAGGACCACCTTCATGAGGATGGGGTAGGGGCAGTAGGTGGAGTTGACCTTAATGGCACAAGTCAGAATGTTCAGTCTGAACAAAATGGTTCCAGTGATTTACTATGCAACTTAAATACAAGCTCTTTTGGTACTTCTGCTCTTTGTAATGGCTTTCCTTTGGAAAATATGTGTTCACAGGTCAAAGACCAGAATCAAAATTCTCCTGGTGATTCCATAGAAAATGGAGACTGTGCAGCAGCAGATGGTACTTTAGAACCTTCCAGTTCACTTTTAGTAGCAGCACAACTTAGAGAAATAATTCCTTTCAATGCTTTGCCCGATAGCACATTTCAACATATCCTCATGCCAGATGAAGATGAGGAGGAGGACTTGCATTGGAAAAAGGGAGACTTAGGGGACTTGAAGGATGTTGATAACTCACCTTTCAGTCACGCTCCTTCATTCAGGTTTCTTTCTAATTCATGGTATATACCAAAGGAAGACAAAGCAGTCGATACATCAGATTTAGAAGTTGCAGAAGATCCCATGGACCTCCAAGGAATCGATCTGATTACAGCAGCATTACTCTTTTGTCTGGGAGATTCTCCAGGTGGGAGGGGAATATCTGATAGCCGCATGGTTGATGTTTATCACATTGACTTTGGGACACAGACGTTCTCACTTCCATCTGCAATATTAGCTACAAATACAATGGTTGGAGAGATAGCCTCAGCTTCAGCATGTGATCATGCCAATCCACAGCTTTCAAATCCAAGTCCTTTTCAGACACTTGGGCTGGATCTAGTCTTGGAATGTGTTGCTAGGTACCAGCCTAAGCAGCGTTCAATGTTTACCTTTGTATGTGGACAGTTATTTAGAAGAAAAGAATTTTCTTCCCACTTTAAGAATGTACATGGTGACATCCATGCTGGACTCAATGGATGGATGGAACAGAGGTGTCCTTTGGCTTATTATGGTTGTACCTATTCTCAGCGTCGATTTTGTCCATCAACACAAGGAGCAAAGATTATACATGACCGCCATTTAAGGTCATTTGGAGTTCAACCATGTGTATCTACAGTATTAGAAGAGCCTTCGAGAAACTGTGTGTTGGGATTACGTAGTGACCATCTAAGTAGTCTCCCATTTGAGGTACTGCAGCATATTGCAGGCTTCCTAGATGGCTTCAGTTTATGCCAGCTTTCCTGTGTATCCAGGCTAATGAGGGATGTGTGTGGCAGTCTCCTTCAGTCTCGTGGAATGGTAATATTGCAGTGGGGGAAAAAGAAGTATCCAGAAGGAAATTCATCATGGCAGATAAAGGAAAAGGTTGGTTTAATTTTAACTTTTCAACGTCTTTTAACATAAAGTAGGCACTTAATAATGCTATGATATATCTAATAACTTTTTGAAAAAGTGACCATATCCTATAATGTACTAAGTCAATATGATGACACATTTTAAAAGTGATAATAAAGGACTAAAGTCATTTGAATTCTTCATCACAATCACTAGTATATCATAGATTTCTGTCCTAATATTTCTGTGTCTTCAGACAACCAGTTTTTCTTCAGTTCTACACTAAAAACTTGGTGCCCATGTTACTACCTGTCATCTTCTAATTTTGTCTCAAACATTGTCACCATAAGACAGCTGAGGAACCTAGGAAAGGATTTCCTTTGGCCTTCAATTGACTCCATTCTTAATAGTGTCTTTTTCAGGATGAGAAACACACACACACACACACACACACACACACACACACACACACACACACAAAACTGTTACTACAGTCATCCTAGTAATTGACCAGCAAACTGCTTGGGTGATAGTCTTAATGGGTGAGTGAGGCTGAAGTGAGATGAATAGGTTAGCCTGTTTGTTACTGTGTATGGAGACTCCAGATTTACTGCAAAAGGGGAATAAATATTATTTAAAAAATTGATGCAGAAATTTAGGCAGACTTAAATTTTATTTACATTCTGCTTTTACCTAGCTTCTTCTATTAGAAGCACTATCCAAGGCAATCACAGGTGTCTGTGACTAGAGAGCCATAATTGTACCAGGCTTTTTCTTTTGGGCCACTGACCAGCCCCAAATCATGACATGGAGCCTTCTTATTTATTATGAATGCTTGGCCTAACCTAGGCTTGTTTCTGGCTAGCTCTTTTAACTTAACCGGTTTCTCTTTATCTACCTTTTGCCTCAGGGCTGCTTACCTTTTCTTTCCTTCTATATATCTTTCATTGCTTCTCTCTTGTCTCTGGGTGGCTGACAGCTGCATGGCTTACCGACCCCGGCACGTCCCTCTCTTTCTCCCTCATTCTTGGCTTCTCCTCTCTGGCGAGCCTAGATTTCTCCTCCTACTTATTCTTTCTGCCTGCCGGCCCTGCCCATCCCTCTCCTGCCTGGCTATTGGCTGTTCAGTTTTTTATCAGATGCTCTAGGCAGACAAGATGAAACAAATGCAACACATCTTTACATAATTAAATACACATCCTTACATTGTTAAACAAATGTAACACACCTTTACACAGTTAAAGTAGCATTCCATACCACATGAGATGAATCTTTCTATATCAGCTCGAATAAACAATATTTGACTGCACAACATTCAGATTTATGTAACTTTATTCTTGGCCCTTAGGTTTTGTCTTTACTCATTGCTCTAGTTTGTGTCCGCTTCTCTGCTTTCTTGAGACTTTGACCAGAGGATGAACACATGAATTATTTTGAGTTTTTTTTTTCCCTCAAAAAGTTCTGGTGACATAAAGTTTCTTCAGCTAGCTATATATACACGTATTTTATTTTCTACATGATTCAGGGCATCTCTGTCCTTTGGAATAAGATACTGTAATTGTCTTTGTCCTTAGTCACTAGTATTTATATATGGAGCGACATTTTCTGGTAGTGTGAATTTCTACAGAGACCTAGTCTTGAGGATTAAATTGCTATTATTTATACAGATTCTATATCAGTATGCTCCTATTTTCTCTGTTGAGCCTAAACCACAATATACAAGATTCTATTGAACGTGTCTGTGTGATTATCCCACAGCTTCCCCAGACTCAACATGTCCAGCTTACTCCGCCCCTCTACCCACTTAATTTCAGAGGTAGCATCTTTGTTTACTAAGCTGCCCAAACCAGGGCCTTAGGAGTAAGGGTTGCCTCTTTTCTATCCCCTTTATTCCCAAATTCTAGTTGATGGTCCTTTTTCATACCTCTCCGGGTGCCTCGCCATTTCACCTTGGATTCCTTCTGGATTACCACCACAGCTTTGGGTTCTTCTCCAGTATATTCCCTCTAAAAAAACCTGGGATAACATAGTTTTAAGTATATTTGTTATAGTTGATGCAGTGCTTAAAACTTACTTAATATTTACCGATTGCCTCAGGGATCGAGGCAATGAAACATTTAAGATGTCTCCGAATCTTTACCTCTGCAGTTTCCTCCTGTCACTTCAGACTCTAGTCACACTGACTTCAATTCTAATGTTTTATTTCTTGCCTTAAAGCTTTTGGGTATGTCTCCCTGGTATCCACACTTAAACACCTGCAGTGAGCTAGATAGCATGCATTTCTATAGTACTTTCATTAACCTGTTACTGCCTCCACTTTACAAAAGGAGCAGTAATTTGTCAGATATTTATTTATTGTGATACTGGGGGTCAAACTAGGGCTTCCCACGTGCTGTGAAAATATTCTTACTTAGCTGATTCCCAGTCCTCTTTTTTTTTTTTTTTTTTTAACTGTAATGGAGGGTTTCACTAAATTGCCTAGACTAGCCTAGAATTCATGCATCATCCAGGCAGGACTGGATTTTGTTATCCTCCTGCCTTATTCCCTGGTAGCTGGAATTACAGGCCTCTGCCACCAGGCCTGGCAGCAGTGATGATTGCTCTTGTCAGCTGAAAAATTACTCTGTTGTCACAGAATTGTAAGGCATCTGGCTACTTTGGAAACGATTACCTTCTTGAGAAATTATGAATGCTGCCCTCATCCCAGTACTGCTACTTTGTAAAGCATCTGTTGTTTATCATGTGGAGCTGGCTTTCTGTCTTTGTGGCTTCACTGTCATGTAGATTAATCCAACTGCAGATAAAAATATTCAGGAAAAAAATGCACTGAGCATGCACTGCATAGACATTCCTGTTCATTATTTCCTACTACACAACACTTCCATTGTATTTGGTATCATAAGTAACCTAGAGATGATTTTAAAAGTTTATGGGAGGAAGTGGATACACCACTTTGACCAGTATGAAGAACAATGGATTTATTCCTTTTAATTTGTAGCTATTTAGAACTTGCTATTTTATGTTTCTAAAGCATGGGGAAAGAAGTAGAAGTAGAGCAGCTAGAGCAGAGCAAAAAGGGATTCTGAGTTTCTGTTCACTGGATTATATAAATCTAAAGCGGAATTTTCTTCTAGGTATGGCGATTCAGTACTGCATTTTGTTCTGTTAATGAATGGAAGTTTGCTGACATCCTAAGCATGGCTGACCACTTGAAGAATTGCAGTTACAATGTTATAGAGAAACGGGAGGAAGCAATCCCATTGCCGTGTATGTGTGTGACTCGAGAACTTACTAAAGAAGGACGTTCACTGCGCTCAGTTTTAAAACCCGTACTTTAAAAACTGTATTTACTTGCACATACATGCAAGCACCTGGTATGAGTTTTGTAATATATGACACTTTATTAATGTATTAAAGACTACAACTAGCTCAATTTATTGTCACTATGTACATACTGTTTTGCAGTGACATATATTTTTATAATGTACTGTTAATTGGGGAAAAAAGTTGCCTTAATATTTGAAGTGTGTGAAATTGTTGGAACATTGCTAGACAGGGTAATCTAATCTTTATCTGCATAATTTTTAAAATTAGTAATTTTAATGGTGTGCATATTTAAGTTCTGAAAATTTTTGCTTCTCAAACTAAGAAGAACTTGACCAAAAAATTAATTTTTTATGTTTTCTGTGGGTTGAAGCCCATACTATCAAAAAGCAAAACTTTGATTCAAATTTTTCCTGCAAACATTTTTTTCACAGAACACATTCAGTTGTTTAAACACTGCCATAAGATTGCTATCAAGTTTTTCTGATACTTTTCTAATTATTGGTCATACATGATCTCCAGTACTTACATACAGAAACAATAATGACTTCATGCTTTCAAAACAACTCATAAAAATGTTTTCATCCTCTTTTCTTTACTACTCTTCTGCTGAAAATGATCCTATGCAGTTCTTTATCACTAAATTCCATGTCTGAGGAGTCATGGCACAGTGTACTATATGACAGACTACAGTAAAAACAAAGCAAGCCTATGAATTTAACTTGAAATTTTTCATGGTGTTTCATATTTTCCTAGGTTTCTAATGTTTGAAAAGAAAATATACCTCACTATAAGTTTGAATTTGGCATATTGTTTGAATAAACTTCAAATATTCAGAATTCAAAGGGTTTGACTTTTTAAGGGGCTTTAAAAATGTTCGTATAATGAGCTATATGTCTATAAAAATACACTGGCATTGTTTTAAGCCATTTAAAATTGTGAAATTTCCAAGTGTTTGTAAGTTAACATCGAGCAGAAACCTGTCTTGGTTGATAATCTTTTTGAAACATTTCCCCAGTCATGCTTCATATTTCCCTGTCAGGACATAAGAGTTGTGTCTTTTTGTAAAAATCAAGTGTGGTAATGAAATAGTCAAGAATCTACAGTTCTGAAATTGATTTATACCATATTCACTTAACGTGCTTCTTTTAAAGAAATGAGCATACAGGATCGATATGTAGAAGTAAATTCCAGAGGCAGAGACAAAAGTTACATATTCACATAAATTCTGGCTCTGGTGAGCTGAAATGGCCAGTGATACTGAATATCAACTGTGTCTTCTTTGTACGTTGTTTTGGAAGTCCTTTGTGGTTACGGGTGCCTGTTTCCAGATGTGGCAGTCAGACTGGGGAGCGGGAAGACTAGTCACCTGTTCCTCACCTGTCCTTTAACCCAGGTGCTTAAACTTTCTGTTTCAACTGGGAGACTGAATTGCATTAAAAAACAAACAACAACAACAACAATAATAATAATAAAACCAAAAATCCTTTTGTTTCTGCCAAAAGGTAGAAATAGGAATCAAATGTGACAGAATATAACGTTGCTTTTTAAACTTTTTTCTGAAGAATGTGTCTATAGTCAGGTAACATAAGCATTAACCTTATGTTTTATGTTTGTATTTTTTAAAATTTCATGGTTTGTAAATTTCAATCCCGTTCCACACTGAGATAATTAACATTTTTTTTCACCTTTTTCACTGAATGAAATGGATATTTTAATAATAGCGTATGTACATGAAAACTTTCTATCTACTTTTATTTTTTTTGAATAAATACTTTTTACAACTTATTCTGGGTGAAAAATGATAGTCAAGAGCTGACAGATCTTACTTGAGTTAAGCATAATTCAGCTGTTTTTCTTAAGCTATTGTTGCAGTTTTAGATACCTAGAAATAGCTACTTACTAAAACTTGGGTCTTACAACTACAGACAGGGGGACAGTATGGAATTTTACATGAAACTCTGCATAGAAAAAATATTCCTCATTCTTCATGATAATTAATATTTAATTGCTGTTGATATCACTGCATTTTAGCCATCAGTCCTTCATGTGGAAGCAACTTCAGGAGACACAGGAACTGAAAGTTCAAATATTCGCTTACTGAAACAATTTTAGTACTAATAAATACAATCTTAAAAAATACAATAACCGTATTTTACAAAAATTGACATGAACAATGTGGTAAGTAAAGTAACAATGGTAGATTCTTAATTAAGAAAATACTAAGAATTTAGGTTAAACCAGAAGTTGAACATTTGGGTTTACAGGTTAACTAGCATCATAAAAAGTATTCCTCTCTTTTCTTTGATGAATTTGTTGCATGAGTACTCTAAAGTAATATGAACTACGGCCACTAAAAATCACTTAGAAGCTAGTCCAAAGCTTTTCCAAGTTTTCCTGTAATCATAGGCATTTTTTCTAAATATAGTAAAGATGCAGCCTTCAAAAGAAAATTAAAATTTATCAGATCAGTTATATTTATTAATTAAGAAAAGACTATCTCTTAAAAATGAGAGCTCTGGGAACTTTAAAAATGTGTACAATTTGTTGTCTTTATCAATGCATTATTGTGTGTTTAACTTAAAATGAGTAAGTTAACTAAACAACTTAGTGTTTCACCAAAGTAAAAGCAAGAATTCTATCAGAAACCTGAAACCCAAAGAAAAACTAGAATGACTAACTCTGAGCTAGTAGCTGTCCAGACTTAGCAATACACTGTGACGTAGACATTGATGGTAGAATGTTAGATGCTAGATGTTAGAATTGTGAGTTCCAACCTATATCTGAAGCTTGGCAAAGTAGAACACTTCGGAACGTGGCCAGTAGTATGCCTGGTCATCTGTTAGGCTTCGTTTCCTCAGAATGCTGCTCACTGGCCACATCTTTGTCCTCCTTAGATTTTTGCTACTATGTGATAATGAGTTTGTACTTTCTAATCTTTCCAGATATGCTCATATTTTTCTGTTTCTATTTTATTTGATTATTCCTGAATTGTTTAGTGTTCTGATTGCAGATTTGAAATTGGGGAGTTCCTGCCAGACTTATGACGGAAGGATGATTTTTTCTTTTCTGTTCTTGTCATTCAAAGATTGTTGGTCAGCCCCAAGTTGCAGTCACCAAATTTTCTGGTAGAAGAAAACATCTGTTGGGTCCCAAATGCCTGCAGAAATTACAAGGGCCCTCGGGCATGTCTTCTGCGCAGTGTTTTTAGAAAAGATAACGTTGTGCTTCATTGTGTGAGAAATTGGGTATTGACTTCCTTCAGATATCTTTAGTCTTTCTCAGTTTATTTGATGAGTTCTAATTCCCAGTTTTCCCAGGTAACATCCCTTACATTTTTCTAGGTTTACTTCACTAATACTTGATCCATTTCACAGATTTTACATCTCAGATTTCAAATTCTGAGTTCTTGAATGTTGCATGTTTCTTCATTCGTTTCTTAGGTTTTTTTTTTTTGTTTCCATTGTTTTCTAAGACATATTTCAGGTTATGTTACTTCTTTATTATATTGCTATGTTTTAAATGTAACTTTCTTATTTTTTCATTTAAAAAAAAAAATGAGCATTTCTTCTTTGTTGAGCTTGTTTTAAGACCAAATTGAGGAGTTCCAATTTCTGCTGACATTTCTATGTTCTGTGACTCCACTTCTTTTGTGTCTTGTAGCTCCTTCTGCATTTCACTAACCTTTTCATGTTTTTACTTTTCTCTGTAAGTAACTTACAGTGACTTGTTCTGTTAACAACTTATGAGAATGAACTGCATCTGGATTTCCAACCATCTTCCAAAATCATCATAGTTCATTTGAAAATTTTCAATTAACATCAAAATATTCTCTTAATTTTGCAAATCATAATTCTCAGAATCTGATTCAGATACCCAGGTGTAGGCCTGATGGTCATCCATAGCATTTACATGTTTTGTGAACACATTCTTTTAAATGAGTGCCTCCCTTCATATTCTTCCTTCTCAAGGGCAAACTGCTGGACACCAGTCCTTCCCCACTTGTCTGGCGTCTGTGATCTCTGCTTGGCTGAGCTTGGGGACACAGGGCTAGCCTGAGTTGTGTGCGGCTGTGCTCTACCAGGCATTTTCCAAGCCTTTTGCTGTTCCCCTTTTTATTATGCCACCATATTATTTTGCGAAAATATTCTTTCTGCTACATTTATTCAAATTCCTAATGAACTTACATGCCTCATTAACTTATAAAGAGAAACTTTGACCTGGGTAAAATTTTAATACTTTGCTGACAAATTCCAAGCATGATCATATTGTTTCTGTAATATTGACATTCCACATGTTCTAAGAGTTGCTGACTGCTGATTATCATTGCTGATTCAGGTTTTACTGGTGAACATGAAGTTTTTAAATTTGTAAAACTTAGTTTTTTTCAACTTCTTCAACATCTTCAAAGTTGTCCCATCCATCTAGTGTTAGGGAAAAACTAGAGTTTCTGATGTGACTATTTCTCTAAAATGTGTAATGAGAACCTCTTAAACATGAAAGAGATATGTTGTTTTATATTGGCTTAGTAGGTTGTCATTTGAGGAGGCTGTTGATTTCTGTCTTTGTTAGTTATCAAGATAAAGGACAAGTATAAGAATGGAGGGCAATATCTGAATTCACTTTATTCTCAGCCTCCTTCACCAGAGATTACTGTGTATTCTTTGTCAGTTTTTATCTATTTTTGAGACCTCACAGGTCTCTTGGGTGTCAGAAGCAACAATCTATGCTCAGGTATCCAGGTGACCCTGATACACAGTAAGAGGCAATTTAGGTTTTTTTTTTTTTTTTTTTTGCTTTTTGTTTTTCGAGACAGGGTTTCTCTGTGTAGCTTTGCACCTTTCCTGGAACTCGCTTTGGAGACCAGGCTGGCCTCGAACTCACAGAGATCCGCCTGCCTCTGCCTTCTGAGTGCTGGGATTAAAGACGTGCGACACCACCGCCCGGCGTTTTTTTTTTTTTTTTTTTTTTTAATTTTTAAAATGACATCTTTTCTCCCTTCCCTTTCCTCCCTCCAGCCTCTTCCATGTCCCTCTCTCGCTCTCTCTCAAATTCATGGCCTCTTTTTCTTTAATTGTATATTTAGGAATACACGTACACAGATATTACCTGCTCAGTCCACGAATGTTCCTTGTGTGTATATGATTCCAGGGCTGACCGCTGGTATTGGAGAACCAATGGGGGCATTTTTCCCTCGGAGGACTTTGTCCCTCTCCCAGTATTCCTTGGTTGACTAGTTCTTTATTTATGGTTGAGGCCTCATAAGCAGTCTTGCAGGAAAGCCTGGGGCTTGTCGACTGTCTCTCCCTGTTATTCAGGTGAGTGTGTAGGTATGTACATATTTGAAATACTAAATGAAGAGCCATAATTTATTAAAATTAATGTTTAAATTAACTATGTACATATGTTAATTTTCTAGCCATGTGGACAAATACATTGGGTACTGTGACTTGGATTTTTGTTTTTAAAAAAAAAGCAGTATTAAAAAAAAAACACCTAGTATCATACTGGTGTTGACTTTCTTTATGGTAAATTATGGTGTAAATTTTAGCTCATCAGTAACCTTTAGCTGAATAGTCTTGTTCTCTTTAGTGATTGCAGAATCTGGTCAATACCCAGGATTTTTAAAATAAGGAAAATGTAGAAGTAGAGAAATACTGAATTAAATCCTGTGAAGATGTTTAATGGGAATCCCCTCAACCCAATCAGTAAGAAATATTAAGTGTAGGTTTCTGGTTTATCGTGGTATAGCATCTGTTTCTAGGTCTTTGCCACTATTTGCATACGTAAATGTTGTTATATTATCTGTCCTTTCACATTGTGAGAACCTTAGTAATATTGAAAATAATGGTGTTTGCAACAAAGCTATACACATTGAAGGTATAGGAGTTTGTTACTATATTAATAAGATTTTATTTGAAGAGATTTGACTTGGATTTTGGTGTAAAACAGAATTGTGCGTGTGTGTGTTTTCCTTCCCCAACTAAAAGACATTGGGTTTATTTTTAAATATTGTGAGGAAAGGGTATTTAAACATTTTAAAGTTTGTTTTATGATTGACATGATACATTGGAAGTGGATATGATTGTGACCTGCATAGTTAGCTGCTAAGAAGTGAATGAAAGCAGTCAGACTAACTCTCTGGACAAAACGTTTTGCATAGAAAGACTTTTTCTGCTGCTATGCTTGCCTGGTTATTTAATTGTTGTTTAAATGGTCTTGCTGTCTTGATAACTATGAAGCAGAGTTCTGGTTAGGCCTTTAAAACAAATGTAGTCAGGACTAGCTCATCCCATTATGTTTACAGTAATATGCCAATCGATTTTGTTAGTATTAATCTAAATCTGGTTTCCAGAAAGAAAAAACAAGCCTAAGTCTAGTGAAATCTTTTTTAAATTACATGAGAAAGAAGGCTGGTTCTTTTGAAGACACCTTTCATATAACTATTTCCTGTTACTTTGAAGATTGTTAGAGATAATAGTTCTCAACTTCCAGTTTTATGATGAGAATATTGAGGCATTCAGTTTAATAGAAATATGCCCTGACAAGGATCCCTCTTCTACTTCACAGATGTAGAGAGAGAAGGGACATTTAAATAGAAGGAAGCTACTGTTGTCTGAATATTCAGTTCTTACTCTTAGAGAAAGGATTGTGTGTGATACCAAAAGGAAATAACACTAATGAAGTGTGGTATGTTATGTTGTAAATGCTTTCCAAATCTGAGACATTTTACTAAAGGTTTGTGGAATTTTGTTGCCTCTGCAGCTAAAAAAAATACACATTTACTGCATATATGTAAATGTATCTAACTTCTAATTTTCATAATTGATCATCTTGAGTTTTGTTACCTTAGACCATTCAAAATATTCTAGTTGGATTGATGTTTCATTGTATTATGTGTAGAATGACTTGGTCTTAATAAACTACAGAGAAGTAAATTTGAGTTACAAACATGATTCGTTAACACACTGTAGAAATACAGTAAAAATTTGTTGATACAGATCTTAAAAATAATTTTTCAGCCTTTTGACATGCTGGATTGAAGTTTCCATTCTATTTTTTTAAATAATTTATTTGTATTATTTTTATGTGCATCGGTGTTTTGCCTGCATATATTCCATGTGAGGGTGTCAGATCTTGGAGTTACAGATAATTATGAGCTGCCATGTGGGTGCTAGGATTTGAACCCAGGTTCTTTGGAAGAGCAGTCAGTGTTCTTAACCGCTGAGCCATTTCTCCCGTCCCGAAGTTTTTATTCTTAAGACAAGAAAAAAACATTTCAGAGCAAATTGACAAGAGAAATAAATTATTTCTTTTTCACTAATATTAATCCAGGTTTTAGCATCTCCAAAATCATTTTATTAACATATTTGCATGATTATATTAGATAATGGCTCTTGTATTGTTAGTTCTAGTGGGGGCAATATTTCATGTATTGAAAGTAATAAAATTACATCTCAGTTGGATTCTTGATATAAGATTCATAGGTCCAGTTATTCTTTGCTATTAAAGATAAAATTCATTGAAATTTTGCCTTTTTAGCATAAATTATTTAAATTTTCTCAGAAAATATTATAAAGAAGTAAATAAACTGGTATTTAATATTTGTCAGGAAAACTGGTAAGAGTTAGACAGTTTTCTTCTGTTTCTAGTCAAAAAGTGACATTAATTGTTAGGCTATTACATGATAGTTAAGAACCAGTAATAGAAGAACATTCAAAAGACTAAAGTTGAACATCGAGCTGGGGTCGCGGTAATGCTCATTTGGAAAAGCACTTGCCACACGAGCACGGGGACATGAGTTTAGTTCCCAGAACACGTAAAAATGCCAGGCATGGTGGCACATACTTGGAACCCCATCGCTGAGGAGGTGGAGACAAGCACACCCACTGGCCCCCCACTTTAGCCCAGTTGGTGAACTGCTTCGAAAGAGGTGGATGATGTTCCTGAAGATAACACCTAAGGGAGGGGGGTCCTCTGCCTCCACCAGCACTTCGACAAACCCCTGCTTCTTGCTATCCCAGAAGAGTTTGTTCTGTTGAAATCTTTTTTGTAAGTTATTGTTAATGATGCATATTTATTCTGTGGCTTAAATTTTCTATGGGGTGATCAAAATGCCTAGATTAATTATATGGAGTTTTAAAAAAGCTAATCAAATTTAGTGGATTTCATCAACGATTTTATTTAAATAACATACTCCGCTTTTTAAAAACTCTCTGGGTTCAAGAGTAAACAGATTTGTAGTTTTGAAACATTTTAATTACAACATTCAGGTTTAGCCATATTATTTAACCAAAACAGGCTATAGAAATTAAAATTAAATCACCATATGTTCAAGGGTAAAATTACTGAAAGAATAATTGTTAGTTGAGTGTCTTTTGCTAATTACTTAAACTAATTACCCTTATTTATTTTACATAAGCAGAGAACAAGAGTACTGATTTGCCACAATATTCCAGTAACCCTGACATGCAATTGCTTTGAATGGTTAAAATCTCAGTGAACATGACTTCTGAAGATTTCATTTCTGCATTTAAAATGTTAAAGCTGTATTGTTTATCTGAGTGGATTTACATCCAGAAAAGTAACTGTACTTACTTATCTCACATGCTGTGTGGCTTCCACTATAACCTTGATTTTTTCATATGTTACATTCATCACTGTCTTTAAGTTCAAAATGATATGGTATTAGTTGGAAAAAAATGTATGGTGCTAGACATAAAAGGCCACATGTAATTGTATTTATATGATCTAGAATAGGTCATTCCAGAGAAACAAATCAGATTAGTGGTTACCAAGGCAAAGGGGGATGTCTACTTAATGAGTACAGGGTTTCCTTTTGGAGTAATAGAAATCCTCTAGATCATGACCATGATGATGTTTGCACAGTGTTGGGATGCACTGATTGCCACAAATATACTTTAAGATGGTAAATGTATGTACTATGTATTTGCTACACTTATATTTTGAGAAGGATGGGGTATTTGAGGTCATTATTAAATCCCCACCCCCCAAATAAATGTTCCCAAGGCTTCTGAAATGTTCAAGCTGTAGTTTGGAATTAAGATAGCATTAATAATGTGGCAAAGGTATTAGGTTAAAATTCTCAGGAAAGTCCATGAGTCCCATCTTAGACTTACTGCTGACAGCCGTAGAAACAAAGCTAATTCCTCACAATTTCCTTGTATTGAAGACAGCTGTGCCCTAGGAGTTCCCTTCTGTTGATATTTTTTACTTCTTGCCTTTTGTTATGATCCCTGTGACTTTTAAAAATGTGTTTCAGAATCATGCTTTGAAAAAATGTACTTTCATGTTTTTTTAAATTTTATACTTTGTTCCTTTTAAAAAACAAATACAGTATGTATTAGGCAAGATTTAATAAATTGAACTCTACATTTTTTAAAAAAATCCTTTTGTATTGTCTTGTGGAAAAGAAACTACTTGAATCTTGAGTTTTGTAAGCCTCTTATGATCATTTAATATCTGGTGAAATTGAACTTGTTACTGTGTTCATTGCACACTTATTGAACGCTCATTCCAGTTCCCCCATAGGCATGACTCTGGGAGGCTTTTCAACTCTTGGGTTTTACAGGTAATTTATTATTTTTCTATCCTTTACCATCTAATAGTGATGCCAGACAAGTGGACAAATTCCAGTAAAACAAAGATTTAAGGTAAAGATTCACTTACAATGTTTATCCACATAATTCTTCAAATACTTCAAGAACTGTTCTTCGGCATACTTATATATATATATATATGATCATAAGTAATCCCTCAAGGAATTCATTTATTTCTCTTGATTCTGGGAGGCGTTGATTTCATGTCATTTGAAGCTCACAACTACACAGAGTGCTAAGATACCAACTTTTTAAAATCGCAGACTCAACAATTAAAAGTTAAATTGCTTTGCAAATAGCTGTGCTTGTCTTATAATTGGGAGTATTCATGCCAATTAAAGGGTATATTCTCCAAGTGGAATGACAATGAGTATAATTAAATGAGATTAACAGAATGAGGATACTGAACTAGATCATCAGGATAAAAAGACAAGAAGAGACTTGTACTACAATAGCTGTACTTACACAGTGCAACCAGATTCAGAATCAGAGCACAGCAAATAACTGTGTATTCATGCTCTGACAGTTTATTGTACTTTGTTAACCCAAGTGATTTCTTATTAATGGAACTTGTTTACTGTTTAGGAAATAGGTCATTTAACCCATATTCCATTGTCTTTCTATTCCATATTGCACTCTACCTTCTTTCTGATTCGTTGCACTTATTTCTCCACCGTTAATGTCACTGAACTGTTTTATCTATTTCCTTTGATTAAAATGTTCTCCTTCCACTTGCCTTGTTCACTGGTGAAGATATAATCCTAAATACACTGTTTTTAGACTTTCTCATCACCTTTTTTTGTTTGTTTTTCTAATTGTTTTCCAGCATTAATCACACTCCAGTACCATTTCTGTTTACTAGTATCTTTAACAAGGTTATTTGTGTCCTCTCTAGGTAGAGATCCTGTGAGTTTCTGTGCCTGAGTGAGACCCTTACATAAGAAGGAAAATATTAGATGTTTATTGATATAATTAGTGAATAAAGATTAATTTTAGTGCTATTTATTTTTTGATGTATAATATGCAACTCCAAATTGCTGGTTTTTAAGCAACAGTCTGCCAAACTCATGCTACGTTGGCTACACTGGTTTTGTTTGGCCTGACTTAACTGCTTCCTGGTTGGTTCACATGTCCACAGTCAGCTGATTGATGAACAGAGGATTAGTTGATTTAAGATCTCACATGTCTGACAGTTGGCAGGCCACTCACTGGCCAGAGTGATGGGTGATTAGGCCACATGTCTTTCATCATCCATCAGGCCAGCCCAGACTTATTTATACAGCAGTAGCAAAAGCAGCAAGCGAGTAGGACCCAGTTAACAAATCCTTTCCATCCCACTTCATGTTAATATCTATCAATGTTCTATTTTCCAAAGCAGCCCCATGGTCAATGAAATAAACTACCTCTTGATTGGAAAAGCAGCACAATCATGTTACAAATGAATAACATCCAGGAATAGGGAGAATCATCCAATTAAGCCTTAAAGTAGAATATCACAAATTTTCATCTTCCTCAAATCCTTTCAACATTGTAGCAAAGATCCTAAATACAAAATAGTAAGACAAATTGAAACCTTAGAATCTTTTTTTTTTTTTTTCTTGCTTTCCTCAAGAACTAAAAAGAGCCGGGCAGTGGTGGCGCACGCCTTTAATCCCAGCACTCGGGAGGCAGAGCCAGGCGGATCTCTGTGAGTTCGAGGCCAGCCTGGGCTACCAAGTGAGCTCCAGGAAAGGCGCAAAGCTACACAGAGAAACCCTGTCTCGAAAAAAAAAAAAAAAGAACTAAAAAGAATAGAGGGGCAAGGAAGAGAGGAGTGAGGAAACGCAGGGAGGGACAGCCAACACTAATGGCCATGGGGGGAGGGGTCATGTTAAAACTTTAAAATACATATATGACAAATCTGAATCATCAAATAATGGAGGAGGCAAAACCCAGCTGGACATCTCTCACCACCGAGTAAAACCCCCAGGGCCAGGAATGGGTTACATCTAGCTGAGTTGTGGCCATAGGGGTGCCATGGAAACCCCTAATAACTCAGGCCATTGCCAAGGCTATTGGTTGCTCTTCTTAAACTGATGGTATGACCCTGTTGGCGAAGACTACCTACATAAATAAATGAATACAAAGAAGCTGGGCTGTTGCCTACCTATGGCCTTCACCCATAGTGTTCGTGGTACTGGAAGGTAGTCTGCACACTGCCAGAGGCGAAAGCTAAAGCCAACCTAGCTACAAACCCTTCAGTGTACAATAGTGACCTATCTGCAAGATACACTGGTGAAATCCTGGCACAAAAGTTACGAGAGTAACCAACCACTGTCTGGATTTAAGGTCCTGTTCATGAAATGGGATCCATGCCTGACACTCCTCCCGTGGACAAGAACCTGAGACATGATATGCCATGGACCTAGGGGAGAAACTATTATAATGCTAAAGGAACGTAGTAATAAATGACTCAATATCCTGCTATGCTCATAGGTTAGTGTCTTTCTTCTGTAGTAGATGGAACTAAATATACAGAGACCCACAACTAGACAGTGTGTAGAGAATGAAAGACCTTAGAATACTCAGTCGTAAGTGGGATGTCTTTATCAAACCCACCTCCTCGAGACTCAGAGAACTGTGGAAGAGAAGACAGATTTTAGGAGCCAGTGGGAGTGGAGGACACCAAAGAAACAGTGAGTTCTAGGCAATGGTATTGATGCACATGTGAACTCAGAGACTATAGCAGCATGAACAGGTCCAAGCCAGGGGGCACCATTCCTAACCCAGAAGCTACTGACAACAGCTCACAAAGGAAAAAACAGGTGTTTTTTTTTTTGTTTTGTTTTTTTTTTTTTTTTTTTTTTTTTTTTGGTTTTTCGAGACAGGGTTTCTCTGTGTAGCTTTGTGCCTTTCCTGGAACTCACTTGGTAGCCCAGGCTGGCCTCGAACTCACAGAGATCCGCCTGGCTCTGCCTCCCGAGTGCTGGGATTAAAGGCGTGCGCCACCACCGCCCGGCTGGAAAAAACAGTTTTCTTCAATCGAGTCACATTGAGTATGCAAAACGGGAGGCCTCATGCCCAGTGGAAGATGGCCAACAAAACAAACTCAATGGTGTTTTTGGAGATCTTTTGCCTCACTGCTTTGTTGGAGCATTTTTTACCTGTCTTTTTCTTACCTATTATGCTTTCCAATTTTGTGTTTTTATGGGTGTGTGTCTTTCTGTGTGTGTATGTGTTTATTGTGCTGTTTTCTTTTTGTTCTTTGTATCTGCTGTTTTATACTGGCTTGTTTATTGGCCTGTTTGTTTTCTAAAGAGAGAGAGGAAGAAGGCTTGGAGTTGAGTGGGGGTGGGGGGATCTGGGAGGAGATCAGGGAGGGGCAACCATGATCAGAATACACTGCATGAAAATTATTTTCAATAAATAAATTTAAAGCAAGTTATATATTAGACATTAAAGGAATTTAATGTCAAGTCCAAGAAAATAGAAGCATCTTGCCTATTACTTCAAACCAGATTTTATATATGTATATGTATCATCTTATGTTATATGTGATAATTTGAATTTTGTAATAGTACTCTCTACCGATGATTAGAATTTTACAAGCATTTTGTGTCTTATGTTTTCTGAGACTTGGGAGTCACTGTCATCAGTGATTTATGAAATAATTTTAACCAGAAATTCAAACCATAAGTTACTACTTCATTGAGCCATTTTATGAAAAAAAAAAATCAGAATCTTAGCAGCTTTTCTTGCAAAGGTAATTAGCTTCATCATTACTTCTTTTGGTTCACTAAGGTATTTGGGAAAGTACCTCTGCAGTGATCTAATGAGCATGTAGACACTGCTCATTAAATATCTCTACAGCTGTCTTATTTTCTATCCTGAGAACAATGCATGACAATACATTTGCACCTAATGGTAACACAAATTCCATAGGGACACTATGAGGAAATACATACCATATATTTCCTGTATGCGTGGAAGACGGGGGAGAGAGGAGAAATTATTTGCTTGGTTAAGGAGGCTGAGAAGCCTCACCTTGGGCCACCTGCCCACTGGATGTCAGGAACACCCATGGCATGGCTCAATCCAATCCAGAGGTCTTAGAGCCAAGGAACACCTTTGTTTTCATCATTTAGCAAAGAGGTATTTTTAAGTACTTAGAAGACTTTTTTTTTCTTACTGTACTTTTGGAGTCAACTTTACAAAGTTAATTGATTCAAATCAGGGTTTAAAATAGCTATTCCTGCCATCTAACTGGGTCTGTATTCTTCATGTTTATAAGTATAATGAAGCAAACTTAATAGAATGAAACTACCTGGACAAGCATGAAGTAGACAAGGAGAGATCTGCAATACAGTAGTAGCTTTATTTGCTCAATACAAGAAGGTCCAAAGTCACAGAGGATGTGAGAAAGATAAATAATATTGTAACAATTCATGCTCTACTTGCTCTACTCTGATTTCTACTTGAATGGTTTCGAAAAACCCATGGTGTGTTTATCTCCTCCTAAGGTTAGGGGCCCAAGAACTCAGGGGATGACTGGTGAGAATCCTAGAGTCCAAAAGTCAGAGAACTGCTCTGATATCCAAGAGTAGGAGAAAGGCATCCCAGCTCCCGAGAGCTGACTTGCTAGATCTGAGCCCCTAGTTGATCTGATGGTGCAGGTCCACAATGATTGTAGCTCCTTCCTGCTCAGTCCACTGCTTCCAGTGCCAGTCTCTTTTGGCAGTACTGTGATAGATGGATCCTAGACAGCCCAGGCATTCTAGTGAAATTAGTTTCCATCTGGTTTCATTTTTAGCAGACAGCTCTGGTCCTACCAAAGCACTGAGGATATATAATATTTTTCTAGCTAACTGGGTAATCCTTAGTGTACTTAAATTTTACACCCAAATCAGTCAAATTACAGCTCTGCTCCTTCTCAATATGACACGCATATGCAAGTCTTCAAACCACACTTCATCTTTAAAATAATAGCAAGGTTACAGTTCTACCTGTGGTTCAACAGCTATTTTGTATACGCCTAGAAATTTACTAATCTCTTCCTGAGAAGATAGAAAAGTTCGTGAGTAGTGTTTTCTCCTCTCCTGAGAGCCTATAACTTACCTACTATGATGTAAATTCAACAGCACATAAGTACTGATGTAAACTCAACACCCCTGATGAGTCAGAGAACAGAAGACAATAACTTAGCACACCTACAAATGTATCTAAATGAAATGTGAAATAAACCAGTTAAATATGTGTAATTTGCCACACTGTAGTTGTCTTTTCCACTACTCATTCTGTATTACCTTTGTTGGCATCAAATATCTTACCTGGTTATCATTCTTTACCTGACCGTGACCCAAACCTTCATTCCTGAAGGCTCTCAGACATTCTTATTACTGGATTGGATTGTTGTGATTTCTCATCCATATTAAGTATAGGCATGATTGCAGGAAGGATTATTGTATTCCAGATACTTCTTTTTTGCTACTGTGATGTACTAGTTCAAGATCCCCTGGTTGCTCTGGGTCATCATCCTAGCTAATATTGTTACTCCCCTCAGGCTACTGACTCAAGAGGCACGAGGAATCCAGAGTGGTCAGGTAACAGTCTCATCCTCTACTTCAGTGAAATCATTGTGTCTCCAGGTGGAATCATTGTTCCTTGAGACATTATGGCCTTCAAAACAGCAGGGCTTAGTGTTTGGCACCAGGAGGTAAAATTTTGTGTATGGAGTGCCAGTGTTAATGGTGAGTTATACCGCTCCTGTTTCCATTCCTTAGTTCCTGACTCATGAGTCCTGTCTGTGAAGGAAATAGCATATGTTGAGTGCTTATACATGTACCTGCATGTATAACCTTCTAGAAAACCTTGCCTCAGCCTGCAAAGTTGTCACTTAGCTAACACTGCATGGTTATTCCATCATTCTGTCAAGCCAGCTGCTTTAGGTGATGGGAACGTCACCAGACCAGTGAATTCCAGGATTATGAATGCATGGCTCTATTTCCTTAGCTGTGTCAGATGCAATTCTGTGTAAATGCTGTGATGGTGTATAAGGTTCGGTAAGTATACAGTGGGTAGTTTTGATGGAAGCATTACATACAGGGATGTCAAATCCGTACCCAGAATAGCTGTCTATTCCAATAAGGACCAAAGCCTGACCTTCCCCTACTGGAATCAAGCTGCT
The DNA here is from genome assembly GCF_049852395.1 of Peromyscus maniculatus bairdii. NCBI lineage: Eukaryota > Metazoa > Chordata > Mammalia > Rodentia > Cricetidae > Peromyscus > Peromyscus maniculatus. The sequence continues at coordinate 47,753,181 of NC_134867.1, read as the reverse complement.
GTTGGTAGTTGGCTGATCATTCCAGGGAATAGTATCATTGGGATTCCAATGGCTTTTACTTCTAGCGAATTTTGCATATTGGTGGCCATAGCCTTGCCAGCCTTGGTGATCAGAAGATACTAACCCCACCATCATGGACATTTGGATCACAGGCCCATTGGGTGATGACATGGGTGGTTGGAGCAAGAGACTTACTGGTTTCCATGGAACAGGCCATCTTATTCACTTATCTGGTTATTAAACACAATAAGGCTACCATTTAGTGAACATTTATATGGAACACAAATATCTTTATATTCTTTGGCCACTCAGAATTCTCTACACATCTCTAGATTCCTTTGCCTTAATGTGTGTGTTTATGTGTGTCCATGTGTATATGCTGGGCACATACGTATGAATGTGCATGGAGAGCAGAGGCCAACCTCAAGTCTCATCCTGAGGAATGGCATCCACCTCCTTTGAGATGGCAGCCTTTGCTGGCCTGGAGCTTAACAAACAGGTTAGACTGGATGACTCCATGCCTGGAATATCCTCCCCTCTCCCTTCCCCAGCCCTGGGATTACAAATGCATGCTACTGCACAATGTTAATATGGTTCCTGGAGACTGAACTCCTGTATTCGTGCTTGCCAGTAAAGCACTTTACTGACAAATTCTCCTACCCCTCCCCATATTCCTTTACTAGTCTTCCACTCATGTTCCAAGTTCCTGACCAGACAAGGCTCTGCCTACTGTCCATGAATTAGTATACAACCACACATCTGGTTGTGGTGATATTGTGTTCCCCAATATATCGTACACCCTAATAAATTTATCTGGGGTCAGAGAACAGAACAGCCACTAGACAGACATAGGGGTCAGAAAATGGTGGCACTCACACCTTTAATCCTATCACTTGGGAGGCAGAGATCCATTTGAATCTCTGTGAGTTCAAGGCCACACTGGAAACAGCCAGGCATGGTAACAAGAATCTGTAATCCCAGGAAGTGATGGCAGGAAGCAGAAAGGTATAAAAGGCGTGAAAACCAGGAACTAGCCTGGTTAAACTTTTAGGGTTTTGAGCAGCAGTTCAGCTGAGATTCATTCTGGATGAGGACTCAGAGGTTTCCAGTCTGAGGAAACAAGATCAGCTGAGAAGTTGGCCAGGTGAGGTTAGCTGTGGCTGGTTCTGTCTCACTGATCATCCAGTGTTCACCTCAATACTTGACTCTGGGTTTGTTTGATTAATAAGACTCTTTAAGATTCATGCTATATCTGGTATTCTATGCAAAGCCCAGGTCTTGGTGTATTGCCTGAAATTTGGCTGGCTGGGAAGCTTCCCTGTTACCACTGTTTTTCAGAGACATCCCAGTGCTGTGGCGCTTCAGTTGTCCACCTTAGAGCAGTGCTTGTATATTGGGTAGGGGCACTGTAAACCAGGCCCAGGTCTTCTTATGTCAGTTGGGGAACTCCCCATGAGCCCAATGGGTACAGCCTTGGCTATCGCAACAGTGGGAACCATGCGCACTTGGACCACTTTTTCATGTAACTTAGTTGTGCCTTCAACCTGCTCATGCTTGATGACATATATACCACTTCTATTGGGTAACTACGTGCTTACTCTGTATACCTGACTTTATTCTGGTTGACCAGATAGTGTCCAGTTCATAATAGGCAGTTCAGGTCACAGGGGTAACTTGGCAGCCTGTGATGAGGCCTTCAGTTTCTCCCAAAGCCAAGCAGCAGGCCAAAAACCTGTCTCTCAAAAGAGAGTGGTTATCTGCAGAGAATGGCAGGGCCATGCTCCAAATTTCTGAAGGTCCACACTGCAGTCCTCCTATTAGGGTCTGCCAAAGGGCTCCAGAGAGCTTCCTTATCTGAGCTGTGTACAAGGTAAAAATGCAGAGTAGGGAAGGGCTTTCGAAAGGTTAGGACTCGGGATGGAAGGGAAGGACTGGCAAGGAGAGAAAGGACTGAAAAATACCGGCATAGCTTACACGAAAGCTTTCTGTGTTCCCTGGGAGATCGTTTGGAAGTCTTGACTGCTTTTCCAATGCAAATCCTGGTAGGGACCAAGCGACACAGAAGAGTTACATTCTGTTTACAAAACTAGCCTTGCGTTGTTTACTGTTTACTTAGTTTAGTGTTAGAAAGCTTCAGAGACCGGCAAGGAAACAGAATTTCATGACTAAAATTCATGTGTGGAGCTGAATCTCAATGTAGCGCGGGCGATGGGAATTTTATTGCAAGGGGCGACCTATGCAGTTGCAAAAAAAAAAAAAAAAAAAAAAAAAAAAAAAAAAAAATCGGGTGCATTCAGCATATAAAGTAGAGCAGGGAAGGAGAGGAAATTTCCTTGTCAAAAGATGGAAAATACGTAATGGATTTGGCAGGAGGGACATGAACTGTGTGGGACAGAATAAGAGGAGAATGTTTCCATTCTGTTTTCAGTAAGCTGTACACATGAAAGTATCTGGCAATTCTTTAAAAACAAATAACCAGAGCAATTTAGGCTTATGCTCAAAATTTTGCTTTGAATATGACACTGCCAATCAAACACAAAGCTGCACACACAGGCACACACCATATTCATGAAGAAATGACTTTGTGATTGGGTTCCCAGGTTGTACAGAACACTGTTCTAGTTATAGACCCTTCAGTGGACATTGTTTATTAGAGAAAGCAAGAACATCCACGAGTTGAGCAAAAGAAGCAAGGCACAAAAGCGTATACACTACTTTGTTCACTTACGTGAAATTCTAGAACAGGAAGAAAACTTCGGGGACAAAAAGTCAACAGGCGGCTTTGGGGTCCAGGAGTGAGTGGATGAGCATTGCCTGTGGAGCCAGCCTCCAGCTTTGCTGCCTTTCTGCCAGTGTTTGCCATCCCCTTGTTGTGCTGCACATTTTGACCTCAGCCGTCATGTCCGGTGGGGTTCTTCCTGTGTGCATGCCTGTGTCCAAACTTACCTCTTCATAAGGACACCATTCCAAAAGGATTAGCAGAGCCCAACCTACTTAAGTGTAATTGAATCTTAACAGCTGTGTCGACGGAGACCTTATTTCTAAATAAGGACACAGTTTGATTGGGAGGGACCACATTTCAACCCACAAAAAGTGGTAAGACCTGGTGAGCAAGAATTAGCAAGTTACACAGACAATTTGGTATGACACTTGTTCATCAGTGGGAAGGAAATAAAGTCCACAAAACTAAGTGGTCCTGTCGCCGTAGTGAAATGTCTGTGATCCAGTAATCTGGGATATGTCCATCTTCCCCATCCAAGCTGCAGCTGTTTTATATTGCCTTCCAAAAACCAAGAAAGATGCACAACACTTGCTGGATGCCTTTGCATTTTAGAGGTAGTATGTACCTCATTGGGCACCTATTTCTCCTTTTTTACTGCGTTGTTTCAAAAAAATTAATTTTTGTTGAAGCCAGAGTAGGAACACTACCATAACACCTAGGATGCCATGAAAACTACCTTGCCAATTGGACCACACAGCCCAATGATGTTTACAGGGTCAGAGGTGGACAGTGATGGTGCATGGAGCCTGCAACAGATGACTAATCACAGTGCTTGGCCATGCAATATACTACATCTTTTTATTCTTTGTATTTTCTGGCTTCCTTATATTGAGTAATCGGCCTAGTTCATTGCAAAGCAGAAATGAGTGAGGCAAACATTTATCTCCTTCTATCCACCTTCAATGGAAAGTATTCATTTTATCATTAAGTTTGGTGTTAGCAGTAGGTTTTACTTACTGTGGTGGTATTGAAGGAGAATGGCCTCCATACAGTTGAGTGCTTGCTGCCTCATTGGTGGAACTCCTTGGAAGGATTAGGAGATCTGGCCTTGTTGGAGAAACTTTGTCACTGGGGGGTGGGCTCTTGAGGTTTCAAAGTACACACCAAGCCCAGTCTCACTCAGTCTCCAACTTGGGGATCAGGATGTAAGCTCTTAGCCACTGCTCTAGTACCATGCCTGCCTGTTTGCTGCCATATTCCCTATCATGATGATCAGGGACTAACTCTGTGAAACAGTAAGCAAGCCCCAATTAAGTGCTTTTTTAAAATAAGTTACCTTGGTCATGGTGTTTCTTCACAGCAATTGAAAAGTAATTAATACATCTACCCATCTACCTTCTGTCAAACTCAGGAAGTTCTTTTCTATTCTTAATTTTCTGAAAGATTTTTTATTTTTTAGATCATGAATGGGTGTTGAATTTTAGATCATGAAGGTATCAAATGCCTTTTCTACATCTGGCAAGATGATTCTTCAGTGTTTCTACTTTGTCATTACTGCAATGAATTGCATTGATTTCTTAAAGGCTTCCAGAAAGCCTTGCTGCATCATTGTGTATTGCTATTGTTATGTGTGTGTATGTATGTATGTATGTATGTATGTATATATATATTTCATTGGTTAATTGATAAAGAACTTTTTCAAGGTATATGAAAGATTGTGTCCTATTCTTTCCTTTTGCTTTTGTCAAAGTTTGGTACTGGGATTATGCTTGATTCATAAAAAGAAGTGGGTTTCATTGCTTCCTTTTACAATTTTATAGTTTGTGGTGGTAATCTAATTATACTGAAATATGATTTTGATTGTATGTTAATAAATAAAGTTGTCCGGGGGTCAGAGCTATTAGAGCCATAGCAAGAGTGTGGCGGTGGTGGCACACGCCTTTAATCCCAGAAAGCCAGCTTTTAATCCCAGGGAGTGGTGGTAGAAAGCAAAAAGATATATAAGGCGTGAGGACCAGAAACTAGAAGCATTTGGCTGGTTAAGCTTTCAGGCTTTGGAGCAACACAGTTCAGCTGAGAGCTATTGGGATGAGGACACAGAAGCTTCCAGTCTGAGGAAACAAGACCAGCTGAGGAACTGGTGAGGTGAGATAGCTGTGGCTTGTTCTGTCTCTTTAAATAGACTAACAGACAGGAAAAGAGGCCCTCATTCGGGAAGCTGGGACACCGCAGGCGGAAGGGTGAGATTTTGGCTCTGAGCTCTGACCTCTCGGCTTTCTCTTTTGCATTATTTCTGTGTTTCTTATTTAATAAAACAGTTGGTTACATCTGTAAGGTATAGATGTATGGAAATGGATCAATTTAAGATAAAAGCACAGTTAGCAAGATAAGGACAGTTAGCAGGAAGCCTGCCACGGCCATGCGGTTTGCAAGCAATATAAGTGTCTGTGTTTATTTGGTTGGGTCTGAGCGGCTGTGGGACTGGCGGGTGACAGAGATTTGTCCGGACAGTGGGCAAGGCGAAAAAATCAAGCTACATTTGGCGCCCAATTTAAGTAAAGTGGTTGAAAGTCCATATAATTCAGTTCAAAAATCAGAATTGTATGCTATTCTGTTGGTATTAATAGATTTTTCAGAACCCCTAAACATAGTAACTGACTCTCAGTATGCTGAAAGAGTGGTGTTACATATTGAGACTGCAGAATTTATCCCTGATACTTCAGAATTAACTTCATTATTTATTCAATTACAAGATACAATCAGGAAAAGGAATCATCCTTTATATATAACTCACATTCGATCCCATACTGGTCTGCCAGGCCCTCTAGCACAAGGCAATGATGAGATTGATAAATTATTGATAGGAAATGTGCTGGAGGCCTCAGAATTTCATAAAAAACATCACGTTAATAGTAAAGGTTTAAAAAAGGATTTTTCCATAACCTGGCAACAAGCCAAAGAAATAGTAAAGAAATGTCCTACTTGTTCCTTCTATAATCAGACGCCATTACCAGCAGGATGTAACCCAAAGGGTACTCAGAGAAATGAAATCTGGCAGATGGACGTGTTTCACTTTGCAGAATTTGGAAAACTGAAATATGTACACCACACTATCGATACTTATTCAGGATTTCAATGGGCAACTGCTTTGAGTTCTGAAAAAGCTGATTCTGTAATCACTCATTTGCTAGAAGTTATGGCCATCATGGGTATACCTGCACAAATCAAAACTGATAATGCTCCATCATATGTCTCTGTTAAAATGAAACAGTTTTTTGCTTATTACAATATAAAACATATTACAGGCATACCACATAATCCTACAGGTCAAGCAGTTATAGAAAGATCAAACAGAACTCTAAAGGATATGCTAAATAAACAGAAATGGGTAACAAAAACCCCCAGAAATAGACTGCATAATGCTCTTCTAACTTTGAATTTTCTGAATGCCAATGAGAAAGGAACAACAGCTGCAGAGAGACATTGGATAATAGAAAAAACTACAGAATTAAATCAGCCTATATACTTTAAGGATGTGCTGACCTCAGAATGGAAACCAGGGTATGTATTACATTGGGGACGTGGTTTTGCTTTTGTTTCTACAGGAGAAGATAAGCTGTGGGTACCATCAAAATTGATAAAGGTTCGATTTGAACAAGAGAGACCTCTTAATTAGAGGAGGTGATAGTTCATCAACCAGCATGAACATCCAATTTAAACTAACTTGTATCAATAAAACATGCCTGTTCATTTCATCAGATAATAACTTGCCAAAAAGGAATATCCCCAAAATTAGTCTTGGGGAAAGGTTTTTGTTTTTGTCTTTTAGGAGAATGAAGGTTAAGGAATCTGAAGAACACTGGACAAATGAGACAACTGAAGAAAAGGGACAAATCATCTATCCCAAGAAACAGAGTGAAACGGTGTATGGGTATATATTATCTAAAAAATTTTATGTCTTCCTAAATGTTTGTTTCTGCTTTTCTCTAAAGATTTAACACTCTTGGTTTTCTAATAGTCCCAGTTCAATTAAAATTTAAAGCTGACTTTGGAGTTGGAGAATGGCTCTCTCCTTCTTTAAAATCAAGCATGTTGTTAAAAGGAAAATGCAAACTCCCTGTATCATGCCAGAATAAGAGCCATCTTCTGCTATGGTACAGGACAAAAGCAAAATTAATTAAGGGACTATTCTATTACTAATCTCAACTCTTTGATTCTATTCTGATTCTTTAAACTTTTCTCAAAGTATAAATTTTATATCAAAATTTACAAGATTAATATATATATATACATTTTATACTTTGTTAAGATATGAATGGTCACATAGAGTACTAACTAATTCTAGAAAAAAGGCTAGCTGCATATATATGTTTTTGTGTTCGAGTCTCTTATCAGTTTTCTGCAGGAAATCATGGCCAGGCCTAACATCAACTGAAGTCTCCAGAAAGAAGATGGGGCCCCACAACAACAACAATTCCACGTGGACAATAATAATATCATTAAGCTGACAAACATCATCCATAGATCAGCTTTGAACTACAAGGTGCTCAGAGCAAATTTGAGATGACTAGCTGAGATGATCCAGTCTCAAAGACTACTTGAATAAGGACTTGAGATAAACCCTCAACTTTGGCATTATACACAGACTGGATAATGAAGGATATAGTTACCTCTCCTAGAATTTGACAATTAACCTAAAATTTTTCTTTCAGGATAAAGAAAACTTCGCCCATACCCAGCAGGAAGCAATTTTAAGAATACGACGCCCACATTCCCAAAGAGGTGGTGTGGGGCGGGTGGTTTTTTGGTCTTTTTAATGGGTTTTGGGTCTGGGATAATTTTCAGTATTTAGGGGGGTTGGTTACAAGTTATTGTCAAGGGTTAGGAAAAAGGCTAAGCAAAGGAGATTAGATTTAAGGTTCTTGTTTAAAAAAAAAAAAAAAAAAAAGAGAAAGAAAAGAAAAAGACAATTACTAGTTTTAAATACTTTACATTGGATTGAATTGTTTTATATTGTACACAAATTTGAAACTGATATTGTTAGAAAATGCTATATGTATATTTCTAATTGTATTTATTCCATCCATTTAACAATGTAATGCAAATTTCTGATCCTTGAATGTTATTATTATCAACTATTAGGATATAAAGAAATGAAAGCTAGTAGTTAGACATTATCATAGAACTTGTAGTCATATTAGATATGTTTTAAAATTGAGCAGAGATGTTTTAGACAGGTCATCTTCAAACCCTTCAGAGATCTACAGAATATGGCATTTAAAATGTTTTAATAACTTAGAAAATTTTTCTTTTTTGAGACATGTCGGCTCCTGGCAGTACCAATCTACTTTAGAGAAAATATGGGCATTGAAGAAACTGCATATGGAGTCAACTTTCATTCTGGCAAAAGTTAGCCACTGGACAACAAAGTATCCTCGAATCAACAGGACAAAATGGACAGACAGATCACGAAACAAGGGACTACTGATTCTTGCCAAAACAAGTGTGGTTATGGCTTTATCAAAAGGCATCTTCTGAGGCCAGGACAATATGGCCCCATCCCTGAAGTGGCCTTCGCATCCGGAAAAGGTACGGTGCTCTTTTCTTCGAAGGCAGCTTAACAGGCAGAGGGCCGATGGATTCTGTTGTACAATGGAACAGCAGCTGAAAGCTCATGCCTCTCAAAAGTAGACTGGCATTTAATAGAGGGATGTGGAGAAGAAGAGGATGCTGAGATGAAGCCATATATACACAGCCAAGAAGAATGGACAGCTGAATTAAAAAAACTGTCAACAATTTCCAGAAATTAAAATCCTGAATCATGACAGGACACTAGTGGAATTCAGGTGTTTCTGGTACATGGACTGCTCTCACCCAATGTGAGATTGAACTGTTGACCTTGTGTACAACCTACTTCACAAATGAGTCTGTCAGATACACTAAGCCTATAGGCTGAAGATGATGCCCCAACACTGTGGAGAAACCTCAGGTGACTGCCCAGGCAGCTGGCTGTTTCTGTCAACTTACAAATTTTTTGGAAGTTGCTTGTATGCACTTCCTGTTTTTTATTTTTGTTAGCTAATATTATTTCCTTCTTGGGTCTCTGAGGGGGTTGAAGATTAGTTAGTTATGGTTGAAGATTAGTTACTTATAGTTGAAAAATTAATTAGGATAGAAAGTGCATTAGATACATCTTGGAATTACCAAAATAGGATAGATAATGGAATTATTTTCTCTGACTTGTCAAATACCTGTTTAGGTATTTATTATTTGTATATATTGTATATAGTTATTGTACTTTTGTGTATAGTTTTTCTTTTGTTAGTCATAACCTTTTGCTTTTTTTTATTAAAATAGAAAAGGGGAAATGTGGTGGTAATCTAATTATACTGAAATATGATTTTGATTGTATGTTAATAAATAAAGTTGTCCGGGGGTCAGAGCTATTAGAGCCATAGCAAGAGTGTGGCGGTGGTGGCACACGCCTTTAATCCCAGAAAGCCAGCCTTTAATCCCAGGGAGTGGTGGTAGAAAGCAAAAAGATATATAAGGCGTGAGGACCAGAAACTAGAAGCATTTGGCTGGTTAAGCTTTCAGGCTTTGGAGCAACACAGTTCAGCTGAGAGCTATTGGGATGAGGACACAGAAGCTTCCAGTCTGAGGAAACAAGACCAGCTGAGGAACTGGTGAGGTGAGATAGCTGTGGCTTGTTCTGTCTCTTTAAATAGACTAACAGACAGGAAAAGAAGCGCTCATTCGGGAAGCTGGGACACCGCAGGCGGAAGGGTGAGATTTTGGCTCTGAGCTCTGACCTCTCGGCTTTCTCTTTTGCATTATTTCTGTGTTTCTTATTTAATAAAACAGTTGGTTACATCCATATCTGGCGCCCAACGAAATGACCAGAGAGGCTGCAGCCGCCGCCATGACCAGAGAGGCTGCAGCCGCCGCCATGACCAGCAGCATGTGAAGATGCCAGTAAGCCACCAGCCACATGGCAAGGTATAGATGTATGGAAATGGATCAATTTAAGATAAAAGGAAATGGTTAATTTAAGATAAAGGAACAGTTGGCAAGAGGCCTGCCACGGCCATACGGTTTGAAAGCAATATAAGTGTCTGTGTTTACTTGGTTGGGTCTGAGCGGCTGTGGGACTGGCGGGTGACAGAGATTTGTCCTGACTGTGGGCAAGGTGAAAAAATCAAGCTACAATAGTTTGTCTTGATCACTATTGTTTGTTTTTAAAGTGCTTGATATAATTTATTAGTGCCTACTTGGGTATAGCATTTTCTGAACATAAAATTTTGTGTTTTTTTTAAATTGGGAATTAAATTTTTTAGTACATATAGGACTTCACTAGGTTTGATTCACTCAGTGAGTTTTAGTAAATTGAACATCTCAACTGATCTACTTTAAAATATCAAATATTCTGATCTACTTTAAAATGTCAAATATTCACTTACTTTTATAGAAACGTTATGTTGTCCACAATTCCCTAATACCTTTTCCCTCCTTTTCATGCATATATATGTGTGGTATGTGTTCATATGCATATGCATGCTTGCATATAAGGGTGCATATATGTGTGAAGACCTGAACTTGGTGTTAGGAAGTCTTCCTGTATTCTGCCTTGTTGTTTAGAAGAAAACCCAGAGCCTCATATAAGGCTAGTCAAACTAAGCAGCTTGCTCCAGGGATCCCATTTCTCCAACTCCTAAGGCTGTAATTACAGGTGGGACCCCTCGCTCATCCAGTATTTACATGGATGTTAGTATGGCATGTGCTGTAACTGCTTAGCCATCTTCTCAGAATGCCTAATACTGTTCATATATACAGGACCTGCCTCATAACCATCTCTCATTGCTGCTACTAGTAATTTCGGGTTTTTGTTTTTCTCATTCAATCCACTACAGGGTATCCAAAAAGAAGTAATTTTTTAAAAACAGCCAATTGGGCTTGTTAATTTTTACTGTTGTTTACATTCACCTTGTACCATGATTTCTTTTGTTTTCATCTTCTGGTCAATTTTCTCTTTGTTTACTGTTTTCTTTTAGTGGAAACAGACAGCTAATTTTTAAATGTTTTTTCTTTTATCATGTAGACATTTTAACATATAAAAATTTCTCTAACTGCTGTTTCAGTAAAATCCCCAAGTCTTTCATATATGTATTCCATTATAATCCTATTCAAATATTTCTTTTATGCTTGTCTTTATATACTTAGTTAGAAGTAATTTTATTAAATTTCCAATTTGGGAGTTTTATCAATAGTAGTCATTATTGGTTTCTAATCCTGTTTTGTAAGGAGAATATCATATGTGTGGTTACAAACATTTTTGATTTATCATGATATTTGTGTCATAGCCAATGTTAATGAAAAGCCAGTATTCACTTGGACAGAATGTGTATTCTATAGTACAGGCTGTAACATTTAGTAATTGCCATTCAAACATTATAAAACGTTGGTGATTCCTTTTGCACTCTTCCAATGATTGAGGAAAGAAGGCTTATTTCCTAATTATGATTGTAAATGTTTAGGAATGCTGCTCAATGGTAGAGTGTTTGCTTAGCATATACAAGGCCCTGGATTCAGTCTCCAGCATCACACACACACACACACACACACACACACACACACACACACACACACACACAGGACAGGGAAGAAAAAAAGACCAATTATGATTTGGGATGGATTTTTTTTTTTAATCCTGTCGATATTTACTTGAGATGTTTTGAAACTTTCATTAGTTGTAGACTCCTTTAGAATTATTGTCATCTTAGTCGGTGGAGCCCTGGGTTCAGCCCCCAGCACTGCACAAACCAAGTGTGGAGGGATTGTACCTATATAATTGTAGCACTTGGGAGGTGGAGGCAGGAGAATCAGGAGTTCAAAGTCATCCTTGACTACATATCAGTTTTGAGGGCAGCCCGGGATATGTGAAAACTTGTCTATGATAAACAAATAGTGAATGCTGTAGTGTAAGTTGTGGCTCCGTTTTGAAAGATGCTGTATGTGAAGTTCAGTGTTAGGTCAGGTTAATGTTACTAACCTAAGCTGGGCTTCTGTGTTTTCACCTGTGCTTTATTTTGCCAGTTCCTCATTTGATTTTCAACAGCATGCTATGCTCAAACAAAATAATACTTAGATTAGTATCATTTGTATATTGCAAAGAAGATCTACCTCTCAAATTGTCTTCATTTATCATTGCTTCCTTCTGTATTAATAATTCAAAATAAAAGGAAAATTATTATGACTTCACAGTTCTTAAGCATATTTAATAATGCACAAGTCTGCAACAGTAAATGGTGCCACTGTGATAATTATTATCATTATTATTAATATGTTTGTCCCAGAAAAACGGATGTTTTATTATTTATCATTCTCTTCATATTGACTTTGGCTTCTTTTTGTTCTCGCTCTACCAGATATTTCTGGAAAGCCAATGAGTGCCTTGAAAAGGTGATTTGTTGTCAAGCTTAGGACATGTGATGGTAATAGCAAATTGATTGTGTGACACCAGAATGAGAGCTTGAAGATGATCTAGTCTTAAATTACTGAAATAGTAACTTCTTCTAATAGTTCAAAACATCCTTACTGTGTTACTGCATTTACAGTGTCACTTCCTGCCATCTTTCTCAACTCTGATATCGCTCTAATCAGTGATTTCTTGTAGCAGTTTTCTCCTTGCAAGCTATCCTGAATACCCCAAGTATTCATGGTGTCAAGGCTGTGCAGGGACTTTTATCTTTGTGTTTTCCTTGAGTGCCATCTATGTGTCAAACAAGAATCCTCTAGACAAAACGCTGAAGAAAATGTACAGTTCCTCAGTTGATCTGTATCCCTATCAGCTAAACCAACTCCATTCCTTCACTCTCAGAGGGGAAGCTCATCTCTAAAAGGACAGAGAGCGGAGGTGCTTCTGCAACACGCCATCGTTTTCCAGCCAGTGAATTCATCTCCTCTTCCCTTCAGATAGTTGCCCCTCCTCAATTCCAAATGGAATCCCTTTGCCAGCACCCCACCCCCCACATCCACATTCAGGAGAAATTTGCTCCACGAAGTAGCATGCTTGCTCTGTGCATTCAATTCCTTTCTCTGCAGTAACTTTTCCCCAGCACGCCAATAAACCTTCCTTTCATCACACAAGTGGAAATGCCATTACCATCCGCATTTCATCCTACCCCCATCCCATCTCTTGTTTCTTCATGTCAAGTCCCTTCAAAGAGTGGTTTACTCTCTTCTTTTGTTTTTTCAAATGTGGTTATTTATTTATTTTTAAATACCATACGAAGTATGAGACAGGACTTGTTCATATAGGACTTTCTTTATTCTTACCCTTTATTAACTTGAGTCTCATTCTCAGCCACCTTGAGCAACTTGATTTCCCTTACAAACACCAAGGAAAGCATTTTTAAAATGTGAAATGTTCCATGGGATATTTTTCTGTTCTTATCCTACTCAAAAAATCTCTGACTGAAGAGTTTTGATTGCAAACGTCCCTCTACATCATCTCCTCTTGCTTTGCTATTTAGTTATCTATTTAGGCTGCTTGCCAGCTCGACTTCTCAAGGATGCGGCCTTGGTTCTTCTTATTCAAAGCCATTTCTCACTCGTATTACTAAGTTCAGTGCATCACACAGATGCACAAATATTTGTTTCTTCTCAGTTCTGGAAGTCTTTTAGTGTGCCCACAGGGCTTAATTCTCAGACTTTTCCTTCACTCATTCTAACAATTTTTAAAAATACTCTGTCTGTCTGTCTGCCTGCCTGCCTGTCTGTCTCTGTTTCTCTCTCTCTCTCTCTCTCTCTCTCTCTCTCTCTCTCTCTCTCTCTCTCTCTCTCTCTCTCTCTCAGTTTTACCTGGAGCTCAACCCACTTGTCTAGGCTGGTTGACCAGAAGGCTGTTTCTTGGCTTAAATGATACTTTTAAAATGAAACAATGGCTTCTGTTCACTGAACTGAATTCCCAAACCTCTAGCTCATTTTAATTGATGTTTTTGTAATGTCACATCCTTGTTTTGGCACTGTCTTTACCGTCCAGATTAGTTTAATGTTATTTGGTCTATAGCATCTTTTATGTTAGTAAATGAAATTACAGCTTCTAAATACTTAAAGTAAAAAAAAAAAAAATAACCTTTCAGGAATTGGTCTGAAGTTTCCCATGTCAACTTAGCTGCCTAATTACCTAGAATTTATATAGCCATTTGATCATCTTGTCTTACTCAGTCAAATTGGACCGTCATTTTCTAGTTCACACAATTGTTAAGGAGATATTATTTGGTAGTGTAGACAAAGGATAAAGCTTGGTGAGGTCCACAAAGTAGTTCTCATTCAATAGATGCTTCAACTCTTATTGCCAAATCGCTTGAGAAAATGCAAGTGTCTCCAAGGCTAGACTTTTTCCCAAACTTTCTTCTTTTTTTCAGATGTTTTGCTTATCTAAGTGATGGTGCGTGTGATAGACTGCTCTATAAAAACAAATACCCTGCAAAATTTCTGTGTGCCTAAAATAGTTTTGTTTTTGTATATTTCTGCTTGTAGAAAAATGTCACACTTACAGTTTCCCACGTACAAATTGTTAAATAAGTCTTATGTAAATGTGAAGTTTTCTGAAGTCAGTAAATATGAGAAAGAAATTAACATTTCCCCTTATTTCAACTTGGTTTTCCACAGTTACTTGGCAACCAGTTAATGCTTTAAAAAAAAAAAAAAACTTCCTGTGAATATTAAATTACCATTTAGACGTAATTTTTTTTTTTTTATTGAAAATCAAATACACAGTGACCAGGTCCTTAAAGGACACAGCTGAAACCTAGCTAACATTATCTCATTGTCATAAGTGGCCTATGCTTTGCCCTTCCTGTTCAGTGATATTGTTATGTGCTGTTTCTTATGCATAATAAATTTATAGTAAAATCTCTGGATCTGGCATTAAAAATAAGGGCATGTCATGTGGTCAGCCACCCTTCTCAATGTCTAATGTGAGCTGGTCCTCCATAAACATTCTTTGCTTGTTTGCAAACATACATACACCATGTACTATGAATAAAATGACAGTGCATTCTGATTTGCTAGGGATGGATCTAGATTATATCTGCTATCACTGTTCATTACTTTGGCAGTCCTTTCCCCAGTAGCCCGTTTTAAACAATAGATTGCATGGTCATGTGAGATTTGAAAAATTCGAGTCACATATAAGAGCACAATGGGAGTGATTAGAGCATTAGAGACAGGCCTCACAAAAAAAATGACTAAAGAAATTGGGTTTACATACTAAAATAAAGAGAAAAGTTAGAGAGGTTATATACTCTTTGAGGAACAAATAGAGGAAGAATGTACTATAAAAAAAACCACACCTCTGCCCTCCCTCCTGCTCTAAGTGAGTGTCTGGTGCATAATACTAAGTTTTATGCACAGGAGGTATACTATGTAGAAACTGGAGATTAGGAGGATGTTGGACACAGTGCAAAGTAATGCTTGGAAGGATGTCTTTTCACAATTTGAATATTCTTTAAGGAACAGACAGAATAGAATACATGCTATACTTTAGCAGTTCTATGCTAAAGAATATACTGTAGGAAACAGTTGTGGGCAAGTGTACAATATGCACCCACTAGGGTTTATTTGCTTCATGTTTTATATTAGATCCATAATAGAGATAAGTCATCTGCCCACTAATAGAACAATTTATAAAATATGGATTATTCAAACAATGGAGTATGTCATACATAAATAAAGTAATTTAACTATAGCTATATGTTTTATAATATGTGAATTTCAAAAGTATGTGTTGAGCCCCAAACAAGAAGTACTACAGGATACAAGCAGAATAATTTCATCTATACAAAAAAAAGAGTTGATGAAAACTTTTAGTGTAGGTGTTCCCTGAAGCAGACCCTCCATAAGGATTTCAAGTTCAAGTGTTAAGGTAAAACATGAAATTAAAAACCCCTTTTTGACCTATGAGCAATGTCAATAGGGCTTAATCAAGTAGTTTATTTAGTAAGGGAAGAAAAATACCACAGTGGTGTAGTAAGGGGTGAAAGAGAAAACACTGTGTTTGCATGCCAGCTCTCACAGCATCTAGATTTTAATCTCATTAGAGACTCATGGGGAGTCCATGGAAAGTATGGAGAACAAATTTATTTTAGGGGTAATGAAGTAGAGCTATTTCAACATCGTTTTTTTGTCTGCTTTTGTTGGAAGGCTGCTGTGGAGTTCACAGAGGCTCCACGCAGCATCCCAGTCTCCTGCTAACATCTCAAATATGATGAGATTAGTTTAGGTGCGTGTTCTGGAAGATGTCATTCCTGAGTCCACAGGCTGAAATGCCACTGAACCATTTCTCTTTCTGGGCCCAACAGCAACTGGCAGTTTTCTAGTTTATCCAGTGAAGAGTTGAGGTAACACTTTCAGATGTGGTGTGTGTTTTCCAAAATATAAAGAGGTTGACCTACGATTTTGCTTCAATCCTAGTTGAAATGTGTGATACTTGTCCTCCTTCACTGGTTGGTGTTGCAGAACCTTGGACTTTTGAAGATCGTATTCAACTGTCCATCTAGTATGCATATGCCACTTCTTGCTCTTCGACTCCAGTGATTATGTCTCATGCCATGGATTGAAACATTCAGTAAAATGTACAGATGATGGAAGTTCCTTGGAACTACACCATGCTTCAGGTCAGGTGGAGATTCTGATGTCCTGCCCGCCCCCCCCCCCCAAATGGTATACTCTACCACCATCCATCATGATGTACGTAGTTTAGAAAGAACAAAGGTGATGAACTGGATAGAGTTATGATGAGAACCGTGTCCCTAAATCTTTTATACTTTCAAGGGAGACACTAGTCATTGCCATTCGATCCCCAAAGAGGTACTATTTCTAATTGTTTGTCTTATATACATTAAAGGGGGTTTCAAGGGCCTAAAAAACATTTTGTACTATATTTTATATAATTTTACTCCTCGGGGGCTAGAGCGTGGCTCAGAGGTTAAGAGCACTGACTGCTCTTCCAGAGGTCCTGAGTTCAATTCCCAGTGCCCACATGGTGGCTCACAACCATCTGTAATGAGATCTGGTGCCCTCTTCTGGCCTGCAGTCATACATGCTGTATACATAATAAATAAATAAATCTTTAAAAAAATAATAATAATAATTTTACTCCTCAAGTCAAGGAACCAATTTAAAACTCATCTGATCTACCAGCCCCCTAAACACACCCATTTTTATTAAGCATTCAAGGACTTGTGAAATAAGCGTGGGTGATTCCATAGATTCATTGGGATCAATGTAAACTAGGCAGTGACCAGGAATCAACTTACCATGGACTGACTGACTAGCTGGCTGCCCATGATATTTTGGATTCCTAATAATTCATGCCAGGCCTTATGTCTAAGAGCTCTTCAAAGACATAGAAGTTCTGGATTTGGCAGCATAAAGTTACTTACACGTGTTCTTTTGGTGTGAGGATTTGAAAATAACTGTACAGATGACTGCTGTGGCATTGAAAATTCCTTTGTTGAGGGGCCAGAACTTCCCTTCAATAAGCAATGTGACACAAGGTAGAGTGTGGTAGTCTGCCAGAGTCTAGCTCTGACCTGCTTCTACCTTTCAAAGGGTTCTTGGGGGGAGGAGAGAGGAATGAGAAAAAATTAGGTGGAAAGATAGATCTAGATGAAGAGGAGAAAGACAGAGACAGAAGATAGCTTCAGGAGGGCCTGGCTGAATACCCACACACCCCAGGCATTTATTCAAAAGAGCTTTTTATAATATACCAAGGAGAGAGGCAAAAGACCTCCCCCTTGCAAGATCAAAGCACACCATACAGCCAAATATGGACCATTTCAAATACCTGGTAAACACACCCCTGCATCCTATTATGCAGCCCTGCTGGATAAAGCAAGCTCAGATTCTCTGACCCTGAGTAAGGTCTCACTAGGAAGCCTCTGTGGGTCTCCACAGCAAACATACTTCCTTCCTCAAAATTATTGTTCCTATTTGATAACATGGAGCTCAGTTCCATAGTGGTCTTTTCTTTTTTTTTTTTTTTTTTTTTTTGATATATATTTTTTATTTTACAATACCATTCAGTTCTACATATCAGCCATGGGTTCCCCTATTCTCCCCCCTCCCACGCCCTCCCCTTACCCCCAGCCCACCCCCCATTCCCACCTCCTCCAGGACAAGTCCTCCCCCGAGGACTGTGATCAACTTGGTAGACTCAGTCCAGGCAGATCCAGTCCCTTCCTCCCAGACTGAGCCAAGTGTCCCTGCATAAGTTCCTGGTTTCAAACAGCCAACTCATGGAATGAGCACAGGACTTGGTCCCACTGCCTAGATGCCTCCCAAACTGATCAAGCCAATCAACTGTCTCACCTATTCAGAGGGCCTGATCCAGCTGGGAGCCCCTCAGTCTTTGGTTCATAGTTCATGTGTTTCCATTCATTTGGCTATTTTTTTTTCAATAATTGAGTAAAACTGAAATTTATTATATGCCACAGTCGTCCTAGGGACCTCCATGCTATATATATAGCCTCTATGGTTCTATGGGTTGTGGTCTGATTGTTCATTTTATATCTAGAATCCACCAATGAGTGAGTACATACCATAACTGTCTTTCTGGGTTTGGGTTACCTCACTCAGGATGATTTTTTCTAGTTCCATCCATTTGCCTGCAAATTTCATGCTTTCATTGTTTTTCTCTGCTGAGTAGTACTCCATTGTGTATATGTACCACATTTTTTTCATCCATTCTTCCGTTGATGGGCATCTAGGTTGTTTCCAGGTTCTGGCTATTACAAATAGTGCTGCTATGAACATAGCTGAGCATGTATCTTTATGGTATGTATCAGCATTCTTTGGGTATATGCCCAAGAGTGGGATGGCTGGGTCTTGAGGTAGTTTGATTCCTAATTTTCTGAGAAACCGCCATACTGATTTCCATAGTGGTTGTACAAGTTTACATTCCCACCAACAGTGGAGGAGTGTTCCCTTTGCTCCACATCCTCTCCAACATTGGTTGTCATTGGTGTTTTTGATCTTAGCCATTCTAACAGGTGTAAGGTGGTATCTCAGAGTCGTTTTGATTTGCATTTCTCTGATGATTAAGGATGTTGAGCATTTCTTTAAATGTCTTTCAGCCATTTGTAGTTCTTGTTTTGTGAATTCTCTGTTTAGCTCTTTAGCCCATTTTTTAATTGGACTGTTCAGTGCTTTGATGTCTAGTTTCTTGAGTTCTTTATATATTGTGGAGATCAATCCTCTGTCAGATGTGGGGTTGGTGAAGATCTTTTCCCAATCTGTTGGCTGTCTTTTTGTCTTATTGACTGTGTCTTTTGCCCTGCAAAAGCTTCTCAGTTTTGAGAGGTCCCATTTATTAATGGTTGTGCTCAGGGTCTGTGCTGTCGGTGTTTTATTTAGGAAATGGTCTCCAGTGCCAATGCGTTCAAGAGTGCTTCCTATCTTCTTTTCTATTAAGTTTAGTGTAACTGGATTTATGTTTAGGTCTTTGATCCACTTGGACTTGAGTTTTGTGCATGGTGACAGATATGGATCTATTTGTAATCTTTTACATATTGACATCCAGTTATGCCAGCACCATTTGT
Organism: Peromyscus maniculatus bairdii; assembly: GCF_049852395.1. Classification (NCBI taxonomy): domain Eukaryota; kingdom Metazoa; phylum Chordata; class Mammalia; order Rodentia; family Cricetidae; genus Peromyscus; species Peromyscus maniculatus. The sequence continues at coordinate 47,733,855 of NC_134867.1, read as the reverse complement.
TGAAGATACTTTCTTTGTTCCATTGTATAGTTTTGGCTCCTTTGTCAAAAACCAGGTGTTCATATGTGCATGGATTAATGTCAGGGTCTTCAATTCGATTCCATTGGTCCGTATGTCGGTTTTTATACCAGTACCAAGCTGTTTTTATTACTATAGCTCTATAGTAGAGTTTGAGGTCCGGGATGGTGATGCCTCCAAGGGTTGCTTTATCGTATAGGATTCTTTTAGCTATCCTGGGTCTTTTGTTTTTCCATATAAAGTTGAGTATTTTTCTTTCCAAGTCTGTGAAGAATTGTGTTGGGATTTTGATGGGGATTGCATTGAATCTGTAGATTGCTTTTGGTAAGATTGCCATTTTTACTATGTTAATCCTACCTATCCATGAGCATGGGAGATCCTTCCATTTTCTGATATCTTCTTCAATTTCTTTCTTTAGAGATTTAAAGTTCTTATCGAAAAGGTCTTTCACTTGTTTAGTTAGTGTTATCCCAAGGTATTTTATATTATTTGTGGCTATTGTAAAGGGTGATGTTTCTCTGACTTCTTTCTCAGCCCTTTTATCATTTGTGTATAGGAGGGCTACTGATTTTTTTGAGTTGATCTTGTATCCTGCCACTTTACTGAAGGAGTTTATCAGCTGTAGAAGTTCCCTGGTAGAGTTTTTGGGGTCACTTATGTATACTATCATATCATCTGCAAATAGTGAAAGTTTGACTTCTTCCTTGCCAATTTGTATCCCTTTGATCTCCTTTTGTTGTCTTATTGCTCTAGCTAGAACTTCTAGTACTATATTGAATAAATATGGGGAGAGTGGACAGCCTTGTCTTGTTCCTGAATTTAGTGGTATCGCTTTGAGTTTCTCTCCATTTAATTTGATGTTTGCCGTTGGCTTGCTATAAATTGCTTTTATTATGTTTAGAAATGTTCCTTGTATTCCTATTCTTTCTAAGACCTTTATCATGAAGGGGTGTTGGATTTTGTCAAAGGCTTTTTCAGCATCTAGGGAGATGATCATGTGGTTTTTTTCTTTCAGTTTGTTTATATGGTGTATTACATTGACTGATTTCCGTATGTTGAACCATCCTTGCATCCCTGGGATGAATCCTACTTGGTCGTGATGGATGATTGTTTTGATGTATTCTTGGATTCGGTTTGCCAATATTTTGTTGAGTATTTTTGCATCAATGTTCATGAGGGAGATTGGTCTGTAGTTCTCTTTCTTTGTTGCATCTTTGTGTGGTTTGGGTATCAGGGTAATTGTAGCCTCATAAAAAGAGTTTGGTAGTGTTCCTTCTGTTTCTATTGTGTGGAACACTTTGAAGAGGATTGGTATTAGTTCTTCTTTGAAAGTCAGGTAGAATTCTGCACTGAAACCATCTGGTCCTGGGCTTTTTTTAGTTGGGAGACTTTTGATGACTGTTTCTATTTCTTTAGGGGTTATTGGTCTATTTAAATGGTTTATCTGGTCTTGATTTAATTTTGGTATTTGGTATTTATCCAGAAAATTGTCCATTTCTTCCTGGTTTTCCATTTTTGTGGAGTACAGGTTTTTGAAGTATGATCTGATGATTCTCTGGATTTCCTCATTGTCTGTTGTTATGTCTCCCTTTTCATTTCTGATTTTGTGAATTTGGGTGTTCTCTCTTTGCCTTTTGGTTAATTTGGCTAGTGGTTTGTCTATCTTGTTGATTTTTTCAAAGAACCAACTCTTTGTTTCATTGATTTTTTGTATTGTTCTCTTGTTTTCTATTTCGTTGATTTCAGCCCTCAATTTGATTATTTCCTGGCGTCTATTTCTCCTGGGTGAGTTTGTTTCTTTTTGTTCTAGAGCTTTCAGTTGTGCTGTTAATTCATTGGTATGGGATTGCTCCATCTTCTTTATGTGTGCATTTAGAGCTATGAATTTTCCTCTTAGCACTGCTTTCATAGTGTCCCATAAGTTTGGGTATGTTGTACTTTCATTTTCATTGAATTCTAGGAACTCTTTAATTTCTGTCTTTATTTCTTCCTTGACCCATTGATGTTTCAGGTGGGTATTATTCAGTTTCCATGAGTTTGTGGGTTTTCTATAATTTTTGTTGTTATTGAGTTCTAACTTTAAGGCTTGGTGGTCTGATAAAATACAGGAGGTTATTCCAATTTTTTTGTATCTGTTGAGATTTGTTTTGTGTCCAAGCATGTGGTCAATTTTTGAGAAGGTTCCATGGGGTGCTGAGAAGAAGGTATATTCTTTTGTGTTAGGATGGAATATTCTGTAGATATCTATTAGGTCCATTTGAGTCATAACATCTGTTAGGTCCTTTATTTCTTTGTTAAGTTTCAGTCTGGTAGATCTATCTTTTGGTGAGAGTGGTGTGTTAAAATCTCCCACTACTAATGTGTGGGGTTTGATGTGCGTTTTAAACTTTAGTAGTGTTTCTTTTATGAATGTGGGTGCTTTTGTATTTGGAGCATAAATGTTTAGAATCGAGACTTCATCTTGGTGGATTTTTCCTGTGATGAATATGTAATGTCCATCCTGGTCTCTTTTGATTGATTTTAGTTTGAAGTCTATTTTATTAGATATTAGGATAGCTACACCAGCTTGTTTCTTAGGTCCATTTGCTTGGAAAACCTTTTCCCAGCCCTTTACTCGGAGGTAGTGTCTGTCTTTGGAGTTAAGGTGTGTTTCTTGTATGCAGCATATGGATGGGTCCTGTTTTCTAATCCATTCTGTTAGCCTGTGTCTTTTTATAGGTGAGTTGAGACCATTGATATTGATGGATATTAATGACCAGTGATTGTTAATTCCTGTTATTTTTTTGGTTGTGTTGTGTTGTCCTTCTGTGGTGTATGTTGGTGTAGGATTATCTATTGCTTGATTTTTCATGGATGTGTTTAGCTTCTTTGGGTTGAATTTTCCCTTCTAGTGCTTTCTGTAGGGCTGGGTTTGTGGACAGATATTGATTAAATCTGGTTTTATCCTGGAATATTTTGTTTACTCCGCCTATGGTGATTAAGAGTTTTGCTGGGTATAATAGTCTGGGTTGGCATCCATGGTCTCTTAGTGTCTGCATGAGGTTTGTCCATGATCTTCTATCTTTCATAGTCTCTATTGAGTAGTCTGGTGTTATTCTGATGGGTTTGCCTTTATATGTTACTTGGTCCTTTTCCTTTGCAGCTCTTAATATTTTTTCTTTATTCTGTGTGTTTAGTGTTTTGATTATTATGTGGCGAGGGGACTTTTTTTTTGGATCCAGCCTATTCGGTGTTCTGTAAGCTTCTTGTATCTTCATAGGTATTTCTTTCTTTAGGTTAGGAAAGTTTTCTTCTATGATTTTGTTGAATATATTTTCTGTGCCTTTGAGTTGGTATTCTTCTCCTTCTTCTATCCCTATTATTCTTAGGTTTGGTCTTTTCATGGTGTCCCAAATTTCCTGGACGTTTTGTGTTAGGACTTTTTTGTCTTTATTGTTTTCTTTGACTGACGAATCTATTTTCTCTATCGTGTCTTCAGTGTCAGAGATTCTCTGTTCCATCTCTTGCAATCGGTTGGTTATGCTTGTTTCTGTAGTTCCTGTTCGTTTTGTCAGGATTTCTATTTCCAGCATTCCCTCAGCATGTGTTTTCTTTATTGTCTCAAATTCATTTTTCAGATCTTGGAATGTTTCTTTCATCTGTTTAATTGCTTTTTCTTGGCTTTCTTTGATTTCTTCCCATTTTTTGTTCGTTTTTTCTTCCATTTCTTTAAGGGAGTTTTTTATTTCCTCTTTAATGGAGTTTTTCATTTCCTCTTTAAGGGAAGTTTTTATTTCCTCTTTAAGGGAGTTTTTTATTTCCTCTTTAAGGAAAGTTTTTATTTCCTCTTTAAGGTAGTTTTTCAATTCCTCTTTAAGGAAAATTTTTATTTCCTCATTGAGGGAATGTTTTATTTCTTCTTTAAGGGCCTCTATCATCTTCTTAATGTCATTTTTAGGGTTGATTTCTTCTGTTTCTTCTGTCATGGTATGTTTAGGTCTTGCAGGTGTAGAATCACTAGGTTCTGATGTTGCCATATAGGTCTTTATGTTGTTGCCTGTATTTTTGCACTGGCGCCTACTCATCTCTTCCTCTGTGAGGTGCAGGTGGTGTCTGTGTCTGAGAGTGCCTCTCTTGTTCTAATTTTTAGTCTTGGCTTAGTAGGGGTTCTTGGTTAAATTGGTGCTTTTGGGCTATTTCTTCAGGGGCAGCTGATTTCGATCGGTGAATTATATACTTATGATTCTGGTGATCTGGTTTGGTGTCTGGGTAGCGCCTTCTTCTGTGTTCTCAGGTCACTTTTTGTTCATTTGTCAACTCCTCAGCTGATCTTGTTTCTTCAGACTTTAAACTGTAGGCATCTGAATCCTCTCCCAGATGGTTTTCAGCTGAGCAGGGTAGTCTCACCAACACCTCCAAGTTGTTGGGTTTCACAGGATCAGCAGCTGGGCCCTGGGTTGTCCTCAGACGGAGTGTTCAGATTCGTTCTGGTTCTGACCCACGGAGATAGCTTCTTCCCCAGATGTTGGGGTTAGGGGCGTCCCTGTTCCAAGCTGTGTCTGCTTGTCTCCGTCCCTGGGCCTGTTTACCTCTGGGGGCCGCCACCGGGCCTGTATGTCCCTGTCGGCCGCTGCACGTCTACCTCAGCGGGCTGCCGCTGGGCCCGTCTTCCTCCACAGGCCGCCGCCACAGGCCTACCTGCGTCTGCTTGTCTTTGCCGCAGGGCCTGTCTACGTCTGTGGACCGCCGCTGGGCCTGAATGTCTCTGCCGGCTGCCGCCGGGCCTGAATATCTCTGTCGGCTGCCGCCGCTGGGCCCGTCTACCTCAGCGGGCTGCTGCTGGGCCCGTCTACCTCCGCGGGCCGCCGCCGCAGGCCTACCTGCGTCTGCTAGTCTCTGCCGCCGGGCCTGTCTACCTCTGTGGGCCGCCGCTGGGCCTGAATGTCTCTGCCGGCTGCTGCCGGGCCTGAATGTCCCTGTCGGCCACTGCCGCCGGGCCCGTTTACCTCAGCGGGCCGCCGCTGGGCCCGTCTACGGCCCGTCTACTTCTGTGGGTCGCCGCTGGGCCTGAATGTCTCTGCCGGCTGCCGCTGGGTCTGAATATCCCTGTCAGCTGCCGCCGCTGGGCCCGTCTACCTCCACCAGCCCCCGCCGCAGGCCTACCTGCGTCTGCTTGTCTCTGCCGCCGGGCCTGTCTACCTCTGTGGGCCGCCGCTGGGACTGAATGTCCCATAGTGGTCTTTTCTGAGCTCTGACCTAAAAGAAGAGCTGTCTACCTGACAGCTGGTTTTCCCTCAATAGTGTATCTGCTGTTGATGGAGCAAGAAGAAAACCCTTACTTCCTTCAGTGTTCAGCTGGTGGTGCCTCTGGTTCTGACTACGTTCTGTTGTGCTCACCCACATATCTTCTTTCCTTTCCTTCATACTCTGAAGTAGTCATAACTTCATTCATAATCTGTCATACGACAGTTTCCACATCTTGCTTTATCATCTTACCCCTTCCCCTCTATTTTAAGGAACCATTCCACTAATGTATTAGAGTCTGGCCTCAGCAGTCCTTGCTAAGACATTATTTACTGAGTCTCCGGGAGTACCCTAAAGTTAAAAAGCATATCTTATATTATTCTAGGTCCTGTTTCAGACATGTCCTCACAGTTCCTGTCTGTATATAGTAGATAGGTCCTGTGACATAGTAAGTAATTTGTTCCCTCTTGGGGGTGAATCATTCTCCAGTTAGGCCCTAATTGGGCATAATCTTAGTAAGGGCTGTATAAACCCTGAGACACGGCCTTTCTAGAACAGAAAAGAAAAAAAAATCATCCTTCCATCGTAAGTCTGGCAGGAACTCCCCAATTTCAAATCTGCAATCAGAAAACTAAAAAACAATTCAGGAATAATCAAATAAAATAGAAACAGAAAAATATGAGCATATCTGGAAAGATTAGAAAGTACAAACTCATTATCACATAGTAGCAAAAATCTAAAGAGGACAAAGATGTGGCCAGTGAGCAGCATTCTGAGGAAACGAAGCCTAACAGATGACTAGGCACACTACTGGCCACGTTCCGAAGTGTTCTACTTTGCCAAGCTTCAGACATAGGTTGGAACTCACAATTCTCACATCTAGCATCTAACATTCAACCATCAATGTCTACGTCACAGTGTATTGCTAAGTCTGGATAGCTACTAGCTCAGAGTTAGTCAGTCATTCTAGTTTTTCTTTGGGTTTCAGGTTTCTGATAGAATTCTTGCTTTTACTTTGGTGAAATACTAAGTTGTTTAGTTAACTTACTCATTTTCAGTTAAGCACACAATAATGCATTGATAAATTGAAAATTAAAAGAGAGAAGAAAAGTTATATTGAGCCATATACAAGGAAAACCCCAAAGGTGGGGTATTCATGATTAAAGTATGTCTCAGTTATGTATAATTGAGCGCCAAGGGAGAGAAGAGAGAGAATTGGGAAGGACAATTATAAATAAGTCCTGGTCAAATTTTTAAAGCCAGCTCTGGAGATTTGTACTCCCAGCTACTCAGGAGGCTGAGGCACGAGGATCATTGATTCAAGTCCATTTCTAAAATCTAGAATGAGTTCAAAGCTAGTCTGAGCAACTTAACTAGACCTGCCTCAAAATAAATGCATTTTCAAGGCTGAGGGTAAATCTCAGTGGCAGAGCACTTATCTAGCTTAAGCAGAGCCATAGGTCCAATCCCTAAAACCACATAAAAATGATGATTTTTCAAATTTAATGAATGAGATTTATATATGTGAAAATGTTAGCAAATAAGCAGAATAAAAAAATACGAAGAGGCTCATCCCAAGGTTTCACATCAATGCCAAATATGGAGTGTTCACAGAATGCTATTATTAGATACATGTTTGGTAACACTAATTATATTGGTTTCCTAGGGCTTCTATAACTAATGCAAACTAGAAACACATTTTCTCATAGTTCCAGAGACCAGAAGTCAGTGTTTGAGGCACAGCCATGCTCCCAGGAAAGCTCTGGGGACAGTCATCCCTTGGTGCTTCCTAACTTTGCCTGGGGCCAGCAATCAATCCTTCATGGTCCTTGCCTTTCAGTTTGAGTCATTCTAGTCTGCCTCCATGACCACATGGCCATTGCTGCTACTGTTTCTGGGATTGCTATTTCTTACAACTAGCACAATGGAGACTCTGGCAGCAAAAGTAGCTACCACAGTTAATTAATCTTCCATTCTATTGGGTATGATAAATTTAATTCAACAGTTATATACATTTGAATTTGTTTTGTAAGTTGTAAAATTTAAAACTCAAGTTCCATTTGCTTTTGGGATACCATCTTACAAGGACTCCAATTTGCATAAGGCTTGAAGGAAGGGAATGGCTCAATTGCCTTTAGCCTCCTGGCTATGGGTGGGTTAGGACTTCTGTTGGTCTTTTCTGTGTCACACAGATTGCAAGCCCAGCACCATTTTGAGATCTTTGGCAACAGTTTACTCTACAGCTCACGTGGTTGAGCCTGTATGATAATGAGTATTCAGAGACTGGTAATGCTTGGGGGGCGGTCATCAACCTAAGACAGAGCACTTGTGTGGCCTGGGCAGGTGTCTCTATGACGGGTAAGGTGGTCTGCTGACGTCCCATGCAACCTAAGTCAGAAGCTCATTTTTTAGTAAAAAAGGGGAGACCTGTAGGGCCCTGGTCTCCTCCCATATTGAGTAAAGCCATTGCCTGTTTACCGACCTTGACCAGATGTCCTCCTTATGCTAATTCCCTGCCGGTATCCACCCTTCTGAATGCTTAAGGGAAGTTCCTTGTTTGTGTATTGCATATTGGGCGTGAACAGCTTAAATGCAAGATTGTAAACATCAATAGTGAACTTCTGCCCTCTGGGGTTCTCCCGTTGTGCTGTAAGACTGTATTTAAGGTTTCCTCCCTCTTTCAATAAACGGCATTTGGCATTCTGCTGAGGTGAATGACCCGCTGTCTTTTGTCTCTGTTTTTCGATCTACAGCCCCTTGCTCAGACATGGTGAACGGGTGGTGGTAGCATGGGCATTATCACTACAGGGGTAGAGTCTTAAAGATATAGAGGGCTATGTTCCTTCCCATCTGTACAGAATTACTGGAGTAAGTGAACACACACTCCCCTTTGATGAAAGATCATGAAAAAATGGCTAGTTAAGTCCTTGCTATAACACTGAAAAATTCTTCCTGAAGGATCCCTGGCTTCCCCTTCAATTGATGGGGAATAGTTATGAGAACTGACTTAGGTTTGGAAATTGGGTGAGGAAATAATGTTTTCCCATTGTCAATGATTGTCCTCTGCTCTAGTCTTGAAGTTATGATTTTGTTGTTGTTGACTTTTTTTGTTGTTTTGGGGTAGAATTTCTCTATGTATTCTCAGTTGTCCTAGAACTCTCTATGTAGACCAGGCTGGCCTCAAACTCAGGGATCCACCTGTCTCTATTGACAGCATGCCAGTTAGAACAGGCTAGTAAAATACAAGTCTGAAAGCAAATCCCGTGCTCCCCATTCTGGTTTACTATCTTTCATCCTCAAGCAGGGAAAGGCAGCTGTACTGTAGCTGGAGGTAGCAGTAATGCAGCTCAGGGTGTCCAGATAACCTGCTTCACAATATTTAGGCCCAGGAGCTAGAGAATAGCTCAATGGCTAAGGGTTATCAAACAGCAATAATAATAATAATAAAATAGTTCATCTAGCTGTTCTTCCAGAGGACCTGGGTTGGATTTCCAGCACCCACATGGCAGATCACAACTGTCTGTAACTACCATCCCAGGAATTCTGACACCCTCTCCTGGCCTTTGTGAGCACCAGCCACATGGGTGGTACAAAGATATATATGCAGACAAAACACTCACCCACTTAGAGACAATTAAAGTAAAAATTTTAAGCCTGTAGGGCCAGAAACTGGGTTGTTCCTGTCCTAGTTCTCAGGGTCCCACTCCTTTATCAGGACTTTGATTTGATATGGGATAATTGCTGGGACTTCTAATTCAGCATTTGGAACTCACAATTCGATCTTGTGCCTGATTTGTTTGTAGTCTATCCTATAGCCAAAGACAAGGAGGCAGAGTGTCCCCTTTTAGAATAATCATGCTCTTCCACATCCTGTAGTGAGTTGAGCTGTGTCCCTAAAAAGATATGTTCAGATTCCAATCCTTAGTGTCGGTCAATGTGACCTTATTTGGAATTCTGCAGATCTGGAGATTTTTGCAGATGTAATCAAGTCAAGATGCAGTCATGCTGGATTAGAGTCCCCCCCACCCCACCCCCCACATCAGTGGCTAGCACTCTTAGGAAGAAAAAGGAGATTTTGAGAAATAGAGACAAAAGTGCAGAAGGAAGACGGCCATGTGGTCATGGAGGCAGAGACTAGAATGACTCAAACTGAAAGGCAAGGACCATGAAGGATTGATTGCTGGCCCCAGGCAAAGTTAGGAAGAACCAAGGGATGACTGTCCCCAGAGCTTTCCTGGGAGCATGGCTGTGCCTCAGACACTGACTTCTGGCCTCTGGAACTATGAGAAAATGTGTTTCTAGTTTGCATTAGTTATAGAAGCCCTAGGAAACCAATATAATTAGCGTTACCAAACATGTATCTAATGATAGCATTCTGTGAACACTCCATATTTGGCATTGATATGAAACCTTGGAATGAGCCTCTTTGTATTTTTTTATTCTGCTTATTTGCTAACATTTTCACATATATAAATCTCATTCATTAAATTTGAAAAATCATCATTTTTATGTGGTGTTAGGGATTGGACCTATGGCTCTGCTTAAGCTAGGTAAGTGCTCTACCACTGAGATTTACCCTTAGCCTTAAAATACATTTATTTTGAGACAGGCCTAGTTAAGTTGCTCAGACTAGCTTTGAACTCATTCTAGATTTTCGAAATGGACTTGAATCAATAATCCTCCTGCCTCAGCCTCCTGAGTAGCTAGGAGTACAAATCTCCAGAGCTGGCTTTAAAAATTTGACCAGGACTTATTTATATAGTTGTCCTGCCCAATTCTCTCTCTTCTCTCTCGGCACTCAATTATACATAACTGAGACACACTTTAATCACGAACCCCCTGCCTCTGGGGTTTCCTTGTATATGACTCTATAATTTTTCTTCTCTCTTTTAATTTTCGAACAACTTTAAACGTACAGAAAAGGTGAAAGAAGATCTCGAACGCAAAACAAAACAAAAACACAAAATCCTTTGATAGAAGCTGTAGCCTGACCCATTGCGTGGAATAAGCGGTACACAGCTCTAAGCTCCCACCCTCCCCTGAGCTTCAGTGCCCTCTCTAAGTTACTGTCCTGTTCCCAGTTCCTGCATGTCGTGTAACACCGTGCCTTCCTGCATGTGCCTGCCTAGCATGAACCTTCTGATAACTTCCTTGTCCACTTGTTCAAGTAGATTGGGAACACACGGGCACATTAGTGCATTAAAACTTTACCAGAAAAACCAGGTCAATGAACTTATCAAATCTACCAGAGCAAGGATGAAACCTCTTACTTGGATCATGTAAGATAAAAAGGAGGCACTTCCAAGAGTGTGGTGGCAGTGGCTGCTCTCCCCTGCCATGTCACCGCTGGGCACATGTGCAAGGGATGAGCAGTTAGAGAGCTCTTGACTGCACCTGGGGCTTCAGTTCCACACAGCTCCCTGACTGATGCCACCCACTCGACTTTCTGCTCACGTGTCTGTCTTTTCAGTCTACCTTTCAGTCTGACTGTCCATCCTGATCATTCCTATGTCCTGTCTCCATTCACAGTTCTGAATGTTGCCATCTAGGCACTGGGGGGATTACTGTCATCAACCACCCTCAGTGACTTTCTTTGTTTCATTTATTTATTTATTTGTCTGCTTTCTGTGTGTGTGTGTGTGTGTGTGTGTGTGTGTGTGTGTGTGTGTGCATGTGTGTGTGCATGTGTGTATGTGTGTGTATGTGTATGTGTGTGTGTGTGGTGTGTGTGTGTGTGTGTGTGTGTGTGTGTGTGTGTGTGTGTGTGTTGGGGACTCTAAACTCAGTCCTTAAGCTTTCAGAGACAGCACTTTACCCACCTCGTCGTCGTCTCGCCAGTCCAATCCTTATACATCTTTACTAGATCTCTGCTTCTGCCTTCAGTGAGGTTTCTTTGGACACATCTTAGTTATTTTTCTATTGCTGTGAAGAGATGCTGTAGATGTAACCAACCGTCTTATTAAATAAGAAACACAGAAACAATGTAAAAGAGAAAGCCGAGAAGTCAGAGCTCAGAGCTAAAATCTCACCATTCCTCCTGCTGTCCCAGCTTCGCGAAAAGAGACCTACTTCCTGTCGGTTCGTTTTTTTAAAGTATGTTGTTCTGCCTTCTCATTGGTTGTAAACCCAAACACATGACTGCCTCGTCACTGTCTGAATGTACAGCCCCCTAGGTCTTAAAGGCATATGTCTCCAATGCTGGCTGTATCCCTGAACACACAGAGATCTTATGGGATTAAAGGCGTGTGCCACCACCGCCACACTCTTGCTATGGCTCTAATAGCTCTGACCCTGAACACACAGATATCTATGGGATTAAAGGCGTGTGCCACCACCGCCACACTCTTGCTATGGCTCTAATAGCTCTGACCCCCAGACAACTTTATTTATTAACATACAATCAAATTAATATTTCAGTACAAATCAAAATAATATTTCAATACAATTAGATTACCACCACATTTCCCCTTTTCTATTTTAATAAAAAGAAAAAAAGCAAAAGGTTATGACTAACAAAAGAAAAACTATATACAAAAGTACAATAACTATATACAATATATACAAGTAATAAATACCTAAACAGGTATTTGACGAATCAGAGAAAATAATTCCATTATCTATCCTATTTTGATAATTCCAAGATGTATCTAATGTACTTTCTATCCTAATTAATTTTCAACTATAACTAACTAATCTTCAACCATAACTAACTAATCTTCAACTCCCTCAGAGACCCAAGAAGGGAATAATATTAGCTAACAAAAATAAAAACAGGAAGTGCATGCAAGCAACTTCCAAAAAAATTTTGTGAGTTGACAGAAACAGCCAGCTGCCTGGGCAGTCACCTGAGGTTTCTCCGCAGTGTTGGGGCATCATCTTCAGCCTATAGGCTTAGTGTATCTGACAGACTCATTTGTGAAGTAGGATGTACACAAGGTCAACAGTTCAACCTCACATTGGGTGAGAGCAGTCCACGTACCAGAAACACCTGAATTCCACTAGTGTCCTGTCATGATTCAGGATTTTAAATTCTGGAAATTGTTGACAGTTTTTTAATTCAGCTGTCCATTCTTCTTGGCTGTGTATATATGGCTTCATCTCAGCATCCCCTTCTTCTCCACATCCCTCTATTAAATGCCAGTCTACTTTTGAGAGGCATGAGCTTTCAGCTGCTGTTCCATTGTACAACAGAATCCATCGGCCCTCTGCCTGTTAAGCTGCCTTCGAAGAAAAGGGCACCGTACCTTTTCCGGATGCGAAGGCCACTTCAGGGATGGGGCCATATTGTCCTGGCCTCAGAAGATGCCTTTTGATAAAGCCATAACCACACTTGTTTTGGCAAGAATCAGTAGTCCCTTGTTTCGTGATCTGTCTGTCCATTTTGTCCTGTTGATTCGAGGATACTTTGTTGTCCAGTGGCTAACTTTTGCCAGAATGAAAGTTGACTCCATATGCAGTTTCTTCAATGCCCATATTTTCTCTAAAGTAGATTGGTACTGCCAGGAGCCGACATGTCTCAAAAAAGAAAAATTCTCTAAGTTATTAAAACATTTTAAATGCCATATTCTGTAGATCTCTGAAGGGTTTGAAGATGACCTGTCTAGATGACCTGTCTAAAACATCTCTGCTCAATTTTTAAAACATATCTAATATGACTACAAGTTCTATGATAATGTCTAACTACTAGCTTTCATTTCTTTATATCCTAATAGTTGATAATAATAACATTCAAGGATCAGAAATTTGCATTACATTGTTAAATGGATGGAATAAATACAATTAGAAATATACATATAGCATTTTCTAACAATATCAGTTTCAAATTTGTGTACAATATAAAACAATTCAATCCAATGTAAAGTATTTAAAACTAGTAATTGTCTTTTTCTTTTCTTTCTTTCTCTTTTTTTTTTTTTAAACAAGAACCTTAAATCTAATCTCCTTTGCTTAGCCTTTTTCCTAACCCTTGACAATAACTTGTAACCAACCCCCCTAAATACTGAAAATTATCCCAGACCCAGAACCCATTAAAAAGACCAAAAAACCACCCGCCCCACACCACCTCTTTGGGAATGTGGGCGTCGTATTCTTAAAATTGCTTCCTGCTGGGTATGGGCGAAGTTTTCTTTATCCTGAAAGAAAAATTTTAGGTTAATTGTCAAATTCTAGGAGAGGTAACTATATCCTTCATTATCCAGTCTGTGTATAATGCCAAAGTTGAGGGTTTATCTCAAATCCTTATTCAAGTAGTCTTTGAGACTGGATCATCTCAGCTAGTCATCTCAAATTTGCTCTGAGCACCTTGTAGTTCAAAGCTGATCTATGGATGATGTTTGTCAGCTTAATGATATTATTATTGTCCACGTGGAATTGTTGTTGTTGTGGGGCCCCATCTTCTTTCTGGAGACTTCAGTTGATGTTAGGCCTGGCCATGATTTCCTGCAGAAAACTGATAAGAGACTCGAACACAAAAACATATATATGCAGCTAGCCTTTTTTCTAGAATTAGTTAGTACTCTATGTGACCATTCATATCTTAACAAAGTTTAAAATGTATATATATATATTAATCTTGTAAATTTTGATATAAAATTTATACTTTGAGAAAAGTTTAAAGAATCAGAATAGAATCAGAGTTGAGATTAGTAATAGAATAGTCCCTTAATTAATTTTGCTTTTGTCCTGTACCATAGCAGAAGATGGCTCTTATTCTGGCATGATACAGGGAGTTTGCATTTTCCTTTTAACAACATGCTTGATTTTAAAGAAGGAGAGAGCCATTCTCCAACTCCAAAGTCAGCTTTAAATTTTAATTGAACTGGGACTATTAGAAAACCAAGAGTGTTAAATCTTTAGAGAAAAGCAGAAACAAACATTTAGGAAGACATAAAATTTTTTTTAGATAATATATACCCATACACCGTTTCACTCTGTTTCTTGGGATAGATGATTTGTCCCTTTTCTTCAGTTGTCTCATTTGTCCAGTGTTCTTCAGATTCCTTAACCTTCATTCTCCTAAAAGACAAAAACAAAAACCTTTCCCCAAGACTAATTTTGGGGATGTTCCTTTTTGGCAAGTTATTATCTGATGAAATGAAAAGGCATGTTTTATTGATACAAGTTAGTTTAAATTGGATGTTCATGCTGGTTGATGAACTATCACCTCCTCTAATTAAGAGGTCTCTCTTGTTCAAATCGAACCTTTATCAATTTTGATGGTACCCACAGCTTATCTTCTCCTGTAGAAACAAAAGCAAAACCACGTCCCCAATGTAATACATACCCTGGTTTCCATTCTGAGGTCAGCACATCCTTAAAGTATATAGGCTGATTTAATTCTGTAGTTTTTTCTATTATCCAATGTCTCTCTGCAGCTGTTGTTCCTTTCTCATTGGCATTCAGAAAATTCAAAGTTAGAAGAGCATTATGCAGTCTATTTCTGGGGGTTTTTGTTACCCATTTCTGTTTATTTAGCATATCCTTTAGAGTTCTGTTTGATCTTTCTATAACTGCTTGACCTGTAGGATTATGTGGTATGCCTGTAATATGCTTTATATTGTAATAAGCAAAAAACTGTTTCATTTTAACAGAGACATATGATGGAGCATTGTCAGTTTTGATTTGTGCAGGTATACCCATGATGGCCATAACTTCTAGCAAATGAGTGATTACAGAATCAGCTTTTTCAGAACTCAAAGCAGTTGCCCATTGAAATCCTGAATAAGTATCGATAGTGTGGTGTACATATTTCAATTTTCCAAATTCTGCAAAGTGAAACACGTCCATCTGCCAGATTTCATTTCTCTGAGTACCCTTTGGGTTACATCCTGCTGGTAATGGCGTCTGATTGTAGAAGGAACAAGTAGGACATTTCTTTATTATTTCTTTGGCTTGTTGCCAGGTTATGGAAAAATCCTTTTTTAAACCTTTACTATTAACGTGATGTTTTTTATGAAATTCTGAGGCCTCCAGCACATTTCCTATCAATAATTTATCAATCTCTTCATTGCCTTGTGCTAGAGGGCCTGGCAGACCAGTATGGGATCGAATGTGAGTTATATATAAAGGATGATTCCTTTTCCTGATTGTATCTTGTAATTGAATAAATAGTGAAGTTAATTCTGAAGCATCAGGGATAAATTCTGCAGTCTCAATATGTAACACCACTCTTTCAGCATACTGAGAGTCAGTTACTATGTTGAGAGGTTCTGAAAAATCCATTAATACCAACAGAATAGCATACAATTCTGATTTTTGCACTGAATTATACGGACTTTGAACCACTTTACTTAAATTTTCTGATTTGTAACCTGCCTTTCCTTCTTTGTTGGCATCTGTATAAAATGTACGAACTCCAGATATGGGTTTTTGCCGTACAATTCGAGGCAAGATCCATTCAGCTCTCTTTATAAGATCAACTCTATTGCCTTTGGGATATTTGCTGTTAATTTCTCCCAAAAAATTACTGCAAGCTCTTTGCCAAGGTTCACTTTCTGTCCATAATTTTTCAATGTCCTCCTTAGTTAATGGTACGACAATTTCTGCTGGGTCTATGCCTGCTAATTGACGAAGTCTCAATTTTCCTTTGTAAATCAAGTCAGAGATTTTTTCCACATAAGTTTTTAATTTTTTATTTGGTTTATTTGGTAAAAATATCCATTCCAATATAATATCTTCCCTCTGCATTAATATTCCAGTAGGAGAACGCCTAGAAGGTAAGATAACCAAAATGCAATCCAGCTTTGGATCAATACGATTCACGTGTCCTTCATGCACTTTCTTTTCTACCAAGGCTAATTCTTTCTCAGCTTCAGGTGATAATTCTCTTGGACTATTTAAGTCCTTGTCACCTTCTAAGGTTTTGAACAAATTAGTCAGTTCATCATTTTTTACCCCAACAATAGTTCGTAGATGAGAAATATCTCCAAATAATCTTTGAAAGTCATTAAGAGTCTGTAGTCTATCTCTCCGAATTTGCACCTTTTGGGGTCTAATTTTTTGTAGCTCTATTTTATATCCTAAATAATTAATAGAATCTCCTCTTTGTATCTTTTCAGGAGCAATTTGTAATCCCCAGCGAGGCAAAATTTTCTTTACTTCTTCAAACATTATTTCTAAAGTATCTGCATTTGAGTCAGCTAGTAAAATATCGTCCATATAATGATAAATTATAGATTTAGGAAATTTTTTACGTATCACTTCCAATGGCTGTTGTACAAAATATTGGCACAGAGTTGGGCTATTCAACATTCCCTGTGGGAGGACCCTCCATTGAAATCTTTTAACTGGTTGAGAATTATTATAAGTAGGCACTGTAAAAGCAAATCTTTCTTTGTCTTTTTCTTGTAAGGGTATTGAAAAGAAACAGTCTTTTAAATCAATAACTATGAGAGGCCATCCTTTTGGTAACAGAGTAGGCAAAGGCATCCCAGATTGTAGAGAGCCCATTGGCTGAATTACTTTGTTAATTGCTCTAAGGTCTGTTACCATTCTCCATTTACCAGATTTCTTTTTAATAACAAATACAGGAGAATTCCAAGGGCTGGTTGATTCTTCAATATGCTGAGCATTTAACTGTTCTTCTACCAGCTCTTCTAAAGCCTGGAGTTTCTCTGTTGTTAAAGGCCATTGCTGGACCCATACAGGCTTGTCTGTTAACCATTTTAAAGGTAGAGCTGTTGGTGTCTTTGGAAGATCATCAGTTGTTGTGCCCTGTTCTTGTATAATATGGATGGCTGGTGACCACTCATTAGAACAATATCTTCTAATATTTCTCTCAGTAACATGTGCTAGTTTATGATTTGTTTCTGAGATTGGAGGGATGTTAATCTGAGTATTCCATTGTTGCAACAAGTCTCGACCCCACAGGTTCATAGTTATGTTAGCCACATATGGTTTTAATTTTCCTCTCTGTCCTTTTGGACCTATACATTCGAGCCATCTTGCACTCTGTTTCACCTGAGATAATGTCCCAATTCCTAACAGTTGAACGTTTACCTCCTGAAGAGGCCAAGTTGGATGCCAAAATTCTGGTGCAATTATGGTAACGTCCGCACCTGTGTCTACCAGACCAGACAACAAAACACCATTTATTTTTATCGTTAATTTTGGTCTTTGTTCATTAATAGAAGTTTGCCAAAAAATTTTCTTTATGTTTTCTCCTGAATTTTCTATTCTCTCTGTTTCATCATTCTGACCAGCATGATTTATTCCAATAGGCATTTGGTTATTTAATCGCTCTCCAGAGCAGGCATTTCCTCTATGGCTGCCGGAAAGGTTTGAACTGGATTTGCACTGGGGGCCTGCCTGAGGCCCCTCTGGGAGTTTCCCGAAGACTGAGGCAAAGGATTACCCTGTCTGTCCTTTGTTGATCTACATTCGTTAGTCCAGTGTTTTCCCTTACCACACCTTCTGCATACTCCAGAAGGAAGGGGCATTCTGTTGCCATTGTTCCTTGAAGAAACATTGTTTCTGGAAATGACCTGTCTACAGTCCCTTTTCAAATGTCCTTGCTTTCCACATCCAAAACATCTAATACTCCTCAAACCTTTTGAAATTACTTCTCCTACCCATGTATCATCATGCTCATCAGCTTCAACATTAATTGTTTCTCTAATCCAATCTTCCATAGGTGCAGATCTTGCCCTTAATGGCCTGATTATTCTTTTGCATGCTGCATTCGCATTCTCAAAGGCCAAAGATTCAATTATTGCCTTACCAGCTTCTGAATCCGAGACCGTTCTCTTTACTGCTGAAGCCAGTCTTTGTAAAAAATCTGTAAAAGACTCTTTTGGGCCTTGCTTCACCTTTGTAAATGACTCAGATTTTTTTCCTGGTTCCTCAACTTTGTCCCATGCATTCAAGGCTGCCGTTCGACATAAAATTAGGGTTTGGACATCATATAAACATTGTGCTTGTGCTGAAGCATATTGGCCTTCACCCATAAGCTGATCCTGGCAAACTTGTACTCCTTTATCCCTCCATTGTTTTTCTATGTTTTTAGCCTCCTCCTTAAACCAAGTCAGAAATTGAAGTCTCTGGCTGGGTTCCAGAACACCTTGTGCGAGGTCCCGCCAGTCCTGTGGTACTATCCTATTATATGTTGACCAAGTGTTTAACATTTGCTTTATATATGGGGAATGCATGCCATAAGATACTATTGCCTCCTTAAACCTTTTTAAATCCAACATTTCAATTGGAGCCCAAGTATTTTGTGTAGCCATTTGATCAGGCATCTGCTGTACTGTTACAGGATAAATTAAGGGTGACTGTGTGAAAACAGGCTTTCTTTCTGCAACCTTATGATCCCGACTTGAAACAACTTCACTGTTAATTTCTTCTGTCTGAATTTTTACAGGTTTAACAAGTTCTTCTAACGCTGTTATCCTGGCACTTAAATTGACTATCTTTTTAAATATTAAAATGTGGATTATTATAGTGATGAGGTGCATAATTCCACCAATACTAATATTATATAGTTGTTCCATTGCCAGACTGCCTAAAATTTCGAACAAAAACCAATTTTCTTCCAATGTACACATAAAACCCATTTGTTTTTTAATGTGGAAAAAAATTCTCTTTTAGATAGTTTCCTTTAAAATATCTGATATATTATGACTTACCAAATCTGCGTAGAACAGTAGAAATCCGAGGGGATTTTCAAAGCAGCCACCTAGTGTCCCAGGTGTAAATCCAGAGAGAGAGAGAGAGAGAGAGAGAGAGAGAGAGAGAGAGAGAGGAAAGAGAGAACGCACAAGAAAGCGTAGCCGGCTAAAGCTTAAATGCAGCCACGTGTTCCCTCTTGTGCCGAGTCAAGGCTTGGGTCTGGCTTCCTTAAGCTCCGACCACGTGCGTTGGCTTTACAGGCAGGGCCCTGTTCGGCAGGGCAGGTCTGAGTTGTTTGTAGCACCGGCTTTAGGCAAGCTGCTCACAGACCTAGGCCCGGGCTAGAAGTTGCTACCCGGACTAGGACGCCAGCAGCTCGGACTAAGAAGCCGATTGCCGCCGGCCGCCGTGTGCCGCCGCTGCCGCCGCCGCCGCCGCCGCCGCCGCGGGCCGCCTGCCGCCCTCGCGGGAAAGCGGACCTGCCGCCAAGCCAAGCAGTTTTTAATGGATTCTTGTCACGTTGGGCGCCAGATGTAGATGTAACCAACCGTCTTATTAAATAAGAAACACAGAAACAATGTAAAAGAGAAAGCCGAGAAGTCAGAGCTCAGAGCTAAAATCTCACCCTTCCTCCTGCTGTCCCAGCTTCGCGAAAAGAGACCTACTTCCTGTCCGTTCGTATTTTTAAAGTATGTTGTTCTGCCTTCTCATTGGTTGTAAACCCAAACACATGACTGCCTCGTCACTGTCTGAATGTACAGCCCCCTAGGTCTTAAAGGCATATGTCTCCAATGCTGGCTGTATCCCTGAACACACAGAGATCTTATGGGATTAAAGGCGTGTGCCACCACCGCCACACTCTTGCTATGGCTCTAATAGCTCTGACCCTGAACACACAGATATCTATGGGATTAAAGGCGTGTGCCACCACCGCCACACTCTTGCTATGGCTCTAATAGCTCTGACCCCCAGACAACTTTATTTATTAACATACAATCAAATTAATATTTCAGTACAAATCAAAATAATATTTCAATACAATTAGATTACCACCACAAGATGCCATGACCAAAACAACTTATAAAAGAATTTCATATGAGGGTTCACTTATAGTTTCAGAGGGTGAATCCATGACCATCATGGTGGGGAGCGTAGCTGCAGGTAGGAAGGTATGGTGCTGGAGCAGTACCTGAGAGCTTACATCTTCTTGGGAAGTTGGAGGCATGGTAGGTGGTGGTATGGGCTTTTGAAACCTCAAAGCTCCCATACCCCCTGAATACACCTCCAACAAGACCAGCCCTCCTAGTTCTTCCCAACAATTCTCCATCTGGAAACCAACATTCAACTATATTAACCTGTAGGGATCATTCTTAATCAAACCACCACAATATGAGACCTCTTTAACCTTAGCCCATGCACACCCCCTCCATCTGTCTGTTTCCCTCTGTCTCTCTTTCTCTCTCCACACACACACACACACACACACACACACACACACACACACACACTACTGTGTACAGTATAATGTATGAGTTAATATTAGTGATTAAGATTGCTAGTGGCCACACTATCAAGAAAAATGTGATTCCTGGTAAATTGCAGTCAATGAAACTATTGTAGCTTGTGAATGTATTATTAGTCCAATAAATTTTAAAATTAGAGAGAGATGCAAACATTAATTTTTTTTCACCTCCCTTCTAATTTTCTCTCACTTTACCTATGTGTTAATTATATTTATATTGAACACATATATATCTACATTTATGTACATAGTAGGTATACTATATAAACATGATTATGGTGATTTATAAAACATGCAATCTGTTAATATCATATACATGTTAAATATTATATTAATATTACATATACATGTTATGTTTATATTTATGATTATAAAGTGATCTGGGAAGAGTCCATTCTAAATTTTTCATTGATGGTTTCCTGATAGTAAAAGGCTATGTTCTCTTTCATGAATGAATATTATAGAATCATTAAAATTAAGAAACTTAACATAAATACAATAATCCACGTAGTCCTTTTACACTTTTGCTATTAGGTCCAGTAATGTTCATTAGTGCATCTGTTTCCAGTGTCAGGGTCCACTTTAGGATCATGAATTTCATTTTGTCAAGCCTTTGTCACTTTTACGGTGGGTGACTCATCTGGCCTTGGTCTGTCACGGTATGGCACTTGTGAAAAGTATAGATCAATTATGAAAGAAGCCTCAACTTGGCTCTCTGCATCCTAATGAAACTGCCAGATCATTTTAGGTAGAAATTATACATGGGAACAGTATATAAAGTTATATTGCATTACCCTGCACTCCCTTTCTAGCCCCAGATGGTCATCTGTGTAGTAGCCTGTGTTCTTTGTGGAAGTGTGGCTTGGCCTATTAGAAAGTGTGGGCTGAGGGTTTTGTCAAGGATAATTGCACTGGATTCTAGCCGTGAAACCAATCAGATACATACTTTTGATGACTTGGGCTGAGTTACGTTCAAGAGAAAGTTGGGCATAGGAAGAGCAATGGAAGGTACAGGAGAGAAAGGCTGAGTCATGCTTAGTGGCAGAACACCAGAGAAGAGATCAAAGGTTGCCAGCTTTTCAGCATTCAGTTCTTAGAGTTGCTGGGACACCAGAACCACACTTAGATCCAATAGAATGTACTTCTCCTGTTTAAAACTTGGTTGTGTTTCTCTTCCTTCTACAGTGAGACTCAAAATGAACTAAATGATGCATGTATGGCTTGCAGGATGCTATAATATAAATGAGCAGGTCCATACCCACTGACTACTAGGATTAAAGGAGGCTCTGTGCCTAAAAGATAAAGTAAAGCAGAAACAAGGAAACTCACAGCTGAGCATATGGTTTCTGCTTCAGCTAAATGTGCCAGAGCTGCTCTTCCTGTTTTAGATGGATGTAAATTGGAAAGATGATAGTATCAAAACTTAGAATAGTATCCCAGCACAAATACTGCTTCCTAGAATGTCCTTTGAAAAAGAGTGAGGCTTAAAATGCTGTTTAAATATGGAACTGTTGCCTTCAAAGATTAGTAGAAAATATTCCAAACAAAGCATTCTGTGGCTATATTGTCCATGGAAACAAAATGCAAGGCCGGCCTTCCTTCCTTCCTTCCTTCCTTCCTTCCTTCCTTCCTTCCTTCCTTCCTTCCTTCCTTCCTTCCTTCCTTCCTTCCTCCCTCCTTCCTTCCCTCCCTCTCCCCCTCCCTCCCTCTCCCCCTCCCTCCCTCCCTCCTTCCTTCCTTTCTCACTCCATCCCTTCCTTTCTTCCACTCCCTCCCTCCCTCCCCCTTTCCTACTTCTGATACAGGCTCTTGTGTAACTCGGTGGGGCTTGAACTCAGTATGTGTTGCCATGGATAGCCCTGAATTTCCTCTAGTACTAGGATTACAGGAATTCACAACCATCCTTGGTTTCCATGGTGCTGGGGACAGAATCCAGAGTTCCATGCACGTTAGGTAAGTGCTCCTCCAGCTGCGCTACATCCTCAACAGACTTTCTTTTCTTGAAGTAATGACTCTTCTCAGTCACAGACTGTATGTTACTACATTCGGTGTTTCATGAACTCTTGATGTTGTGGTGTAGTCCTTCAGTTAATAAGAATCATTCATGTTAAGGGAACTGTATCTCTGTTAATCCCTCAGTTTCAGGAATCTTAGTTTATCAATGAAAACAAATACATAATAAACTTCCATATGAGTCTATTTTACAATATATTAGACAATGCAAACAGAACATAGGACTGTGCCTCTTGTGACCTGTAGCTCTAAGCTTAACAGTTCTGTTTTTGATTGCCTAGCCATACAACTAAAAACATTAAATTGACTATTAAAGAGATTGATATGTTGAAATGAAATTGTGTTTTTATTTATTGTGTGGAAAAATTTCTAGTCACGATTGTGGCATAGAACCAATTGCCACCCCACCTGGAACATGTAAACTTAATTAAACTGTGAGCTGTTTTATTCAGGTGCTTTTAAGTGGCCTCAAAGTGACCTGGACATTTAACTGAAAGTTAAAGATTTTTTTAAATAAATCAACCATCTCCTCAGAGCGAGATTACATCATATTTTCTAAAAAGAAAATGTTTTCAATACAAACATATTTACTTGTGAAAAGCAATTTCATGTACTGAACACAGAACAGGATTGGTAACTTAGGGAGATTGTTAATTGTGTATTAGTCTTTCCATGACTGATAACATTTGCCAGATAAGCTTCTGGGTCCATGAACACACATACTCACTCCTGAAAGTAATGAGCAAGTAGATTATGACAGCTTGCACTATGCAAATTTCTGCCACCAGGAGAAATGAGACAACACCGCTGAACTCCTGTCTTTTATTAAACAGGGGCTATGGAATGGCTTGTCACTTGATTTTAACAAGACTCATTTTCTTTCTGTTCACGTTAAATATCCCAAATACTATATACTTACATATTTTCTTCCTTACAGAGCTCCCATGCTTATCTCCTCATCTATTGTCTACATTACAAATTTCGAATTGGGAAACATATAAAGTGTATAATTAGTGTAAAAGTGATTGAGAAAGGCAAAATACGTTTGCCATGTAATTATCTTAACATACAATTTATGAGACTCTGAAGTCATCACTCTAAAATTACATGCTTGAGATGTTCTGCCCCTCCGCTTTTGCTGATATTGGTCCCTGGCCTAGAGACCAGCTTCCTTCTACCTGCAGAGAGAGCATCCTTTTTTTTTTTTTTTTTTCTAACACTCCAGGGTTTAGTGGCAAATCCTCTGTGATGACATCTCAGAGCTGCCCAGGCTCTTCATGCTGCAACCTATTCTGACTTGTAACAGACTAAGGGTTAGGTTAGACATTACTCCATCACAAGCAATTTAGGGTCATTAAAATGTAAAGACTGACTGGGCGGTGGTGGTGTACGCTGTAGATGTAACCAACCGTCTTATTAAATAAGAGACACAGAAACAATGTAAAAGAGAAAGCCAAGAGGTCAGAGCTCAGAGCTAAAATCTCACCCTTCCTCCTGCTGTCCCAGCTTCGCGAAAAGAGACCTACTTCCTGTCCGTTCGTATTTTTAAAGTATGTTGTTCTGCCTTCTCATTGGTTGTAAACCCAAACACATGACTGCCTCGTCACTGTCTGAATGTACAGCCCCCTAGGTCTTAAAGGCATATGTCTCCAATGCTGGCTGTATCCCTGAACACACAGAGATCTTATGGGATTAAAGGCGTGTGCCGCCACCGCCACACTCTTGCTATGGCTCTAATAGCTCTGACCCTGAACACACAGATATCTATGGGATTAAAGGCGTGTGCCACCACCGCCACACTCTTGCTATGGCTCTAATAGCTCTGACCCCCAGACAACTTTATTTATTAACATACAATCAAATTAATATTTCAGTACAAATCAGAATAATATTTCAATACAATTAGATTACCACCACATTTCCCCTTTTCTATTTTAATAAAAAGAAAAAAAAAGCAAAAGGTTATAACTAACAAAAGAAAAACTATATACAAAAGTACAATAACTATATACAATATATACAAGTAATACCTAAACAGGTATTTGATGAATCAGAGAAAATAATTCCATTATCTATCCTATTTTGATAATTCCAAGATGTATCTAATGTACTTTCTATCCTAATTAATTTTCAACTATAACTAACTAATCTTCAACCATAACTAACTAATCTTCAACTCCCTCAGAGACCCAAGAAGGGAATAATATTAGCTAACAAAAATAAAAACAGGAAGTGCATGCAAGCAACTTCCAAAAAAATTTTGTGAGTTGACAGAAACAGCCAGCTGCCTGGGCAGTCACCTGAGGTTTCTCCGCAGTGTTGGGGCATCATCTTCAGCCTATAGGCTTAGTGTATCTGACAGACTCATTTGTGAAGTAGGATGTACACAAGGTCAACAGTTCAACCTCACATTGGGTGAGAGCAGTCCACGTACCAGAAACACCTGAATTCCACTAGTGTCCTGTCATGATTCAGGATTTTAAATTCTGGAAATTGTTGACAGTTTTTTAATTCAGCTGTCCATTCTTCTTGGCTGTGTATATATGGCTTCATCTCAGCATCCCCTTCTTCTCCACATCCCTCTATTAAATGCCAGTCTACTTTTGAGAGGCATGAGCTTTCAGCTGCTGTTCCATTGTACAACAGAATCCATCGGCCCTCTGCCTGTTAAGCTGCCTTCGAAGAAAAGGGCACCGTACCTTTTCCGGATGCGAAGGCCACTTCAGGGATGGGGCCATATTGTCCTGGCCTCAGAAGATGCCTTTTGATAAAGCCATAACCACACTTGTTTTGGCAAGAATCAGTAGTCCCTTGTTTCGTGATCTGTCTGTCCATTTTGTCCTGTTGATTCGAGGATACTTTGTTGTCCAGTGGCTAACTTTTGCCAGAATGAAAGTTGACTCCATATGCAGTTTCTTCAATGCCCATATTTTCTCTAAAGTAGATTGGTACTGCCAGGAGCCGACATGTCTCAAAAAAGAAAAATTTTCTAAGTTATTAAAACATTTTAAATGCCATATTCTGTAGATCTCTGAAGTGTTTGAAGATGACCTGTCTAAAACATCTCTTCTCAATTTTTAAAACATATCTAATATGACTACAAGTTCTATGATAATGTCTAACTACTAGCTTTCATTTCTTTATATCCTAATAGTTGATAATAATAACATTCAAGGATCAGAAATTTGCATTACATTGTTAAATGGATGGAATAAATACAATTAGAAATATACATATAGCATTTTCTAACAATATCAGTTTCAAATTTGTGTACAATATAAAACAATTCAATCCAATGTAAAGTATTTAAAACTAGTAATTGTTTTTCTCTTTTTTTTCTTTTTTTTTTCTTTCTTTCTTTCTTTTTTTTTTTTAAACAAGAACCTTAAATCTAATCTCCTTTGCTTAGCCTTTTTCCTAACCCTTGACAATAACTTGTAACCAACCCCCCTAAATACTGAAAATTATCCCAGACCCAGAACCCATTAAAAAGACCAAAAAACCACCTGCCCCACACCACCTCTTTGGGAATGTGGGCGTCGTATTCTTAAAATTGCTTCCTGCTGGGTATGGGCGAAGTTTTCTTTATCCTGAAAGAAAAATTTTAGGTTAATTGTCAAATTCTAAGAGAGGTAACTATATCCTTCACTATCCAGTCTGTGTATAATGCCAAAGTTCAGGGTTTATCTCAAGTCCTTATTCAAGTAGTCTTTGAGACTGGATCATCTCAGCTAGTCATCTCAAAATTGCTCTGAGCACCTTGTAGTTCAAAGCTGATCTGTGGATGATGTTTGTCAGCTTAATGATATTATTATTGTCCACGTGGAATTGTTGTTGTTGTGGGGCCCCATCTTCTTTCTGGAGACTTCAGTTGATGTTAGGCCTGGCCGTGATTTCCTGCAGAAAACTGATAAGAGACTCGAACACAAAAACATATATATGCAGCTAGCCTTTTTTCTAGAATTAGTTAGTACTCTATGTGACCATTCATATCTTAACAAAGTTTAAAATGTATATATATATATTAATCTTATAAATTTTGATATAAATTTTATACTTTGAGAAAAGTTTAAAGAATCAGAATAGAATCAAAGAGTTGAGATTAGTAATAGAATAGTCCCTTAATTAATTTTGCTTTTGTCCTGTACCATAGCAGAAGATGGCTCTTATTCTGGCATGATACAGGGAGTTTGCATTTTCCTTTTAACAACATGCTTGATTTTAAAGAAGGAGAGAGCCATTCTCCAACTCCAAAGTCAGCTTTAAATTTTAATTGAACTGGGACTATTAGAAAACCAAGAGTGTTAAATCTTTAGAGAAAAGCAGAAACAAACATTTAGGAAGACATAAAATTTTTTTTTTAGATAATATATACCCATACACCGTTTCACTCTGTTTCTTGGGATAGATGATTTGTCCCTTTTTTTCAGTTGTCTCATTTGTCCAGTGTTCTTCAGATTCCTTAACCTTCATTCTCCTAAAAGACAAAAACAAAAACTTTTCCCCAAGACTAATTTTGGGGATGTTCCTTTTTGGCAAGTTATTATCTGATGAAATGAAAAGGCATGTTTTATTGATACAAGTTAGTTTAAATTGGATGTTCATGCTGGTTGATGAACTATCACCTCCTCTAATTAAGAGGTCTCTCTTGTTCAAATCGAACCTTTATCAATTTTGATGGTACCCACAGCTTATCTTCTCCTGTAGAAACAAAAGCAAAACCACGTCCCCAATGTAATACATACCCTGGTTTCCATTCTGAGGTCAGCACATCCTTAAAGTATATAGGCTGATTTAATTCTGTAGTTTTTTCTATTATCCAATGTCTCTCTGCAGCTGTTGTTCCTTTCTCATTGGCATTCAGAAAATTCAAAGTTAGAAGAGCATTATGCAGTCTATTTCTGGGGTTTTTTGTTACCCATTTCTGTTTATTTAGCATATCCTTTAGAGTTCTGTTTGATCTTTCTATAACTGTTTGACCTGTAGGATTATGTGGTATGCCTGTAATATGCTTTATATTGTAATAAGCAAAAAACTGTTTCATTTTAACAGAGACATATGATGGAGCATTGTCAGTTTTGATTTGTGCAGGTATACCCATGATGGCCATAACTTCTAGCAAATGAGTGATTACAGAATCAGCTTTTTCAGAACTCAAAGCAGTTGCCCATTGAAATCCTGAATAAGTATCGATAGTGTGGTGTACATATTTCAATTTTCCAAATTCTGCAAAGTGAAACACGTCCATCTGCCAGATTTCATTTCTCTGAGTACCCTTTGGGTTACATCCTGCTGGTAATGGCGTCTGATTGTAGAAGGAACAAGTAGGACATTTCTTTACTATTTCTTTGGCTTGTTGCCAGGTTATGGAAAAATCCTTTTTTAAACCTTTACTATTAACGTGATGTTTTTTATGAAATTCTGAGGCCTCCAGCACATTTCCTATCAATAATTTATCAATTTCATCATTGCCTTGTGCTAGAGGGCCTGGCAGACCAGTATGGGATCGAATGTGAGTTATATATAAAGGATGATTCCTTTTCCTGATTGTATCTTGTAATTGAATAAATAGTGAAGTTAATTCTGAAGCATCAGGGATAAATTCTGCAGTCTCAATATGTAACACCACTCTTTCAGCATACTGAGAGTCAGTTACTATGTTGAGAGGTTCTGAAAAATCCATTAATATCAACAGAATAGCATACAATTCTGATTTTTGCACTGAATTATACGGACTTTGAACCACTTTACTTAAATTTTCTGATTTGTAACCTGCCTTTCCTTCTTTGTTGGCATCTGTATAAAATGTACGAACTCCAGATATGGGTTTTTGCCGTACAATTCGAGGCAAGATCCAATCAGCTCTCTTTATAAGATCAATTCTATTGCTTTTGGGATATTTGCTGTTAATTTCTCCCAAAAAATTACTGCAAGCTCTTTGCCAAGGTTCACTTTCTGTCCATAATTTTTCAATGTCCTCCTTAGTTAATGGTACGACAATTTCTGCTGGGTCTATGCCTGCTAATTGACGAAGTCTCATTTTTCCTTTGTAAATCAAGTCAGAGATTTTTTCCACATAAGTTTTTAATTTTTTATTTGGTTTATTTGGTAAAAATATCCATTCCAATATAATATCTTCCCTCTGCATTAATATTCCAGTAGGAGAACGCCTAGAAGGTAAGATAACCAAAATGCAATCCAGCTTTGGATCAATACGATTCACGTGTCCTTCATGCACTTTCTTTTCTACCAAGGCTAATTCTTTCTCAGCTTCAGGTGATAATTCTCTTGGACTATTTAAGTCCTTGTCACCTTCTAAGGTTTTGAACAAATTAGTCAGTTCATCATTTTTTACCCCAACAATAGTTCGTAGATGAGAAATATCTCCAAGTAATCTTTGAAAGTCATTAAGAGTCTGTAGTCTATCTCTCCGAATTTGCACCTTTTGGGGTCTAATTTTTTGTAGCTCTATTTTATATCCTAAATAATTAATAGAATCTCCTCTTTGTATCTTTTCAGGAGCAATTTGTAATCCCCAGCGAGGCAAAATTTTCTTTACTTCTTCAAACATTATTTCTAAAGTATCTGCATTTGAGTCAGCTAGTAAAATATCGTCCATATAATGATAAATTATAGATTTAGGAAATTTTTTACGTATCACTTCCAATGGCTGTTGTACAAAATATTGGCACAGAGTTGGGCTATTCAACATTCCCTGTGGGAGGACCCTCCATTGAAATCTTTTAACCGGTTGAGAATTATTATAAGTAGGCACTGTAAAAGCAAATCTTTCTCTGTCTTTTTCTTGTAAGGGTATTGAAAAGAAACAGTCTTTTAAATCAATAACTATGAGAGGCCATCCTTTTGGTAACAGAGTAGGCAAAGGCATCCCAGATTGTAGAGAACCCATTGGCTGAATTACTTTGTTAATTGCCCTAAGGTCTGTTACCATTCTCCATTTACCAGATTTTTTTTTAATAACAAATACAGGAGAATTCCAAGGGCTGGTTGATTCTTCAATATGCTGAGCATTTAACTGTTCTTCTACCAGCTCTTCTAAAGCCTGGAGTTTCTCTGTTGTTAAAGGCCATTGTTGGACCCATACAGGCTTGTCTGTTAACCATTTTAAAGGTAGAGCTGTTGGTGTCTTTGGAAGATCATCAGTTATTGTGCCCTGTTCTTGTATAATATGGATGGCTGGTGACCACTCATTAGAACAATATCTTCTAATATTTCTCTCAGTAACATGTGCTAGTTTATGATTTGTTTCTGAGATTGGAGGGATGTTAATCTGAGTATTTCATTGTTGCAACAAGTCTCGACCCCACAGGTTCATAGTTATGTTAGCCACATATGGTTTTAATTTTCCTCTCTGTCCTTTTGGACCTATACATTCGAGCCATCTTGCACTCTGTTTCACCTGAGATAATGTCCCAATTCCTAACAGTTGAACGTTTACCTCCTGAAGAGGCCAAGTTGGATGCCAAAATTCTGGTGCAATTATGGTAACGTCCGCACCTGTGTCTACCAGACCAGACAACAAAACACCATTTATTTTTATCGTTAATTTTGGTCTTTGTTCATTAATAGAAGTTTGCCAAAAAATTTTTTTTATGTTTTCTCCTGAATTTTCTATTCTCTCTGTTTCATCATTCTGACCAGCATGATTTATTCCAATAGGCATTTGGTTATTTAATCGCTCTCCAGAGCAGGCATTTCCTCTATGGCTGCCGGAAAGGTTTGAACTGGATTTGCACTGGGGGCCTGCCTGAGGCCCCTCTGGGAGTTTCCCGAAGACTGAGGCAAAGGATTACCCTGTCTGTCCTTTGTTGATCTACATTCGTTGGTCCAGTGTTTTCCCTTACCACACCTTCTGCATACTCCAGAAGGAAGGGGCATTCTGTTGCCATTGTTCCTTGAAGAAATATTGTTTCTGGAAATGACCTGTCTACAGTCCCTTTTCAAATGTCCTTGCTTTCCACATCCAAAACATCTAACACTCCTCAAACCTTTTGAAATTACTTCTCCTACCCATGTATCATCATGCTCATCAGCTTCAACATTAATTGTTTCTCTAATCCAATCTTCCATAGGTGCAGATCTTGCCCTTAATGGCCTGATTATTCTTTTGCATGCTGCATTCGCATTCTCAAAGGCCAAAGATTCAATTATTGCCTTACCAGCTTCTGAATCCGAGACCGTTCTCTTTACTGCTGAAGCCAGTCTTTGTAAAAAATCTGTAAAAGACTCTTTTGGGCCTTGCTTCACCTTTGTAAATGACTCAGATTTTTTTCCTGGTTCCTCAACTTTGTCCCATGCATTCAAGGCTGCCGTTCGACATAAAATTAGGGTTTGGATATCATATAAACATTGTGCTTGTGCTGAAGCATATTGGCCTTCGCCCATAAGCTGATCCTGGCAAACTTGTACTCCTTTATCCCTCCATTGTTTTTCTATGTTTTTAGCCTCCTCCTTAAACCAAGTCAGAAATTGAAGTCTCTGGCTGGGTTCCAGAACACCTTGTGCGAGGTCCCGCCAGTCCTGTGGTACTATCCTATTATATGTTGACCAAGTGTTTAACATTTGCTTTACATATGGGGAATGCATGCCATAAGATACTATTGCCTCCTTAAACCTTTTTAAATCCAACATTTCAATTGGAGCCCAAGTATTTTGTGTAGCCATTTGATCAGGCATCTGCTGTACTGTTACAGGATAAATTAAGGGTGACTGTGTGAAAACAGGCTTTCTTTCTGCAACCTTATGATCCCGACTTGAAACAACTTCACTGTTAATTTCTTCTGTCTGAATTTTTACAGGTTTAACAAGTTCTTCTAACGCTGTTATCCTGGCACTTAAATTGACTATCTTTTTAAATATTAAAATGTGGATTATTATAGTGATGAGGTGCATAATTCCACCAATACTAATATTATATAGTTGTTCCATTGCCAGACTGCCTAAAATTTCGAACAAAAACCAATTTTCTTCCAATGTACACATAAAACCCATTTGTTTTTTAATGTGGAAAAAAATTCTCTTTTAGATAGTTTCCTTTAAAATATCTGATATATTATGACTTACCAAATCTGCGTAGAACAGTAGAAATCCGAGGGGATTTTCAAAGCAGCCACCTAGTGTCCCAGGTGTAAATCCAGAGAGAGAGAGAGAGAGAGAGAGAGAGAAAGAGAGAGAGAGAGAGAGAGAGAGAGAGAGAGAGAGAGAGAGAGGAAAGAGAGAACGCACAAGAAAGCGTAGCCGGCTAAAGCTTAAATGCAGCCACGTGTTCCCTCTTGTGCCGAGTCAAGGCTTGGGTCTGGCTTCCTTAAGCTCCGACCACGTGCGTTGGCTTTACAGGCAGAGCCCTGTTCGGCAGGGCAGGTCTGAGTTGTTTGTAGCACCGGCTTTAGGCAAGCTGCTCACAGACCTAGGCCCGGGCTAGAAGTTGCTACCCGGACTAGGAAGCCAGCAGCTCGGACTAAGAAGCCGATCGCCGCCGGCCGCCGTGTGCCGCCGCTGCCGCCGCCGCCGCCGCCGCCGCGGGCCGCCTGCCGCCCTTGCGGGAAAGCGGACCTGCCGCCAAGCCAAGCAGTTTTTAATGGATTCTTGTCACGTTGGGCGCCAGATGTAGATGTAACCAACCGTCTTATTAAATAAGAGACACAGAAACAATGTAAAAGAGAAAGCCAAGAGGTCAGAGCTCAGAGCTAAAATCTCACCCTTCCTTCTGCTGTCCCAGCTTCGCGAAAAGAGACCTACTTCCTGTCCGTTCGTATTTTTAAAGTATGTTGTTCTGCCTTCTCATTGGTTGTAAACCCAAACACATGACTGCCTCGTCACTGTCTGAATGTACAGCCCCCTAGGTCTTAAAGGCATATGTCTCCAATGCTGGCTGTATCCCTGAACACACAGAGATCTTATGGGATTAAAGGCGTGTGCCGCCACCGCCACACTCTTGCTATGGCTCTAATAGCTCTGACCCCCAGACAACTTTATTTATTAACATACAATCAAATTAATATTTCAGTACAAATCAGAATAATATTTCAATACAATTAGATTACCACCACAGTACGCCTTTAATCCCAGCACGCGGGAGACAGAGGCAGACAGATCTCTGTGAGTTCAAGGCCAGCCTAGGCTACAGAGTAAGGTCCAAGAAAGGTGCAAAGCTGCACAGAGAAACCCTGTCTCGAAAAACAAAAAACAAAAAAACAAGACAAAAATGTAAAGACTGTGTTTTTATGTTCTCCAGCTATGCTGAGCTCTGCAAGGGCATGGAACACATCTTGGACATATCTGTGTACTCCACATGACCTAACTCAATGACAAATTTCTCAAAAGTATTTGTGATGGATTGCTTTACAAATAGATATGTCTTTGGGGGAAGAATGTGAATAAATCAAAAATTATTGTTGTTACCTACTTCTACAAAGTGCAAATCCGTACCCTGTTGTGGGGTAGCAGGAGCATATCTGCTTTTCTAAATTCTGAGTAATTGGATTTATGGGCACTCTCTATTGAAAGTTGGTGGACTGGGCAATCCTAATAGTTCAGATTTTGAGGCAGGAGGATCATTATGAGTCTGAGGCTAGCCTGGGTTACATTCCAGGCTCTGTCTCAAAAAAACTAGGGATTCAAAACTCAAAGAACTTAAAAACACCAGACAGAATAATTTAGTAAAATTGACATATAAGACATCTGTTTTAAAAATCATTTTTGATTATTATCTGTTTTATATGTATGGGTGTTTTGCCTGCATATGTGTCTGTGTGCCATGTGTATGAGGTTCCCATGGAGGGCAGAAATAGGCATCAGAGCTCCTGGGACTGGAGTTATAAACACTTGAGAGCCTCCATGCAGGTGCTGGGAATTAATCCAGTCCTCTGGAAGAGCAGCCGGAGCTTTCTAACCACTGAGCCATCTCTCTACCTCCCCCTCCCCCAGTTATCTATTTAAAGTGGACAACTTAGGGATTGTGAAGAATATTCACAGTGTTGTGTAACCGTCACTAAAATTAATGTTAAGACATTTTTTTTTTGTCATCTCCCCAAGGAACCTTAAGTTCTTTAGTAGTTATTTCTCATTTTTTCTACTCTTGCATCCAATCCCTGGCAACACATAACTTACTTCCTACCCCTGCAGATCTCCTGAGTCTGCTCATTTCATACACATGGAATCATACTCTCCACGGTGCTTTTTGTCTTATTGCTTAGCACCATACTTTCAGGTTCATCTGTGTTGTGACAAGTATCATTTGCTCATTGATTTTATTCCATCCCATCCCATCCCATGATATAACAGTTGTTGATCCATTTATTAGTTGATAAATATTTGGGATGTCTCAGGATAGGTTTATTCTGGGTGATGTTTCCATAAGAATTCACACAAAAGCTTGAGTGACATGTTTTCTTATAGAGGAAAGGAAGTGATGGGTTGTATAGCCACTGTATGTTTCACTTTTTGAGGAATTGTCAAATTGATTTCATTATTTTACATTCTCATGAGCATTAGATGAAGCTACCCAAACTCAATATTCATGCTATATTAAAAAAATATGCTATTGGCTGAAGAGGGCTACCGAGTGGACTCTTCCAGTAGAAGACTCAACAAGAGGCGGGACTTAGTTTGTGGAACACAGTTTGAGTGGTAGAGACTGGAACACCAGGACAGTCCAGCCCACCTGGCCCAGGCTGGGCCGGGATTTGCTCCTCTCCTCTTGTCTCTGTCACCTCCCTAGAGGGATTTGCCCAGCTAAGGATTATTTCATTTTCCATATGCTTTCAATGCCTTTATTTATTTTACTATCTATTACTAAAGGCCAAAGTCCAATGTTTACTAGGTATGAAATTTTGTACATATTTATCTGTTGGGGAGGCAGGCACATTCTCTCTAGTATAATAGATCAACTGAAAATGCAGTTCAATAGCCCAGTAACAATTTGCATGGTAGCCTAGCCATCTTTCTCTAGGTTTCTTTCAGTGTTTATTGAATTCTCTTCAACTAGTTTACCAATACCCATTCTCTCATTTTATTTACTTAAGAGCTACTTTGGAACATTGTACGTTGACTGTATCCTTATTGCATGCTCCAATAAATATTTATCTTGGCATATATGCTTGGCTCCACTAATTAAATATGAGTATCTTACCTCCAGCTATTACACAGGTTCTTTAGAGGAACAAAAGCAATTGCGCCTGCACGTGTCTGGGTGCGCATGCGTACACCCATATACATTATGAATGGGGATCTATTAGATCCGCTTATATGATAGGGTCTTAGTCCAACAGTGGGCGTGTGCATGCTGGAGAGGTTGAGAAGCTGCTCACTCCATGAAGCTGGATACTCCAACAGTCCCAAAACAGCACTGGAGACCTGGAAGATCCCTTGAGGGTCTCTGGTATTCGGTCCACATTGGAAGGCCGAAGAAGCTGGAGTCTGATGACCGCAGAGGATGGAGCAGAAGAGATAGGTGCACTGACTCAGGGAGAAACAGAAGCAGACAGGTTAACGTTGCTTTTTCCTTAGACCTTTTCATAGCTGCGGCCATCCTCCTGGAGGCCCCTTGCACTTGAAGGGTGAGACTCACCCAACTAAGTTCCCCTATACCCTCTCCTGGCTTCAACGGGGCACCTGAAGGCACATGAACATATGCACATTAATACACACAATAAAAATGTCTAAAAAGAATGGTTTCAAACTTACCTTCTGCCTGGACCTAATCTACTTCATGTCTAAAATAGATTGATGTGGGAGTTATTGCTAAGTATGACTGGCAGAGTATGGGATTCAGCACACAGGAGTGCAGGGCCCACTGTTTGCTAGGAGACCATGACTGGGGATATATTTGGTCCCACAGCCGCCAAGGGTGAGCCACTTTTCAGTTACCACATCTTCAGACTCACTGGCTTTAAACTTAGTGGAGCCCCACTCACTTCTTTGAGATGTGGATCTTTTGGTTTCCAGGGAACTTGAACACGGCTCTACACAGGGCCTCCATCACATGTTCCGTGTTCTACAACTTGGAGTAGAGGACATGATGGCCTTGGCCATGTGAGTCCTGGCCACTGTGCCCTGGAGCTTCCCAACGGCACTGCATAACTGTTTGAAGCTTTGCTTGGGAAAGCATGGAGATCAGACTTGGAATATCCACCAGAAACAGTCTCCACAGATCCCCATGGAAACCCAGACAAGCTTAGGCTACACACTCTGCTCCCAGAGACTTGTTTGCAGCCATTACTCACCAGGGCTGCATGAGGAAAGGAACGTGGTGAACTTAACCTGAAATATGTTTATTCAGTGAATGTGGTGGTGGTGGTGGTAGTGGTGGTGGTGGTGGTGGTGGTGGTGGTGGTGGTGCATGCCTTTAATCCCAGCACTCATAAGGCAGAGTGAGTTTGAGGCCAGCCTAATCCTTATAGGAAGTCAAGATTATGTTTCAAAAAGTAGAACAAAAATCTATGTTTATTCTTATTATAACACACACACCACACACACACAAAATGGTTAGGGGGAAAAAAGCAAACAGTGAATTACAGAAAGTTCAAATTGTTAAGTATATTTTTTTCTCCAGATTTGCTCCACCCATGGCCCCTTTCACCAACCTTCATCCTTGGTGCTCTAAATCTTTTCTTTTCTTTCTTTCTTTTTTTTTTTTTTTTTTTTTTTTTTGTTTTGTTTTGTTTTTGTTTTGTTTTTTGTTTTTTTCAAGACAGGGTTTCTCTGTGTAGCTTTGTGGCTTTCCTGGAGAACACTTGGTAGCCCAGGCTGGCCTCGAACTCACAGAGATCCGCCTGGCTCTGCCTCCTGAGTGCTGGGATTAATGCCCGGCTCTAAATCTTTTCAAGAGTCTGTAAGAACATCCCTTCCAGTGATCACTCAGTGTAAAGAAAAGAAAGGCATTAATTAGTCAGTTGTCAACCAAGTTACCACAGACTTGGGATATTTTTTATACCTGAAGGAAGCCTTAAACCTGTGTCTTTAACTTCAAGGTCCAACCAACCACTTTGTCCCTCACTCTCTCCTGGCAGAGCCCATTTAGGTCACAGCCTTAACTCGGGCTTGTAGGGGTTCTCAGCTGAGGGAGGAGGTGTGGTCACAGTGATGAGGGTGGGATGAGATGGGCAGAGAAAGGGCAGCACCATGTCTTTTGAAATGGCGTATGCTGCACTGTAATTGTATCCCGGGGATCTTCCTTTTGTTCATAATTATGTGTATGCATGTGTATCTGTGTGGAGGTGTGTGCAGGTGAGTGCAGCTATCTGAACAGGCCAGAAGACGATGTTGAATCCTCTAGCGCTGGAGTGATAGGCAGTGGTGGGTGCTGGAAACTGAACCCCAGTCTTGTGCGCAGGCAGGATATGCTCTTAACCAATGAACCATCTCTTCAGCCCCTTGGGGGATAGCTTTTAAATGAACATTTTTTTTTAAAAGATTTATTTATTTATTATTATGTATACAGTGTTCTGCCTGCACGCCAGAAGAGGGCGCCAGATCTCATTACAGATGGTTGTGAACCACCACGTGGTTGCTGGGAATTGAACTCAGGACCTCTGGAAGAGCAACCAGCAGCTAATGCTTTTAACCTCTGAGCCATCTCTCCAGCCCTAAATGAACATTTTTATAGTATAAATGAATAATATAAACATAAATAAGGAAAAAGGAGCATGACAAAGAGGCCGGCGCTGATACGCCGAGGAAGGAAGGTTTCTTCTGTTGACTCACATTTCCAGAGGGGTTTCGAATAGCCTCAACCACTGGGGAAAGAATTAGCTGCAACTGACTAATGCACACTTCTTGATAATGCTGTATCAAACTTTCTCTGGGTTTTGCTCTTTAAGGCACAAAGTCAGGAAAGTATATGTGCCACATTTAACTTTTAGATATGTTCTTTGAAGTAATAAACTGTAGCGGTAACGCCCGCATTACCGCTAACCGTTCACCATGTCTGAGCGAAGGGCTGCGGATTAAAAAATAGAGACAAGAGACAGCGAGTCATTCGTACGTTTGGATGTCGAATGCCGTTTATTGAAAGAGGGGAGAAACCTTAAATACGTACAGGCTTACAGCACAAATGGAGGAACCCCCGGAGGGCAGAAGTTCGCTGTCAATGGTCTACATTCCAGACTCAATGTTAGTAAACGCCCAAAATGCAGGATACACAACAAGGAACTTCCCTCAAGCATTCAGAAGGGTGGATACCGGCAGGGAATCCGAATAGGGAGGACACAAGGAACTTCCCTTAAGCATTCAGAAGGGTGGATACCGGCAGGGAATCCGAATAGGGAGGACATCTGATCAAGGTCAAGCAAGCAAGGCCACAGCCACTCCTAGTCGGGGGCCAGGGCCCATGGCGCCCACAATAAACTTATACTTAAAGTGTGACTTCTATCAGCGAGTGTCCATCCATACACACCGTACCACAAGGGAAGATTAACAGCTTCCTGACTAGTGAAACACAGAGTCAGAAACATAAATCACAACCAAACCAGGCAATGGCTTTCTCCAAGGGGACTTTGAATGAATGCATATTTGAATTGGATCCTGAAACTCTTAGGTTTGAATTTATTACCCATTCTCCAAGAAATATTATAGCTATATATAAGATGGCATTATAGAAATGGAATAAAAATGGTTGGTTTTTTAAAAAATGATGTTACTCCACTGGGCTCAGTTTTTGCTCTAAATTCAGCATGTCACTCTAGCATTTAAATTTGACTGCAAATGGATTTAATAAATAATCTCTTTGAAAAACTACCAACACTCTTTGAAATATAAAGGGAAATTTGACAAAATCCAAGAAGGAAAAAGACTGGATGTAATGCAGTTTAACCAATGAATACTCAATCGTGTCTTCTTCAAACTGTGTTTCTATTATTAACGAAACAAATGCATAAAATGGGTATGGAAGTTCAAGCCTATAATCCCAGAATGTAGGAGGTTGAGGCAAAAAGATCGGGAATTTAAGGGCAATTTGAGTCAAAAGTTGAGTTTGAGACCAGTCAGGGCTTTGAGATTCCTCAACAGGTAAAAGTGCTTGATGCCAAGTTTGATGACCTGACTTTGATCTCTGATCCCCGGGCACACACACACACACACACACACACACACACACACACACACACACACACGTGCGCGCGCGCGGAATAAATGTATTATATAAAATTGAAAAATACACATGGATTTAAATGCATTCCATATAAAAATTTCTTACCAACCTGCCTTTACATATTCAACTGTTAACAAAAATGGATTTTTTTTTTTTTTTTAGCATATGACTTTTCCCTTTGCTTCCTGTGGACTGACCCCTTCTGCACTTCTGTTTCCTTGCATCTGAAAATGGGGATAACGTTGTAGTTACTGTGTCTGGCTCATAATGAGTTCTCAGTGACTATTACTATGGTTGATATAGCCGAATGATTGACAGTCAAAATTTGATTGAGGCCTGACATGTTGTTTACTCCCTAATTTGGTAATCTGCTTTCCACTTGCACTTTGCTTGGTACACAATATAGTGTGGGAGCCCGTTTTCAGGCTCCTCATGACTGCATGGAGAGGATGATCAGGACCACCGGCCTGAGTGCAGGTGTCTGAGATGGTCTGCACTTGGCTGTGCTGGGGGGGAGGTCTTTTGCTCTATAAATACCCTGGGGCAGAGACAGTCAGGGCCCATTGGGATAAGTTCCAGGCCCTCTCGAGGCTATCCTATATTTTCTATCTGTTTATCTTCACAATCTAAATCCTTCTATCTAATATTTCCTGCTGCTTGCACTCTAGAAAACTCTGGGGAGCTGTGGGGTTGGTGGGTAAACGCCCTGCAGAGTGGCGCCCAAACAGGGGCTAAAGGAAATAGGAAAAAAAATAGGAACTATAGACAAATGAACAGGGAGTAAAGACAAACTAATGGGGACTAAAGACAAAGGAAAATAATTACTACTGTACATTACTGTAGTAATGTAGGAAAAACTTAGAAGTGTAAGATTGTGTAGAAAAAAATAAGTAAGGCAACTAGACAGAAAAACTCTTCAGTTTTCTTTTTCTTTTCTTTCTTTCTTTCTTTTTTTTTTTTTTGGTTTTTCGAGACAGGGTTTCTCTGTGTAGCTTTGCGCCTTTTTCCTGGAACTCGTGTTGTAGCCCAGGCTGGCCTCGAACTCACAGAGATCCGCCTGGCTCTGCCTCCCAAGTGCTGGGATTAAAGGCGTGTGCCACCACCGCCAGGCCCTCTTCAGTTTTCTAACTTTGGGGGCCTATGAATGCAAACTAGGGGAAAAAATCTTTCTTTGAGCTTTACATGTAGTAAAAAAGCTCTTCTTTGAGCTTATGGAGAAGAAACAGTTTCCTATGGAAGCTTTTGACCTGGGAACAGCTGGACAGGAGAAAGTGTTTTCTCCCTGAGGCAAAAATGCTCGGGGTGGGGTGGGGGGGTTGGGGTGGGGTGAGGTGGGGGGGTGGGGGGTGGCGGTAAAAAGCCAAAAAGTTTGAAGTTCAGAAGTTTTGGGGAAAGTTGGTCTTTCTCTCTTGGGGGGAAAAATCTTTCTCTTAAACTAAAAGCTTTCCTTGGAAATTTTGGGGAAAAAAAATCTTTCTAAAAAGCCTTAATCTTTGTCTCTCAAACTAAAAGCTCTCTAAAAAAAGAAAAAAGAAAAAAAAACTTAAAAACTAAAGCCTCTCTCAGAAGGACAAAAATTAGAATTACCTGAAGATTTTAGTATGGGGACCACCTGTGATTATTTCTAAGGGAAAACAACACACCTCTTAAGACAGCAAAACCTCTCTAAATTTTCAAGCTTTAAAAATCCTCCCTGCGGGGCTGGAGAGATGGCTCAGTGGTTAAGAGTACTGACTGCTCTTGCAAAGGTCCTGAGTTCAATTCCCAGCAACCACATGGTGGCTCACAACCATCTGTAATGAGATCTGGTGCCCTCTTCTGGCCTGCAGCCATATATGCAGGCAGAACACTGTATACATAGTAAATAAATTAAAATAAATAAATAAAAATAGATGAAATGTTTAAAAAAAATCCTCCCTGCAGGCGGGGTGGTGGTGGCACACGCCTTTAATCCCAGCACTTGGGAGGCAGAGCCAGGTGGATCTCTCTGACTTCGAGGCCAACCTGGGCTACAGAGTGAGTTCCAGGAAAGGCGCAAAGCTACACAAACAAACCCTGTCTCGGGGGGGGGGGGGGGGGGGGGGATCCTCCCTGCAATACAGAAAGCAGGGACAAGTTCCTATAAACCTCTTCTAAGCTCTGTCTCTTCAAGCTAGTAAAAGACAGTGTGGGTCAGAGTACCCTGAGGGAAATGCTTGGGAGAGTAAGGGTAAAGAGCCACAAAGAACCCAATAGGGCAGGAAACTGTTTACTGGGGAAAGCAAAAAAAAGCGAAGCTTTTCCGTTGCAGCTGAGCTGAGGCATCAAGGGTTTTGTTTGAGTAAGCATCAGTGAAAGGTACTCCTAATTGCCCTAACACAAAGATCCCCTGAAGCAATGCAAATTCTTTTAGCATTGTTTCCTTGCTTTAGACCAACAACCCAGACTGGTCAGCGGTCTCTGAGTTGAAATGATTTTCAGGGATACTAGGGTTCCTGCAGTTGCAAACTTCTGGAGTGCACAGCTGAGGCAGGAAGGTGCAAGACCCAGGGGAAAACTGCTAATGAACAACCAAAGCTAAAGCCAGTGGGAACGGCACAGTTGCCCACTTTCCTACAAGTCCCGGGTTGATAGGTCCACAGCTGCAAAAAGAAATCTGAGAAAAGTTTTCCTATCAGAGAGAGGACCTTTCTGGGAAAAGCAATAAAGCCAAACAGCATCCGCAGTTTGACTGCCAAGTCAAGAATGCTGGCTGGGGAAAGAGCCCAGCCAGGGCAGAAGAGAACTATCCAGGAGTAAAGCTTTCTTTTCTGTCAGAGAAAGCATCTTTTTGAGAAAAGCTTTGTTTCAACTGACTCCCGGTGAGGTGAGGGAGTGTAGCCCTGAGGGGTTGATTGCCTCAGGTGGATAAGCTCTATCTGAGAGCAGGACAAACAAATGCAACCCACTGGGGGACTGGGCTAGGTGAAAGGCCTGAGGGAAAAACACCTGTCCTAATGGGAGTTTAGAGATGGCAAAAACCTCACCTGTTAGAAAAGCAGAAGCTTGATTTTCAATCTGTATGTAAACCACACAGACCCTGAAAACAGAAACGGACTAAAGCCCCTACCTTCAGGAGCAAAAAAGCTGTCACTGTGGCATTGGGAAATGTTTCTGGGGTAGAGGGTATAAACTGAGACCAAACGTGGAACTGTCTGGGAGAAAGACTCTGAAGAAACAGAGAAGGGACATAATCCTCCCCAGAAAATGCATGACCTGAAAAAGCTGCTAGAATTTGAGGCAGATTTGGCTGGGGGGGGGGGGAGTAAAAGCCCCCACCTCCAAAGGCAGCTAGCAGAGGAACAGAGCAGCCTGAGGTATCTGAAGCTCTGCATCTGGGGGGGGGGGGGGAAGAACAAGCAAAATGAGAATAAGATCAGTGGGAGAAAATCTCTGAAGGAGCTATGGAAAAGCTCTGTTGTAAATGTTCTTGTTTTTCACTGACTGGCTAAGGCAAGCACAAGCCTGGAGGAAAGTTGCTATCAGGAATGCCAGTCTCAATGCGCGCTAAGGAGGCAGGTGTGGTTCTGATGGGGGGGGGGCAGTGTCAAATGAAGGAGAGACACCTGTTAAAACCAG
Source organism: Peromyscus maniculatus bairdii (assembly GCF_049852395.1). NCBI lineage: Eukaryota > Metazoa > Chordata > Mammalia > Rodentia > Cricetidae > Peromyscus > Peromyscus maniculatus. The sequence goes on along the minus strand of NC_134867.1, from coordinate 47,691,769 downwards.
CTGAGGAGAGAACAGAAATCTCCCAATGTCTCATAATTGAAAACTTAAAACTCTTGGTTCAACTCTCTTGTTGCAAAAGCAAAAACTTCATAAGCAAGTCCAGTAAAAGTATCAGAAGTTGACTCGCAGACCCGAAAAGAACTATGGGAAATGAAGTCTGAAAGCTAGCTCTTAACAGTGAGCTGATGAAGAGAAATGAATTCTGGGAAATGTAGTATTTCAGCTAAAGATGGCAATACTGTCCAAAAACTTTTCAGCTCAAAATGAAGTTTCTTCTCAAAGCAATGCTAGAAAGCTTAATCTTACCTCTTGAGAACTCAGATCAGACAAAAAGCTACCTATAAGAGCAAACAAGCCACTTTGAAATCCTTAAGAAAACAAGAGAAAGCAGTTTATACACTGAACATTGTTTTAGATATGAAGAAACTTATGAGAAATTAAAGTTCTTTACCTCTTGAACAAACAGCCTGCAGTGAATGATTTCTTTGCAAATCTAATAAGGGAGACAAGGAAACAGGCATTCAAAAAAGAAATGACTGATTTATAGATGGAAACAAACTTCAGAAAAGCTGTCTTAAAAACAAAAACAAAAACAGTTGCTTCACCTGAAAGTTCCTTATAAGAAATCAATGCTAAATACTACAGCTGCTATTAATGATAACATCAGGAGTTAAAGATAATGAAGTGAAAATACTAAATCCTGAAAATACACTTTCTCAAAGTAAGCTAATGAAGGATATGTTTCATGAAAGAACATCTATGTTCTTGACTCCTTTGAATAGTAACAGTTTTGGTGAAAATATTGGAGCTAACAACAATCAAGTCAAAATGTTTCAACAAATTCAAGACACCATTCACAAAAGAAAGCTGCTATGTTTTGTGGGCCATATTAGAGCTTACTCCAATCTTCCTGGTCCTTTAGCTGAGGGTAATGCAAAGGCTGATAAGTTAACAAAGATAGTAGCATTATCCCAAGTGGAAATGGCTCAACAGTCACATGCTCTTCATCATCAAAATAGCAAAAGCTTAAGAAAGCAATTCAATCTTACCAAAGAAGCAGCTCGTCAAATAGTTAAATGATGTGGGATATGTCCAAAATATTTTCCTGTCCCTCATTTAGGGGTTAACCCTCGAGGTCTTTTTCCTAATCATCTATGGCAAATGGATGTTACTCATATTGCAGAATTTGGCAAATTAAGATATGTACATGTGACCATTGACAATTATTCAGGATTTTTAATGGCTAGTACACAACCTGGGGAAGCTACAAAACATGTAATTATGCACTGCTTGAAGTGTTTTTTGTATATGGTTACACCAAAAATTATTAAAACTGATAGTGGTTCTGGATATAGTAGTAAGGCATTTCAACAATTTTATACCCAATTGGAAATCGTACATAAAACAGGTATTCCTTATAATCCTCAGGGACAAGGTATTGTAGAAAGGGCTCATAGCAGTCTTAAAATACAACTTCAAAAAATAAAAATAAAAAAAGAAATTTACCCTCAATCACCACATAATGTATTAAATCATGGTCTTTTTGTTCTGAACTTTTTGAATATGGATGTCTGTGAGGAGTCTGCTGCAGATAGATTTTGGCACAGTGGCACCCAAGTGACTTTTGCTTAAGTGAAATGGAAAGATTCCTGCTCAGGATTATGGAAGGGTCCCAATCCTGTGTTAATATGGGGTCGAGGACATGTTTTTGTCTTTTCACAAGAGGACAATGAAGCTTGGTGGTTACAGGAGCATTTGGTAAGGAATGTGGAAATAAAGAAGGTCAGCTCCAATGACGTTCCTATAAAGGAACCAGAATGAAAGTGGCTGGATTAGTGTTTCTGAGATTTTGTCACTGGTTAATGTAAACCGTAAGGAAATAGAGTTAGGAGCTGTGCTGCTTTTGGCTTTATTAGCGCCTTTAGAAAAATACTTTATATCACCTAATAGCTGTGCAGTATTGCGTGAAGAGCTTTACAGCAGCTAAATACGGTAATTTCACCCTCAGCGTGAAGTGAAGTTTTTCAGTAGAACAAACCAAAAATACTGCTGTAATAGAAACGTTTGTCTGAATTGAAGCACTTAGGGGAGCTATTATGAATTTGGGTGAAGGGACAGCGTCTAGTTAAAAACCGTTTACCGCTGACAGTGCATCTCTGCTGGTTCCGGAATGGCTGAGAGAACTCTGCAACTTTGGGGTGTGGCTTTGTCCCGAGAATGTTACAGTCTCCTAGCAACAAGTATCACAATTCTATAATGACAACACTCACTAAATCCCAGTGTTGTATAGTGTTGGGCCCTGGCCCCCATTCCTTGGGGAGCTGTTGCCTTGCTTGCTGACCTTGATCAGATGTCCTCCCTATGCTAATTCCTTGCCGGTTTCATTCCTCCTAAACAGCTTACCGAAGGTTCCTTGTTTGCGTATCCCACATATTGGTGTAATGCTAGAATGTAAAACATCTGTAGCTTACTTTTGCCCTCCCAGGTTCTTCCACTGTGCTGTAAGTCTGTATTTAAGGCCTCCTCCCTCCTTCAATAAAGGGCATTCTACTGAGACCAATGACCCGCTGTCTTGTCTCTCTGTTTAATCCTCAGCCCCTCGCTCAGACATGGTGAATAGGTAGTAATGCAGGCATTGCTACAGTATAGCAAAGCTGACTATAAACTCTAAGCTTTAGAAATGATGTACGTACTTCCTGTCTAGTTAAGAGAATCTTTCTAATAGAGACAGTGATAATAGAGTAAGAAGTAGAAAAAGATGAAAATAAGATATGAGTTTGTAGAAATTATTCTGTCTTGTTAGATCTCTGTGTTAAGAAATCTTTAGGTGTTTGCTAAGTTAGATATATGCTAATAGTAGCCCTATATAAGTTTGTAAAATAGATCTATAGAGTTCCTTTAAGAATATAAGTTTGCGGGGCTGGAGAGATGATTCAGAGGTTAAGAGCACTGCTTGTTCTTTCAAAGGTCCTGAGTTCAATTCCTAGCACCCACATGGTGGCTCACAACCATCTGTAATGAGATCTAGTGCCCTCTTCTGACCTGCAGGGATATGTGCAGACAGAATACTGTATACATAACAAATAAATAAATCTTTCAAAAAAAAAAAAAAAGAATATAAGTTTGCAAGAAGTATCTAAGGTAGTCTTTTTTTTTTTTTTATTTTTTGACAGCTTGTAGGAACTTTATTTTCCTTCCACCTTTTTCCCCTTTGCTCAGGTGTCTGCAGAGGAGCTGAGGACCACTAAGTGGTGGCTCCAACCCACTCGGTGGCCTGCGCTGTGGGAGCTGCTGACCAGTCCTCAGTGGCTGGCTGGGCACTCCAGGCTTCTGTAGGGAACTGCTGGATGGGTACAGAGGGCACCTGTACACCCTTGGACCAGTCTGCCACCTCTGGCTGAGCAGCAGTGAACTCAGGAGCTGGTGCAGTCCATTCGCCCTGGAATTCCTCCTTGGTCACAGCCTTCTCAACAGAGGCCTGTTCCTCCTTCGCAATCTCCTCTGGGTCTCTGTAGAAGTAAAGATCAGGCATAACTTCCCATGGGTGCTCACGGGAGGGAGATAGTGCCACGCATGCGGAGTACTTTCCGGGCCAGCATCCACCACATCAGACCCACTGAGTGAGCTACCTTGCTATTGCATGGGATGGCAATATCCACGTAGCGCAGAGGAGAGTCTGTGTTACACAGCGCAATGGTGGGCAGGTTGACAGGAGATGCCCCTGTGAGGGGCTGGTGGTCAGCTCTGGGATCAGTCACCACTAGAAGCTGCGGCCCCCTGAAGGCTGCTTGGATCTGGTTAGTGAAGGTCCCAGGGGTGAAGCGGCCAGCAATAGGAGTGGCTCCAGTGGCAGCGGCAAACTTCAGCACAGCTCGCTGCCCTGTGTTCCTGGAGGAGATGACACAGACATCAGCAGGGTTCTCAATGGCAACAATAGCACGGGCTGCAAGCAACAGCTTCTCCCAGGTCCTCTTCAGATTTATGATGTAGGTACCACTTGAAAGTCAAGGTTGGTGCCACCTAAGTGGGTTCCTGCAGCAAGGAATTTGAGGACATCCTCCTCCTCCATCTGCAGGACATAAATGGCTCCGGACATTGTGTAAGTTTCCCTTTAAGTTACGGCAGGAATCAAGAACGCCATATAGACCCGTCTCAGAGTATCGCGGAAAGCCTAAGGTAGTCTTAAGACATGTAGTAATAAGCTTGTAAGAAGTAAAGATGCTAGTTTTAAATTAAGTTTAAATAGAATTTGTAAATGTAAGTTTAAATAAAAATAAAAGAAGTAAATAAGTAAAGATTCTACTTATAAAAGATGAAAATAAGAAGTAACTAAGAAATATATTTGCTAAAGTAGTTCTAGTTTCCTTAAGAAGTATAAAGTAGATGTTAATGTTATATGTGAGTTTATAAAAAGTATAAATATTGAGTGTGAGTCTGCTTAGTGTATATGGTGAAAGAACCTGAGACACAGAAGGTAGTGTCCTAATAGACTGCAAAGTAAGCAGTCTGAATGGTTTCAAAAGCTCCAGAAGCCACTAAGAAGCTAAGAATGGTGGACGCCAGAACCAGCACAAGGCATCTGCAGCTGAGATCCATGGAAAATCAACGCAACACAGAAAAACCTGAGCTTACATCAAAAACGGTGCGTGCGGTTTAGAATACTACTGTACCTAAAAAGGTCTCCAGCTTGAGAATGAAAGTTCAGAGACGCTTGTTTAAACTAAAATTGTTAACTGCAAAAAGTTTTGGTTGTAAAATGCTTCTTCGTATTTGGAAGTAAAAGTCTGATACCAGAATTTACTTCTTTTGAACTTTTTGAACTTAAAAAAAATGAGATAAAACTACAAAAAGATTTTTGTTATGGATTTCTTCATATTTGGAAGGCTCATACCAGAATTTATCATTTGAATTTTGGGACTTAATGAACAATAGTGATTTCAGTGCAATGGGACAATTTTGAATTTGCTTATAGTGATGACTTAGCAACTGTTTTCTGGAATTATTTGTGTTAAAAATGGAACTGTTTAAATGAAATTTATTATTTCTACCTAGAATCAAGATGCAGTTTTGTGTATGCATATATGTTTTATTAACTGGTGATTCATGAATTGTTTTATGGAACTGTTTATGTAAAAATGGAATGACTTATGGAACTGGTTTTGTGTTACAAATGTAACTGTTTAAATGGAAAAGTTTGGGTTTTCTAACTAGGCTTGAGATTTTGCTTAAAAATTATAAAGAAAGGGGAGAAGTAATATTCCTTAGTCTATTTAATTTAAAAATATTTTCTTGTTGTTTGAGTGAATTAATGTCATGTTTTGTTAGTAAAAAATGCAAATGGGGTATATAAACTAAGACTACCTTTAAAGTGTAAAGAGTTTTATTAAGAAACTGCTTTTGGATGTTTTGCTAAAAGTTTTCAAAGTGTTAATGGTTAGATTGAGAATATTACTTTTCAATATGGGTTTGTAGGAATTGTATAAGTTTGGGTTTTTTCTAACTAGGTTCAAGATTTTGTTTTAAGAAATTATAAAGAGGCGGGCAGTGGTAGTGCACGCCTGTAATCCCAGCACTCGGGAGGCAGAGGCAGGCAGATCTGAGTTCTAAGCCAGCCTGGACTACATACAGAGTGAGATCCAGGAAAGGTGCAAAACTACACAGGGAAACCCCGTCTCGAAAAACCAAAAAAAAAAAAAAAAAAAAAAAAAAAAAAAAAAAAAAAAAAAAAAAAAAAGGAGTTATGGAGTTATGAGTGAATTAAGGTTGGATTATGTTTGCAGAATTTGTTTAACCTATTGATATTTATGCAACCTGGTTTTGTGGAGTTAAGGAAATATTTAAGTATTTAAGTTTGATGTGAATACATCAGGAGTTTTTCCTATGTTCTGTTAGCAAGAAAATTCAAATGGTTCTATTAAGAGTTAAAGTTGTAAGACAGAGAAAATTGTAAACTATATATAGCACCATATATGTTAATTCAAATGGTTCTGTTAAGAGTTTGCTTTGAGTTGTAAGATTGGGAGAATCTGTGACTATGTATAGCAATATTTATGTTAACCTGCTAATGGTAATGATGAAGCTAAGGGATTCTTTAAGTTTGTAGTCGCCTTAAGAGTTTTTTGGTTTAAAGATAGCTGGGTGGTAGTGGCGAATGCCCTTAATCCCAGCACTTGGGAGGCAGAGCCAGGCAGATCTCTGTGAGTTCTAGGCCAGCCTGGGCTACAGAGTGAGTTCCACAAAAGGTGCAAAACTACAGAGAGAAATACTGTTTCGAAGAAACCAAAGGGGGAAAAAAAGTTTTTGGTTTAGAAAGGGCTTGAGGCAGCTAAGACTGCTGTAGTCACCTTGGACCTAATCCAAAAAAGTTAATGCCATCTTTATCATCCTCTACTCCCATACTGGGAGGTATAACAGTCATGGAGATTGCTGTAAGCCATTAATAACAAATTATTTTTTATATATTAAGAAAGGGGGACCTGTAGGAGCCCGTTTTCAGGTTCCTCATGATTTGACCCAGCAGGTCTGCATAGAGAGGATGATTAGGACCACAGGCCTGAATGCAGGTGTCTGAGATGGTCTGCACTTGGCTGGGCTGCGGGGAGGTCTTTTGCTCCACCCCTTGCCTTCTCTATAAATACCCTGGGGCAGACACAGTCAGGGCCCATTGGAATAGGTTCCAGGCCCTCTTGAGGCTATTCCTGTATTTTCTGTTTATCTCCACAATCTAAATCCTTCTATAGAATATTTCTTGCGGCTAGCACTCAAGAAAACTCTGGGAAACTGTGGGGTTGGTGGGTAAACGCCACCGCCCTCAATGTAGCCATCACATTTCACCATATTCAGATCCATGTCTAAATAAATGATCACATGTTTTGTTTAATGGTTGAAAAGGGTACTTCTTTCAATGGTTAAGACATTTAATATCTTTATAATGAGAAAGAAGAAAAAGTCAAAGTCCTTTAAACCAACATATTATTTTCTTTCTGCCATTACTTCACTTCTGAGAGGGCAGGGATCACTCTGGAGGTCTGGTGGGAAGACATCTACATGAAAAACACCCAGTGCGGGCAGCACCCTACACAAGAAAGCTGAAGAAGAGCTAGAACTTGCTTCCTAGCAATAAACCACTGAAGTCTGGATTTCAAAATAGACAAGTAGTCCTCTTTGCATGGCCAAATGACTATTATCTTCCTAAAATTACTCCAAGAATGTTTTGTAACAGAGACTTTAAATAAACTGACCCGTCTGCCACTCTCGGCTCACTTCTGTTTTGTTTCTGAATCAGCCAAGTTTGGCCAGCCTTACCGTCTTCACATTTTCATCCATAAACACAGCAACCAAACAAGCTCTGAGTGGAATGTCATTGTTTAAAGAGTGACTTGTTGTATTCCTTTACTAACTGTTCTGTAAAGGGAGTCTTGTGTATTTTGCATTTTTTTCCTACTTTTGTCTTACAGATTTTCTGCATGCATAAAATTCTGGTTTTCTCCTACACCAGCTTCCAAATACTGACAACTATGCTGCTTGTGACTTTTAACTCATTTAGGAGATGTGTATCAGGTTAAATATTGGTGAACATCTCAAGAATACCAAAGTAATACTATAAAGCAATTAAGAACAGAACATTTCTTTATTCATATAAGTAACAAATGGAAGTATCCCCCTTGCCTCCTGCAAGATGTAGATTTTTTTTTCAAAATAATGACAAAGCTGTTTCTTGACCCAAAGATGTTTTATGATGAAAAACCAGTGCTAATATTTACAAGAAACAACACACACACACACACACACACACACACACAGCCGGGCTCTGGGTCTGTAATCCTAGGAAAGAGAGGCAGAAGAATCTTGAAAATTTGAGGTCATTCTGGTCTCCACTGTGAGGCCTTGTTTCTAAACTTACATATTTATCATCTCACAAAGTTTTGTCGTGTTTTGTTCTTGGGAAGATCGTTTTCCATAGGCTACAAAGGAGTTTGTTTTTTGCTCTGCAGTCTCCCTGTGTGCTTGCTGAACTCTGGGCTTTGCGTTTGGAGTGGAACATCTCTCAAGACCATTATCCATCTGCATGATTCTCACTTTACAAACAGAGGCCCACAGAGACTAAAGGTTGGGCTGCTGAGAGCTACTGCTAAGTCCGGGATCTTTCCCCAACTTCACTGCGGGTGAGGGTGGGGGCTCCGCCTGGATACTATTTCCTCCTTAGTAAAGGTACTTAGTAAAGGTACTTCCCGATCTCCAGGAGGACGACTGGACCATGTGTCCAGATTGTCCGGTGCCATCTCCCTCCCCCCCTAGTCCCACGGTGGGCCCCGAACGCTCGCTTCCCGCGGCCGCAGCTCCCGGGTGCACGGGGAACGCACACCCGCGGCCGCGTGACCCGACCACAAACGCGCGGCGCGGCGCGGCACGTGTCCGCGCGCTGCCCCGGGGCTCGCACCGCCGCTCGCCAGGCGCCCAGGACTGGACGTGCTCGGGTGGGGACCAGCGCCATGCTCTTCCGCTTCGGCGTGGTGGTGCCGCCCGCGGTGGCCGGCGCGCGGCCCGAGCTGCTGCTCGCGGGATCGCGGCCGGAGCTGGGCCGCTGGGAGCCACGCGGGGCCGTGCGACTCAGGCCCGCGGGCACCGCGGCGGGGGCGGCCGCGCTGGCGCTGCAGGAGCCCGGCCTGTGGCTCGCCGAAGTGGAGCTGGCGCCCGACGAGGGGGCGGCAGGCGGCCCGGTGGACACGTTCTGGTACAAGTTCCTGCAGCGCGAGCCGGGAGGCGAGCTGCGCTGGGAAGGTACTGCGCACCCCTGGCCTCCGCCGTGCTCCCCGGCCCCTGCCTCTGGGCCTGCGCCCCGCAGCTTCCCCGTGCACCCTGCAGCTCCCCCGTGCGTCCCGCAGATTCCCCGTGCACCCCGGCCGCTGTCTTGAGGCCCGCACCCTGCAGCACCCCCGTGCATCCCGGCCGCTGCCTGCACCCCGCAGCACCCCCGGTGCACCCCGACCGCTGCCTCGGGTCTCGCGCACCCCACTGTCCGGCCTGCCCACCTTGACCCCACCCCGCTGCACCGCGTTCCCCCCACGCCGCTCTAGGCCGGCTTGATTGAGAGCCAGCCCTTGTGGATCGCGGCCTCCGCTTCGCCCCAGGTCTCTAACCCACTCAAAAGTCGCCAATCCCGGGCTACAAAGGGCCACTAACTGCAGGGAATTTTCCCTTAGATTTTGAGACTGAACCAGTGGGAAATAGCAAGCTCCTCCCCCAATGAAAGCTTGCCCTGGCACAAGGGAATTTGAGACATGACCTGATTTCTTCAAATACATGAAGAGTAATACTGGTTGTAAAGACATAATAATAACAATAAAAATAAATAACCAGGTGTGACGGCACAAATCTGTAATCCCAGTTTTGTGAAGCTAAAACAGAATTTCTGGGAGTTCCCAGCCTAGGCTACAGAGTGAGACAAACAATATATTGTTTCACAAAAATACTATAAAAATAAAAATATGAGTGAAAGCAGCATTTCTGCCATACAACACCGTAAGCACACTGCCGGCAGGCATGTGTATGTGTAACTTTTTGAACAAACATTGTACAATATATCATCTTGAATATATTTTTTCTCCTTTAACAGTATTATTAATACAGCTTATTGCATATGGGTGTGTTTTATTTTTTAAGTGAAAAAATACTGTGCACCTGTCACTCTGCATTAAAGCTCCTTTTGCTTTTAGCGATTTTTGGATTGGAATCCAAGCGCACAGTTTTCTTTCCAGCATTTGAAGTATTTCTGTACAGTAGATTCAGAGAAGCCAAAATGTAGCCACTTTACATTTCAGTAAGGAATGTCCTGAAGAAACAGTACCATCATGTTTGCCCACAACACAGGTGGATTGAGGCAGCCTTTTCTTTGAAGGAAATGAGCAGGGTGGAAAACAGAGTATATGTGTGGTGGTTTGAAAAAAAAAAAAAAAATGGCCTCCAAAAGCAGGGGCACTACTAGGAGGTGTGGCCTTGTTGGAGTAGGTTAGGTCTTGTCTGGAATTGTTTTACTGTGGAGGTAGGCTTTGAGGTCTCATATATGCTGAAGCCACATCAGTGTCTCAGACCACGTCCTGTTGCTTGCCTATCAAAATGTAGGGCTCTGAGCTCCAGCACCATGTCTGTCTCCATGCCACCATGTTGCACCATGATGATACTAGACTATACCTCTGAAAATGTAAGCCACCCCAATGAAATGTTTTTCCTTTATAAGACCTGCCGTGGTCATGGGGTCTCTTCACAGCAATAGAAACCCTAACTGAGACAGTATGGCTCAATGATTGTTTAAACACCAAGGAAGGAGTGCTTCTTGAGAAGTTTGTATGGGCAGAAAAACAGGCCATTAACCAGTAATGATGTAGAAGCCAAGGATCCAGAAACAAAACAAACACCACCAGAAGAGCATGGTTTACGGGCATATGTTTATTACTTCTGCTGGTTTTTTTTTTGGCCACTCTTGGGTTTGAAGGTCAGCTGGCATTACTGTCTTTCATTATACTAGAAGTGAGAGGTGCCTGCCGTTGCTTGTTCTTCCTTTGAAGAGTATTTCTGTTAATATTACTGTGGACTTCTCCACCTTAAAATAGCATCTGATAGGGGCTGGAGAGATGGCTCAGAGGTTAAGAGCACCAACTGTTCTTCCAGAGGTCCTGAGTTCAGTTCCCAGCAACCACATGGTGGCTCACTACCATCTGCAATGCGATCTGGCGCCCTCTTCTGTATACATAATAAATAAATCTTTTTAAAAAAATAGCATCTGATAATTTAAAAAACAGTGTAAGGTATACTAGGTCTTCCATTTCCAGCTTCTCTCCTTTATTAGCTTTTCTGTCATCGCCCAAAACGCCCAATAATTTGCTTCATTGCTATTTCTTAATGCACCCACTTTAGCCGGTCTGTTTTCTATTTTTCTGATAGTGACCATATACATTATATATAATTTGTAAAAATTTATGTCCATTGACACCTGCTGTAAATGCATAAAATTAACAACTGCACCTGCTAAAAAATATGGAGAATTTAGTCCGCGCTCATTACCTCTTTCTTCCCTGCTGATTTTGTATCCTCATTTTAAATTACAGAAATGATACTGACTTTTACTTTGTAGAGGGTTCATTATTACCTTATTAAAGAAAATTGCTCTTAAATAAGAGATGTCTAAAAATAACGCACACACCCCTCTTCTTTTCCTTACCCCATCTTTGTTTCTTCTTTAGCTTTTACATGTTCATGTTCTGTTTTCTCACTGTTACCAATGAATGCCCTCTTGTAGATGGTTTGGTTGGTGCTGAGGATTAGACATTAAGGAGGAGATTGTGGCAATGCCCCGTGTCTTAAGAGCAAGGATGGCTGCCTCCTGTCAACATTGTATACTTCTATTTGATGATTTCTGTGTCAAACATTATATGGAAATGTTTCCAAGTATTTTCTGTATTAATTGTGAATGAATAGAACAAAATAAATTGCCTGTGATGGGGAAAAAAAAAAAAAAAAAAAAAAAAAGAGCAAGGATGGTTATGCTGTCTGTCACTGGCAGGGTTAAACTGGCTTACCCTGGAGTATGGTTTATTAGAATGGCACAGACTGATGTAAAGTGATGCATATATTAAGGGCTAGATAGAGTTGACGGGCTCTCTCACACTGCGTGTAGCCCAGGCCAGGCTGCAGCTGGTGGCAGTCACTCCTTCCTCCGCCTCCAGAGTGCTGGGATAACAGGTGGAAGCCACCATGCTTGGTAATTTACAATTGTCACCATAAACGAGTGGTGCTTTCAGACTCAAAAAAAAAAAAAAAAAAAGAGGAGGCCACAATGGTGGCGCAGGCCTTTAATCCCAGCATTTAGGAGACAGGGGTGGGGGATCTCTGAATTTAGAAACCAGACTGGTGTACAAAGAGAGTTCTAAGATAGCCAGAGCTACATAATAGAGAGATCTGTCTCAAAAACCACCAAAATAAATACATATTTTTTTTAAAAAGAAAATGAGTTCCCAGAGGCAGAAACTACCCCTGGATGGGTGAAGTCCCTTTTCTTCACTATAATGCCAACCTTGCTTAAATTTTCCTTAAAATGATTTCAGGGTTTGGTTTACTGTATGCTTATATTGAAAAGTTTTTTCACAACTTAATTTTAGATTTGTTCTTCTTAACTGTTTTAACAGAGGAATCACACTAGCTCTCAAGATTTCCTGCTTAATCATAGAGTTTAATGATTGTAATTGTGTTTATTTCGCAAAAACACCTTCCCTCGCAGACCGGGGATTCCCATTGCAGTCACCCACAATGTGAAGCTGCCCGGGCATGGCCACCTGCGGGACGCTTTAACAACAAGCACCCTGCTGCGGGCCGCAGGAATATCATAAGAACTCAGCTGGTTATGGCAAAGTCACTACCTGGAGGAATCAGGGAATTCCTCCAGAGGAAGCCAAATCCCAAGGAGTTTTTGGTGTTACTTGGCTTGTTATATATCAGTTGTATTCTGTTATGAAAATCATGTGTGCCTTCATAGTTTTCCCAATTGATTTTTCCCTAAGAAGGGCTAACAATGTGGATTGATCACTCTCTAGACATACACATTCCAGGCATTTGGAGAACAGCCTCAGGAAAGGCTTTCTCTGGAATCAGATATCTCCCCTAGCCACTTTCAAGGACTAAAGGAGACATCGCCCAGGTGGTCACCCAATTTCCGAGGATTAACAGTGATAACAACCCACAGGCGAGTCTCCTGACTTAAGGTAAATTCGCCTAGGTCAGGTAGACATTAAGTAATAGCTTTACGCAATTTAGCTCAGACCCCTCCTTTCTTACAGCCTTACTAACTTTATAGACCTCTAACTCCTTACCTAACCACTTCTAGGAATATTTAGATAACCTTCTGTGCTAACAGCTATGCTCAGCCAGAACTCCCAGTTCAAGCCTCCCTGTAATTATCATTATTGGTAGCATCCGGCCAGGTCCATCACTGGATGGAGGAAAGTACCTTATCAGAGATACCTCTGTACTCTCTAAAAACAGACTTAAGCATCCAGGCCACCTGTTTGAAAAGGCCTGGTGGATGTGCTAATTAAGCTTAACTTCCTCCTTTCCCAAACCTTACCTCCAGTTCCAGATCTCTCTTTAACTATCACCAGGGGCATCTAGCTGTACACAGGTTGCCTAGAGACTGAGCACACTTTCCCCCACCCTGCAGAAAAACGGCAGACAGCTTGGACAGATAGGAGCCACAGGAAAAAAGAAGACAGTTTTATTTTCTCCCATTGACCTAGCAACTTATAGATTTTTAACATCCTTTACCAAACACATTTAAGATTATAGTTGTGCACGTAAGATCCCTCTTCTTAGATATTACCCATATTTAGCCTTTAGTTAATTCATTAGTCACTTCCCCTTTGGGTCACAAATGGTAATTAACAACTAGTGCCCTTCTTTGTAATTCTTATCAACCCTCCATTTGATCCTGATAGTGGACAATCACTGCCTGAGGAAGTTCAGGCTGAGTGTCCTGGGTGGAGGGGAGGATTGTGATTTTGGGGAGATATATAACTGTAAAGCAGAGGACAGTGTGGGAGAGAAGAGAATGGAAGAACGAGATGGGTAAGAACTTGAGAGGAACAAACTGAGATGGGGAAGAAGTAGATTGAAGGGTTACAGGAGAGTACTAGAGGAACGAGATGGAAGATGAGGAAGAGCCAGATGAGAGAGAAGGAGACGGGAGAGGAGATGATATGGGAAGGAACTAGATGGATGAGAACCTAGAAGGGACAGAACTATATGAAGGAATTAAGATAGAACATAGAGGGGATTGCAGACAAGTGTAGAAAGAAATCAGGCTAAAGATGACCTAAATATGAGAGCAGAATATAAGCTTGTAACTGTCACAGAATAATAAAGTATATGGACTAAGGAGTTTCGTGTACATAGATTCATTTCTTCCCATTAAAGATTAATTATCAGCTGGTTGATAGATCCTTCCGCGGACCCTGGAAAGGAGACTATTAGGGGCTGGAACCCAATAGTCCCCAACAGCACCCCCATCTGCTGCCCTGCTTTGGAGTCCACGTCAGCTTTCTTGAGCAACTTAACCATTCTGTTTGTCGTGTTCTCTAATAACGTTCAGAAAGTGGCAGGTGGGACACGCAGTGTCTGAGGGCCCCCCAGTTCCACATTAGTCATTGAGGAGAGCATTCTGATCTCAAAGCCGTCTGCAGGCTTTATCTCAAGACCTCTGAGCATCAATGTTGGCAGATAACTCAGTCCGGTTGTTTGGGTGTGTATGTGTGGGGGTCCTGTTTTGTTTTCCCTTGAAGCTTTAATTTTTAAAATATATTATTGTGCCAGGATGTTCTCACTGTGTTTTGAGTCTCTTGATCCTTGGTTGCTTCCTTTAATGCCAAGAGTTATTTCCTTCAATTCATGGAAGTATTTCTTTGACTATTTTCTTCTCTATGTTTTTGTCTTTCCCCTCCCTCTGAAATGTGATTGCCATATATGCATTAAGCATCTCTAAAACCCCCTTCTCTCATCTCTCTCTCTCTCTCTCTCTCTCTCTCTCTCTCTCTCTCTCTCTCTCTCTGTTTTTTGAGACAGGGTTTCTCCATGTAGTTTTGGTGCCTGTCCTGGATCTTGCTCTGCAGACCAGGCTGGCCTCGAAGTCACAGAGATCCACCTGGCTCTGCCTCCTGAGTGCTGGGATTAAAGGCGTGCGCCGCCACTGCCTGGCTCATTTTTATCTCTTATATTTAGATATGTTTCCTATGTTTCTTACCTTACCACTTGATTTTCTAAAATCATCCACTTCATAATTTTGTCAGTGCACTGAAACTTTCACTGTTGACAGTCATTGTTTTGCTTTTTTTTTTTTATTTATGTGCATGGGTGCTTTGCCAGCACATACGTCTGTGCACTAAGTGCATGTAGTACCTTCCAGGCCAGAAGAGGGTGTCACAGATGATTGTGAGTCACCGCTGCTGCGGGCTGCAGGAATATATCATAAGAACTCAGCTGGTTATGACAAAGTCACTACCTGGAGGAATCAGGGAATTCCTCCAGAGGAAGCCAAATCCCAAAGAGTTTTTGGTGTTACTTGTCTTGTTATATATCAGCCTAAGAAGGGCTAACAATGTGGACTGATCACTCTCTAGACATACACATTCCATGAATATGGAGAACAGCCTCAGGGAAAGGCTTTCTCTGGAATCAGATTACCTCCCTTAGCTACTTTCAAGGACTACAGGAAACAACACCTAGGTGGGTGCCCAACTTCCAAGGACTAACAATGGTAACAGCCCACATGCAAGTCTCCTGACTTAAATCCCACAAGGAGACACCGCTCAGGGGGGCGCCCAGCTTCTAAGGACTAACAGTGATAGCAGCCCACATACAAGTCTCCTGACTTGTCCACAAGGGGACGCCGCCTAGGTCAGGTGGACATTAAGTAATAGCTTTACACAATTTAGCTTAGGCCCTCCTTTCTTACAGCCTTACTAACTTTAGACCTCTAACTCCTTACCTAACCACTTCTAGGAATATTTAGATTTTTTAAAAAAGATTTATTTATTTATTTATTATGTATACAGTATTCTGTCTGCATGTATACCTGCAGGCCATAAGAGGGTGCCAGATCTCATTACAGATGGTTGTGAGCCACCATGTGGTTGCTGGGATTGAACTCAGGACCTCTGGAAGAACAGTCAGTGCTCTTAACTGCTGAGCCATCTCTCCAGCCCGAATATTTAGATTTTTTAACATTCCTTACCAAACACATTTTAGACTGTAGTTGTGCACATAAGATCCCTCTTAGATATTACCCAAACTTAGCCTTTAGTCAATTCATTAGTCACTTCCCCTTTGGGTCACAAATGGTAATTAACAACTATTGCCCCTCTTTGTGATTCTTATCACCCCTCCATTTGATCCTGATAGCGGACAATCACTGCCTGAGGAAGTTCAGGCTGGGTGTCCTGGGTGGAGGGGAGGATTGTGATTTCTGGGGGGGATATATAACTGTAAAGCTAGGGACGGAGGGGGAGAATAAAGAAAAAGTGAATGGACTAAGAGCTTGGTGTGGTAAGATTCATTTTTCCCGAAAATAGTCCTCGCCGTCAGTAGTTCTCTCTCCTGAGCCCCTGAGAAGTATATATAATATTGAGGCTGGTTCCTCTAATATTATACAAGACACCATGTCAGTAATGGGAATTGAACCCTCATCCTCAGGAAGAGCAGCCAGCGGGCCCTTAACCACTGAGCCATCTCTCTTGACTCCAACAGTCCTATTTTCTTTCTTCTTTTTTTTTAGATTTATTTATTTATTATGTATACAGCATGTATGACTGCAGGCCAGAAGAGGGCACCAGATCTCATTACAGATGGTTGTGAGCCACCATGTGGTTGCTGGGAATTGAACTCAGGACCTCTGGAAGAACAGCCAGTGCTTTTAACCTCTGAGCCATGTCTCCAGCCCCCAACAGTTCTATTTTCAATCTCCTAGATTTTTGTTACTGTTGTTCTCTTCTGGTGTCATTTTTTTCCCCCAGAGCAGGTTGTTGTGAACATATGACTATTAATCTGAAACGTCCAAAGAATGTTGAATAGAGTTGATTAAGGTTGGTTTTGTTTCTCATTAGTTTCCCATTTGCCAGCCATTATTTGCTCCGGATGGCTTCATTCGTGCTATAGATTTTCCCTCACATATCTGGTAATCTTTGGATGGCTGCTCTCTGGACAAAGCATATGTGGGTAGCTCTGCTGTTGAGGTTGGTTTTGTTTATCCAAACCCTCCTCTGAACAGGTGAGGGGGTAGGCAGAAATGCTGGTCCAAAGCTGGAGGTTAGGATGGCAGGCGACTAGAAGAGCTTCGAGGGAATTTTGTCTAATGTCGGGTCCCGCTCGATCTGTTGAGCAGTTCTGAAGGGGGAGTGTGGAATTGGGAAATGATAGCTATGAAACAGAGATATAGTGAAGGAGAAGACAGAGACACAGGATAGCTTTGGGAGGGCGCTGCGTCCATACCAATACTCACAGCCTTGAAATACCCAAAGCAAGGCGGGCAAAAAGACCTTCCCCTTTGCAGGACATTGTGGTGATATTTTATTTGTGCTCCAACAAATAAAGCTTGCCCGAGGATCAGCGGAAAAAGCCAGCCACTATATTAAATATAGAGGTCAGGCAGTGGTAGCACACGCCTTTAATCCTAGCACTCAGGAGGCAGAGATTCATCGGGATCTCTGTGAGTTCAAGGCCACACTGGCAACAGAGCCTGGTGTGGTGGCACATGCCTTTAACCCCAGCACTAGTTAACCATAGAGGGCTGTTAACCATAGAGGGCTGGTGGTCTATACAGATAGACAGGAAGTGATAGAGCTGGACAGTAAGAGGAAGTGATGTAGCTGGGTGGAGAGAGGAAGTGAGATGGCAGGGGACAGAAAGGCACATAGGTGTGAGTATACGGCAAGTCGCTCTCTCTGGGGCTGAGGATTTCCTAGTGGTAAGTACTTTTGGCTGTGGCTTGTTCTATCTCTCTGATCTTTCAGCTTTCACTCCAATATCTGGCTCTTTTTTTTTTTTTTTTTTTAAGACTTTTTAAAGATTCCTGTTACAGGACATCATGGGTCAAAGTACAAAGTACAATCAAGTGTAAACACCTCCTTAGTATTTAAGACATCTGGTGACCATGCCTTATGGCAAAGCATCCTGTAAAATAGGCCTTGAAGTAGAAGACACCCGGTAACCACGCCTTTGGCCAAAACATCCAATTTATGTAGCCTTGCCCGGGAAAACAAGCTCGGACTCTCTGACTTTGAGTCAAAGTGAAAACAAGTCACAAGCTGGGGTCTCTGTGGGCCCCCACAGTCAAAAGCCTCTGGCTCCCTGACCATTGGGTCATGTTACTAATGTTTCCTGAAATAATCTAAAGAGACAGGAAACAGTTAACATTATGAGAAGGATAGAGACCAGTGGGCCGAGCAGAGGTAAGGGCAAGGGCCCTAGAGGGGGCATACCGAGAATCCTGCATTGGAATTGGCCCATAGAAGTCCAGGTTCACAAATCAGTTTATGTAAGAATTTTTTTTTAAGATCCTTTCTTCCACTTGGCCAGACTGATTACATAGTACCAGCCATATTTTTATTGAAGAAGTAAGTGCCTTCCTCTTTGGCAGCCAGTGTGTCTGTCTAGGGCCCTCCAGTTGTGTGGGACCATTGAGGTAAGGGAGGTGAGTTCGTTCTGGAGCAGTTGTAAGGTTGAGGTTGACTGATGGCTGGTGTCTGCCAACTGGGTAGACATCTGCTGAGGTAGAACTAAGCTATGACCCAGTCTCCCCCACCCCCTGAGCCAGACCTGTAGCCGCTACTGAGGTCGCCGGGAGAGCTGCAGCCCAGCTGTTTCTGTGGGTGACTTGGAAGAGAGTATGAAGTTCTCCCTTCATATGTAGGGTGAGTTGAGGAAGCAATAGAGTGGCGGAAGCAGGGGCCACATGGGAGTAACTGTCTGGGAGAACCCTAAGGACTGATACATGGCCTGGACTAATGACATATTAGTTACTACTGTGGACTGTGAAAGCGTATGCGCTTCCTCTTCATCAAAAACTCTAAAAATATTTTTAAAATATAAAATACGAAAGAAAAAAATGTCACCAAATGTACAACATTTAACTCTGCCAGACTTCCAGACAAAATTAGTAGTCAATCTATTACTTCTCTGAGATCAATCAAAGTTCTTAGGCATTAATTACTTTCTGATGATGTTGAAGTATGGAAAAAAAAAAAAAGAATATACTTAAAAATAGAAACATCCAGTAGTATACCTTTGTACTAAAACATTTTCTAAAAAAGACCTAGAAGGGGAAAAATATTTTCTATCTTCAAAAGACGTTTGAATCTTTGTAAGATTGAATCCTGTGTTGTGTTCTGCATATCCATGATTAGATTTTGTGTATCTACAGATGGAGGCAGACACCCTGAAAAAGTAATCGAGTATTTTTCTCTCTTATAAAGACATATCTAGCCTTGATGGGTTAGCTAAGGGATGTGCCAGTGGATTACACTGGTGAAGAACCCTTGGGGGAGCCGTGTCCTCTGTATCAAATTCTAACAGAGAGGAGGCCGAGGGTTCTGTGTTCTGAAAGGGTTTGGACGGAGACCTAGGCCTTTTCTAGGAGAATCTGGTGGGTATGACCGGAGGCGCAAAGGGACACATGGGAGCAGAGAGAAAAGAAATTCGGATCTCTGAGAATTTGGAAGTTTTATGTATCATTTTTCTGGCCATTGAGACTAGGTATTAAGTTTATATTGAAGCCAGACTGTATTATAATAAAATAAATAAGGCAGTGAGGTTTAATTCT
The DNA here is from genome assembly GCF_049852395.1 of Peromyscus maniculatus bairdii. NCBI lineage: Eukaryota > Metazoa > Chordata > Mammalia > Rodentia > Cricetidae > Peromyscus > Peromyscus maniculatus. The sequence goes on along the minus strand of NC_134867.1, from coordinate 47,672,412 downwards.
ATCCCTGAGTCCAAGGCGGGGAAAGAGACTCAAGCCGGGAGGAGGTGAAGAGCCCTGTTGTGAATGAGAAGAATTAGAGGGAGGAGAGAAGGTGTCCTTGAGGGAAAGGTAGCAGTTAGGGAATTCCAGGATTAGAGCAAAGGAGGAGAAGAATTGGGAGAGGCTTTTCTCTGCGGGGAGTAGAAGAATGTTATCAGGCGGGCACCTGGAGGGAGGTCCGCCCGAGGGAGAAAGAGCGAGAGGGGACGGGAGCAGAAGGGAGACGTGGACACTGCTGAGGGGAGAGGGGAAGCGCTTTGGGGGAGTGGCAGAGGTTCAGTGCTGTTGGATGGACTCTTGATCCAGAGGGCATCCCCAAGTGGCTGTGGTTCATCCAGAGATTGTCAAGATCCTGAGGGATGGGTGTCCTCACCAGGTGACAGATGCCAAGGAGGTCGTAGGGTCTTGGGGGCCCGCAAGAATATATCACAGAGATTCAGCTGTGTGTTAAAGCTATACTTTGGCCGGCCAAGGGCCTGTCAAAAGGCAAGCCATTTATGATGAATGTTTGGTGATACCCAGCCTTTAATATTCCAGCTGTCTTATGCTATGAAACTCTTGCAGGCCCAGACCAATTGGCAAACAGTTCAGCTCCCCAGACCTGCTGAACTACTAAGTTACCAACTCCCCTGCTGAGCATAGGAAACGAGCTGGCTGGAGACGCCTAACTTTGTTTCTTGTGCTAATGAAGCTCAGCCCCATCCCCTGGCCTTGAGGAGGCCTAGAGGTTCTCCAGAGCAATTGACTGAGAACAAAAGAGGTATTTTATCAAGGTGGGAGGGAAAACAACATTCCTGAGGACGCAGAGAGCCGGGGGGAAAGAAAGGGCAGGCATTTTCTGTAGAAACAGACAGAAGGCAGCGTGGCCAGAGAGAAGAGAGGACGACAGAGTTTCCGTGGAGGGTAAGCGGATCTCGGGTAGAGTCTTCTGAGTGCCAGGAGTAGAGAGCAGCAGAGATGGAGGAAGAGGATGCAGAGGATGAAGAGGAGGCTGGAAGCATAGGAGATTAGTGGTTAGCAGGACTATGAGCTAGGGAACTGGACGGAACTGAAGCTATGGGGACAGGGTTTCATCCCAGAGTAGACGGATAAAGGACTTGGTGTACCTGTATTTTTGTCTTGTCCTGAATGCCTGCCGGAGCTATAGCTGAATCGATAGAATTTTGTCTTTAGAGGAATAAAGTTAACAGACATAAGAACACAGTGTACGTAGACTTTTTTTTTCTCTCAGATATCCCACTCGGGATGTAGCTAACACCCGGACTTCCTTAGTAGGGAGACTACCCAGCGTGCAGACTTTACAGAGAAGGAAATGTTGAGCAGGCAGCTCTGAGAGAAAGACGCTTACCAGAGTAGACGGGGAGAGGCAAGAAGGCAGGAAGAAGAAAGAAATGGTGGATGGGACAGAATGAATCTGGAGTCACATGTGACGGATGAGAGCCGTCAGCAGAGGGAAATGAGTTTAGACACCACATGTAAGCATGCATAGTGCAAACTGTTATGCCCAGATGGTGACCCCAAAGAGACCACCGAAGACCTTGGATGTCCAGAAAGCAACAGCAAGGTTTATTCTGTAGATACAAGTCTAGACAAGGAACTCATTCCTACACCCAATACAGTGAGGCAGGGAGGAGTTGCTCTTCCTTTGTGTGGCTAGCTCTTTAAAGGCAAAAACCACAAGCCCTTCAGGGTGGTTGGGGTGGGGGTTTGCACGGGTGCAACTCGGATTGGTTTATTTATTTATTTATTTTTTGGTTTTTCGAGACAGGGTTTCTCTGTGTAGCTTTGTGCCTTTCCTGGAACTCACTTGGTAGCCCAGGCTGGCCTCGAACTCGCAGAGATCCGCCTGGCTTTGCCTCCCAAGTGCTGGGATTAAAGGCGTGCATCACCACCGCCCGGCCGGATTGGTTTATTTTTTTCTCTGTTCTCTTTTAATTGGGTGAGGGTGTGTAACCTTTGAATTTACTGGTTGGTGGTTACAATTATCACTTTGGGGGCAGTCCAGCACAAGTCCCAGGCTTTGTCCTTGAGCCGCCATGAGGGCTGGCTGGCCAAGCACGTACTGACTGGGGGCTGGTTCAGTGGTCCAAGCTCTGTCCTTGACTCATGCACATAACTCTAAGTTGGTGAGGGGTCCCAGACAGTAAACAACTGGCTGAACCTTGAGCAGTCAGAGTACCTGCAGAAAGGGAGCTACTGCAAGGACTATGTCTTTTGTTCATGGCCCTCTCAGAGGACTGCTTGCTCAGTCTCAGGAAACTGAAATTGAGGCCTGATCTCTTGAGAGAAGACTGAGCAGCCTGTTATGGCATCTGCTTGGTCCTTTCACAAACCACTGAACAAGACACTTCTGAGGGAGAAGAAGCAGTTTATTGGGGCAACAAACTGCCGGGCTGTCTCCCTAGAGTAGAGAACAGCAGTGCAGCCACAGGGAGCCAGATGGTGTTATAGAGGGTGTCTAAAGGCTGGAGGGTAGGGCCTTCCACACCAGGAGAATTTCCCTTTTAAGGTAAAGCAGGTGTTAGGCCAGTTTGTGTGAGTGTGAGTGTGTGTGTCTGTGAAGTCATCAGGCCAGTTTGTGTGAGTGTGTGTGTGTGTGTGTGTGTGTGTCTGTGAAGTCATCAGGCCAGTTTGTGTGAGTGTGTGTGTGTGTGTGTCTGTGTGTGTCTGTGTCTGTGTCTATGTCTATGAAGACATCAGGGCAGTTTGTGTGAGTGTGTGTGTCTGTGAAGTCATCAGGCCAGTTTGTGTGAGTGTGTGTGTGTGTGTGTGTGTGTGTGTGTGTCTATGAAGTCATCAGGCCAGTTTGTGTGTGTGTGTGTGTGTGTGTGTGTGTGTGTGTGTGTCTATGAAGTCATCAGGCCAGTTTGTGTGTGTGTGTGTGTGTGTCTATGAAGTCATCAGGCCAGTTTCATGAGTGATGAATGCTCTCTGGCTGATGAGAGTTGGGGAAATAAGAGAGCTGTGGTTACCCAATAAACAGAGCCTCCAAGTCACAAGGTTATTGAGCAATGTATTTAGGTTTCTGATTCCTGAGGGAAATCTGTCTGGGCTAACTTTGGGTAGCCATCTTTCCCTATCCGGTGACCAGCAGTACGATGCTTGTTACTGAGCAGAGTTCCCATTTCCCTTGGCCCCAGGGTTGTTGGGCAGGGCCTCAGCTCCCTCAGTGTGCTGGTGCGGCTCTCCAAGCCTCACTCACTCTAGGACCTTCCCCGGGAAACCTTCTCCTACTGCCTTTACTGCACGTTCATTTCACGGAGGCCATTTGAGGGTGTAGAGGGATGCAGATGTGAAAGCTTACCTTCAGTGCTTCTCCAGGCTGGCATTGACTTATTTGTTAGGTCTCCGTTTCTTTCCGGTTGCCTCGAAGAAGTCTTCCTGAACATCTGTTGGGAAAAGGTTTATTTTTTATGTGTATGTTTGTGCCTGCAGGAGATGATTTATACCATTGGGTGTGCAAATGCTCAGGAAGGTGAGAAGAGGGAGGCAGATCTCTTGCAATCGAAGCTACGGGCAGTTTTGAGCTGCCTGATGTGGGTGGGTGCTAGGAATTGAATGGACTTGGGTCTTCTGTAGGAGCGGTAAGTGCTCATAACTGCGGAGGCATCTTTTCAGCCTACCTAATGTCTTTTTGTTCTATATACGTCTTTTTCCTCATATCTCACATTACCGCTTATTACAGTGTACAGTCATGTTGGTTATGTATTAGTTACTTTCCTTGTTTCTATGATAAATACAGAACGAAAGCAACTTCAGAAAGCAGCTTCAGGAAGGGCAGGTTTTCCCGCTGCCTGGAGGACCAGCCCCCAGCAGCACAGGGCCCAAAGGGAAATCCATGGAGTTGGTGTGTATCAGACTTTTCTATCTGAGGGGGTTAGTGAAAAAGACACTTTCTCTTGATGGTTTCCTCCTTTGTTCTCTATTCAGAAGGAGCAGGAAGCTGGTTGGTCACATTTTATCGACACCCAGGAAACAGAGAAAGAACCAGAAGTGAGGTGAAGCTATAAACCCTCAAGGTGGGTCCTGTACCATACTTCCTCTAGTATGTCCGTGCCTCCTAGAGGGTCTGTAATCACAACACTGCTGACTGGGGACCAAAAGTACAAATACATGAGTCTACGAGGGAAGTTTCTTCTCACACCACCGTATTTCTACTACAGAATTTCACCCAACTTTGCTGCTCTCCTGAAGAAAGTTGTGGTTTTGGTTTCCAAGAAGAGTAAGGGGAGGAGGTTCGATGTAGGTAACTAAAACAAAACAATGTCCACTACATTTGGTTTTTCGAGACAGGGTTTCTCTATGTAGCTTTGCGCCTTTCCTGGAACTCACTCTGTAGCCCAGGCTGGCCTCGAACTCACAGAGATCCGCCTGCCTCTGCCTCCCGAGTGCTGGGGTTAAAGGTGTGTGCCACCACCACCCGGCATGTCCCCTACATTTTTAAAACAAAAGAGATCAAGTGCAATGCTTGTGTAAGATAGGTCTTCTTACCAGACTCTGAGCCCTACTAGGATAGGGATTCCATGTTTTGTTTTTCATTTTACACCTTGCAGCTGTAGTTGGTACATAACAGCTGCTCGGGGACCATTGGATGAGGGGATGGAGCACAGAGCAGAGGAGATGGATGTTGTTATCCAGTGTCTACCACTGTTGAGTGTCAGGACTTCCTCAGAGCATTCCATGAAGTCACCCTTGGTCATCAGGCCAGCACAGAGGCTGGTATTCCTTTCTATATTATGCAAATCAGAAGAGTGAGGCTTTCCTCAGAATTCAGTCTGCTGTCAATCACAGGCGGTGGCATTTCCCTTGAGATCCTGTATTTTCATTTCTAGCAGTTTCACCTAGTTTATTTTTTTCATATTTCCTTGCTCTCTTAATTAGTTCATGTTTAAATTCTTGACCATACTGAACATATGGCTACAGACCTTGTCTTCTGGTTCCTATGAGGGTGTCACATTTAAGTGTAGTTTCTAATATGTTTTCTGATATATTGGGAAATAATCTGTTTTTGTGTATAACATATCTGAGCTTCACTTGTGGATTTTTTAAAAACATTTTAGGTTATATTGCATGTATTTTCAAAAATATACTATTATAGTTTTAGGTGTACAGGAAAGTTACAGAGTCAGTACAGAGCACTATATATTATGTGTCTTGGGTACTTCCCTTATATTGCTAACATTTCTTTTTTTTTTTTTAAAAAGATCTATTTATTTATTTATTTATTTATTTATTTATTTATTTATTTATTTATTTATTATGTATTCAGTGATCTGCCTGCATGTATGTCTACACGCCAGAAGAGAGCACCAGATCTCATTACAGATGGTTGTGAGCCACCATGTGGTTGTTGGGAATTGAACTCAGGACCTCTGGAAGAACAGCCAGTGTTCTTAACCTCTGAGCCATCTCTCCAGCCCCCGCTGTATTGCTAACATTTCATATTGATTTGCTACACTTGTAAAAACTGAAGGAACTGCTATTTATTTATGCATTATTGCTGCGGGCCGCAGGAATATCATAAGAACTCAGCTGGTTATGGCAAAGTCACTACCTGGAGGAATCAGGGAATTCCTCCAGAGGAAGCCAAATCCCAAGGAATTTTTGGTGTTACTTGGCTTGTTATATATCAGCTGTATTCTGTTATGAAATTCATGTGTGCCTTCATAGTTTTCCCAATTGATTTTTCCCTAAGAAGGGCTAACAATGTGGACTGATCACTCTCTAGACATACACATTCCAGGCATTTGGAGAACAGCCTCAGGAAAGGCTTTCTCTGGAATCAGATATCTCCCCTAGCCACTTTCAAGGACTAAAGGAGACATCACCCAGGTGGTCACCCAATTTCCGAGGATTAACAGTGATAACAACCCACAGGTGAGTCTCCTGACTTAAGGTAAATTCCACAAGGGGACACCGCCTAGGTCAGGTAGACATTAAGTAATAGCTTTACACAATTTAGCTCAGACCCCTCCTTTCTTACAGCCTTACTAATTTTATAGACCTCTAACTACTTACCTAACCACTTCTAGGAATATTTAGATAACCTTCTATGCTAACAGCTATGCTCAGCCAGAACTCCCAGTTCAAGCCTCCCTGTAATTATTATCATTATTGGTAGCATCCGGCCAGGTCCATCACCGGATGGAGGAAAGTACCTTATCAGAGATACCTCTGTACTCTCTAAGAACAGACTTAAGCATCCAGGCTACCTGTTTGAGAAGGCCTGGTGGATGTGCTAATTAAGCTTAACTTCCTCCTTTCCCAAATCTTACCTCCAGTTCCAGATCTCCCTTTAACTATCACCAGGGGCATCTAGCTGTACACAGGTTGCCTAGAGACTGAGCACACTTTCCCCCACCCTGCAGAAAAAACGGCAGACAGCTTGGACAGATAGGAGCCACAGGAAAAAAGAAGACAGTTTTATTTTCTCCCATTGACCTAGCAACTTATAGATTTTTAACATAACACATTTAAGATTATAGTTGTGCACGTAAGATCCCTCTTCTTAGATATTACCCATATTTAGCCTTTAGTTAATTCATTAGTCACTTCCCCTATGGGTCACAAATGGTAATTAACAACTAGTGCCCCTCTTTGTAATTCTTATCAACCCTCCATTTGATCCTGATAGCGGACAATCACTGCCTGAGGAAGTTCAGGCTGAGTGTCCTGGGTGGAGGGGAGGATTGTGATTTTGGGGAGATATATAACTGTAAAGCAGAGGACAGGGAGAGGAGAAGAGAATGGAAGAACTAGATGGGTAAGAACTTGAGAGGAACAAACTGAGATGGGAGAGAAGTAGATTGAAGGGCTACAGGAGAGTACTAGAGGAACGAGATGGAAGATGAGGAAGAGCCAGATGAGAGAGAAGGAGACGGGAGAGGAGATGATATGGGAAGGAACAAGATGGATGAGAACCTAGAAGGGGCAAAACTAGACGAAGGAATTAAGATAGAACATAGAGGGGACAGTAGATAAATATAGAGAGAAATCAGGCAAGAAAGGAACTAGACATGAGAACAGAACTGAAGCTGTGTATAAAGGATGTTATGCCAGAGGAATTAAAGCAAGTGGACTATAGAACTCTGTGTGCTGAGATTATATTTACAGAAAATAGTCCTCGCCGTCAGTAGTTCTCTCTCCTGAGCCCCTGGGATATATAATATTAAGGCTTGAAAGACCCCCGGCTGAGATCTTTCTCCGGGAGAGACCCCAAACCCAAGGAACACACCGAAACCACAGATCAGATGCAAAAGCAAGAGGGTTTATTTAGACCAGGTACCTGGGGCGAAGTCTCTTGGAGGACTTGCGCGCTTTCCTAGGGCAAGGGGGACTTTTTATGGGATCCCAGGGGCAGAGGCGCGGTTACAGAAGCGAGAAGCATAGTTACAGGGTCCCTATTGGTTGTTTCAAAGAAGGCCAGGGTGAACTTGGGGTCATATGTGTGTGGCTGATTTGGCCTTGTCCAGGCCAGCTGCTTATTCCTCAAGGCCAGGGGCCCGCCATAAAATATCAACTGTCTTACTCCCAAGGCTGCTGACCACAGTTATCTCTCTCAAGGCTGGCCATAGCTATCTCTGTCAAGGCCGGGTAGCTGGCTATGGCTGTGAACTCCTGTTTTTCTGATTCCTGCAGAATGGCGTTTCTAAGGCCAAGTTATTGGGGGGGGCATAACATCGGCCCAACGCCCCATATCCTCATAATGGAGCGGGGGTCTTTCATTCCCCCATTTTCTTTTGTACCAAATGAAATCTTTCATTTTAGGATGGAGAATAAGGGGTTAGCTCTATCTCTGACTGTCTGAGCCTCTGATATTGTTTGGTTAGGATCAAAGCCTGGGCAACAGAAACCTTATCCTTGATGAATTGCACCAATCTGTTGAGGATGTATGACCCAAACAATAAAATGAGCAGGAGGACGATTAGGGGGCCCATAATGGTGGAGACAAGGGTCATAAACCACGGTGACCTTTGGAACTATCTTTTAAATCATTTTTGTTGAGCATGGCTACTTGGAGCTGTCTGAATTGGCCGGTCTCCATAAGGGCTGCAGTCCCTGTATCTACCCCAGCAGCTATTTTGTTTATGGTAATTTTTTTCCAGTAACAGGGCCAGCGTCAGGGAAACAGGCTCTCTGGTGATGTCCCTCCTTATGTCAGGAGGACTATTAGGGGGATCAAGGGGACCCCCGGGTGAGTCTTATCTTTAGTGGGTTTGGAGAGCGTTGAACTAGATGTCTCGGTGCCCTCAGCTTCGTCGGGTTCCTTGGCAGTCTTTACATGTGACGTGTGGACCCAAGCCGCTGTCCCGTCAACCTCGGCTCTAGGTTCCTGGATTGATGGCGTCGGACCTAGACAGAGTCCCCAATCTTGAATGGGTGAGGCATCACCGGGCGGTTCAGTTGCTCCCGGCAGGCAGGGGTTTTTGCACCGTCTTTTGCATCAATTGGAGGGCTAGTGGCAAAAGAGGAGATATCAGAGTAAAGGAAATTTACAATTGGTGGGGGAGCCCCATACATGATCTCGAACGGGGTTAGGCCATGAGGCCCAGGAGTGTTCCGGGCTCGGTAAAGGGCTAGGGGGAGTAGGAGCACCCAATCTCTAGTGCCAGTTGCAAGCGTTAATTTGGTTAAAGTCTCCTTAATGGTTTTATTTGCACGTTCTACCTGTCCTGAGCTCTGGGGGCTGTATGCACAATGAAGTTTCCAATCGATCCCCCGTAGCCTGGCCACCTCCTGACTTACCTGGGAGACGAAGGCGGGCCCATTGTCTGACCCCAATATCTGGGGTATTCCATACCTGGGAAAGATGTCATCTAGGAGTTTTTTGGTTACCACGTTAGTGGTCTTTTTTTCTTGGTAGGCAAGGCCTCTGTCCATCTATGATGTAAGCGTGTCGCTCGGGGCTTTATTTCGCCCCCATTTTCTTTGTTAGTTCCTGGTCCTCCGGGCTTCCGCCATCCGGAGGGCCTGGGTCAGCGCGATCAGCTCTGCCTTTTGGGCCGATGTTCCAGGTGGCAGTGGTGAGGTCCAAACTATCTCCGATTCGGTGGTGACGGCTGCTCCAGTCCTCCGTTCTCTTTCTTGGAGGAAGCTGTTCCCATCCATGAACCAGGCAGCAGGGTTGCGGGGTTGAGGGAGACAACTGGTCTGCACACCATTCGATCTGAGGGCTGCTGGACCAGAGCTTTTACCGCATGGGAGGATAACACAGTTAATGGCTGTCCCAAAGTCAGTTTCCCTGCATCCTTGAGCAAAACAGCAATGGCTACCACATGTAGACAGGGGGGCGGGCCATCCTGCAGCTACCGGGCTTTCATGGCCCCAGTCTCTGTATCAACATTTCTTTTGCAAAGCCTGAGTTCTCGTCCACGAACAGTTTAAAGGGCTAGGACTTGTAGGGGGCTCCCTTTGGGTCCTGTCCAGATGTCAGCTGAACCTTTTTTTTTTTTTTTTTCGGTGGTCCTTTGATACCTCCTGTTACCTGTGGCCCCCTGGACCAAAGCTGTGCGGTCATTGAGAGAGCCTCCGGTATGGGTCAGGACTGAATGTTGAGCCCCGGTGTCCACTAGGAAGGTCACTGGCTGCCCCCTAATCTTGAGAGTTATCCTAGGTCGGGGGGAGGGGGTCTCCTGGCCTTGACCTCCCCAATCTTCCAGATTGAGGACCCTTGGCTTAGGTCTCCGAGACCCTTGAGGCTTTTTTTGATCAGTCACGAGCCCAATGTCCTCTCTGTTTACAGTAAGCACTTTGTCTTTGTCAAGCAGTGTTCTTTTTTTGATCTCCCGTCCTAACTTCCTAACTCCCTCTCTGACCTGTCCCTGAGACATTACAGTGGCCAGGACTTTTTTGTTTGTTTTTCCTCTCCCTCCGTGTCTCTCTAAGTTCTTTTTTTAAAAACGCGCTGCCGGCGTCTCTTTCTGGTAACCTGAGCCCAATCGGTAGGGGGTTAGAGCCCCTGGAGACCCGCTAAGAGCAACTGGCCAGAGATGTAGGTGTTCCCTACCTTCGCTGCTTTGTCCCGCCTTTCTCGTAGGCGACCGGCAATTGGGGAGGAAGCAGGAACTCATCCTCCGCTGTTTGGGGGCCGCTGCAGGAGCCGCCGGTCCCTCCGGCGCTGTCGGGGGGGGGGTTGTAACACTCGGGGCGGGGTGACTCGGCGTCCATGGGTGACGCCGCCCCCTAGTCACCTTTCCCATATTGGGCCGGAGCCGGTCGTGGCACATCGCTGTGGGTCGCCGGCCAGGGGGCGGTCCCTCGCCGACCCCATCCCCGGCCCCGCCTGCGTGTCCCTGCCACATCCCGTGTCCGCCTGCGCCGCCGCTGCCGACTGTGCCGCTCGGCCGCCCATCGCGCTATCCACCGCCCCTCCGAGCGAGCGGCTGTGGGGCGTTGCCGGGACCAAGGCCGCCTGCGCCGCCGCTGGCTCCCCGCCGCCCGGGTCCGGCTGGTCGCCGGCCCCGCCCCTGGCCCCGCCTGTGTCGCCGCGGGCCTCCGCCGCCCGGGTCCCGGCCAGCCGCGCCGGGGGCCGCCGCGCGCGCGCGCGCGCGCGCGGCCGGAGGGCAGGTCCGAGCCCGAGTAGGCGCGGGTGCGGCCGTTGGCGGCGGGGCCACTCTGCTTGGTGCCCATGTCCGCGCCGCCCCGGGCCTCCGCGATCAGATTCCCCTGGTCTGCACCAGCTCCAAGTCCGCTGTTAGGCGCCACGCGGAAAACCACGGCCCGGCGGGGCGGACTCCTCCGCCCGCACGGGAGACATGGACAGCCGGGGAGAGCGGGGAGTGAGGGGAGCCCCCCCCAGCGCCGTCCCGGACCCCCGCGACCGCGCCGCGGCCGCGCGGACGGGAGGAGGCGCGGGGAGCTCCGGCACCCGCCGCCGCCACCGCCATCACCGCTGACGGCCTGCGGGGACTGGGCAGGGGGCGTCCCGGCGCCCTAGCTTCCCGGCAGCCCTGCCTGCGCGTTTCCTTTTCCCGCACCCGCCTGCAAGCCTGCCCGCGCGCCCGCCTGCGCCGGAGCAGCGGCCCGCGGGGAGAGGAAAAGACTTGCTGGTGTGGGGTTAGGGAGGAACAGGGAGTGGGAGGGATCCGCCGATCTGGCTTCCTCGGCTCCGGGATTCGGCGAGCGCTGCTGCCGCCGGGGGGCTGAGGGGAAGAGAAACGGCTTAACCCATGGGGGAGGTTCTGTTGTCAGGAGTCTCCACATGGCAATGTATGGGACCTGGTCCGGGTGGCCATGGGGACTGGAAGCAAAAACTTTTTTTTTTTTCCACCTGTGAAATAAGACTGAGGTTAAAGGTTTCCTGACGAGGCCATCCTACATCCATTTTAACCCAATCGGCCTCGCAAAGAGTGATCTATTTTTTTTTTTTTTCTTGATTACGACTCCTTTGTTGTTGGCTCGTGTCTTTCTTTACGTCTGACCAGTGTTTAAGCATGAGGCTCAAGGGGGTGATGACAGTCTGTCCTATGGCTGTTTTTAAGAGGAGAACGGTTAAACAGAAAACAAAAAAAAACGACAGACCAATATAAATAAGACTAAAACTCGCTGCGCGGCTTCGGTTCCAAACCGAAAGCAAAACCAGAAAAACCGTGCCCCCAGAGGGGTCTTCAGACCGTGCCACAGAGGGCACTTCAGATGAACCGTGGAACGTCTTCCAGGTTCCCAGATTCCCCTAGGACGTCTCCCAGGGTTCAGTGGCGAAGTCCAGACCCGTCGGTCCCCCCTTTCAGATCCACTGACACAGACAGATTATCAGACGCAGGCGCGGAGACAAACAAACAACATTTAACACTCAGACAAACAGACAACCCTCAGACTGGACAGGGATGACATAAATCAAGGCCGGCCGGCTTACCTCCTGATGGTGGGTCGGTGGTCCCAGGGAGGGGTCTCAATCCCCGTACGGGCCACCAAATGAAAGACCCCCGGCTGAGATCTTTCTCCGGGAGAGACCCCAAACCCAAGGAACACACCGAAACCACAGATCAGATGCAAAAGCAAGAGGGTTTATTTAGACCAGGTACCTGGGGCGAAGTCTCTTGGAGGACTTGCGCGCTTTCCTAGGGCAAGGGGGACTTTTTATGGGATCCCAGGGGCAGAGGCGCGGTTACAGAAGCGAGAAGCATAGTTACAGGGTCCCTATTGGTTGTTTCAAAGAAGGCCAGGGTGAACTTGGGGTCATATGTGTGTGGCTGATTTGGCCTTGTCCAGGCCAGCTGCTTATTCCTCAAGGCCAGGGGCCCGCCATAAAATATCAACTGTCTTACTCCCAAGGCTGCTGACCACAGTTATCTCTCTCAAGGCTGGCCATAGCTATCTCTGTCAAGGCCGGGTAGCTGGCTATGGCTGTGAACTCCTGTTTTTCTGATTCCTGCAGAATGGCGTTTCTAAGGCCAAGTTATTGGGGGGGGCATAACATCGGCCCAACGCCCCATATCCTCATAATGGAGCGGGGGTCTTTCAGGCTGGTCCCTCTAATATTATACAAGACATTATTAATGAGCGTGCATACTTATCCAAGTTTTCATTTTTCTTTTTTTTTTTTTTTTTTTTTTTTTTTTTTCCGAGACAGGGTTTCTCTGTGTAGCTTTGCGCCTTTCCTGGGACTCACTTGGTAGTCCAGGCTGGCCTCGAACTCACAGAGATCCGCCTGGCTCTGCCTCCCGAGTGCTGGGATTAAAGGCGTGCGCCACCACCGCCCGGCCCAAGTTTTCATTTTTCAACCTAATTTACTTTTTTTTTTTTTTTTTTTTGCTTTGAATCTCATTCACTCAGTTAGCATGGAGCACACCTTTAATACCAGCACTCAGGAGGCAAAAGTAGGCAGATCTCTCTGAGTTTGAGGCTAGCCTGGAAGAGAAGAATCTCAACTATATTACCACAGTACACTAACTGCTTCAAGCAACCTTCCTTGTTTCTAAGATGACCTTGATAGTTATAAAGGATTCTTATTGGGTGCTCTGAACATGTTCCCAGGATCTTTCTCATAATTAGAGTGCGTGTGGCTTTGGGGAGGAAGACCTATGGGATAGAGTGCTGATCAGGTGCAGTGTTTATCACGGAGTAAAGTGGGACTGTTTTAAAGGGTGAGGGTGGACAGTGATTGAAGTACAATTGCAGGGGAAAACACTGTCAGGGTGAGAGCAGACGGGCAGAAAGTCCACCGTGGAGGAAAACACTTTCAGGAGGTCAGAGTTGGGAGTAGTTGAGGGACAGCTACAGAGGAAAATGCTCCTGAGGCTGGGAGATCCTTGTGCTTACATATATGTTTTGGTAGGCTTCATAGTCTTTTCTTTTTCTTTTTTCTTTTTGGCTTTTTGAGTCAGGGTTTCTCTGTGTAGCTTTGCACCTTTCCTGGAACTCACTCTGTAGCCCAGGCTGGCCTCGAACTCACAGAGATCCGCCTGGCGCTGCCACCGCCCGGCGCGAGTTAACTCTTAAGGGAGTCGACAATGGTTGTCTTCGTTCTTTACTAGAAAAATTTATGCTAGGCAGTAAATTTATTATCTTTTAGATAATTTAGAATGTCATGTCTTCATCAAGAGTGAAATATATGACTCAGATCTCATTCTGTGGATCAGGAATTGAAGTCCTATAGTCCTGGTTTGCTGCTTGTTATGAGGGTGGGTCCATCCTCAGTGACCTTCAAACCTAGTAATTCCTAATTAGATACCTGACATCCAACTCTCTCACACTTGAAAGACTGGACTAGGATGTTACACTGTTAGTTGTACCATCTTGGTACCACTTAGATTTAGAAATAGTTAGGCAGAAGTTTTGTAAATGTCACCCACTGAATGCTGAGCTCAAGGTAATTCTGAAGAATGTGTAGAAGACTTTGGTTTAACTTGAGTTCAGAATAATTATTTAGATAACTGAGACAATGTATATAAATAATCTTTGTAAATACTCTATACACTTTGTATAAAACACTGACTGAATATGTAGTTGTGGGTTTATGTTACTTTTTATGATCTCTTACATTTTCTCTGCAGTCAAGGTAGATTGGATTAGATGGATATTCCTTTTAAAAGTGCTCTTCAAAAAAGCTCTGTGTGTGTGTGTGTGTGTGTGTGTGTGTGTGTTTGTGTGTTTGTGAGTGTTCCCGCAGGAGCGATAGCCTTCAGTTTTACTCCTTGTGAATTTGGACATGAGATTTTCACTTGATTTGAATGTCTTTGGATTGTGAATAAAGAAAATCTGTTGTCAGAGAAAGACACTTAGATACCGTGCACAGGTCAATCTAATTGGAAATAAAGATGTAGAAAGACACAATCCACATTGAACCTTTTTAAAAAGAGAAACTAGATATTCTAGGTTTGCAAAGGGAAAGGTGCTATACAGTGAAAGTGTTAATTTCTCAAAATTCCATGCTTTCATATTGCTTAGATCTTTGAAGTAGAAGCTGCTTCTGTAGAAAAACACCAGCTCTCATGAGGTCACAAAAGCCTGTATTCTCTCTGCCTTCATTCTGTGTGTTCTTCCCTTTGGGCCACCTGATTATATATGCAGTGTGGCATGTTACTCCCTCAGAGCTCTGTCTAACTATTTCATCCAAGGCTGAAGGAATATGGGTAAATCTCTTTCCCCAATCTGTAGTCCCCTTAAATTCCAGGAAGAATAAAAGTTCCTGGACAGACCCACTCTCCTACCCCTGGAGGGTAACTTTACCCATGAAAGCAAAGCTGCATGTTGCAGCAGAATTGGTCATCTGGTAGGATCCAGGATGAACCCTTCAAATGGTGACAGATAAGGAATATTCCAGACCACCTGTAGAACCAGAGCTAAAACAGTGACCCAGCAGAACACACCTTGAGCAGGACTGCTTGTTTGTGCAGGTCTCTGGTCCCCTGAATGTTTCTCTGCTCAGACCGAAAGCTCTTGTCTGTAGCTGGGAGATGGACTTGGGCTCAGTGGGCCCTTTATCTGTTCCTCTTCCCAGTGTGGCCACGCCTCTTCTCTAGGCTTGTGTTACTAGTCATCTCTTTAGTTGGCATATGGGAACAAATGGCTTGTTGGGGTTGCTAGAACTCAAGCTCTTGCCCTAAAAACTCCCAGTGCTCCCTAAATTTAATTTGAGTCATTGTGAAAATACCACCATTACTTCTTTTTCCCAAGTTAAAAAAAAAATAGGAAACCCAGGATTAGTGGTCTGTAGCTGTAGTCCCAGTGTGCAGAAAGTGGAGGGAGGAGATTCAAGAGCTCAGGGCAAGCCTGAGCTATAGGAGACCATGCCTCACAAATCCAGACAGTAAGCACACTTCCCCAACATAAGCCTTGTAAATCAGAATCATCATTTTATTTATTCATTAACTTTAACACCTTTGTGACTACCTTATACACTTGGAATTGTGGCTGCTGTTGTAGAAAAATAAAGTTTTATAACACACACACACACACAGCCTGTTAAGAACTGTTCAGAAGTTTGAGAAGCTATAATACTTAGAGATGTGGAAGAAGGTTATTCTTTTTGGGAGTTTGGGAAAGAGGGTTAAGGAAGGCTTTGTAGAAGACATACTATTTTGAGTTTGGTATCTAATGAAAACTATAGCAAATCAAATTTATCATTTCACTGTAATTATAGAAATGAAGATAATAAAATCATTTTAAAAAGTTGTCTCCTTTGAGGACCAGTGGATGAGATTGCTTAGCAGCTACACATAGGAGCTAAGTTGGATCCCTGGAACCCATAAAAAGATGGATGCAGTGGCTTACATCTGTAATCCTGGCACTCCTACAGTGAGATGGGAGGTACAGATCAGAGAAGATCCGTCAGCCTGGAGGACACAGCATTCACAACAAGAGAGAGTCTATGACAAGGTGGAAAGAAATGTGTTCTCAAAGTCATCTTCCTACCTCCACATACATGTTCATGGTTGCGCGCGCGCGTGCGCGCGCGCGCACACACACACACACACACACACACACACACACACACACACACACACTTGTTTTGAGTACAAGAAGAAACAAGGGAGTTGGTGGTGAGGTGAGACAAAGTGTATAAATACACTTTTGAGTTTTGTGTTTCCCAACACAAAGGTAGGGCATGGACTAGTGTGGCAGACAATCCCCTAACATTAACTTAGAAATGTATGCATTGGTTTCATGGAGTTCTTCACTTCGCTGTAAATAAGTAGGGTGGGATGGTTTAATGTTAACAGAATGGAATTATCTCTGCGTACATCTACCCTTTCCCTGTTGTCGGTGAGTATGGGGGTCCAGCCCCTCGATAGTCCCCTCTTAGTGTCCAGGAAGAATCTACAGCTAGCTGATAATTAACCTTTGATGAAAAGAAATGAATCTATGTACATGAAACTCCTTAGTCCATAAACTTTATTCTGTGTGAGTCCTCCCTCTATACAAGCTTCTATTCTGCTCTCATGCCAAGCTCCTTTCTTGCCTGATTTCTCTCTATATTCGTCTAATGCTCCCTCTAAATTTTATCTTAATTCTCTCATCTTAATTCTGCCTCATCTAGGTCCTTTTCATCTCGTGCTCACCCAACTAGTACTTCCCCATCTGACTCTTCCTCATCTTCCATCTCGTCCACACGTTCTCTCTGGACAAAATTCTTGTCCCTTTCTGTTCTCTCTGTTTCCCCCCAAGTTTCTCCAGAGTCCAGTTATAAACCCAAGCAATAGCAGTCCCCTGGTCGAGCAAGGTCACCAGGTTTGAATTCTTGTGTGGTCATAAAGGCAGGTAAGAGTTTCCCCAGGCAGTGATTGTCAGGCTTCCAGGGTTAAATGGAGGGATGATAACAATTACATAGAGGGGCAGTAATTGTTAATTATCATTTGCAACCCCAAAGGGAAGTGACTAATGAGTTAACTAAAGGCTAAATTTGGGTAATATCTAAGAAGAGGGATCTTATGTGCTCAACTATAATCTTAAACGAGATTGGTAGAAAATGTTAAAAATCTATAAGTTGCCGGGCGGTGGTGGCACACGCCTTTAATCCCAGCACTCGAGAGGCAGAGCCAGGTGGATCTTTGTGAGTTCAAGGCCAGCCTGGGCTACCAAGTGAGCTCCAGGAAAGGTGCAAAACTACACAGAGAAACCCTGTCTCAAAACAACAACAACAACAAAATCTATAAGTTGCTAGGTCAATGGGAGAAAAGAAAACTGCCTTCTTTTTTTCCAGTGGCTCCTAACTGTCCAAGCTATCTGCCTGCCGTTTTTCTGCAGGGTGGGGGGAAGTGTGCTCGGTCGCTAGGCAGCCTGTGTACAGCTAGATGCCTCTGGTGATAGTTACATGGAGATCTGGAACTAGAGGTAAGATTTGGGAAAGGAGGAAGTTAAGCTTAATTGGCACATCCGCCAGGCCTTCTCGAGCAGGTAGTCTGGATGCTTAAGTCTTTTCTTAGAGAGTACAGAGGTATCTCTGATAAGGTACTTTCCTCCATCTGGGGATGGACCTGGCCAGATGCTGCCAATGACGATAATTACAGGGAGGCTAGAACTGGGCTTCGGGCTGAGCATAGCTGTCAGCGCAGAAGGTTATCTAAATATTCCTTCAGTGGAGGGGAAATGGTGCCCTTAAATGATGGAAAAGCTACAATAGCACACAAGAAACTCATAGCACACAGGAAACGGCTGATAATCAAAAGCCAAATATCACCAAGGGTCCTTGAGCCTCAGCTTGACCTCTGGAAGGCCCTTGGCTTCTTCCAGGTATTAGCTTTGTCCTAATCAGCTGAAATCCTACTTGGTATATTTTTGCACCTTGCAGCACTCTGTCAACCCTTTATTGCCATCTTTCTGAGCAATGAAGTGTAAGTGTTCTGTAAGCGGAAGTTTCTGCCCCGCCAGCAACTCCCAAATACCTGGCAGCTGATTCCCAAATAATTGACAGAGAGGCTTAATATTACTTATAAGTGCTTGGCCGGTAGGCGTACTACTAACTAGCTCTTACACTTAAATTAACCCATAATTCTTATCAGTGCTTAGCCACGTGGCTTGGTACCTGTTTTCAGTATGACATTCTCATCTTGCTTCCTCTGTGTCTGGCTGGCGACTCCTAACTCTGCCCTCCTTCTTCTCATCATAGGCTTTCTCACCTAACTTCCTGCCCAACTACCAGCCTGTCAGTTTTTTATTAACCAATGAGAGTCTTCATATTCATAGTGTAGAAAAGGATTGTTCCACAGCAGTGACCTTTGCTCTTTTTTCTGCACATTGCTTATTTCATGCTATGTTCTTTCTCTGAAGGTACATCCATCCTCCAGTCTTCTGACCATATGTTCTAGTTCATAAAGCTCTTCTGGGCTCCATGTTAACACGTTCAGTTTCTACTGGAGTTTTACACATGGAATTCATGTGACTATGTGAAAGTCAGTATATGTGAACCATAATTCTTTTTTTAAAAATTGATTGCTTGTGGGTTTCACATTATGCATCCTGACCCCATGAACCATACTTCTTTATAAACCCTTGCTGAACTTCTTTCTGTGTTCCTTTCTGTGTTCCTGATTTAAACATCCTGCATCTTAAGTCACTCAAGCCTATGGAATGAGAACATAGGTTGGGCTGCCTGCATTGTAAGATCCTGGGTGTGATAAATATTTCTTTGACCACACTCATAGAGATTTTAATTTAGTAGTTCTGGTCCTGACTGTAGAATGGAAAAAAAAATATAGTTATCCAGGTGCTTCTGATGAAGAACTGGTGTGAATCCAGCTGTTAGATTCTGCAGTTAGAATATAATCCGCATCCATCCCAGACATTTATATTTTCATTCCAGTCCTTATGCTATAGATGTCTAGATCGTTCCTTGTCATTTCAGTGGCCTTCCACATGCTGTCACTATTGCATTTCTTTTCTATCAATCCTCACATTTCTATAAAGAATTATTTTCCTAAAGTTAGGTGGGATAATGTCACACACTATCAAAATTATTTGATGGATTTTACTTCTTAGAAAATAAAAATGTAAACTTAATACAGCCTTTCTAGTTACCCCTAGTCTCCTGATTACATACTTTTGCCTACTTTTTCTTCCCATTCCCTGAAGTCAGGCTGTTAATCCTTTAATTCTCATCAGCATCCTATGACTCTTCCTTTCTTAGTGCCATGCCCATCCCATGGATTTCTGTCTCAACTGTGGCAGTCTCATTTCCACAGAGAACTAGGCTATCTTCATTCCATCGGTCTTGCTGTGATGTGAAAACCCGTTAGAGGTGATGTCATAGTCTGCTTGCCTTGATATAACAAAAATAGCTTAGTTTAGGTAATTTACAAATGAAGGAAACTTGTTTTTCATAGCTCTGGAGGTCCAGCTGGCAGATGTTGGATATCTGTTTGTATGACTTGTGTACTTCCTGTCTCTGTTGACATCACTCAACTCTTTATCGACTTGGAATTCTATTAGTTAATTAGCTAATATATTGATTCTAGATATCAGTTGTACATGCAGGCCCTGATGCTCCCACCTAACTAGGTATATGTACAGTAATCTACGTGCTATGATGTAGACACAAGTGGTTCTGGTGAGTTTGTGGTGACATAGTAGTGTGTGCAGAACTGGATCTCAGAGCCAGGCTCCATACTCACAGCATTATAAAGACCTTCTTCCTGTCTGCTTGTCTACTATGTATCAGTACATCACAACTAAATACATATTTTAAAAGAATTATTCATCTACCATGTGAGAACACATGTTATTCTAGCATGTCTTAAAGCCTAAAACAATTCTTGATACTTTATTAGACACTAGATGAATGAATGAACCGGTGAAAGTCACCTTCCAGGATCTCAAACTGGAGTATTCATACTCTCCATGTTCTCTTCTTCAGTGTCATTGTGTGCCAGTGAGCTGAGTTTGTTACGCTGGACAAAGATGGAACATTGTCCAGAACCCCATTTTTTAAAAGAGACATTGGAAAACAGAAAACATTTAAAAATTAGAATTTAAAAATTAGATATACTCATCCTTGAAATAGAACCAAATTTTAAATTTTTTTTTTTTTCCCCCGAGACAGGGTTTCTCTGTGTAGCTTTGCGCCTTTCCTGGAACTCGCTTTGGAGACCAGGCTGGCCTCGAACTCACAGAAATCCACCTGCCTCTGCCTCCTGAGTGCTGGGATTAAAGGCGTGCTCCACCACCGCCCGGCCAAATTTTACAATTTTTAAAGGAAAATAATATAAGTCTTCCAAGCATTTTCATGCCAGTGACTTCCCTCTCAGGCTGTTATGAGACACTGTAGACGTGCCTGGAACCTTGGTGGCCTCTGAGTCTCAGTCTAACCCTCTGTGGAGGTCAGAGTTGGACAAGAACAGGACTCACAGGCTCCTTAGGAGTGGTGGCCCTGTGGGTGAACAGGGGAGACTGGGAGCCAGGAGCGCTAGGCTTTGCTACTGCATAAACATGGACTCCATTCTCAGACTCAGGTAATAACCCTTCTGCTCTATGTACAACTGGATTTTTTAA
Source organism: Peromyscus maniculatus bairdii (assembly GCF_049852395.1). Taxonomy (NCBI): domain Eukaryota; kingdom Metazoa; phylum Chordata; class Mammalia; order Rodentia; family Cricetidae; genus Peromyscus; species Peromyscus maniculatus. Next base: position 47,651,946 of record NC_134867.1, on the reverse strand, counting down.
GCTGTCTCACATTGTGAAGATTCACTTCTGTATTCCGACCGTGCCGTGAAATTCTTGCCGTCCTTTAAAGACGTGTTTCCGTCTGATTCCACTGGGTGGCAGTGTTTCATTGGTGCGCTCGTGTGCAGTCTGTGTGTGACCTCACTCTCGCTCTCCTCCTCTCTCCACTTCCTTTCTCCGGCTGGCCGGGAAGTCAGTGTGAAAGTCAATATGCAGACCACTCCGGCCTTCCACTCACACGGACCCACCTGCCTCTGCCCCCCAAGATCTGGGGTGAAAGGTGTGCACCCCCACATCCAGCTTGTTAGTGTTTAAATGAGTTCCTCTTTCTCTCTCAATCCTCTTTTTCTCCCTGTTTCTACATGCCCACTGCATCCCAAGGAATTCTGAAACAAATTTCCCACGCAGTTAAAACAGAGAGTTTCATAAGATTTAGTACTTCTAGAATGATTTCATACGAGAAGAAGTAAAGTATTAGTTTTATGTTGCTCCACAATATGTAAATTACTTTGATGTGGTAATTAAGATCAGTTAAAATATCCTTAGGATTTGTTCTTTATGCTTTAGCAGCTATATTTAAAATAAACTCAGGTTGTACACAGCTCGTTATAGCATCTTTGGGAGTGTGTGTATGATGTGCATGCATATATATGTGTGTGAGCATGGGCACACATGTAGAGGTCAGAGGGCAACCCTGGCTGTTGATCTGGGCCTTCTACCCTGTTTGAGTCGGTTGTTGGCTTCTGTGGCTGTCAGGCTGGCTGGCCTGTGAGCTTATGGGCAGTCTCCTGCCTCCTCCCATCTCTGGGAGGTTAGCACTGGGATGACAGATGTGTGCTAGAGCATTCAGCGTCACATGGGTGGTGGGAATCCAAATTCAGTTCCTCACACTTGTGAGCTCAGGGCTCCGTGCACTGAGCCATCTCCCGAGTCCTTGTGCGGACGCTTCGGACAGCGATGTGGACTGTGCTCTTTAGGTCAGATCACCCCACTATCGTCACCCCCGTGCCTTTGAGACCATGATGACATGGTCGAGACATGCGTTATCGTGGCTTCTTATCGGTTCGCTCTGCGTCAGAGTTTCCCGGAGAGTTAATTCAACGAGATGAATTGCATGAGAAAAGTGCCGTGTGAACCTCAATAAATGATTCCTTGCTGATGTCTGTTGACGTTAAGGCTTCTCTATGAGTGGACATATGTGTGTGTTACAATATTCTTACCCTGTTACAAAGGAAAAAATTTAAGAGTTATTCAGCAGTGTAGTGTCCACTCAGGCAGGGGCAGTTTTGACAGTACCACAAGTACTGCATATTATCCAAGAGAAAATAGCTGTTTGAAATATTAGGCCATTTAAAGTTGTTTATTAAATTTGATCCAGATAGAGGTTATGTTTGCTTTTAAACAACTGAAACATGATACAAAAATCTTAATTGCCTTTTGCCAAATAACTCTTTGCTGTTTTCAGGAAGGAAAAAAGGTCATTTTACTTTAAAATGTCTAGAGTATGTTTCTGAAGCATGTCCCCCACCTCCTCACTTACCTTTTTTTCTTTTTTTTTGGAGTTATGGTCCCATGTAGCCTAGGCTAGCCTTGAACTCACTATACAAGGGAATGACCTTGGTTTCTGAGTCAACCAAGTCTACCTCTAAATCCCATAGTGTTACAGGTGTGTGTCATCAGACCAGTTTTCCTTTTTGTCTTTTGTAAACTACATCCTTGTCCTATACAGAACCATGAGGACCTGTGGACATTATGTGGGTAAGTGCCAGGGACGGCATATAAGATGCCTGACTTGCTGCCAGCAGAAACTGGAGACAAGGGACCCGAGATTGTGGACTGCCAACCCCCTCTGGATCTTCTGCTTTGCATGCCTCTAGAGGGCCAAGGCAGAAATGCCTACGTGTCCCGATGTTGTGCTTTATGGCATGCACATGTCATGTTCTCCTCCATATAATTACTTCTTGTAATGCTAGTCTTTTTCTTCTATCTGATCTTCATGTTCTGTGTTCCTAGACCAACAGTACTTGCTGTGAAACGGGATGGAAATAAAACAAATTTCGTGAGATGATCACCCAGGCTGGGGTCAAGGCAGTTATGCAGGTCATAGGAAAGAACCTGCAGCCTGGTGAAGCTTTTCAGGCTTGGATAAACTGTACCAAATGTGTGTGGTCAACTATAGCACATGGCATGATGTGTATCAGCACATTGGACTCAAATTGGCCATGATGAATAATTCAGTTTCTGAGGATATTACAAGGACATTGTGTATAACTTGAGACCCTAAGGGGTATTGGCTGAGGACTGTGGATGGAGTAACACATAGATGGGATGACAGACTAGAAGTGTGGGAACCTAGAATAGGAGGAAAATGGTGGCCTCCACCAAGAAAGGGAGATGGCAACTTTAATCCAGATATTTTGATTCCTCCTGAAGGAGTGTGGAGACAATGGGGCAGTGGCTGGAGTGATTGCTGCAAGCTTTATTGGGTTCCTAGATTGAAAAGAGCTGCCAGGAAAGGTGAGCTTCCTTTCATGGAAGCTCTGAAAACTGGATCAGGTCTTCCTTGGAACTGTTGGGATGAGAAAGAAAAGTCGCTGACTTACAGGGACAGATTTCCTGTCTGAGGTCATTGTGGCCCACCAGTCATGGGGCTTGGTGTTTGCAGAGGGCTGAGGAGGAACTTAGGCGGCTGCAGAGGTCTTGAGGTCGGAGCAGGCTGTGCGAGAAGGAAATGATTGTCTGGTACGTTAACCACTGTTCTTATTTTTACCTTTTTTGCGAAATTGCATGTTGCTAGCCTCTGGGTCAAGTGATCAGAAGATTGTATAATCATTAATAATAAAAATATATTATGCTTGCTTTGGTGTTAAACCTGGGATAGTTTCTGTGTTTAATTAAAGATGATGAAGAATATATTGGTGATTTTCTAAGAATAATCTTTGGAGTCATGAGAACACTCCGTATTGGGTGATTTCCCCTTTTCTGTTTCCCCTTGCTTATGAAAATAAAAGAGTGAGGCTACCAAGGCAAAAGCAGAAGCTGTAGCAGAAGCTACTTAGCAACTGCAGAAGCCTGAAGTGAGACCTGTCAGCTTGCATGAGCACTGTCTCTGAGTCGTTACTACGCCTTCCAGGTATCCTGTCCTTCAGACCCCAAAAACTGCTGAGGCTGGTCCCTGGCAGGTAAGTCTTTAAAACCTGTTTCTGATGAGTTAGTTCATAATTTTGCACTGATTTATAAAGGATATTGTAAACCACATAAAGTGAAAAACCTCTTCAATTTCATCATCATAATGCATTTCTGATGTTTTGAAAATCACCTTTGAATTCATTTCTAATAAAAGACCAGTCCCTTTTTGTCTAAGGGGTAAAATGTGTCAGGAATGGTGAGTTTCATTTTCAGGAAAGGATTCCAGAGACCCCACACAATTTCTTTGTCTATAAATTTGAACATGGAGGTGCTTGCCAATGAGTTAGTTAAGAAGATTCATGGAAGGTGAACAAGTGGGTTCTCCAGGACTCTGATTAATGTACCAGTGTGGAGATAGAGTGAGTGAGAGCCAGAGTAACCTTCATCAGGTCCCTTCCTGCTCAGTTCTCGTCAGGAAGCATGTTTGTCAAATTTTCTGGCAAGGAAAAATAGGGAGAGTCAATAATTTTTTTGAGGGAATTAGTATTCATAAATGTTCTCCCCCAAATAGGATTAAACCAGTAAGAAGAAATCAGTAGAAAGAACTCTTATATTTGCATTATTTTACAAGAATAGAAAAGAAGAAAATTATTTACCTTTAATGTAATCAAGAGGAAAGATTTTGGAGTTTTAATTACTTTCAGTTTTCAGGGGCAGTTTCCATGGTTTGCCCAGAAATTTTTGTAAACTAGATGGATTACTGGGGAAAAAAAAATCACATGAGCCCATATGGAGTTACTGTTACTGTGATCTAGTCTCGAAACACAGTGTGCACAGAGCTGTTGTCCAAATCATCTAAACATGTTTCAGTAGTGTTCTACAAATCAGTGTGCAGATTTTCCTGCAAGCTAGAAGGGCTGGGATTTGCTAGAGAAAAGTCATAGATAAGAGCTGCTGCTGAGTTGTGGAACACCAACTGTGTTAGTTCCTGTGTTAAATCCTTTTAATGGACTATCTAATTGATTCCCTCGTAGCAACCCCATGAGGTTGTTAGGACTATTTGTCCTTTTTCCGCAAATGAGAAGACACAAGCACAGGTTGCTTAAATGATTTTCTCATTACTGACTGTACAAACAGTAAACAAGGCACTCAGCCTTTTCTATTGTTAGATTCCACATCTGGCATCTACCAACCAACCCTGAGTCAAAACTATCTGAAAAAATTGCGTCTGCACTGAACATGTACAGACTTTTCTCTTGTTACTAGTTCTTGAATGATAAAGTGCTACAACTATTTTTGTCATCTTAGGGTCGTATTAGGTAGCACAAGAAGCCTAGAAGTATACAAGATAGCTTGAAGTATACTGAGGATGTGCATATGTTATATGCAAATGCCCCACCACTTTATGTAAGAGCATGAGCATCCCTGAACCCAGAGAGATGACTGTAGGGCTTGGAATGAACTCTGAGTCCGAATCATGAGGTCAAGCTTGAGGTCTTCTGGGACAACAGAATGATGAATATGTAGAGGAGGGCTTCACCAGAGGATGCCTTGGTTTTGAGTATCACAGGCAGGTAAAAAAAGATGAAAAATTAATGTGGCAGTTAGGAGATGATTTCATTTAAAGTCTCCAGTGGAGTACTGAGGAAAAATGCCATATTGTAGTGTTACCAAATGAAGAGTAATAGGGAATAGGAGTGTTGGGTGGAGGCAGGCTAGCCATAGAAAAGGTAGTTTAAAAGAAATGGTGGTATAGCTGGGACCAGTGATGTAGGCTGATACTCTCAGATACTCAGGGGCCTGTTGCAGGATGATCATAAACTCAGGGCTTATCTGGGCTACAAAATGAATTTAAGGCTAGTTTGGGTGACTTAGTTAAATGCTGTCTCTAAACAAAATAATTACAAAGTAGGCTGGGGAAAGAGCTCAGTGGTAGAGTACTTACTTAGCATGCTTGAGGCCCTAGGTACAATTATAGGCAGCGGGGAACAGTTGGAAAACTAGAAGAGGATGGATTTTGGGGGTGGCTTAAGGCATGGATTTGGAGGAGAATCTTGTATTATAGCAAAGAATTTGTAAAAGTAAACACAGTTAAGAACCAGAAAAATAATCTGTTTATGTGTATGTGAGTACCCTCAGTTTTTTTTTTTATCAAGTACATTAAAATGATGTTATTTTATTATTGATTTACTTAACTAGAAGTTAAATATATCTAACAGTGTAATGTACTGGGGGACAGGAGAGATGGCATGGCAGGTAAGCTCCTGCTGCACAAGCCTGACAACCTGAGTTTGATCCTTGGGTCCCACGGAGGAAGAAGAGACTGAGGTTTCCTTTAACCTCTCTGTGCTCTGTAGCGCGAGGACACGCCATTCATGCGCTATGTGCACACACATCCACAATAGCTCTAATAAACAAAACTTTTGAATTAAGTTAGATTGTTCCACAGATGTCTTCATTGCAAAAGATGATGTCCTTACCATGGGAAGCATTTACTTCTCCCTATTTTTCATAGCTAATAGAATTTTTATCTTACTCCCATGCTTAGCCATTGACCTATATATAAATGCCGTTAATTGTAGGCAATGGGATGAGTGAAATCTTTTGGAATAAATTGTCATAAAAGCATCAACTTTTCTCCTAAAAAGGGGAACATTCAACTAATTGGCATGTGCTTCTCCCTTCTTCGGGGGTTCTAGATATGAAGCTGAGGGGTCGCCCTCTCTGGATGGGTTGACAAGCATGACAACAGAGTCTGTGTGTTCAGGGTGACAAAGCTTTGGGTTTTACAAGGAACTTAATATTGACTGGTTCTGGGCCGTCTCGTCTTCCATCCTCATTCTGTGGGACAGACTTCTGTTTACGTCACCACCATTAATAATGTTTTTCAGGTGTAGTCCTACACCTGTGTTATTTGCAATGATGGCAAATTCTAAGAAACAGCCCCGTAACATTTATCTGCAGAGTTATGTTCTAGAAATGTGTTGTTAGGCAACTTCATCATTGTACAAACATCAAGAGTATACTACAGAAACCAAGATGTAATAACCTTAGTAATGGTATAATTTTATGGGATCATCCTCATAAATGCAGTGTCATAGGGGTTAAAAATCTCTGTGTGACTTGCGCTCCCTAGTTAAGTAGACCCTCTTTTATATAACAACACCTCATTGAAAGGCTTTAAAACAACGTGGTTTATCATTTTTCAAGACTAGTGTTTAAAAAAGTTACATGTGAAAGCTCAGTTCCTCTACCACAATTAGCTTTGCATTTCTAGTTCCTTCTTTCCAGTAACTGGAGCAGGGTCGATGTGGTGCTCACTGTAGCTGCATGTCCATAACACTCCTGAAATACATTGTGTAGCAGAAGCTGACACGTAAAACGGATGGTTTTGACAGCAGAACGAGATCAACTGAAGGGAATGTTTTATTAAACTACTTAATCTACATTGTAAAAAAAAAAAAAACTTAATTGAAGAGATATTTCATGCCAGAATACTTATTGTGAAACTGCTAAAATGAATGTTTGCCAGGCTGTGTTAGGGTGGAGCTGAAAGCAAGATAATTCTTCACGTTCTGAGGAATTCCTGGGATCAGTATGATGGCTCTACGTTCCCTGCATCCTAATACTGGCTGTGCTGAGATTCGGCTACCTAGGAGGATCCTGGCTTGCGGCTCAGTGCTGGGAGAACACTTGTTTATACAAAGGGGTGAGATGGAAGCATTTTCATAGGCTTCCGGGTATGTCAAATGAAGCAGCAAAATATGGTTTGGAGCATTTGCTTTTTTTTTTTTAATTAATTTTTTTTTTTTTTTTTTTTTGGTGCTCCCATGTGTATGTATGTGGGCACTTCTGTGCCAAAGCACATGTATGGAAGTTGGAGTATAACTTTCAGGAGTTGCTTCTCTCCTTCCATCATGTAGATGTCAGGGGTGGAACTCAGGTGGTCAGGCTTTGTGGCAAGTGCTCTTCCTTACTGAGCCGTCATCTCATAGACCTAACATTTGCTTTATTTAGCGAGACTAACAGTGATGTAAGCGTTGTATCTACTTTTAAAGCTTGGATTTGTGTTTACGTGTTAAACACAGTGAAATCAGAAGTCAGTTCTGGGAGAGCTACGGAGAGAGCCTTCTTAATGATTAAAGGTAGATATCATTCAGTTCTTCCCTTACCCAAGCCATGAAATACAGTTGTCTTATAGTGTATTGCTTTAGTAAGTAATATGCATTGCGGACTGAATGGTTGTTGCTCTCTCTACCCCTTGGATTAATTTGGTCTCATCATTGTCTGCTTTGAATTGTTCTCATTCATACATTGTTGTGCTCCTCATCATATGTACTAGTCACAGCCTAAAACCCACCCCATTTCTCTATCATATCCCCTAAGTTCTAGCTCTCACTGATGCTTCCTTCTCTAGTGTGTTCCATCTTTAAAGTTCTCCATCTATGAAAGACTATCTTAATTTTCTTTATAATGAGCTCGTGCTTCTAAGAATCTGTTTCAATACCACTTTGTGGTCTTCGCACTTGGAAGATGCTATGGAGGCATAGCTTCTCTACGCTCTCTGAATAGTCTGTGTATAATTTATACAATTTACAATTTCATAATTTAACTCATTTAAATAATAGTTGCCTTGTAAAAATTTTGTCTCATCAGCAAGTCCATCCCTGGTAGCAGTCATGTTTTAAATTTCATAGATTACTCAACTATCAGGAGCGGATAAAAAAAACCAGCTTTCAATAACCTTTTCCTCTTAGTTGGATTGCATTCTAGAGTATTTTGTATATATAAGAATAACAGTGCACTAGGATTGCAGTAAGCAAGAGACACAGGCTGTGTGGCTCAAATAACAGAAATTTATTAAACAGAAATCACTCCCCAGGGGGTCTAATGACTAGAAGTCCTGTTTTAGATATTGGCAGATTTGGCTTTTGATCAGGCTCATCCCAGCTTGCACATGACTATATTCTCAGTGTTTTTGTGAGGGGGGTTGGGGACAGAAGGGTTAGTGTCTCTTGTTCTTACTTTCCTCCTAGGGACTTCGGGCAGGTTAGATCATGGCCTGACCTTCCTATCTCATTTTACCTTCATATTTTCCTGTTTTCAAATATGGGCTTATGGAGTTAGGGCTTCAGTATGTGGGATTTGGAGAGGCACAATTCAATCCATGTCTATGAGATAGTAAGTGATTAGTAAATATCTTTTGGAAAGAAGTCATTCCCCACTCCCATTTAAGTCTGCCTCCTTCATCATATTAAACTTTGATTTAGGTAGAAAAAAGCTTCCATTATCCCCATTTCCCTAATCACAGAGATCTCCCTGTAGTGTTGTCTGGCCTGCTTGAAAGGTCTTTAAAATGAAACATTTCCTTAAAATTCAGAGCTGAACCAACCTAGGCTTGCTGTGGGATGGTCTGTATGTCAAATCTGTTGCTCTGATTGGTCAATAAATAAAACACTGATTGGCCAGTAACCAGGCAGGAAGTAGGTGGGACAAGGAGAGAGGAGAATTCTGGGAAGCAGAAGGCTGAGGCAGAGACACTGCCAGCCGCTGCCGCCATGACCAGCAGCATGTGAAGTCGCCGGTAAGCCACCAGCCACGTGGCAAGGTATAGATTTATGGAAATGGGTTAATTGAAGCTATAAGAACAGTTAGCAAGAAGCCTGCCACGGCCATACAGTTTGTAAGCAATATAAGTCCCCGTGTTTACTTGGTCTGAGCCGCTGTGGGACTGGCGGGTGACAAAGATTTGTCCTGACTGTGGGCAAGGCTGGAAAACTCGAGCTACTGGAAAACTCTAGCTACATAGGCTCTTTTTTTTTTTTTTTTCCCAAATACATAACACTTTATTAATTCTTTTAGAATTTTAAACATACATGTATTGTCTTTAGATCATATTCACCCACACCCTTCCATATAACTTCTCAAAGATGCATTATCTAATGTCTTCCTTTCTTTTTTTTTTAGAGGACTGAAGACCCTGAAGCTCAAGCTTGCAGGCGTATTATAGGGCAGCTTCACACGGGTGGGGTGGAGGGGTTACTCAGGGCTCAGCCACCTGGCTGAGTCTTGCGGTTTTGGGTGGCTTTGGGTAGGTAAGCAGTTTCTGGGAAATCTTTGGGTACATATAGTGGTTTTTGCAAAACAGCTTATTTTTGCAAGAGCTGTGGTTTTAGCCTAAGCAGAAACATTTTTTCTACCTAAGTAAGAATATAGTTCTCTATTAACTCTTCATTTTTTTAATTTAAGAATTTTTAAAATTCATTTTACATACCAACCACAGATCCCCCACTCATCTCTCCTCCCACTCCCTTCTAGCCTTACCCATTCCCCCCAAAGGGTAAGGGCTCCCATGGGGAGTCAGGAAAGCCTGGTACATTTAGTTGAAGCAGGACCAAGCCCCTCCCCACTGCATCTAGGCTGAGTAAGGCATCCCACCATAGGTAATGGGCTCCAAAAAGCCTGCTCATGCACCAGGGATAGATCCTGATCCCACAGCCAGGGGCCCCTCAAACAGACTAAGCTACACAAACAGACCAAGCTACACAACTGTCTCCTATATGCAGAGGCCTAGTCCGGTCCCATGCAGGCTACAAGCTGTTGGTCTAAAGTTCATGAGTTCCTATGAGCTTGGTTCAGTTGTCTCTGTAGATTTCCCCATCATGATCTTGACTCCTCTTGCTCATATAATCCCTCTTCTCTTTTTGACTGGACTCCTGGAGCTCGGCCTAGTGCTTGGTTGTGGATCTCGGCATCTGCTTCCATCAGTTGCTGGATGAAGGCTCTGTGATGACGGAGCTCTATGATAACTGGGTATTCACCAGTCTGATTATGGGGTTAGGGAGAAACCTGGTGCTAGGGAAATTCCCAGAAATCCACAAGGATGACCCCAGCCTAGACTACTAGCAGTAGTGGAGAGGGTGCCAAAACTGGCCTACCCTGGTAATGAGATTGATGAATACCCTAACTGTCATCATAGAGCTGACCTAGGCTCTTTGGGAGTTTTCCCCTGGAGAGCTTTCCTGAAGGTAGGGCAGTGAGTCCAAGTCCGAGCCATGTTATTCTTTTCTCTGTGCCTCAGGCTTACCTTGGAGAGGACCAAAGCATTGCAGCAGACTTCTAAACAACTGTCTCAAGGACTTAGCTATTTTCTCAAAGAATCCAGAGTGCGGTTGCTAATGGGAACAAATGAGGCCAAACCAATTCTGTACAGAGCTGTTAGTCCACTGACTTGTAATTCCATCAAATAATTGCTTTAAGGCTGTGTGGCTCATTTGCAACTAAAAAGGCTAGACAAGTTTTCATGTATAGATGCACAGAAAGGCTGATGATTATGTAGTCTACATTCAGTGTACTTTTTATTCCCCATAAAGCAGTATCATGTTCCACAGTAAATTTTCTACCTTGAAACATATACTCACAGAGCATTATACCAACTGTTTATTACTGTGATGACTCTATTGTGCTTGATTTTTTTCTCCCTGGTGCTTGAAATCCTAGCTTTGTTAAATAATGGTTTCATGTATTTTTTTATTGATATTTTAAATGAATAATTACTAGCCATGTACATTTATGTGGTACAATGTGATATTTTAATTTATGTGCGTGAATGACTGGATAAATCAATTAATATTGATTAATATCAATTAAGATGCCATGTATCACTATTTTTTTAAAAAGATTTATTTATTATGTATATGAAAGAGGGAGCCAGATCTCATTACAGATGGTTGTGAGCCACCATGTGGGTGCTGGGAATTGAACTCAGGACCTCTGGAAGAGCAGTTGGTGCTCTTAACCTCTGAGCCATCTCTCCAGCCCCCCACTTACTATTTTTGTGGAGAAGCTTTCGATGTTTACTCCTAGTAATTGTGAAATACATATATTTTACTGTTACCATCCTTCTATGCTGTAGTTCTCAAAAACTCACTGCTCTTGTCTAAGTGAATCTCTGCACTTTGAAAAAAAAAATCTCATTATTCCTCTTGAACCCTCCAGCCTCTGGTAACCATTTTCCTACTTTGTGTTTTTATGAGTAAAGATTGTTTAGTTTCCTCATGTGAATGTGATCTTGAGTTGTCTTTTGGTGCCTGTCTGTTCTGCTTAACATAAGGTATTGCAGGTTCATGGATGTTATTTCAAATGATGGGTTTGTCTTTTTTATGTTGCATAGAATCCCTTATGTATGTGAACCAGATTTCCTTTATTTGTGCTGACGAACACTCAGGCTGTTGCTATGTCTTGACTATCATGAATGACGCTGTAGGGGGTTTAGGAGTTTAAATACCTCTTTTGTGTATTAATTTCAAATGCTTTGACTGGATATATCTAGAAGTGGGTTGCTGGCCCTGATGATTTCTGTATTTAGCTTTTTGTTGTATCTCTTTGCTATGATGACTGCACTGACTGGATGTCTACTAATGATCTTGTGAGCATTGTTTTACTCACTAATGTTAGCCATCTTTTTAGCTTCTGTAATAGCCATTCTGACAGGTATATAACATCACCTGACTTTAAATTTGTATTTCCCAAATGATTACCAATGTTGAGTATTTTTCATGAACTTCTTAGACATTTTAAAGTCTTCTTTTGAAAAATTTTCAATTTAAAAATTAATTTTTATTTTTGGTTGTGAGCCCAGCTTTTAACGGCTGAGCCATCTCTCCAGCCCATTATGCCAGGTGGTGGTGGTGCACACTTTTAATCCCAGCACTTGGGAGGCAGAGTCAGGTGGATCTCTGTGAGTTCGAGGTCAGCCTTGTCTACAGGGCGAGATCCAGGACAGGCACTAAATAAAACTACAAAGAGAAACCCTGTCTTGAAAAAAAAAAAAAATTAATTTTTAGATTAGTGTACAAAGTCGTGAGTTTCATTGTGGTATCATGATACTTTGTTCTCATTTGTCACCCTCCCCCACTGCCCTCTCCTAGGACTACTGCTGTGGATGATTCATTGATAAATAAAGAGCTGATTGACCAGTAGTCAGGCAGGAAGTATAGGCGGGACAAGGAGCGAGGAGAATTCTGGGAAGTGGAAGGCTGAGGCAGACAGATGCCGCCAGCCACCATGATGAGAAGCAGATGTTAAGGTACCGGTAAGCCATTAGCCACGTGGCAACTTATAGATTACTAGAACTGGGTTAATATAAGAACAGTTAGCAAGAAGCCTGCCACGGCCATACAGTTTATAAGTAATATCAGTCTCTATGTGTTTACTTGGTTGGGTTTGAGCTGGTGAGTGAGAGATTTGTCTTGACTGTGGGCCAGGCAGGAAAACCCTAGCTACAAATGGCACCCAACGGCTCGAGTTTCCACCTAAAACCTGAAACTACTTAATAACCAATTCTAAAAGGAGCCGGAAACATGTCTCATGTGGGCGGCAAGATGCCGCAATATGTGGGCTTCAGCTACGCTATGGCGGGCTGGCAACATGTGGGCTTGGCCTATTCCCGCCTAGTTACACAGAGGTTTCTGTAAGCCATGCAACAGGGTGCGTGGTGGATTTAGCCTTTGCTAGTCTTAAAAAAAGAGGTTTCTGGGCTACACGCTGCTTTGATAGAACCATAGACCCCCTGCTTCTGAGAGTTGGCTCCTAGAGCTGGCGGTAAACGCACCTCCGCCATGTTGGAAAGAGGACATGGGCGGAGCCAGCAGCCATAGCACCATTTTAGTCTTAACAAATGCTGCGGTTTAAAGCAATAGATTCACAATAAGACAGATTCAGATGGAACAAGACTTTAAATGGCTTGCAGTGTGTGTAAAAATGTACGTAGGCTTGAAAGAGGAAAAAAAAAGGAATATAGACTGTTATAGTAAAGAAATAGAAAGTTTTAAAAAAATTCTTTAAAGACAAAGTAAAAATATTATAAAAAATAAGCCACGTAAAGATGGATATCACACAGAGAATCTGGATTGTGTTGTCTTTGGGGTTTTTAACTGCAGAGAGATATTTGATTGTAAAGACAGCGGAGTTAATCCAATATATATATTTTAAAGATATCGTGACTTCAAAATTTGGATATAAGGATATGTTACTTTGGAAAGGAGGCCCTGCTTTTGTTTCCACAGAAAGCATGGATTGTTCCAGATTAAGATACATAAGGTTTGACCAGCCAAGACCCCCTGAAAGGTCCAGAGGATCCAACATCCAGAATGTTGGCTCAGAGGATCCAACATTCAGAATGGTTTCACGGCAACTGGCTCAGATAATACAGCTTCACGGACTACTCCATAATCCTAAAAATTTCTTTATGTCCCCATAACAATATAGTGCCCTCATCCAGCAGGAAGTAATATAAAAAACTATGCCCAAAATTCCCAGATAATACCAAGCTGGCTTTAGAGATGGAATTGGCTGACTCCTTCTATAAACCCAAGCATATTCCTAAAAGAAAAGGTTGAGAGATTCTTGTGTCCCATATCATAAGAGTCCTCTGGTGTGGGACAGAGAAAAACCAATAATTTTATTTAGAACAGGTTAATTATAAATACACTATCTTTCTAAAAGAAGAAAGGGGGATACGATATAGATATATAGGATATAGATATGATAGGATAAAAGGGTAGATTGTTGAACCTACTTTTAAAGAGCAACAACTTGTTTGAAATGTTTTACATTGCTATGGATTTTAGTTTATTGATACAAATTTAAAGTTAATTTTTTTTTTTTTTTTTTTTTTTTTTTTTTGATTTTCGAGACCAGGGTTTCTCTGTGTAGCTTTGCGCCTTTCCTGGAGCTCACTTGGTAGCCCAGGCTGGCCTTGAACTCACAGAGATCCGCCTGGCTCTGCCTCCCTAAAGTTAATTTTGTTATACTATATATATATATATATATATATATATATATATTTCTATTCTCATTTGAGGTATTATGTTTGTGAAACTCATTTAGATGGTAATGGATATTGCCATCCATTATAATACAGATTAATAATTAATCTTCTATGATAATCAAAATTATAGTCATGTTAGATTAGTTTTCAGGGTCTCTTAAAGAACCTGAAGTTCACTGACTCAGCTAGGCAGTCTGGCCAGTGTTATGCAGGAATCTGTGGATGTCTGCTCCTCCAGTGATGAAGTTATAGATGTGAGCTGCTGTGCCAGGCTTTTGTGTGGGTGCTGGGGATCTGAACGCAGATTTTCACACTTCACTGTTTTCTGGACAAAAGCCATTTTGACTGAGGCGAGATGGAATCTCATGGTGGTTCTGATTTGCATTTCCTGGATGACTGTGGCTATTGAACACTTTCCAATATGTATTGGTCATTTGTATTCTTTTATGAACTGTCTATTCAGTCCATTAACTCATTTATTGATTGGATGACTTGGGTTTTAGGTGTTTAATTTTTACAGCTTTGCATGTAGCCTGTGTATTAATCCCTTGCCTGATGTGTAGTTAGCAAATATTTCCCCCTCAATTCTCCAGGTGGTTTCTCCATTCCGGTGATTGTTAGCTTTGATTTATAAAAGCTTCTTAACATCACGCAATCCCATGTGTCAATCTTTGCCGTTATTTCCTATGCTATTGAAATGCTGTCTATGCATATTATCTCTACTAAAGATTTATTTCTGAATTAATTATGTGCATGTGTGCATTTGTGCATGTGACTGCAGGTGCTTGGAAAGACCAAAAGATGTAATCTGAACCCCTGGAGCTAGACTTTTCTGGAATTGTGAGCCACCTGACGTAGGTGCTGAGAACCAGATTCTTGTCCTCTGGAAGCGCAGTTTGAGCTCTTAATGGCTGGTTCATCAATACAGCCCCTGTCCTTGTATCTTGAAGTGTTTTATCCATATTTCCCTATAGCAGTTTGAAAGTTTGAGATCTTACACGAAGATTTTTCGATCCATTTTGGATTGGTTTTTATGAAAGGTGGGGAAATGAATCCTGTTTCATTCTCCTGCACGTAGAAAGCCAGTTTCTCAGCACAGTCTGTCAGTCTTTTTTCTCTGAAGGATACCTTTGGAGCTTGGCAAGAAGTAGCTTGCTACAACTGACTGGTTTTCTCAGTCTTGTATTACCGTGTCCGTTTCTGTGCCAGCACCATGTTACTTTTGTTTCTGTGGCTCTGGAATATACCTTGAGTTGTAGTATGTGATGCATTCGCTCTCAAATGGAAGCCTTTTGTGTTTCCATAGGAATCTTGGGATTGTTTTCTCTAGTTCTGTGAAGAATGTCATTAGGATTTAGATGGGGATGCAGTCAGTCCGTTGTTACGTGTGGTCATATAATGTTTCCCCCAGTGTGCATTCTCATTCTTTTGCATGTGAATTCCCTGATTTTTTTTTTTTTTTTAAACCATTTGCTGGAGAGATTGTCCTTTCCCTATTTTGTGTTCTGGCTACCTTTGTTGAAGTCACCTTCCTGTATGTGCATGTTTCATTTCTGTTTTAATTCTAAGATTCTAATCATGGTATTCCTTATCAATGTAATCCTCTCTGGATGCCTGCATAGTGAGAAGGGTTTACATCCTCAGAGCCATCCTTTGCTTTATTATTGTCATATTGCTCAGTCTGGCAAATATGATTTCTTACAGCTTTGTCTATAGCAAGTCAACATAAGCAAAGACTTCAGTTTTTAAATAAATTTTCTTTAGCGTACCCTCTATTTTCTCTTCTGTGCAGGGATACAGAGGGTTACAATGAAGGTTCGAGAGAAGAGGATAATTAATTGCAAGTGCAAACAACGTCCAATTAAACACTACGATGCTTGCCCTCTAGGGTTTTCCTTTGATGGTCTCACAGCCAGAATGTCTGCTGTCCCGTTTCACCTTAGACAGTTTGCTAACTGGATTTCTTCTTCTTCTTTCTTTTTGTTCTGACATAGTCTTCTCTTCACCCTCTGCACAGCTTTCTCTGTTCTCTCCTTTAATTTCACCTCAGCCGATTTCCCATTATGTACAACAGCCCGGCTCTCTCCATCACTGCAGCCAACCTCAGCTGCTTTCTACCGTCACATTTTAGTTTATTGAGGCCTGCTGCAGCCTAACCCACCCTCTCAAGGAGCAAGCAGCTGGCAGATGACACATCTCGGGTGTTTGTTTTCTGTTCTCTCTCTCTCTGTGCCATTAGAACAATATTACAATGCCAAAGAGTTTGCAACAAGTCTCCCATGTTTTTTGCTGCTTTATCCACTGATAGTTTCTGAAGTAGGGACAGATGGGGTGAATTAATAGCTAAAATTAGAGATTAATGTGTTAGGCTCAGGATTTATGTTCATATGCTAGAAGTGAAAACTGTAAAGTAATTAAATTCCAAGGAGGATATATTTAAACAAATAGCATGAATAATAAATACGTTTTATTTTGCTTAAGAGGTCTACACTTACCCGATAAGTGATGCTTTTCTAACATGATTTCAGTTTATAAAAACTAAACTTAACGCCGGGCGGTGGTGGCGCACGCCTTTAATCCCAGCACTCGGGAGGCAGAGCAAGGCGGATCTCTGTGAGTTCGAGGCCAGCGTGGTCTCCAAAGCGAGTTCCAGGAAAGGCGCAAAGCTACATAGAGAAACCCTGTCTGGAAAAACAAACAAACAAACAAACAAAAATCCAAAAAAAAAAAAAAAAAAAAAACCTAAACTTGCTTTAACCCTAGTCTTCAGCCTTATAAAACCTCTGCGAATGATGACTTTGTTCTGGGGTTTCTCCATCTGCAGTGGGCAGTGCACCGCCGGGTTTGGGGACCAGTCGCCATTTTCTATAGACTCACCCGATTTGACTTAATCAACAAATACGATGGTGGCCAAACACGCTCTGAGGAAGCTGGTGCTTTCTTGTTTAACTGATCCTTTTCTACAGTTTAAGCAATGATACAGATTGGTTTGTCTTTATTTCATCCTTATGAACTGTTTTCATGTTTATTTATTTTAAATGAATGATAATAAATAATTGACATTGACCAGTCTAGTCTGGACAGATAACATGCCCAGATGAAAATCTGATTTTTAAACCATATATCTATGTTTAAATGATGTATCTCTATATCTATCTATCTATCTATCTATCTATCTATCTATCTATCTATCTATCTAATCTATTTTAGGACAAGGTCTCAATGTGTAGTATGAGCTGGCCTGGAATTCTCCATATAGACCAGGCTATCCCTTGAACTCAAAGAAATCTATCTGCCTCTGCCTGCTGAGTGCTGGGATTAAAGGCTCCCACCACCACACCTTGCCTTCTCCTGGTCCTCTGTTAGTCAGTTTTAAAAGTAGTTCAACTAGTATCAGTAGCTACCCAGGGTATGAAAAAAAATCCACGAATTCTGTGAGGGCTTAGGAAAAAGTCTTATCTATCTGAGGGCTAGACCTTTTGTATGGGGTGGGGGGAGAAGAAACACACATTTTCTGATGGGAACTTTCTCTTTTTCTTCACCTTAAAAAGTCTCGTTCTCTGAAAAATTTCTCTTGCTGTGCCCCTGTCCCATTCTCTCTTCTCAGGTCTCTCTGCACATCTTCCCTCCACACTCTAACACAAGCTCTTTATTTTACACAGGTCCTCTACATAGCAGCAGCACCTTCCCACAGCTCTCTCTCTCTGTCATCACAAATACACATACACACACACACACACACACACACACACACACACACACACACACACAAACTTCTTCTATACCATCACTCTTTACTCACTCATTTTCTTACTTATTCTCTCAATTCTTCATATTCAGCTACATCAGTCAGCACACACACACACACTCTCATTATTCTGCAAATTCAGCTACATCTCCATTTCAGCACACACACATTCACTCACATACACCCTCACTCCTCCTTCTTACTTTCACAGCCAGACTTCCTCAATTCTTAATTCTCTCTAATCTTCAATTCCTCAATCCTTCAATCTTCAGTTTCTAGTTCCCTCTGTTTTTCAGTCCTTCCATTCCTTATTCCTTCAATTCTTCATTCCCTCAATTCTCTGTTCTTTCCATTCCTAGTTCTCTCCAATCTTCAGTCCCTCAATCCTTCATCCTTCAGTCCTTCCTCCTCCTCCTTCTCCTGGGACTGGTCTATATCCAATCCCAGACAGTAACACCTTATGTTTTGCATACAGCACAAGATTGTAGGGGTCCCAGCTAGAGGCTTCCTGGCAACTTTATTTGCAACCTAAAAGGGGAGTGATAAGAGTGGAGTCAGGTAGTAGTTGGGATAAATCAGAAAAGGAATTTATCTGCCAGAAATATATCCTTATTGTTGTCAGGTGAAGACACTGAGAATCTATCAACTATAGACTTACAGGTGATATAGGGTAGGGAAACTCTATAGGTTACTAAAAGTTAAAACTCACTTTTTTCCTCTGCTGCCAGTTTCCTGACAGGGCGGGGTGCTGGTGGTGGGGAGGGGAACAGTACTGATAGCTAGTCAGTCTGCATCAGAACTTGAAACATCTGCTGAAGGGAAACTCCCTTTGATCTAACAGGTTCTCTGGGGCAGTGAGAGACAGGAGGCCTTGATTTGCACAAGAAACAAAGCTTGTTCTTCTAGTTGGTAGTCATTTGGCCTGTGAGACATGTAGTCTCAGAAAGGACATTTTATCTAAGTTGGGGGGTCTCAAGCATCTAACAGATGGCCTGGTAGGCTGTCTGTTCCTTGCTTGTCTTTTAAGACTTTGTTTGGGGCTGACTTTATCTTAGGAAGTAGCTCAAGGATAATATTTGCAAATGGCAGATACCCAAAACAAATGCTAAAGAGGGGGCCTGGAGCTCAGAGGCAGAACACACACACACACACACACACACACACACACACACACACACACACACACACACACACTTTAGGAGAATTATGAGCACAAGGAATACATAGCAAGACACAACTGAATATTAAGCCGCCTAACACCAATAGACCTTGCTGATTGGCTTTCCCACTCGACTGACCCTTGGCCTCGTCCAGGTATAGCTTATAATATACTGCTGGACTTCTATTTCATATTCCTGTGGCTCGCCACAATTAGGGAAGAAATGAAATGGCACATGAGAAAAGTTACAGACAGGAACAACCAGTCATTTATAGTCAGTGACTCCATAGCATTGCCAGGTTGGGCTCTTCATCAGGTGAGGCCTGTGGGTCGACCTGTTAAATACTGTTTGTCACCTGCTGTATACTCCCACGGCCTCCTACAAACTAGCAAGAAAATTTTCTAGATTTATTTCATTGAGCATTGTTTTGTTATTTTTTTTTTTGTTGTTGTTGTTTCTGGAGGATGCATTTACTGAATGAGAGCTTCTTGGCAAGTAGTTTTCTTTCAGTGCTTGAAACTTGTCATGTCCTTTTTTGGACTGTGTGGCTTCTAGTGGTAAATTTTGCTGATGTTAGAATAGCCTTTTCCTTCCTCTATCCTCTTATTTCCTTTTGTAGCAAGGATGACTTTGAGTTTTTCCTGCCTCCATATCCCAGTGCAAACTTCTGAGATTACAGGCAAGCAGGCAAGCACATACTCCAGGCTGGAATTTCTTTTATTATTATACTCTGCCTACTTTTTAAAACTTTCTGTTGCCAGTTTTAAGAAGTTACAATGTGTCTTTATGTACCCTGGTTAGGCCTCACTTAACTTCTTAAATCTATGTTTATGTTTCTTGATAACTTTCACAATTTTTGAGGCATTATTTATTCAAATGTTTTCTTCAATGCCATCTTTGCTTTGTCTTTTATCGGGGACTTTGAGGGTCCAGCCCCTCAATAGTCCTCTCCCAGGGTCCGGGAAGAATCTACAACCAGCTGATAATTAATCTTTGATGAAAAGAAGTGAATCTATGTACACAAAACTCCTTAGTCCATATACTTTATTATTCTGTGACAGTTATAAGCTTATATTTTGCTCTTATATTTAGATCATCTTTAGCCTGATTTCTCTCTACATTTGTCTGCGATCCCCTCTAAGTTCTATCTTAATTCCTTCATCTAGTTCTGCCCCTTCTAGGTTCTCATCCATCTTGTTCCTTCCCATATCATCTCCTCTCCCGTCTCCTTCTCTCTCATCTGGCTCTTCCTCATCTTCCATCTCATTCCTCTAGTACTCTCCTGTAGCCCTTCAATCTACTTCTTCCCCATCTCAAGTTCTTACCCATCTAGTTCTTCCATTCTCTTTTCTCTTCTCCTCCTCTGCCCTGGAAGTCCCGGTATATAAAAAGGGAGGGTCCGAGCTAAATTGTGTAAAGCTATTAACGTCCACCTCTCCTAGGCGGTGTCCCCTTGTGGAATTTACTGTAAGTCAGGAGACTTGCACGTGGGCTGTTACCATTGTTAGTCCACCTGGGACTAACCATGGGCGCCCACCTGGGTGGTGTTTCCTGTAGTCCCTGAAAGTGGCCAAGGGAGATAGATAATCTGATTCCAGAGAAAGCCTTTCCTGAGGCTGTTCTCCAAATACCTGGAATGTGTATGTCCAGAGAGTGATCAGTCTACACTGTTAGCCCTTCTTAGGGAAAAGTCAATTGGGAAAACTATGATGGCACACATGATTTTCATAACAGAAGACTGCTGATCTATAACAAGCCAAGTAACACCAAAAACTCCTTGGGATTTGGCTTCTGTTGTGCCCAGATCGTGACCCCCAGAGAGACCACCAAAGACGAGCATGCCGGAATGCAAAAGCAAGGTTTAATTCTGGATATCCAAAAGCAATACAAGCCTAGGCAGGGACTTTGTCCAATACATCCAACGCAGTGGAGGCTGGAGGAAGCGCCCACCTGTCTGCAAGCTCAGTTTTTAAAGGGAAAAGTCACAAGGTTACATCATTTAGGGGTGCTAGTACAGGTACAATTCTGATTGGCTCGCTTCTAGGGACTTCTAGAAATTACTTCTAAGGGAGTGGTTGCCCGCCACCATTTCTCATTGGCTGCCCTCAGGTGGGGGGCATTTCTGTGGTCAGTTACCCTGGAAACCAGGGAGAGGACATTCCATAGTCTGGCAGGCATTACCTCGTGACTATCTTGTGACTCTGTACTTTTACACTTCCTGGTTTCTGGAATCTGAACTGACTGGTTTCAGTAACTAATGGCCTATTCCCAAAAGGAGAAATCTTAGGCCTTAATTTTAGGGTGAAAACATTTTGGTCTTATTTCTACGATTGCTCATTTTGGTCTCAGAGCTTCCTCTGGAGGAATTCCATGATCCCTCCAGGTAGTGACTTTGCCATAACCAGCTGAGTTCTTATGATATATTCCTGCGGCCCGCAGCAGTCTTTTTGGTTTTTCGAGACAGGGTTTCTCTGTGTAGCTTTGCGCCTTTTCCTGGAACTCACTTGGTAGTCCAGGCTGGCCTCGAACTCACAGAGATCCGCCTGCCTCTGCCTCCCGAGTGCTGGCATTAAAGGCGTGCGCCACCACCGCCCGGCTGCTTTGCCTTATAAGAATGTTAAATATTTTGTTATAGTAGTAAACATTTTTTTTTTGGTTCATTCAAAAGTTTATTGAGCAGCTAAGGACACAAAGGTATTAAAACATGGTCAGAGATGAGGCATATGCCCAGGTGTAAAAGGCAGTAAAGTTCTCGACAGCATAAGAGTGGGGAATGGATGGCCAATCAGGAAAGGGGATTGAAATGAGACTAGGAGACTTCCTGATTGGCATCCATTCCCCACCCCACCCCACCCCTGCATGCTGGAAGGGATCTCTTATTTCCTAAAGCATTTTTCTTTCACTCTTACGCTGTAGAGAAGGTAGTCATGAGGCCTAACAGGGCTCGTGTCCTTGTCCATTCAGTCTTCCATGAGGTGGAGGTGCATACTTTTGGTGTGGAGAAAACTGCCTATTGCTCCTCAGAACAGACACGTAGGACAGAGTCATGCCAGGGCAGTAGTAAACATCTTTGAGGATTGTTTGTCTATTTTTTTTTCTGTTTTCTCTGGATGGGTAATTTCTGTAATTCTCTTGAAGTTTGCTGATTCTTTCATCTTTCCATCTTACTCTTAAGTTTATCCACTGAATTGTGTTTTTATCTCTCTCTCTCTCTCTCTCTCTCTCTCTCTCTCTCTCTCTCTCTCTCTCTCTCTTTTAGTTGTAAAAGTTCCATTTTGATTTTCACTATCTTTTTTCTTTGCTGGGACTTTATGATTTTTTCTTTGTTTGAAACTGGTCATAAGAGACAGTTGAGTCTTTATATCTGTCATCTTGGTGTGCTGGAATCCACCAAACATCTTCCTTAAGAAATAAGCTTGAGGTTGTCATGGTTCTGGATACAGTGGGTTGCTTATGCTTGGAAACTGAACATCCGGGTTAATACCTAATGAGATACTGGATCTTGTGAGAACCTTGTTTTTGACTTGGCTTCCTCAGTGGCAAAGGATGAGACACCTGCTTAGGCTATATGAAGGTAAATGTTTACATTCGGCCTGTTCTCCACAGACTCTGCCAGTCTCAGTCCTCTATTTGGCCTCCTGTAGTAAGTACTGCCCTAGTGAGTGGCTTGTAGGGCCTCACTCCAGCCTGGTGACCATGGAGTCACACATGGCTGTTGCTTGTGTGGGTGAGTGTAGGTCCATGCCTTGGTGGTGTGTGACTGGCACAAAGTAGGTACTAACCTACAGATTACAGTTGTGTGAGGTGGAGATTTGGTACAGTGGTTAAAATTCTTGCTGTGCAAGCATGACAGTGTGAATTCAACCCCCAGTACCTGTCTAAAAGTCAGGTGTGGCAGCATATCTGTAACTCCAGTCAGGAGGTGGTGGTGGTGGGGGTCCTAGAGGTTTTCTGGCTAGTTTACCCAAAATGGCAAGCTGTCAATTTAGTGAGAGAACTTTTCTTACCAACAAAGGCCCATGCACCTGTACACTCATGTGCATAGTCATAAATATATGAACATATGCACAAACATAACACATAAGAACACTCACATATAACACATACATACACACATGTGTACATAAACATATAACACATACATGGTTATACAGCACACACATGAACACATATACAAGCATACAATACACATATACACAAGCATACAGTCATATACACATGCACACATTTCCACACATGGAAACAAACATGCACACATGTACACATATACAAATACACAAACATACAACATGCACGCACAAACACACAACACACATATAAACACAATACATAGATTTACACTTGATCTTAGCCAAAAGGCCGAGAAGTGATAATACCTAGATTTGCAGACCACACACACACACACACTCTCTCTCTCTCTCTCTCTCTCTCTCTCTCTCTCTCTCTCTCTCTCTCTCTCTCTCTCTCTCTCTCTCACTTGTGTGCACACATACAAGAAAGAGGTTTGTTTTTTTTAGCCACCCCTCTCCTTTCCTTGCTAGAGTCTGCAGTTCTGTTGTGTTTTTGCTTGTCTTTCCCTTTTGGGGTAGCAGGTCACTGGCTTTTCAGATCCGAGTCTGGGGTATGAAAGCAAACAAAGACAGCCAGGAGTGCGCTGTCACTATGCCCCAGAGTCCCCAGGTGGCTTATTCTGCTCCTTGCTCCTCTAAGTTCCCTTATGATGGTCTGCATTAAATGTCCAGTTCTGGAAAAAGAACAAATAAATCTGCTCCATAGTCCTGGATGTAGAAATTCCACCAAATAAAATTTATTACTAGTTTTTGGTATTTCCTTGGCTAAATTCAAAAGGTAACGATGTTATTGTAAAAAAAACTTTAATCACTGTTACATAATTTCTATAACATAGACTGCTAGGTATAAGAGACTCCCATAAAAATTGTCTAAAACATCTGTGTATAAAAATGAGTATTCAGAAATAAATTCTAGCAGTGAAAAAATCTTTGGAAGATAATATCTAATTTTTATTGAACATTCTAATTTATATTTTAGCTGTTCAATAATTATGTGTACTTAGAAGGTATTATTTAAGTCAGCATAAGTCTATTATAGTGATGATATGAAAAGATATATTCTTTTTTTTTTTTTTGAGACAAGGTTTCTCTGTGTAGCTCTGCAACGTTCCTGGAACTCGCTTTGGAGACCAGGCTGGCCTTGCACTCACAGAGATCCGCCTGGCTCTGCCTCCCGAGTGCTGGGATTAAAGGTGTGGGCCACCACCGCCCGACAATATATATTCTTTTATTAAGCTAATAAAATATTGGATTCTTCTGAGAATGAGCTGTTCATTTATTGTAACAAATCAATTAGTTTGGATAGTTTAGGAATGGATACTTTCCTCCACTGAGTTACCCTTCCCAGGAATAATCACTGTTAGCACCACACATGCTTTGTCTACTTTGGTGTACATTTCATTTTAACTCAGGCTGGTCTTCTGCCTCTTATACACTGTAAAGATTTGTCACTCAAATTGGGTTAATAAGACCCTGATTGGCCAGTAGTTGGCCAGGACGTATAGGCGGGGTGACCATACTAATGTTGTTGGGAAGAAGGGCAGAGTCAGGAGATGAGCCACCTGCTTGAGGAAGCAGGATATGTAGAAAATGAGGTAACAAGCTATAAGCCACGTGGTAAAGCATAAGTAAAAATATGGGTTAATTTAAGTGTAAGAGTTAGTGTGTAACATGTCTGAGCTATCAACTGCTCATGTTTAAGTAATATTAAGCCTCTGAGTGGTTATTTGGGACTTGGTTCGCAGGAGAGACATGTCCATTTACAGTTTTTCATCTTCTACAATTCCTACCCTCCATTTTTTCTTACTGAGTGTCTGTAAGTTTCTTTTCCTTTTCCAGGTATTGAATGAAACAATGTATTGTTTGTCTCAGTGACTCATATATATACCTCAATGCCATTTATACACAGATGATTGCTAGCTATTTTTAGTCCAGGTCCTTAGTCAGGGTTTCAAATCCATAACTCCAGCTCTATTTGATATTATCCTTTGGCTATCTGAGTAGCACTTGTAATCCATTATTCTCACACTGATCTCCTCCAGATTTTTCCTCTCAGCAAATGGTACTACTCTATAAACACTACATTGTTTGCTGAAAGTTTAGAGGTCTTTCCTGATCCCCTGTCTTCTTCTCTGTCCATGTCTGATTATTCAGAAGTCTACTAGCTTTTTCCTTCTGAATCTACCCAATCTTTTATGTTTCTACCAACAATATTCGCTCATCACATTCCTGGCCTAATGCAGTTATTTTCTAAATGGACTCACTACTTCGTGCGCATGCCTCTGTGTGTGTGTGTGTGTGTGTGTGTGTGTGTACATCTGAGTATGTGTTCAGATATTTGTGGTGGGAGCAAATGTACATGTATGTGTATGTGTGTAGAAGTCAGAAAACAACTCGAGATGTCTTCTTCAGGTACAATACACCTCATTTTTGAGACGGATCTCTCATTTGCCTGGAGTTCACCAAATAGGCCAATGCAGGATGTGCAGTGCCCCCCAAGGACCCACCTGTCTCTGTCTCCCCCGCTTTGATATTTATTACAGCATGTGCTGCTGTGCCAACTCTTTATATGAGCTCTCGGGATCAAACTCAGGTCCTCATGCTTGGCAAAGCAGGTACTTTACTAACTGAGCTATTGGCCAAGCTCCTGGACTCTCAACTTCATCGTTCTGGAATTAATTTTTTCACTAATTAGACAGTTATTTCCAAACAAAAGTGTGGTCTTGTGACATGGCTACATAAGAATGGAAAATTTTAAATTTCCTTAAGTTAAATACCTAAATCCTTACTATGACTTTGCACACTACCTGTCTCAAATATTTATTGAAGCATTTGCTGTTAAAATAGTACTGGTGTATATACTTCTGTGTTGGATATTCTCATCGAAGTTGAGTTGCTGTTTTTCTGTTTGGATATCATCTATTAAATATCAAGGTACTCAGTGGACAGATAGCCACCAAGAGAAGAGAGAGGAGTCTTGTTTAGGAAGATCAGGAATGATTTATTAAGCGAGTAATTCCATGTCTATTAGCTGAAAGGAGGCAGTTATATTCTAGAGAATCAGCTACTAGTTAAGGGAGTATTTTTAGATTTTATGCCAAGCAACTTTCAGTTGAAAAGTAGGAATTGCGTCAAAATTTTTGTATACGTAACAAGTACGATTTATTCCTGCAAATCGCAGACATTTGTTTAATTTATAATATGTAATAGGTGAGATAAAAAAGGAGATAATTTGAAATGAGATGAGCATGTAAGTTCTAATTATAATATAGTATGAATTTTAATGTACATAGAAATAAAGGCTCTAATGTCTTATTTTCCCTGCTCTAATAAATTCCATAGCCAGAGAAATTTAATATACCAGACATATATTTCTCAGAGTTATGAGTGTGGGGAAAAGCAGGACCAAGCAATATTCAGCATCTAGTGAAGGCTTGCTTTTTGGTTCATAGATGGCATCAGCTAGCTGTATTCTTATAAGAAGGAGGAACGGAGGAGCTTCAGGACTCTGGGGAGCACACAGACATTCAGGTAGCAATATCTAGTGTGGCCGATACTGGAAAAAACAGCCAAGTAGGCAGATGATGTTCTTCTGTAGAGAGACATGCTCTTCTGTTTCTCCTTTGCTCTATTGCACCGGGAAGGAGGAGCATGTGTTTTTGTGCATGTGAAGGAGGCAGGGCATAGTAGGAGGAGACGAGGTGCCTAAAAGAGAGGCCCAGTGGGAGTCAGCTTAATAATCACACTGAGCTTAGAAGTTCAGCGGGCTTAGGTAAGCTAATTAACCTCTGGGAGACTTAGTTTCCTCATCTATAAGTAACACTAATCCAGGTTTTTCCTGCAAATTAAATTGGCTGTGATCATTTATTTTACTATTTATTCGTGTATTCATATTTATGTAGTTACTGTTTGCCTTGGCACTAAGATACTGTATTTCTGACCTGAATAGTACATTTGCATACCATAAAGATAACAAGGAATCTAGGCATATTAATGACTGCTTAAACTGTTTCAAATAGTTACTGGGTTGTAAAATGAGTCATAGCTTGTTGTAGGGTACTGAGAAGGTCTATGAAATTCTGAAAAAGCTAATAAGCAGCTTTTTAATAAAACCCATGTACTTACAGGGAACATAGGCACTAAGATTTTCATAAGTAACTTTACAAATGCCCACTTTTCTTTGACTCTAGTCTGTTTTGTTTTGTAGTTAAGTGATTTTGTGTTTATTTTCGTTGTAATATTAATTTTATCCCAATTTATTTATTTCAAGGTTGTCTAAGCAAAACACTGACTCAATTGCTGTTTATTATTTCTTGTTCTAGGCAATGGACCTCACCATGACCGTTGCTGTACATATAATGAAAACAACTTAGTGGATGGTGTTTATTGTCTCCCAGTAGGACACTGGATTGAGGCCACTGGGCACACCAGTGAAATGAAGCACACAACAGACTTCTATTTTAACATTGCAGGCCACCAAGCCATGCATTATTCAAGGTAAAAATAGCGCCATGTTTATAATCTTCAAAGTAGGACGAGAGGTAGTGTTAGGACAATGGAAATGTTTACTGAGTTCAAAAGTGCAGTGCTTCGAGCAGATAAATAACAGCGTGTCAGTACATGAGCCCTTTTGGTTCTCTCTGTGAAAGAGTTTTTATTTCATGTATTCTTTATTTCATGTATATGCAGGTATCTGCATATTTAGACAGAATAGTAGTTAACCAATCTGCTGATTCAATGAGTTGACTATAAAAATTGCTCTACTATATCCCTTGTCACTTTGTGTCCTTTATATTACTTTATACAGGAGGGAGACAGATGTTTGTGGTCTCCTGTAGTGGACCAGCACCCACACTTATTTCCCCAGGAACTCTTGAGGAATGAGTGAGGGACAAGAGATTTAGTTAGAAATAGGGAGGGAAAGTTACAGAGAGAAAACACAGGATAGACTCGAGAGGGCCCAGAACTTTATTCCAAAGGTCTATTTATAACAATGCCAAGGGGTGGAGCAAAAGACCTCCCTCTTGCTAGTTCGACCATTACAAGCACCTGGTATCCAAGCCCGTGGTCCAATCAACCCCTTTTGCTGTGTACAGTTACTAGGAAACCTAGTGGGCTCCAATAGTCTCCCTATTTAAGTTTTCTGAAATATTAGTTTAAAAACTAAGACAAATAAATAGATTGTTATTTGC
The DNA here is from genome assembly GCF_049852395.1 of Peromyscus maniculatus bairdii. NCBI lineage: Eukaryota > Metazoa > Chordata > Mammalia > Rodentia > Cricetidae > Peromyscus > Peromyscus maniculatus. Next base: position 47,623,816 of record NC_134867.1, on the reverse strand, counting down.
TTATCATTCATTACTATTTTATGTGCTTGTTTATTTAAATATTATAATAGCAACACATACCCTTAACAAAAATGCAGCCACCAAAGAGGATGATGAATGAGAGACTCATTACATTTCCTTCATTGTCACTTATCAGAAGTGATTATGTTAAACCACTCCATGGCAACTTTCTGTGGAATTTTAAATACCATCCACATCCTTTATTTGTTCATTGTTTATTTTCCTCTATTACAAGTGTGAATTTTGACCCTCTTTTGTTCCTGTCCCCTACTCTAATCTCTATCACACGACTTTGTTATATCCATGTTTCTCACCTTCATAAAAATTGTAATTCTATGACCTGTCAGTTCTTGGCCATGTCTTGTCATTTCCTACTTTATAAGAGCATATTATGTTTTGTGCCTTTGTTTTTTCGAAATCTGCTTCCAGTGATTCATTGTCATTACTTTTACATTTTAAGATATATAGAAATTATATGTATGGGCTGGAGAGATGGCTCAGAGTTTAAGAGCACTGACTGTTCTTCCAGAGGTCCTGAGTTCAATTCCCAGCAACCACATGGTGACTCACAACCATCTGTAACGATGCCCTCTTCTGGCCTGCAGGCAAACATGCTGTATACGTAATAAATAAATAAATCTTAAAAAAAAAGAAATTATATGTAATATAGTAAATAAGTCTTTCATATTTTAATTGCCTAAAATGTAGACCAATCTTCAAATATTATATATTATTTCCTGTTGAACACACAGTGCTTGTGCCAATCGGACAAGAAGCATCAGTGTGTTCTTAGAATTTTTTTTTAAGTTATACTTTATGTGCATGGGTGTTTAGCTTTTATGTATGCGTGCGTACTACATGTGTGCCCAGTGCCTGAGCAGGCTAGAAGAGAGAATTGCATCTCCTGGACTGGAGTTACAGACAGTTGTGAACTGCCATGTGGGTGCTGGAAATAAAACTTGGGTCCACTGGAAGAGCAGTCAGTGCTCTTAACCACTGATGCATTTCCCTAGCTCCTTGCAGTGTGTCCTTCATAAATGTATTGCTTTAGATGAGATCTCTTGAGAGGAAGGAAATAGGCAAAGACTGTAAATTCTTCAAAATATAAGAACATTGCTATTCTTTTTAAACATACTTTCTTCCAAATTCATGTTTGATGTTCGTCTTGCTGGATTAAATGCATGGTGTGAGATGGACAGGGGTTACACATGAACCATGAACAAAAACATCTTTGAAATGCCCCTTAAATGGCAGAACAGATAGCAGTCTGGTTCACGGGGGGCGAGGGGGGGGGATTTGAAATGGCGAGATGCACCTGTGAGTCTTCACAATGGCGATGACATTAAGAGTGATAAGTCTAGTGAGATAATGTCGCAAATGAGTGAAATAAAGGAAAAACAGATGAATTGAAAATATGCACCGTTGGGTACATACAGTTTAGATGTCAGGGAAAGCAGGTATTACAGCGAGGGTGAATAGCAGCACCACTGAGCTGTTCTAAGCTTTCTGAGGATGTGCTTGGGGGTTGTCTCTCATTTGTCATGAGCAAAACTCCCTAGACCCTCCAAAGAGCTGGGTCCTGGGCTCCAGAGACTTCCTTCTAGGACATGATTACCTTATAACTCTTACTGCCTTTGATGGCTGTCCCTAAATATTCTTCTTAGATGTGTGATGGATTCACATTCCATTCTTAAATTCTATATTCTTCACCTGTCGTTTTATTGTTTTATATTTTGGAAACTTTCTCAGTATTTTTTTTCCCAAAATACACTATAGAATACTTTTCGTAATTTTGGGAATTTTAATCTTACCTTGATTTTAGTTCATGAATGAATATATTCGTGGATCTGTCTTTTTTTTTTTTTTTTTTTTTTTTTTTTTTTGTTTGTTTGTTTGTTTGTTTTTTTGAGACAGGGTTTCTCTGTGTAGCTTTGTGCCTTTCCTGGAACTCACTTGGTAGCCCAGGCTGGCCTTGAACTCACAGATACCCGCCTGCCTCTGCCTCCCGAGTGCTGGGTCGTGGATCTTTCTTATAATACTTATAATTACTTTAACATTCTACCAAGATGATCTTGTCTCCTCCCCCCAAATTAATTGTTTTTTTATTTAAATATTTCTCTTCTATAGTTCTAAAATGGCCAGTGATTTTTATTTGCTTATATTTATTGCTTGAAAAACTAGTTTGGTTATCACATATAGTTGGCATGAGCTTCTACGATTATTGGCTTCTGTATCTGAGAGTGTTGGTTGAGTGCCCGACACAAGTAGGTTCTGTTTCTCTCCACCCAACTGTGTCTCTTGGGGCGTTTCTGCTCTTCGAGATCACTGCAGATTACTCAGCTCCACATACACTGACAAAGCTGTAAATGAGGTGGGAAGGAATGATGTGTCATGGACTCAACTGAGTAAGGAAGGTAGAATTTGTTTTCCTTAAAGCAACTTGGCTTTACACCCAAATCTGTCTTACAGAATTCTTAGGTAACTTAATCTGCTGTTAATATATCATAACACATAAAAGTGCAAAGATTTATTTATTTATTATGTATACAGAAGAGGGCGCCAGATCTCATTACAGATGGTTGTGAGCCACCATGTGGTTGCTGGGAATTGAACTCAGGACCTCTGGAAGAGCAGTCGGTGCTCTTAACCTCTGAGCCATCTTTCCAGCCCCTCATCTGATGTTTTTGATTGTTAAGTGTCATAACCAAACTAAGTGGACTGTTGGGTGTGCTTTTTTTTTTTTTTTTTTTTTTAAAATGTGGGGCTTGTGGTATAGCCCATTGGGTACAGACATCTGCTGCCAAGGCTGACAATGTGTGTTTAATTCCCGGAACCCACATGTAGAAGGAAAAAACTGGATCCTGCAAATTCTGACCTTTCCACATGGCTTGCAAAGGGTATAATAATGTGAAAGCAAGCGAATATGTATTTAACTATCCATGTTATATTTCTTTATAATATCTGTGTGTATATGTATATATTCCTCCGAGTCCTGAGGACCTTCATTTGCATCATCTCCATGTGGTTATTGTGCACACAGTATTTAAGAACTACTGTAACTTCCCCAAAGAGGCAGCAGTTTTGAATAAAGAAGGAATATTTTTACATATATGCATATATTTTAGTTTAATTCACATGGGATATTCTAACTACAATATACCTTCATTTTAAACTAGACAAGATAAAATGTGTATTTAGTTTTAAATGAAAAGCTATGTATATAGGTCCTTATTCATTTGAAAACACCCGATTGATAGGTTTCTCTGTGTAGCTTTGCGCATTTCCTGGAACTCACTTTGGAGACCAGGCTCGCCTTGAAAGAGATCCACCTGCTTCTGTGTCCCAAGTGCTGGGATTAAAGGCGTGCGCCACCAATGCCCGGCTAAAACCTTTTAAGAGGATATAAACACAGATTATTTAGTTTGAATATGGTAAGATAATTATGCCTGGAATTCCTTTATGATTAGGGGTAAAGTGTATTAAAATGAGTGGTCAGGATCTATTACATGATTAGTCTTCCAAGAATAAAAATACATAACTATTAAATAATATGTCATAGGATGTACAGACAGTATGTTCATTCAGTAAGAGCTACAACATAGCTCATGTTGAATGCTAGGCTATCAGAGGCTTCTGCTCTCAATGGACTCATAATATATTAAAAGAAGAAGAGAGTCATATACGAATCTATAATGCAGAGAGATTATTGTTGCAATGAAGTTTTACATGCAGTGTAGTAAGGGGTAGAAATTATAGTTCAAAGAAATCTTCATGAGGAGGAACGTAAGCTGGAATGTGGAGGGTTGGGCTTTTTTTTTTCCTAATAGGTATCTGGGGAAGATAGGTCAAATTAAGGAGAGTGTCCAGTGTGGTTGAACAGAGGAATGATAGCAGAATTCAGATGACCAAGTTGTTTTGTATTGCCAAGTTACTTTGAAGGGCAAAAGAGGGATATTTGCTCCTTAGCCTGGATAACAAGTATAACACTGGACTGTTTCAGTATCATTGGTAAACAAGGCAGCTTGGCAGGCATTTTCCTTAGAAAAGAGTATCCTAGCCCCCCTCAACATTCAAGAGTCAGAGAGATTGTTATTTATCAACATTATATTTCCATGTTCCAGCTATATGTGGAAAATGGCGCCTCCCTCTTCAATAGAACTTTCTTCTTGCAAAAGAACAGATTTGCATTAAAGACACAGACAACTAATTTAATGAAACATTAGTTGTAAAGGGCTATAATTTCTGTTTCTTGAAAAGGTTTATTGCCAATTGAACACACTTCAAGAGACATAAATTAGACTTAATGAACATAACACTTTAGGCTCTTGACATGTTACAATTTAGAAAATGTATTGTAAAAGCCTGCTTATACTTTACAGGCATTTGCTTTATAAAAGAAAAAAATGCATAGTTATTTTTAAGACAGTTATTTTAAACATCACAGCACAGTGGCTTTGTATATTTTAAAATATTGTTTTATTTGGCATGTTTTTAAATCATGAGATTAATTACTCTGTAATTACTATGGAGGTAGTAAGGCTCAACTTGGATTCTATTCTCAGTTTTTTTTCTCTTGCATAACCTTGGGACAATCCTTATAATGGCTCTGTAAGCATTATCTTTCCAATTTGCAAAGCAAGATGTGGATTTATATGTCTGTAAAGGCAGTGCTAGAAATGGACTAAGATTAATGACATTAGAGAGACGGCCTAGGTGACATTTTGTCAACATGTTTTGTTCACCTAAAATGACTGTCATGTTAGCTTTTCTGGTTTCAGATCCAGGAACCAAATGCTCCATCTCCAAATGATGCTTTTCTTCACTTTTGTGGCCCTAGGCACATATTCTGTTCAAGTCTATAGAAGCCATGTTTACAAATACACATCTCATAGCCAGCGCAGAATTGTCTTCAGTGAGTATGCAAATGCTTCCTACAGTATATAATAATTTTTATATTACTCATGTTTAAAATCAAACTTTCATAATAATTTTCCTTTTGGAATAGATAGAAACAGGCCACAGAATTCTTTATGTATTTCCAACAGATTGCATTTCCCTAATTCTGTAGTTCAAAAGTAAATATTACTGGTCAAAGGAGCTCAACCAGTTTCAACTGGTATTTATATCTGGTCAAATGATTTGAGATTCTTTAAATCTTAAAATGAGATTATAGTTGTTCATAGTTGAAGGAAGGGGAAACTGCATGTTTCTTCTGACCAGGGAAGGCTTTCTACTGAGTTTTAACTAGATGTGTGGGATTCCTTTGAAGGTTTCTTTTTCCTATTTACATATAGTGCTCTCATGTTTCTTATGGCCAGTTATTGACAGGTGTCCTTTTCTTCCAGATTTGAACATAAATTTTATGTAAAACATTTAAATACAATGTTTTGCACTACAAACGTACTTATGCTGGGATGATTTATGAACAGTATCATGTGAAAGGAAACCTATTAATGATGAAAGGCCCGAAATTAGAGTCACCCATCTACTCAAGTGTGTGAAGATGTCAGTTTTTGCTGATAAAGCTGTCGTGGCGCCAGTGCGGTTATAAAAGAAGCAGCTGGATTCTGTGCTGTCTTATACATTATCCACAGCATTGGCATTTAAATTATGATTTTCCATTGTCTTCAAATGTCTCCATCAGTGGCGAATGAGAGAAGATTGAATGAGAGTGTGTGAGCATCAGACCTAAGGTCATGGTTATAAGCATGATAGCGAGTGGAGGGTTCTTTTGTAATAAAGAAGAAAGGAAATGAGGTTCACAAGGCATATGTGGGTAAAGTGAGGCAGTGTTACTGTCACCTGTGAACTTCATCACAAAAGTGAGATGAGGGTATATTGAGTAAGAGAAAATGGCCTAAAATGATAGCTATTGTAGAATAACTTCATGCTAATGAAAATGGTCCCCTAGGATGGGAGACAAGTGATTAACCAGAGAAAGGGGGCGAGAAACAGATGCAGATTTTTTTCTGCAGCGACAGAGAATAGACTCCAGGAGAACAGAGGGTTCCTCCACGATCATGGGAGGAGGAAGCAGAGAGTTTGGGCTTGGAAGTGGTAGGTTGCTGTAGTAGTGAGAGCATGTAGAAGTTCACGTTTTGATTGCTTTCTACTTTCTCAGTGAAATATGAAGCGCAGTTTTAGCAGGAAGAGAAGGGAGCAAAACGAATTTTAGGTGAAAATGAGGTATCTAGACCAAGTTACTCATGGAATGTAAATGAAATGAATCATGAATTTTAAGTTTCACAAGGTTCTCTCAATTCCAATATCACAGCGTCTATGACAACCACAGGAAAGTTATTCTCCCAGATTAAATGAGTACAGAAGGCAGAGTGAGTATTTTTGACAAGCTGAGATAGTCTTTGTGTAACTCCAGAGAGATCATACAGAAATCTAAGTAACATGCCATCACAGTGTGGTGGCGTGGATAGAGTTAAATGTGTCCTGCTTTTATGGCAGGTTCACTTTAGAAAGCCAGGCCATCTGCTTATGTTAGTAAAGAAGTAGTCAAAGAACGTTTTGATCTTCTTTAGAGGCTTGGTGTGTTTAAATCACTTTGTCAGCCATTGTAAGCAATCATTTAAATTGGTTTAAAATAACTGGTTCCTTGATTACAGTCTTCCCTGGGTGAACAGAAAGGAAGGATTATCACATTAATGGAGACGATCAATAAAAGACAGCAAACGTGCATACATTTCTTACTTCATGTGAGAATGGCTTGCCCTTACCTATTTAGGTATCACAGAAGCTTTGTTGTGACTTTTTAGTTCATTGTTAAGTAATTTTGAAAAGATAGATATTTATTTTTTTGTGTTTTGACGTTAAAATACTTCCCCATCCTTGTTTTCCCAAGATCTTAAAGTTTTTCTCATTAAATGTCATATAGACTTCTTGTTCTTTTTTTTATATTTATATTTATATTTTAAATTTTTATTTATTTATTTATTTTTTCTACCATTGGAAATTAGTTTTATTCAAATGTAAAATTAAACAGAGGGGGAAAACATCTCAGATAGCACAAAGAAACAGTTACAGGGTGTGAAGGAGCAAATGATAGTTCAGTGTTTGCTGAAGGGCCTTTTCTTCACCATCAGCCTTTTCTCTTGAAGCCAGCATACTTGGTGCTGGACTGACTCTTTCAGCAAGCGACTGCTTCCCCTTAGCTGATCATGATGACAGTTCTGTCAGAAAAGCCCTACAAGTGCCCTTCCTCACCCTGAAGCTCCTGGATGAGCAACAGTCTTATCTGTGGCCAGAGTAGACTGGAAAGCAATCAGAATGGGTTATAATAAATACCAGTTGTTAAATCTTAAAACTTCACTAAGTAAATAAGTTCAATAAATAAGTGTTCAGTAAGTAATTGGGCATCCACTGGCATGGATACAACTCCAGGAACAGGAACAGCCAAGGCTCATTTTTTTTTTTAACCCCAGCATGACTTAAGCTGGCATTAACAAGCAAGCATTAACGTAAGCCTAGGAACTGTAGCCATGTGATTGGATTCTCCAGAAGGTAACTGCTTTTTCAAGTATGTTTGAGAATGTGTCACCCAGACACCTTGGAGATTAAGGATAAATAACCCTGAAGGTCACTGACCTCCATTTGTTAACAGTAGCATGCCAGCTAAGCCTTTTCTTTTTCAAAATCCTCTTCAAGCTGGTGTAGTACCTACTTTTCAGGAGCGGCTCTGCGCAACATTTATTGGCCTCCTGAAATTCATTTAGCCCCCTTTGAAGATACCTTAAAATTTATGATCCTAAATATAGCCATTATAAGACCATTAGTTATACCCTTGTGAGCTGCCTGTTTTTTCTTTATGGTTCTTAGACTTCTTTTTCTTGATAAGTGAATCAATCGTGATAAAAATATTAGCTTAATTGATCAACAGGTATGAATATCACTAAAAGTATGAATATTACCAAAAAATATTGGGCTTATAAATACAGATGCACTTACAAACACACACACACACACACACACACACACACACACACACACACACACAGTATCTATTTATATGGAGTCTCAGTTGCATAATAAGTATTTTCTGCCTAAACAATACTTATTGGACATCAAAACATCTGCTTTCAAAATGCTCTTTTGAGAGTTTGTCTATTACTATTCTCCATTTTCAAAAAGAGAGAATGTGAATTTTTAAAATATAATTTTGATTATATAGCACACGTATGTTGTGTTAGGAATTATAAATGCTCTAGTTTAACAGTATTGTCACATTTAGATGGCAGCAAAGGTGCTTTTTGCTCTATAAATAATCCCTCATATCAGGCAAGCAGATACTCTCAGAATATAGCTAATGGGTAGAATCTCCCCTCACCTAAGTGAATAGTAACTGGGGGATCTTTTTGGGTCCTTTACTGCTATATGACTTGAAAAAAATAGAGAGAAGCACCCTCTGGACTGTGCCATGATTTCCTAGTTAGTTCACCTTTCAGCAGTGAGTAGTGGGAAGTTTGAACAGCTCGTGGATTGCCGGATGAGGATCTATATTTGTAAAACTTGACATGGGAAGGCAGTGGCACTGTTGCCTGTCACATCTGTGCCTATTCTATGTCCCCCTTTCCTTTCTATTTTTCACCATTTTCTGTCTTCCCCCCTACAGTCTCTCTGCCCTACTCATCTTTGTTTTCTTTACTTCCACAGCTTTGCCATCTTTCCTCTCTCTTGTCCTCCTCTGTTCTTTTCCTGACTTCTCTTTTCTAGCATGTTCTAGTCAGCATTAATTGTCAGCTTGACACAGCCTCGACTCTAGACCCTAGAGTCGTCTGAGAAGGGAATCGCACTTAAGGGTCTACCTAGATGGCCTGTGTGGGATTATCTTGATAGGTGATTGAGGTAGGCAGGCGCATTTTACTGTGGACAGTCCTCTGCCTTGGGCTGGTGGCCCTGGGCTGAAGTTGAGCTAGCCAGTGAACAATGTCCTTCATGGTTTCTGCTTCAAGCTCCTGCTTGAATTTCCTCAGTGATGAACTGTGACTTGAAAGTATAAGCCAAATGCATCCTTCCTTCCCCTGAGTTGCTTTTGTCCGGGCTGTCGTCACAGCAGCAGAAAGGAAGCTATGACACACCCTCATTCTTACACTGTCTTCTTGATTCTTTATTAGTCGGGCAGTGTGAGATTGAACTTCCTATCTGAACACATCTTTGAAATACTGTGTACTTTTTGATCGTGTTGTGCAGTTAGGTGACTTGGGACCATTTTCCTTTCATCCGTTCGGTGTTTGGATAGTTTTTGAGTACTTTTCCCCAGAAGTTAGGTGTGAGAGGTACCTGTTCTGTCTCAAAAGCTAATGGTCTCATGGTCAAGGCACATGAAATATACATTTCTATGTTAATATTAATGCAGCTAAGTTACTTTTTATGTCTCTGTGAATTTTTTTCAGCTTTTTTTTTTAAGTGGCCCAAACGGCATCAAGGACTTGGAGTCCTGTTTAAATCTTACTACATTTGCAATGTAACTTTGCTTTCAAAAATGTATTTAATATTTAATAGCCAGGAGCAATTTTTCTTAAAAAATGGAGATACCGTGTTAATTAAAATTGTATGAAGTAAGGAACTTCATAAAAGTTTAATTTATCTCACATTCTTATTTTCTCATCCTAACAAAGTATTTTTAGTAATTATAATATTGAAGAATAGGAAAAGGCTTCTAGGTAAATTATAATTCTGTCAAAATTATGTTTTAGACTTTTATTGTTAAAAAGTAAAGTTTAATATGCTGCTGAGAATCAGACTTTGCTTCATATGACATCAAAGTATATGGTTTATACAATAGTTTATGTGAATTCTTCCATTTCACACCATGTTTTCTATGTCGTACAAAATCTACCTTGCTGTATGTGAAAAGATTGCTTGGATAATTATTTTTGATACCATGCATCAATATAATGCAAGTCTTAGAAGGGTTAATAGTTTTGTTGTATATTAAATATATTATAGTTTTTATAATGTATATTACATATATATGATATAGTGACTGCTTCTAAGAAATTACCAATATTAGTTTATTTGAGTCTGCCACATCTCCATTGGAAGTATTTGAGTTAGTTAAGGTCTCTTGTGTTGGTAGTTTTTAAGCTTACCCAGCTTCACCGTCTTAACAAAGTGTTTAGGAATTTTTATGGGGAACCAAGTCAAGAGAAGTATTTCTAAACATAGTAGAAAATGGAGCCTGTGATGTTTAATTTTAACTGCCATCCTGATAGGTTCTAGAATAACCTAGAAAGAAGCCTTTCAGAAGTGTGTGTAGTTTCAACTTTGGTTTAACTGTGTTAGAATGACCTATCTTTAATGTGGGTAAGACCATCACATGGGCTGGGGTTCCAGACTGTAAAAGTAGAAATCAACCAGAGCATACACAATCACTGTTTCCTGACTGTGGGTAAAATGTGAGCAGTTGCTTCATGGTCCTGCTACTCTACCTTTGCCACCATGAGTGATTGTACTCTTACCCTCAAACTGTGAGCCAAAGCAAGCCCCTCCTCATGTCACATTTGTCCCATCAATGAGAAAGATAACCAGTTCAGGAATCTAAAACATTATCTCAAGTCTGTTGGCAAGATCAACAACTGCCATTGTGTTTCTGTGCAGAGGACCACTTAGGGTGTACTGACGCTCAGGTGGAACGTTTACATCTTACTAGAAGCATATTTTCTCACAGTCGAGTATTATTTAGCCACAAAAGAACAGTATCCTATCATTTGCAACAAAACAGATGGCGCCACATCATAGGAGATAATATTACGTGAAATAGGTCAGGTGCAGAAAGATACATTCAGTGTATTTCCCCTTTTAGTAAGATGTTCAAAAAGGAGCACCTGGGCTGTATAAAAGAGATTGTGGGAGGTTGGGGAGTGTGTGCGAGGCTAGGCAGTCCAGACTAAACACTGCTAGAAGGAGTAAGTTCCAATGCTTCAGTCCATTCTAATGAATGACATGCAAAGGCTCCACACACAAAGTAGGAGATAGAGATGTTAAGTACTCGGACTTTATTAGTGCATATTGTATATATATATTGAAATATCACACTGTGCTCCATAAAGGGGCATTTTTATGTGTTAACAGATTTTAAAAATATAAAAAGTTGGAGATATTAACTAACTTTCCTAATTATGCTGCAAATGTGTAATGTGAAATTATCACACTGTACCCCATAAATTTGTATAGATGAAATAAATGTTAAAAATTCAACTGACATTAATTCAATTACACATAAAACTAATTTAGTATTTGAAATTAGAATGCCGTTGCCATTTTCAATTACTTGAACAACAAAGGCAAAAGAGAATTTTCTATGTATTTAACTTGCAAAATAGCCCAATAAGAAGTGTGTCATCCTAGAGTAGATTTTTTTATTGCTTAATTATGAATTGAATTTTAATGAAAAGAGCACAACATTCATCTGAAATTCAGTGAGCTACACTATTATGGAATAAGAACAAAATAAGACTTTTTGTTTATATCTTAAATGAAAAGAATAAGAAGGGCATCTGTCAGGGCTTTTGTTTTTAAGAAATGAGTGAAATCAACTGACCCTCTGACTGGAAATGGTGCAGAGAGTCATGGCAATGAGGAGAAATAAGCTTAGGAGCAAAGCCATTGTGTTAGAAATGGTGAATCCAAACCACATATCCTCATTAAAAGTAAGAAGGCCATAAATTTAAAAAATGCTCTAGAGTGCAGAACAGGTCAGTCATTTAATGGAACATATCTATAATTAAAATGCAAAGTAAAGAGAAGGTAAAATGCAGCTGTATGCTTGGGCAGATGCAGACAGAATTTACTTCCCAAGTTTGGTTTGAAGTATTTGTATTATTCATCAAAATAATTTCTTTAACATATTTAAGGTATTTGTCTTAGTCTGGCTTTTTGCTAATGCAAATGGATTTTTAGGGGGTGGCGGTTAAATAGGAAATATAGACACTGTACAAGTAGTTAGTGTATATACACAAATAATTCCAGGGAATGGGTATTAGTTTTATCATTGTTAACAAGGTTGAAGGTCTATCCAAAGAGATGTATTACATGAGCACCTGCTATATCTGAGTACCGTAGACCCTGGGATTGAAGGCTGTAAATCTTCTACTATTTTAAGATCAAAGTAACAGTGTTCTGATTAAAGCATGGAGTTGGCCCTGAAAATGAACTTGAAGATTTTAAACAAAAGACTGTTCTGTCTTCTTTAAGTTCTAATGCATTTCTGTCCTGTGACAGCCTCAGACCCCAACTGACTGAACAGGTGCTTCAGAAATGCCATGGATACTGAAGGCCGATCCATTATTAGGGATAGAATCATTAGGAGAGGTTAGACTTGGAATGGGGAGACAGAGAAGATCAGTGGAAGCTAGCAAGCCTAAGAAGAGAAGATTAATAAGTCTTTGAAGGTGAAAATAAATCCTGGAAAAAGGATCAGAAGGAACAGCCTTCCCCAAAGGAAAATGACCATCATGTTGGTTGGTTTGTTGTATTTTTCCAACTATCTAGACAATTCTGGACTTAGTGAAAATCTTTAAAATGAATCACTTCTTTACTAGTGGATTTGGAAAAAATAAATCCAGCTTTTCTAAACAGTAAGCTCTCAAGTATAAGAGCCATAAGGATAGTTTACCTTAAATACTACAATATCCAATTGTGCCCACTTTTATTCACAAGATTGAGAAAAGTCCCTGTTGCAGTGCCATCTAGGGATCTTTGAAAATCTTATGAATTAGAGGTTTTTTTGAGACTTCAAATACATTACATGAATTCTAGTAGTAAGGACATAAGAGAGTTAGTGGCTTGGGACATTGTTAATAGCATTACAAATGTGCCACAGTGTTGTCACCTGTTTGTCAGGATTTAACATCATATCATCATATTGGCCAGGCCCCCTGTCTGATGTGGCCAGCCCTGTAACACCCGTCTTGGTAATGAGGGTAGAGACTTTGTCTCATTCTCATTTGCTTTCCTAGTCCCACTGCCTGCACTTAGCTGACTTGGTGTGAAAGGTATTCAGTGATTCATTTCAGCTTCGCCATGAAAAGGTTTTGTACTGTTTCAATGCACAGTTCATGTCTGAATTCAGCTTCATCACTAGTCAATGCTGTTGATGTGTTGGGCACCCCACTCTGGCACCTCTATCTAGATTGAGCTGTGAAATTGGTGAAGTCTAATGTCTCACTGTCTTTTGCCATCCTGGGATGTATTCAGAGCTTTTGAACTCACTAGTAGGCCTTGTGTGGCGTAGCGGAGGGAGAAGCTGGGGAGATGACAATCAAATTGCCACGGAGCTGGAGAATAGCCATCTAGCAGGTGGAATGACTTCTCCCCTTTGAATCTTCTGGGCTACTAGAATCTGTCCCTACATTGATGGCAACAAGAAGTGGGGTTCCAGAAAGAACCAGTTATTGTCAGTACTAATTTTAGTGGCCTAGATGGCTCAGTGGATAACGGTGCTTGCTGCCAAGCCTGAAGACGTGAGTTCTATCCCCAGGACCCACTTGGTAGAAGGAGAGAACGTCATCAAGTAGTCCTCTGACCACCACAGGCATTTATTGGCATGCCTGTACCCACACATATGCATACACATACCCACATCAATAAGTAAATCAATGTAATTAAAACAGAATGATTTTCAGCGGCTTCTGTTGGCAGTTTGGAGTGGAAAGTAATAAATTTATTACAAGAATATTGGACCTATCATTGTAAACTTTCCCAGAGTTCATCAGTTTCCAGTCATAAAGGCAAATGAAGAAGCAGGCGGTTGGGTGCTTCTGACTCACTGTTGGCATAAAACTTCAGCAGTCCAGAGACTAACTGCTTTTAGAGAAGCCTAAAGGTGAGCATGGCCTTTTCTGGACTCCAAAATGTGTCTGGAGAGGCTTCTTTCCATTGGCATTACATAACAAAGCAAAACCTAAAACTTCTCTATTCAAACATAGCTCACTATGCCTAAAATGGCACAAAACAAAGTGTTGATGCTTATATATTTTCATTTTGTGTGAGTGATTGTGCATGCACATATGTGCACATGCATGTGGAGGCCTGAGGTTGGTGTCATTGCTGTTCTATTCCCCGTTGGCATTTATGTAGATTCTTGGGATCTGAACTTAGGTCCTCATGTTTATATGGCAATTGCTTTATAATCACTGTGCTGTGTTCCCGGCCAGAATGTGTTTATGTTTGATACCTGATTCCCTTCTGGGGAAATTCATTATGTACTAGGCAGAGGGTGACCACCTCTCAGGATTCAGTAGAAACTGTAGGCAGAGAGCCTCCAGTGAGGCTCTTTGGTAGACAACACTTTTCATGCCATGCCCCAGCTCTTTGCTGGGGGAGTTGAGCATGTCCTTGGCATTTTGTTGTCGAGGGGACCCTTGCATGTTTGCACCTGTTTCCTCCAGTCCTGTCTGCATGCCCTTTTCTTTTTTTGCTAACTTGCTTTGTATCTTTCCATCCTACTCAGTGAACTCAGCTGTGAGTAAAAAGGCCCTTGTGTGATCTAGAAAATTACAGATACTGGATGTCGGCTCATTCACCACGATCTCATGAAGTCCCATTAAATGTGTAGGTTATGAAGAATGGAGATTTGTTTCTCCATTCTGGAGGCTGAGAAGTCTTGAGATCAAGGAACAAATGGATTCAGTGTCTGGTAGGAACCCAGTTTCTGGTTCATACATAGAACCTTCCAGTCATGAAAACATCCGGGGAGCTTTGCCATTTTGTTTCCCATTCATTCTTACAGGCACTAATCCCATACAGGTTCTGCTTTTTTGACCTACTCATGTCCCACAGGCTCGACTTCTTAGCATTACCACCATGGAGTTCATGACTTCAAGTCATAAATTTTGAGGACTCAAACACCCATTCTATAAAAATAGGGGTAGCTTTGGGGAGTCCTGACACATTCACTTTCTAGCAGCTGGCCCAGCTGATGTTCTGAGTCCATCCTGGTGCTCATGAACAGGAAGTTCATGGCCTCCAGTCAGTAGCGTTATTGCCATAGCTGGTACCTGTTTAGTTTATAGGAATCCTGAACATAGGTGTGTCTATGGTCAGAGTGGAGTGTTTTCATTTCATTTTCTAATGTGGTTATTAAAAATCCCAACTCCGAGTTACATTGCCTGGTTTGAATTTCTGCTTTACTTTACAAGTAGGATTTGGGTAAGTTAATTAGCTACAGTGTACCATTATTAAAGAATGCTAACAATAAAGTTTTTGAAGTTGGTGCCCAGATTAAAAGTGATAAAATTGTAACACTTTCCTATCCATTTAGTTTACAGATTTTCAAATTACTTTCTTTTCAGATTGCATTTTATATTTTAAAGGCTTTGTTATATTGATACAATTAAATATCATAACAGGTATTAAAAAAACAAGCACAAAAGTTATTTTATCCCCCAGAATTAAATATGGAAGTCCTTTCCTTGTCTCTGTAAAATATGTATCAAGATCAAAATCCACATATGCTTTCAACAAATAGAAACTTAGCTTCCTAGACAGAAAGCTTCCTGCTGTGGAATAGTCAAGAGTTTTAAATTTCATGTAAAGTAAACTCTTTTATAATTTTTGTGTTGAATTCACCCTTGCATGTTATTAAGTTTTAAGTTGTTCTGAGCCCATTTCAGTGAGGCAGGAGGATTTTGAACAATATAGTGAGATAACTTTCACAAGCAAACATCCTAAGTCTTAATTTATTTTTTAAAGATTTGTTTTTGATTATGGCCTTGTGTATGTATTTTTGTGTAAACAAGTACAGGTGCCCTTGGAGGTCAGAGGCATTGATGTCCCATTGGCCTGCCTTTCAAAGGTAGTAGTGAGCTGGTGTCTGAACTTGTGTCCTCTGCAAGAACAGTGCATGCTCTAAACTGCTGAGCCGTCTCTCCAGCTCAGCTTAATTTATTTTTATAAGCAGTAATTTAATAGTAAACAAGTGATAAAAAGATAACATCTTCCAAGCCATTTTTGGGGACATTTCCAAATTACGTTCTTTTTAGTATGCATTTTATATTTAAAGGCTTCATTTTATTCTCTAGTGATTTTTATGTTTATTAATAATGTTTGGGAGGATACATACAGCCTATTGATACTCAGTGCTGTATAATACCCAGTTTACACGATTTAACTTTTAATTTTTTTTATTGTAAGACTTTCTAAATTTTCCGTTTTATAAATTATCATCTTTCTGAAAGATTGGAAGGCATATAGAATGGGTCTATATATTCTTTCTTATTCTACTAAAGGTTATCTTTTCAATGTCAGCATGCTCTTGCTTCAAAGATTGTTGATACTATTGCACAAACAACTCCTCCCTTTGGCTTTGATCTCACTTCTTTGTTCTTATTAGGTGGTGTTTTCTCTGTTCCTTCTAATCATCTATTTTATTTTTAAACTGCATAGAATTTGATTTTGATGATACATTGTTTTGACATTTTAATCAATTGTTTAAACTTGATTACTTATTTAAATTAATTGCTTGCTATTAGTGAGTCTTTCATATGATAATGATATTTATCTCAGCTCCCTTTTATTTTTAAACCATTATTGGTTGGACTACGAATGTGGCCTGCTGCACAGGCATGAGGGGCCTAAGTGCATCTCTAGCAGTGCAGGATCGGTGGGGGGTGGCAGATCTCTGAAGCTCCCTGGCTAGCCAGCCTTGCTGGATCAATGGCTCCCAGGTTCAGTGAGAGACCTTATCTCAAAAGAGAAGGTGTAGAAATATTAAGAAGACTCCTGAGGCCTCCATGCATTTCAGGCCTCCCATGACACATAGCAACATACACAGCAACATGCACATGTACATACACATGCAAGCACACACAAGTGTGCCAAATCTTATATTTGTTCCAGGGTTAGGTAGATTTACTAAGAGTTTTCAAAGAATTCATGATGATGAATTTTTAACCTTTTCCACATATTTAATATGCTTTTATATTTTCTTTATATCGTTTGGTTAGATATAGAGTGTTTAAGTTGTCTTCAAACATCGTCAGCTGTTTTGTGTGTGTTTACATTTATGTGAGAGTTCATGTATGTGGAGGTAAGCATACAGAGGTGTGTGCATGTGCATGAAAGCCATAGGATAACCCCAGGTTCTGTTCTTCAGGTTCAGGGAACCTTATTTTTTAGGAGTCTCTTACTGGCTATAATTTCGTAGGCTAGAGTAACGAATCTCTGAGGTCTGCCTGGCTCCACCTTCCCATAACGGGTACAAATTTGTGTAGCAGCAGCATCCCTGACTTTTTAAATGTAAGCTCTGGGGGTCAAATTCAGATCCTCATGCTGGCATGATAAGCTCTTTCCTCAGCACGCCTTGTTGGTTTTTACTTCATCCTTGCTTATCATATGGAGCAACTTGAGGCTGATAGGGTGACATCTCTCTTGTCTCTGTGTAATGACTTCTTTTTTTCCAAATACATGATTGTTCTGTGTAGCCCTGGCTTTCCTGGTACTCCCTCTGTAGATCAGGCTGGCCTTGAACTTAAAGAGACCAGCTTGCCTGTGCCTCCCGAGTGCTGGGATTAAAGGCGTGCATCACTACCACCTGGAGACAACTTATTGTAATATATTTCTGTTTGAATCTCAAACATTCGGTTAACTTTTCCAGGCTGTTTCCATCTTGGTCTATATTCATGCTTGTTATTTTTCCCCTGAGTCATGCATGTTCTAACTCTGCCCAACCAGTTAGTTTGGATGCGAGTCTGTCCCGTGTTACAGGGTTTACTGCAGCCAGTTTTGAGCCTGTAAAAGTGACATCCTGGACAGAAATGATGTTCCATTTCTTTCCCTCTACTTCTGGATATAAGGTCTACTCTTTTTTTTTTTTTTTAATTTTTTATTTCCTTGGTTTTTCGAGACAAGGTTTCTCGGTGTAGTTTTGGTGCCTCTCCTGGATCTCGCTCCGTAGACCAGGCTGGCTTCGAACTCACAGAGATCGGCCTGGCCCTGTCTCCCGAGTGCTGGGATTAAAGGCGTGTGCCCCCATCACCCGGCTTAAGGCCTGCTCTTAAGTGTGGTTGATAAACCCAATGAGACTGCACTGGAAAAAAATGAATTTTCCCTTTGCAAGTGGGTATTCATTGCAGAAAACTTCTTGATTGGGAGTGGGAGCCTGTGTCCGCTTCTTCCTCTCAGTGTTAGGACCTCACGTGGCTTGAACATGTATAGGTCTTACGTTTGCTGCCACAGTCTCTATGAGTTCATATGTGCATCAGTCCTCATGTGTCTGGAAGATTTTGTTTTCCTTGGAGTAATCTGGCTTTTATAGTCTTCCTGCCTTCTCTTCCACATAGTTCTCTGAACTCTGAGCGGAGGGATTTGATAAAGACATCTTATTCAGGACTGAGTGTTCCAAAGTCTTTCAGCCTTTGCACATTGTCCACTTGTGGGTCTTTGTATTAGTTCTCATCTACTGCAATGGGAAGGTTCTCTGATGATAGCAGAGATACTGATATCCATGAGTATGGAAGAATGTGTTAGTAGTCATTTTATTGCCATATTCCCTTAGTGGAACAGTGAGGGTTATTAGATTTTCCCCTAGGTCTGTGGCCTATTTAGTATCAGGTTCTTGGCTAATTGAGAAACGTCAGGTGTGAGTTCTGTCTTCTGGAGTGGTTCTTAAATCCAATCAGATAGCTGTTGGTCATACCTCAAGTTTTGTACCACTACTGCGCTACTGTATCTTGCAGGCAGGTCACCACTGCAGATCACCGGGCTTGAAGCTGGGTTGGTATTTACCTCTCTTCTTGGGTAGTATTGAACAGTACCTTCCAGAACCACGAACACTAAGGGTGAAGGTCCTCCCAAGGCACTATTTCTACTTCTCTGTGCTCAAAGAGAAGTGTAAATGTCATCTTCAGCAATAGGGCATTACCATTAGTTTGTGGAGAGCAACCAATAACCTTGCAATAGCCTCGGTTGTTTGGGGATTTTCATGGGGCCCCTTTGGCTAATGACTCAACTAAATATAAACTATTCCTGACATTGGAGGTTCCACTTAGTGATGAAAGATATCTAGTTGAGACATTCTCCATATATTTTTTTTAATTTTTAAATTTTTTTTTTATTTTTTGGGTTTTTTTTTCGAGACAGGGTTTCTCTGTGTAGCTTTGCGCCTTTCCTGGATCTCACTCTGTAGACCAGTCTGGCCTCAAACTCACAGAGATCCGCTTGGCTCTGCCTCCCGAGTGCTGGGATTAAAGGTGTGCACCACCACCGCCCAGCTCGTCTCCA
This sequence comes from Peromyscus maniculatus bairdii, assembly GCF_049852395.1. Classification (NCBI taxonomy): domain Eukaryota; kingdom Metazoa; phylum Chordata; class Mammalia; order Rodentia; family Cricetidae; genus Peromyscus; species Peromyscus maniculatus. The sequence continues at coordinate 47,604,586 of NC_134867.1, read as the reverse complement.
TATTTTTTGGTGATTCCATTCATATTTATTTCATATATGTCTATATTTTTAGAAACTTACAGTAGTACGTTTCTATATGACCCCACACATGGCCCTTAGTGTTAGCTATACCTCTTGATATCTACTCTCTTTCTCCTCATCCACCACTACCTCATTTAATCCTCCATTCCAGTTACTACTCTGTCTCTCCATAATTATATATTCTATTTCCCCTTCCTTGGTAGATTCCCTAATAACCTCCTTACTAATACCTTACTTAATACCTAACCTCTGTTGTTTATATAGATTGCGCCACACTTATTGAAGGCTTATATACTGACATTCACATATAAGACAACATATGGTTGTCTTTATGGGTCTGGATTACCTCATTCAGTAAGTATTTTTCCAGCTCCATCCATTTACCTGTAATATTTATAATTTCATTTTTAAGAGATGAATAATATTCCATTGTGTAGATGTACCACATTTTCATTATCCTTGAATTTAAATTCTATACCCATTAGTTAAGGGATTAACTAGTTAAAGGACATCTAGGCTTTTTCCAGTTCCTGGCTATTCTGAATAGGTCAGCAGTGAACACTGATAAGCAAGTGTCTCCATAGTAGGATGCAGAGTCTTTTGGGCGTATGCCTAGGAGTGGTATAGCTGGATCTTCAGGCAGATATATTTCCAGATTTCTTACGAACTGCCACATTGATTTCCATAGTGGCTTTACTCAAATAGTTTTTATATTTTGACCATCTCTTGAAGTTGGTAGCATAAGGTTGTAGTTGCAGCCCTCGTTACATATTTTTGGTGTATATTTGGTTTGTGAAGGAAGCTTTGAAAATCTGGGTCTTCACTATAGCGCAGACTTTTTCCTGGAAGTGGTCTTACTTTAAGATGTTAAGATCTGTTAAATAGATGAGACCAAGTGTGTTACAGGTAGTAGAAATTGAACTCTGGACACTTAGCCTTTAACAGCTGAGCTAATTCTCCACCCCAGCATTATTTTAAATAGAAATAAATATAAGATGATTTTTTTTTTCAATTTGGGATATTGAACACAAGGTCTTATGTACAATGGACAAAGCTCTACCACTGAACCACATACCTAGTCCTCACGATGGTGATTTAGGTAGTCTTCTATTGCTTATCTATTATTCTTAGCTTGTAAAAGCAAAATACAAGATACTTGAAAGTGGTAGAAGACACCCACATTATTAGTAAGAAAGGAAATATAATTTTGTTGAATGTTTACTAACTGCTAGGTAGTGAGCCAGACAATTCATTGAATGAATTCCCTTAATTCTTTCAACATTTAGTGCCTTCAATTTAATGACAAGGATGGAAGCTCATAATTTGTAAGGTAAATCCATTAACCATCCTTATTTAACCAGTGAGGGGATTCAATCCCACGACTGTCTGATTTTAACAAGATTCATCTGTGTGTCTTGTTGTCTTATAAAATGTGATTAAAAGTAAACACTAATTTTCAGAAATGAGAATGGATAGGCAGGGATAAAGACTCATATTTACTGAATATACTTTTTTTTTCTGGCAAAATTCTTGATGAGCTCTGATATTTTTGTCAGGAGAGTTTGTTGACATTTCTGTGCCTCGTCTTTATCATCATCCATAGCCTTTTGAAAACCAAACCTTGAGCTTGAATTCTATCTCTGTGGAAATGTTCCTGGACTTCTGGTTTGCTCTGAACATTTTCATTTCAAATCTAGCAGTAAAGATGGGCCCTAGCTCAATGCCCAGACTGTATTTTTGAATAAACATAGAAAGATTTTCAAATAGCAATTCTCAGCTCTAAGAACCAGATTTGTTTCTTTCTTTATGATATAATTTTGATTCCATAAACTAACTGGAAATAATTTTTTTCAGTTTATAAATACAAGGGTCCACCCCCCGTTTTTAATACTCAGCATAACTTTGGTCTTGCAAGGACAATTTTAATAAAAATGCCAACCAAAAGATGTTTTTTTTTTTTGGTTTTTCAAGACAGGGTTTCTCTGTGTAGCTTTGCACCTTTCCTGGGACTCACTTGGTAGTCCAGGCTGGCCTCGAACTCACAGAGATCCGCCTGCCTCTGCCTCCCGAGTGCTGGGATTAAAGGCATGCGCCACCACCACCCGGCAAAAGATGGTTTTTTGATTTGGTTTTGTTCTGCCATATCTTCAAGAGATTCTCCTTTGAATCATTCAGAAGAAGTAACGTCCTCATGAAAGAACTCAACTTTCCCATAAATTTGAGCCCTTGGGCTATTGAATTATGATGTTGTTATGAAGTCATTTTGTTTTGTAAAATTAAACAGATTGTTGTCTCTGCCTCTCAAATTCCATTTTAGAGGACTCATCTCATTGTTGAAGAGGCTTTTTGAAGTTAGCGGCTGTATCTTATTTGCCTTTGAATTTTTGCAGCTGAATTCATACCTGCGAGAAGAATTCATGCTCCTCCCCCCCCCCCGCCCCCAGTCACTAACAGTTCTTTTGCATTTTCCTCACTGTTCATAGAATCTACACGAGGACACTTGATGTGCTGAATAGTGAGTTTACACTCCCCTCACTCCTTGGATAGTACCCTGATTGTACAGTAATAGACTGTCATGGTGGTCAGTCGCTGGGAAAGTCAAGTCTGCTGCCGTTTTATTGTAAACATTGCTGTTTGAATGCATGCTTCCTACTGCTTTCAGAATTGAAGTTGTGCTCCATTGTTGGCCAATGTGAGAAGTGTGGGGCATTTGCTTTTTTGCACATGCCTCTGCCAACATGCATGCTTGCATGTTTTTCTACCCAGGCCACATTGGAGAAAACAGAACAAGCTTGGGGAACTAGGAAACATTTCATAATGATGCACAATAAAATTACCTTCAAGGGGCTTACAGTCGATAGCAAGAAAATAACTGTGTATAACTGGGAAAATTGTTTCATTCTCCAAAAGGGCAGTTTCATACACAGGAACCCTGGAAGCTTGGGGATATCATCAGAAATACCAAGATTCTAAGAAAAAGAAAATTTGTTAGAATTTTAGACTCGAGCTTGAATTAGTTGTTAATTTACATTAGCTAGTGACTCAATAGCCACTTATCAAATTCTCTGTCCAAGCCCGCTTTCCTGCTTTCCTGACTTAGGAAGTGATGTTAGTGAGTAGATTCCTCTTGCCTCCCCGTAACAAGTGAGTGTGGGTGGAGGTCAGATGTCATAAGCGTAAAATGTCATAAAAGAGCCTTAGTGCTGTAGGCAACTGGGGGTTCCTCTTGAATTCTCAGTGTGGCAGATCAAAACATTTTTAAAAAATATTTTATTATTGTCATCATTTTGTGGTGTGTGTGTGTGTGTGTGTGTGTGTGTGTGTGTGTGTGTGTGTATGTGCACACGTGTATGTGTGTGTACATGTGTGGACACATGTGCATGTGTGCAGGTGGCTGCAGACATCAGGAGAGGATGTCAGATTCCCTGGAGCTGACGTTTCAGGTAGTTGAATGCCACCCTATATAGGTTCTGGAAACTCAACTCCAGTCCTCTGTAAGACCACTGAGCCACGCCTCCAGAACCCCAACCCATATTTGTATTACCTAAATTCTTGAAAATTTTGAGCAGTATTGATTGTTAAATTATTGTTTGGACCCTGGTAACCTGATCCTAAAATCATTTACCACTTGTCTGTGCTTTCAAATAGTTTGGATTATAGTCTGTGCATCAGTAAATGTAAAATTGATAAAGAATACGCCACCAAATTCACAAATAATAGTGAGCTCTGTGGTTAGTACAGCCCAGAATCAAGGAAATTCAAGATCTACTCAACATTGGAGCTGATGATACACTG